>NC_073313.1:342683749-343292782 GCF_027595985.1 Sorex araneus | reverse complement strand
TCTTGGAATCTGTTTCTTCCTTTTTTTATTATATGATTCCTAAATTGGTGGGAATTCATCCTCCAACAAAGAGTGTGTCAGAAGTAAAATTTTCAGAATTTATTTATCAAAGGAATTATTCTAAACTTTTATTTAATTCAAGGGTTACATACAATCAGATTCTGGAAGGGAAAGAATGTTCTCACAATCATTATGAGATAATGTTCTTTTCTTCTATTGCTATTGAAAAGTCGAATTAAAGTTACCTCTTACTGAGTAGGATACTGTAAGACCACCAGATCTTAATGCTTAAAAAATGAGTTATGATTTGTCATGACTCTGGATTGGCTGGTGGTTCTTTTTCTATACTCATATGGGTTATCTCATATGACAGCATCCAGCTGGAGCATCGCAATGCATTGAGCTGAGCCAGGCCTTTTTCTCTTTGTGGTACTTCATCCTTAAGAGGAAAGGTTTGGTCTGGACTTCTTTATACAGTCAGAAAGGCAAGACTTCTCTCAACACATAGCAGTTTTTAAAACATTTGCTTTGCAATATACTTATTGATGCTCTTCGGCTGCAACAAGTACTACGGTCAAACCCAGAGTGTTGAGGGCTAGTTAATAATACCAAAGTGTAGTTATTAGGAGATTTTTACTTACCAGGCACCATTATAGCACCTTATGATAATCCTCCTTCTGATCTCAATGATTCACACACCTTCATATTAAAAATATACCCAGCTCCAAACAAGAACACCACCTCAAACTTATCAAGTCACAAGAATTAAAATTCATGATTACACAATTTTAATCAGACTTGGACCTTTGTGAATCTTTATTTTTAAGTCTAAAGATGTGTATATTAAAATAACCTGAAACTTCCTTTCCCAGAATCTATAGAGAATGAAGAAAATGGGAACTAAGTAGCTGCAAAAGTCATAGGGTCTAGAAAGGTCAGGGAAAGTATTCATATAGAGGTCTCTAGCTGACAGCAATTCTGAATTCCAGAATTCATAATTCTGTTTCTGGGGTAGAAAAAAATCTTTCATTAGGACCCACTGTGCCCCACAGAAGTATGTGTTGTTATATAACTTTTGATTCCACAGTCTGATTGTTTTCCTTCTGAATCATATTTGCTTTCACATTGAAATAGGTCGTGTTTTCTCCCTGAACTACTCCTCAGCCTCATTCTGGCCTGTAGAAAGATGAAAACCCAGAAACATTTTTTTTGAATGATATATGTTCCTTTTAGTCTAAATTTATACAAGTCTTCTAAGAAACTTTATGGGCATTCTCTCAATATTATTATAATTCACTCCATGTCACAATGTCACACCCATAATTTGTTTTGAAGGACATCCCTTTATTGTTGACCAAATGTACAGCTAGTTCATAATATTTTTTCTTAGTTGAAGTACTAAATGGTCTTATTTATGTTGCAGTCTTGTTTACTTGTACTGTGAAGCCATTTCTTTTTCCTTTATTCCATTCCTTTTCTTTTTTTACATTTTCAGAGTCTTGTGACATTGAGAGAGGTTGGAGTATAAGTTTTGTTTTTATTTCTTTTGCTTTTTGTTTTGTTTTCAACTGATAATCCTGAATTGGAGAGTCTTGCATATTGAATGTATCTCTCTTTAGCTTAGCTTCATTTTCTCCTATATTACCATGTGTAATATAGTCAAGAGAAGCCATTTGAAACACTCACTATTCTTCCTAGATTTTTTTTCTGCAAGCATACATTTGTTTGGCACCTTTTTCTATTTCTATTTTAGGTTAAAGCAATCAATTTATTCCTTGTTTCAGGCCTACAAAATTAAAACTCTAGTATCACTTTTCCCACTTCAAACCCAGCCTGCATTTGCAATCTCCTCATTATTCTTCCAGGCTGTTGCAATTACTGTGTCAAAGCTAACACTACACATTTTAGGTTTGCTTTTCTATTTTAATAATTGTTTCCTATATTTTACTACTTTTCTGTTTTAATTAATGATTATTATAAAATGATGCATTCTAGAGGATAATAACGTATGCAACTATAGCGAGCATGAGCAGTGTTGAGAAATAATATTTTCCTTATTATTTCAGAAGATATTTGATGTTGGGATAGGGAGGTGCTTTATTCTGTTCAAATGATGGCATAGTAAACGCCAAACTATTATCACTATTTACTGATTTGTAGAAGTGTGATATAAGAATATCCAATTATTGGCCTTCTGTGTTTTCTAGTTCAAATAAAAGGCAACAGAGCTGAGGAAGAGGTATTTTAATTAGCAACTATAATCCACGAGATGGTTAAAAATTCATTTATTTGGAATTTAGGAACAATTAGTTGATTTTCCCTTGCTACTATGAGTGGAATTCAGTGACAAATATTTAGCAGGAACTTAGAAAAGCTGGTTTCCATCACCATCTTTGACACTAACTGTGTACTCTTCACTTGTGCAAGCTCTCTCATTGCACTAGCTTGTGTTCTCATTTGTGATGCTGCTCGGACACACCATCTGCTTTTTGTTATCTCCATAACCTTAACAGTCAATGACAGAATAATTTGAGCCTTTAAACAAATCTTCTCCATCTGGAAATTGGACATATAAAAAAAACTGTTAATATTTGGAAAAAACTCTCAAACAAATTTTCACTAAATCTAGAGATGCATTAGGCAAATTACCATGACAGGCATGTTTTTAAATTTGTATTTTACTAATCAGTTTCACCCAAAGGTGAATTAATAAGAAAAAGTAACTTCTATAAAGTATGTTAATAATTCCTTAGAGATCAATTTGATTTAGGTGATCAATACGGTTTGTGTATAATTTTATAAAAGAGTGTTATATTTTCTGGGTTAATGCTCAGGAAATTGTTTTTCTTATAAGATAATTCATATGTTTAGGTCACTGCCTAGTTAATCATTTTAACTTATTATTGAATAAATTGTATATGCACAAACAAGATAACATGCATGAGAACAAAGTTCACAGGATTTAATTGAAAATATTTGTAAAAACACAGAAGAGACTCCTTTCTGCTGAGAAAGTAATCCAAATTTCCAAATTCAAAATATACTTTATTTTCAAATATAGTGATTATTTATCAGATGATTGTACCTATCAAACAGATAACTCAAACTCATTTATCACTGCTGATATATCATAAAACTTAATATAAGTTAAAGCTAACAATTCAGACTACATTTGGATTATGCTTGAAAAATGTTCATATTTGCCAAATAATTTAATTTAACTGAACTGTTTATAGTTGCTTTGAAGATACTTTGTAAACTATAACATGCTGTTAAAATTTAGGCACTCATTCTAATTAATAACATTATTGTAATTTATTTATTTTATTGAAGTTTTCTTAAACACAAAATGAATAAACAGATGTTAAGCAAATTTGATTATTTTATTTTTAACAGAGTAATGTATTTTTAAAAACTATGTAGGAATATTACTTGTTCAATTAATTTAACATATGTTGATAACTAATTTTATATTTAAATCTATTGGTGTAACCATTTTCATAAAATGAGTGATATTCAAACTTAAATGCATGTGTAGCAGTTTATCTTCTCCAAGTACTATTCTTTGGTATACTCACTAGTTGCTCATTTAAATATATATCAGATTTTTAAATTTATTATTTTGTTCAAATTCATAGCAATATATTTGACTATCTGGGTAGGATAGATTTTTGGAGGTTTCTGAATTTACTGAAGAATTTTTTTTTTTTTTGCTTTTTGGGGTCACACCCCGCGATGCACGGGGGTTATTCCTGGCTCATGCACTCAGGAATTACTCCTGGTGATGCTTGAGGAACCATATGGGATGCTGGGAATCGAACCCGGGTCGGCCGCGTGCAAGACAAACGCCCTACCTGCTGTGCTATCACTCTAGCCCTAAGAAATATTTCTAAGTTAAAGTAAACTTATAAATTTAGAAAAGTTTGTTTCAATTCGTGCTCTGGTACATTAAGAAAGTTCTTTTCAGAGGATATGTTTCCATCTGTAAGTAACATTGCCGAAGATAATTCCTGGTTTAATTCCTGAGAGCCCTGAGCACTTCCAAGAGTGATTTCTAAGTGAAGAATCAGGAGCATGCCCTGAGCACTGCTGAGGTAACCCCCCAAAATAACAAAACAAAAGCAAATTGTAAGTACACTAAAAAAAAATATCTACTTGGACGTGGTCAGAAACATGAACTGGCCCAGCCTCTTGGGAAGATAATATGGACATTCCTAAAAATAACGAGAAATTGAACTTCCATATGACCCAGTAATTCTAATTGGAAATATAACCCAATGCCCCAAAAGCACAGTGTAGAAAAGATATCTGTACTCTTATGTTCATCGCAGCACTATTTACAGGATAGTGTGATCATCAAAATCTGAATACAACTCAAATGTCCACGAACAGATGACTGGATCAAGAAACTATGGTTTTATATATTCGATCGAATACTATTTGACCACAAGAAAAGAGAAAAAATGTTAAATTTGCTCCTATGTAGATAAATCTGGAGAATATGATGTTGAGTGAAATTAGTTCAAATGAGAGGAACAGACTCAGAGTGATCTCTCTCATATGTAGAATATAATGAAACTTCCTAGGGGAATATGAAATGGCTAAAAGCAATCAGAACAAAAAGCAGGAGAACTGGGCTTCAGCTGAAGACTTGCTACCAGGGAGGAAGTATGAGTGGATAAGATAGGGGAAGGAAGAGTAGGATAATGGGGCAGAGGAAAGTACCTGCCTAAGAGGAAGCCTCAGGGGCAGGAGGGGAGCTGGGGACATTGGTAGAGGGTAGGTTAGTGGGCATTGGTAAAGGGATCCGTGTTGGGGCATTGCATGCCTGAAACTCAATCATAATTATCTTTGTCACTTTGTAAATCATTATGATTCAATTTTTTAAGAGAAATTAAAATAGTTAAGGTGTTTTGGACTTCAAAAGTATTTCTAAAAGTGTTTTGGATTATCAAAATAGCTAAGGAGTTTTGGACATTATAAAGTAGTTCTCCAAGTGATTGGGATAGTCAAAAATAATTCCTTGAGAAGGGGATAGTTAGATTAATGAAAGTATAAAACAAATTCATAATTCGCAGAAGTGTAGAGGATATTTGCTATCTGGTCAAAGGTCGATTATAAGCATGTGAGGTTCTCAGTGCCGTTTGAAACATCTATTGTTAGATTTCTTCCCCTTTCTTGTTGGATCCACAAGGAGGAAGAAATGGGGAGCCAGGTTTACTCAGCTGCATCCTGCCTCGCCTTCAGGGCACAGGTGAGCTGGGCAGGAGCAGTGCCAAGTCACAGCTGTGCCACAGCAATTTCCCGGACTCCTGAGACACAGTGTTAAGGTGGCTCCTGCCACTTGGTGACTTCACTCCTGTCTTTTTTCTTTTTTCTTTTTTTTTCTTTTTGGGTCACACCTGGAGATGCACAGAGGTTACTCCTGGCTCTGCACTCAAGAAGTACTCCTGGTGGTGATGGGGTGGAGGAAGGGGGGCAAATGGGATGCTGGGAACTGAACCCGGGTCAGCCCTGTGCAAGGCAAACGCCCTACCTGCTGTGCTCTTGCTCCAGCCTCTCATTCTTTTCTTTTTATCATGGCTCCTCTCAGGTTTGGCAATGAGGAGAACCTGTTCAAGCACATGGGCAGTCTAACTCTGCCTCAGAATCCTCAGAATCCACACCTCCTTGCTAGCACAAGTAGTTTGGGATATCCTGGTGGCTGCATATGGTGCATATCGTCCCTGTGATAGTGACCAATGCCTTAGATAAATAAGGATACAGAGAACACATTTGTTCTCTCATCCCACCAGGCTTTTTCATACTATTTGATATTTTCAGGAATGTCCCCACATAGATAACATCTATGATAGCCATACTGCCTGTATATTTACACAGAATCTACTCCAGGAATCATAATATTAATAACTCTCTTTAAGTTTTTTCCCTATGGATAATTTAGTACTCTCTTATTAAGTATCTGAAGTATAGATTGTTTTCCAAGTGTTTTCAAATTTATTAGTCACTTTTAAGAAACCAAAGGCTTAAATTCAAATGATATGTTGATTCAAAAATACAGCAGGGGATTGTGATAGAGACAGAATTGAAATTTCTAGTGATTTAATTCTCATATGTCATAGATTTGCTCTTTTGTTTTTCATTGTTTCAAAGATTGACCTTCTTTTCAAAAGGGGAGTACCCAGTGTGCTCTGAGTCTGCTCCTGAATCAGTCTAGCAGAGATGGGGATAGAACCTGAGATTCCTGCATACAAAGTATTTCACCAGCACTTTTGAGCTATACCGTCAGCCCTAACTCTTTTTTTTTCCAAATTGAATTCATGTTGCTTTAAACATGTGCAAGTGGGGGCAAGACAGATATCACAGTGGAAAAGGCATTTTTCTTGAATGCAGTTGATTTCAAAATGTTCCCTGAGCACAGAGCCAGGAGTCATCCCTGAGCACAACTGGGTGTGTTCCAAAAACAAAATGAAAATAAATAAATAATATAAATGCCTCCATGTATTAAGGGAATTGCAGTATTGCTCCACCATAGTTCATAAGATTTTTCTATCTACCCCTCTCCAACTCTGGTCAACTCAGTCCTGTTGTCATGTCTAAGGGTTTGTTTTCACCCCTCATTGTCTACTCCCTTGTTTTGTTTCTTTATAGGTAACACCTGAGTGAGATTATAGTATTTTTAACTTTCTCATGTTACGTCTCTAGTTACATCTATGTGGTAATAAAGGAAAACTTTCATCTTTTCTTACAGCCATGTAATAGTCCATTGTGTATATATACCGCATACTCATTGTTATCTGTAGTGGGTACTTGAGTTGTTTCCAACAACTTTTTTGGAATTCAACAATTCTTAACTATAATAAATGTAGCTGCAGTAAGAATTAGTATACACAAATCTTTTCAAATTAATGTGTTTTCTATTCTTTGAATCTGTACACTCCATATATTTCTATAGTGGTTGAACCAATTTACATCCTCCCTAACAGGGCAATAAGGTTTTACTTTCTACATACCCCTACCCACCTGCGCTTGTTTCTGGATATTTTGTTATGGAGCAGTCTCACTTGGGAAAAAGTGAGTAATCCAAACTCATTTAGTTTGGATTTCCATGTTCCTGTAAATCAGTGATGATGAACATTTTTTCGCAAGCCTGTAGGCCATCTGTATGTCTTCTTTGCCAAAGATTGATGAGGTCTTCTCTTCATTTTTTGATGAGGTTTGTAGGTCATTTTTTTGTTCAATTTACAAGTTCTGTACATATCATATGAGGATATTTTCTCCAATTCAGGAGCACATTTTCTGGTTTTAGTGATAATTTCAGTTTGTAGAACTTCTATAGCTTGATGTAATGCCATTTGCTTATTTTTGTTTTTGCATTACTTATCACTGGAGACAAGTTACTGAAGATGCCACTGAAGCCAGTATCATTTGTCTATATTTTCTTTGTTTAATTTTATGGATTGAGGTCTATCAGGTAAGTCTACAATCAAGTTTAAATTATCTTTTGTGTATGGCTAACTAGTTTTCCCAGCACCATTTGTTAACGAATCTTTCCTTTGTCAATTTTATGCTCTTGAATTTTTGTCATAAATTAATTGCCCATGTACCCAACTATTATTAAATGTCTATTATTTTTAATGCTCTATAACTTATTGTTTTATGTTCCTTTTTACTCATATTCTGTTTGCCTCACTGCTTTTGATTTTCTTGGTGTTATAATTTTATTTTTAAGTATCTTAATGTGAATACGCTAAATATGTTTTATTAAAAAATACTTTAAGAAGAATGTAACTATGGGAGTAGCAATGGGAGTAGCCCTTATATTTAAATTCTCTCTCGCTCTTTCTGTCTCAGTTTGCACATTCATGTTCCTTTGGTTGTAGACTGTAGGATGTTTTACTCATCTACTAATGAGCTGCATTTCCCTATCTTGTAATATTGTTAGCACACACTTCTCTGGTTCTCTCTTACGAATTTCATATGTGATTTTAAGGTGAAATAGGCATGCATAGCTCTCTCTTCATTTATGTTATGTTTCTGGTACTTATCATCCCTTTGATAAGTTAAGTTAAAAAAGTCACTCTGATCAGTTTCTCTGGTCTGGTCCAGAATTAGAAGAAATCTGAAATTCTATTTTGGCCCAGTTTTACAGGAAAGTCAATACACACTATACAGTGTCTTGTTGCCACTGCCAAAAATTCTTACATTAAAAAAAAAATTCTTAAAGGGCAACATTACAAGATATAAGACCATTCCATATGTGCTTTATGATTTTTATTGTTTTGAAAACTGAGAATGTATGACTAAGAATTAGGTGAGATGGGGTGGAAGGATGGAAAACTTTTCAAATTCATCATATTTCAGGATGTGTACACATAGAATGAATATGTAGCTCTAGGTTATCAGCCAATATGTCTTGATATGATGTCCTGAGAATGAGAACTTGGGTCTGTGTTTATCATTATTGGCGTTTTTATTTTAATTTTCTTGGTTTTATTTTTCCTCTTTTTATAGTCAGCAAAAGTCTTGTGATCCAAGAAAAGGCATACAATATGAGTGCTCAAAATTTTTTCTTTCCTTTGTAAAAGTATTTATGATACCATCTGATTTTATGTGCATCATAGATGGTTAAATAGTTGGAATTATATTTACCTGCCTAAACTTAATATAAAGTATAGTTGGTAGGATATGACTTTTTGGCAGTGTATGGTACACACCTGGCACTACTTATGGGTTACTTCTGGCTCTACACTCAGGAATCAGGCCTAGCAGTGCACAGAGGTTCATATGGGATGCCAAGGAACGAACCCAGGTTGCCTGCATGCAAGGCAAGTGCTATACCCACTATACTATCTTGCTGTTCCCAGAATCTGACCTTCTTAACCCTATAGTTTATTCTTATCATACTATACTGATAATTTCTGCTTTACGTGGTTTTATTTAATATATTCTAATGAGATAGGAGAAATATTATTCACCATGCTAAATGGAATTTAGAATTTTTCCCTAATTTGATGAGTTATCTGAAGAATTGTAGAAAAATCTGTTGATTTATAACATCTGCTTTATTACTATGTAATGTATCTATTCTTACATATAACTTCTAAAGTCAGTACAAGAGAATAACGAATAGAAATAATTCCTCTCTAAAAGCATCTCAATTCATTGTGTTTTAACGTTTTAAGCTGCACTAGCAATTAATTTGATTGGCAAAAATACTGAATATAGAGCAAATTCTATCCTTAGACTATGTTCCTAGATTTCATTTATTCAACAAATATTTATTGTGTTCCAGATATTTAATGTACATTTATAATTGAGAATAAAATGGTGAAAGACACATGTAATTCTTGCCTTGTGAGGGTGATATATTACTAGTAAATAAAAAAGCAATATGACATTAGTAAAGAATCAATCGGGTCCAAGCATTGGCAAAATACAATGAGTAAACTATTTTTTTAATCAGTTTGAAAAACATGTTGTGATGTTGCTTTAGACATTAGGATTAAAAAATTTCTTTAAGGAGGTGTTATTTAAACTAAGTACCAATCATAAGAAGTAGAGGTAGTTAAATGAAAGTAGAACAAAGGCAGAGAAAAGACAATTCACGTTGTTCCAGTGAAAGAAAATGAAAAACAGCAACTCAATAAGCTTGAAGGTCAGGAAGATCACAGTATACCTAGGTCACTGTGACCAGGCAAGAACAGAGTGACAAGAGAAGTCAGTGGAAAATGGCAGGGCCACGTCCTCACAGGTAAGGGACATTGTAAGAAGAGCATTGTGAGAAGGGGATGGGAAAATTCTGAATATTTAAACAGGATAGTACATGATATTATTTATAATTTAAGCACATAAATTTTACTGCTGTCTAGAGAATAGATTAGCAAAGAAAAAGTTAACCTTCAGGAAGTTTAGAATCATCTGTTTGATCCACTGGTATTCAGAGCTAAAATAGTATAAATTAAGAAAAAGAGAACAAAGAATGAATACAGAGTAAATTGTGGGCACATAATTATTGGACCTGTAGTTTTAACAACTAAAAAATAAAATAACTTACATAATCATCTCAGAGGAAGGCATAGGGATGAAGAGAAATAGTTGTGAGATTGGAGAAGCGCCAAGCCCCAGGAGTTTGATAGGAGGAAAGCATCTGGCACAGAGTAAAAGAATGCCAGGAGGATGTGCAGTTCACTGGTGACTGACATGGGGTATTTTAAAGGAATAACTGGGGCAAGAAGCCACAAAATTAGGTTAAAAATTGATGAAAGTGGAAGAAATCTCAATTGCACTTTAGACAACTCTCAAGAAACACACAACATTGGTAGATAAATAATGCATTAGTTAAAAAGTACTAGGATTTTAAAGATATTTTTTAAATGGGAAACCCCAGGACAATATTTATCTAGAGATCAGAATTAATCATTATAAAGAGATTTATGAGGTGGAAGAGAAGGAGAGAAGGGGTAAAATCCTTGGGAAGGCGAGTCAAGATGGAACTCAAGGAGAGGCTGAAGGTGCATGCAGAGAATGGCAGTGAGTTCAGTAACAAGAATTAGGAAAATCTGTTACCTGGAAAAAAAACATTTATTGCCAGTATTTAGTACCGGTGGTGATTTGAGATCCTGAATTTAAGACAAATCTATCAGAGGCAGGGATTCAGGGAGATAGTATAGTAGGAAGCACTGCATATGGCTGACCTGCTTTCAATCCATGACAACTCAAAAGGTCTTCTCTGCCCTCCAGAAGTTATTTCTGAGTAAAGTCAGGAGTACACTTGGAGAACAGATATGTGCACCACCCCAAAATAATTTTTTTAAAGAATCTGCTAGTGCAAAGGAAAGAGCTTGGGGTCGGGGATGCATTCTTCACAAGTTCAAAGCATGAATTTTGTCCCCAGCACTGCATGACTCCGGGCCTGAGGAGAGTCCTAAGGGTAGTGCTTAATGCTGAAGTATCTGAGCCTATTGTCCTAGAATCACTGAGACTGAACACTACTTTAGAGTCATCTCATCTCCCTTCAAACAAAAGAAAAAATAAATGACAAGTCAGTCTGCTTCTCTTCGGATACTCTGGAATAGATTAATAGTTATAATAAACAACAGTGATGTAGAAATCAAACCTAGTAATTAGTGAACCTTACAATGTTGGCATGCAGCTTTGCATGGTTACACACCCTCCACTAAGCTTCTTGAGTTAGTTATTACCCTGCTGGCACTTCTTTAATAGTCTGGGATATCTCCCTTGGCTGTTTGTCTTGTTAATTTTGAGAGACTTCCAATCCTTACTTGAAAAGTTAAAGAATTATATTTATGAAAAAATGATTAGTAACTATTGCCCCATTTTCCCAGAAATTCACAAATCCTGGTATTAGGAAATTTCTTCTCTTCCTAATATATTTTTGTATATTTCAGCTAAAGTTTTATCATCTTTATCTACAATAATTCCTAATCATCTCATTCTATATTATCTTTCTTTTACAATGGAAACATGATTGTTTTCTCAACAAAGTAATATATGTTGACTTTTTAATTAAAAATTACTGTATCACTGTATCACTGTCATCCCATTGTTCGTCGATTTATTCAAGCAAGCACCAATAACATCTTTATTCCTCCCAGTCCTGAGATTTTAGCAGCCTCTCTTTACTCTTCTTTCCCGAAGATTGGAGGCTCTTTCAGTGTCAGGGGAATGAGACCTATCATTACTGTTTTTGACATATCGAATACACCATGGGGAGCTTGCCAGGCTCTGCCCGTGCAGGAGGATACTCTCGGTACACGGCAGTATATGTGTGTGTATATATATATATATATATATATATATATATATATATATATTACTCTATGATTTGTTGCTTACTGTCTTAATTCCACCAAATATGGTGTGGTAATTATGGAAAATGGGTAAGAAGTGTTTTATAATGACTACAAATTGGCCGTGCGGTCCGGAAAGTGGCCTGGAGTATGGCGGTGACTGGGTAGTGGAGGTCAGCTGTAGGGCTGGGTCCCGTGGGGCGGGGAGGGTTCTCACCCGCCCCACTCTGGGGCATCTCGAGTGAAAACAGCCTGGCATGGAGTCCATATATATGTATTATGTATATTATACATATATAACATATTATATATGCTATATTTAATTCAAAATGTTGATGCAAATTGTTTTCTGGCTTATTACTTTACCCATAAAAATATATTCATTAACATTTTTTATGTGTCTCCCTTCCTTACGTTTTAATACAGAATCACAGAATTATTTGTTAATATATATATATATTTTTCTGTAGTGAGATGTGGTGGCAGGCCATACACTATGGTGCTCAGATTTTACTCCTGGCAGGAAATAGGGGACCAGGAGTCCACCTTGGTAAACTACATGCAAGCCAAGAACCTTACTCACTGTACTATTTCCCTGCCCTCTCACTCTCCTGTGTAAGTTAAAAAAAAATTACCACTAATTGTAGTGAATTTTCACTCTTATGTTCATAGCAGCATTACCCCACATAAACATGGAATCCATCTAAATACCCATTGTCATATGACTAGCTCAAGAAACTGTGGTATGTACACTCTATGGAATACTGTTCATTTGTTTAAAAGATGTAATTGTACCTGTTGCAGAATGCAGATAAAACTTTAGGCAATTATATTAAATTAAACAAGCCTGTAAGTGTTAAACAACTACTGTGAAATATAAACAAGTAAACAAATTAATGGGCAACACACAATCTTTTAGACTTGAAAACTATGTTGTTTCGAGTTACCAAGGAAGCAGGTAGAAGCAACCAGTGAAGAGATCCCTCTCTGGCTGGGTGATCACTCCAGAACTCTGATGGTGGTAATATACTTAATAGGAAAATGAAATTCGTCTCTCAAATCTTGTAGTACTGATAAATCAATCAGAGTTGTTTAAAAGCATACTTTTGTGACCCTTGGGGAGGGGGGAATTAGATATAAGAGCAAGCACATGTAGACCATTTTTATCCAGGATTATGAGAGGCATTGAGTGATTGTCAAGGGCAGTCTGTGTAACACCAGCTGTTATTACTCGAGTCACTGTCCCTCAGGGATTTAGTGCCCTGAGAACATCTGTTAGGAGATATTGTAGAAATGTCAATAGTCAGAATTCCAGGTTGGTGACCTATTCCCAGGGCAAGATGATTGTGATTCTCATCTCACCAACCACAGGCTGCAGAGCTTCTCTCTGCTCAGGCATCTGAAAACCAACTCAAAGTTAAGGTGGTACCACCCAGGTTGTGGAACACCTCAGAGAATCAGGGAATTAGCCATTGCCTGTGATGTTGGATATGTCATAAGTGCAGGTGGGAGGCCATTAGTCATGGTACTTGTTTCTTGATCAGGGAATAATGGGCTCTTCAGAAGAAACGGAATTATGTTCCTCATTGCTGTTAACATAGGTTAGTAGAAGAACGCGGTGCCAGTGGTGATGTTATTGGGAAACCTGTTTCCTTTTCTTGTCAGCTTCCTCATGATTTAAAAAGTAAGGCTCCTGAAGCTATGACTTTCATTTTTGATGTAGTACTATTCCCTTTTTTCATATCTCTTGACCTAATGTAGAAGCTAAAATGGTGAGTTGTTTGAAAACAAATGAACTTGAGCTTAATACGCCTTTGGTATTCATCTGATGTGTATTGTTTATATGTTGTTATATATTGCTAATCATAAACCTGTCTCACTAAAGCCTTTAACATTCCTCTATATGGCCTAAATGATGAGTCCAGTACCTTTTTAACAGTGATATATTCAAGAGCTTACTTTGGTCAGGATCTGTCTTCTACTCGGTCTCATGACATCCTGTCCCTTCTCTTGAATTCCACAGACAGGTAGTGCTGCATTCCTTGCATTTTATCAACAAGCTTTTATTCAGGACTGTAATACTTAGGAGCTATTAAGATCACTCCTAGTGCTGCCCAGTACTTGGGTGCCATGAGGTGTCTGTACTTAAAGTGAAAGTTTTAGAGAGCTATATAGTACTGGGGATCAAAGCCAGGGCTGTTGGCATACTAGGCATGTTTTTTTACCACTTGATATATCCCCCACATCCTATCACAATACTTTTTCATCATATTATAGCTTACTCATCAACTTCCTTCACACCTAGAAATTTTTTGAAAGGAAGGAAGCAGTTTAGTTGATGACTAATTCCATGCTTGGCATATACTAAAAAAAGTTCTGAATTAAGGTAAAACTTTTCACTTGAGTAAATTACTTTTAATGGTTAACAAAGGACTGAGCAATAGATATCTATGGCTGGCTTAACATGTTTATTATCACATACTTTATTTGTTTTAGTAATCATCATTTATAGCTCATAAAAATTATGTCAAAACCTATTATGCTTCTCCCCCTACATCTCAAAAAGAGACAACAGAATGAGCAGATTAAAAGCATACAGAGACAGGCATGCCCTAAGAGGGTCACAGACTGCCTCTGGTGTTCAAAATAAATAGGATCTTGAACTTCAGGGCTGTGACTCAGCTCCTAAATACTTGGATACTTAGGAGGTTACACTCATATCCTGGTGGATATTTAAGATACAAATGACATACAGTATGACAAGACTGCTTCCTTTTTTATTTTATATAAAGTGGAAATTTATCCTAAAATATATTAAAAGGCACCCAACGCATTTTCATGGAGAGTCCAGGAATACATTCCTTCAGTACTCCCCCAGATGGTTCCTAAGTAAAAGCTTCAAATCTATTTAACGAATTGTGTGAACACATCCTTCATGTCAACTGCAGGAACTAAGGCCACCTCCGGTTGAAACTAAGATGTTAGCACTGAATCCAGTTCTCTTATTTTCCTTATTCGGAAGCTTTCCTGCATGATCACCTGCACCTCACAGAAGGAATTTATGAACTGCTTCCTGCTCCACTGTGGCAAATTTGGCTTAATATTTATCGAAATATAAATTAAATATGAGCAATTAAGTCACACCCATGAAAAACCATGGTTGTTTAAACTTCATAAAAAGAGGAATAAAAAAAAGAGGAATGAAGGTTATTACTGTCGCTGAATAAAAGTAAAGCATGGAAAGAACAGAGATACAAAAGTACAACGGCACAAGGAGTTGAATTAAAGAAGAGCAGAAATCCAAGTTTAGAGTTCTGAAATCTACTCTCCAGAAACACTGAAACACTGATATTCTCTGTGCTCCTTCTTCTCTCCATACTACCTCTGCTCTTACTTTTATAACCATTGACTTAGACCTAGAGAATGTCATATGAAGGATTTCATATGACCTCAAAGACATAAATTCAAATGTAGTCATGCTACTGTAAAAAATTCACTGCTATATAACAGTCTTATTAACTTATATTCCTAAAAATCATGTTTTTTTTATTTAACCATCTATCTTTTAATGAGGCCAATTGTTGTTACTGTTGTTGGCATATCGAATACAAGACGGGTAGCTTGCTAGGCTCTGCCATGCGGGCGAGATACTATCGGTAGCTTGCCGAGCTCTCCGAGAGGGACCGAGGCTTTTAGGGCAGCCTCCAATCGGCCTTACAGGTATTACCATGGTTCACACCAAATTTGAACCCTATCAAATATGGTGCAGGAATAATAGGTATTAGTTTGTCCGGAGAGCAACCTGTAGCGTGGCGGTGGCTGGGTAGTGGATGTACTGGGGGTCGGCCAGTGAGGTATTTATCTTGGGTAGGGTGGGGCATCTGGGTTGGACCCCTCCCTTTTTTTTTTTTAAATAGGAATCTGGAGTTCTGACCTCCATCGATGGTCAAAAATCAGGGATGCTGTCTCATTTACCAAGGCATCAAAGATCAGATGGGCCGGTCATGTAATGCGATTCAGAGACAACCGCTGGACTAGAGCTGTTACTGACTGGATTCCACAGGACATCAGAAGACCTCGTGGCCGCCCACCAACTAGATGGTCAGATTTCTTCGTCAGATCCCTGAATGAGTATTTGAGGCTCTTTCTGTTCCTGGAGCAAGCAGATACCATTGGGCTGCACTAGCACACAACAGGGACAAATGGAGATGTTACTGGTGCCCGCTCGAGCCAATCGAAGATCAACGGGACTACAAGTGATACAAGTGATTTTTTAATAATTACTGTATTACTGTCATTCCGTTGCTCATCGATCTGTTTGAGCAGGCACCAGTAATGTCTCTCATTGAGAGACTTATTGTTACTGTTTTTGGCATATCCAATACACACGTGTAGCCTGCCAGGCTCTGCTGCCTGGGCTTGATACTCTCGGTAGCTTGCAGGGCTCTCCGAGAGAGGCGGAGGAATCGAACTCAAGTCAGTCACGTGAAAGGCGAACGCCCAACCGCTGTGCTATCACTCCAGCCCCTTTTTTAATAATACTTGGATAAATTAAAATTGTTAACCAAAAAACCTCTTCCACTATACATTTGTGAATATTAAAACAAATATTCAAATTGAAGACATTTAGAAAAGAATTTTTGTATTAACTCAGTTCAAGGATAGCTGTGCCATGAGCATGAGTGGTCCAGTATCAGTGACCCACCAAACTCTGGTCACTCTGCATTAAATTGACCCAATTCTGGTGGCCTATGTATCTCAGGGACCCCAGATAATCATTCATTCAGGACATTTTATCTAACTCTCCTTTGACGCTTTAGAGGATTTAAATGTACATGGGGGATGACACAATTTTACATATTATAGTTTGCAACTTCCTTATAATCTACATATCTAAAAAGACCAACTTCCTCCTGACTCTTCAGGAGAAACTCCTTTCTATTTGCTCATACCAAGAACCATTCCAAGGAATCAGCTCAAAGACTGGGATAGAGACTGTATATGGAGGATCTATGAGAATAAGCAAAATAAATATGTTTTTTTTGTTTTATTTTGTTTTGTTTTGTTTGTTTTACGCCAGGCTGGAACAATAGCACAGTGGGGAGGGCATTTGCCTGCACTCAGCCAACCCGGGTTTGATTCTCCCGTCCTTCTTGGAGAGCCTGGCAAGCTAGCCGTGGCGTATTCGATATGCCAAAAACAGTAACAAGTCTCACAACGGACACGTTACTGGTGCCCACTTGAGCAAATCAATGAGCAATGGTGTGGTGAGCAGGCCTTCAGCATATAGTTTGCGGTGAAACATTCGCATAAACAGATTGAGAAAGCCATTTTACGAGAACCGGAGCACTGGGACATTTTTACAAGAGCAGGATGGTTAGCCAACAGGAACAGATAGATCAGCCTGGTGGATATCTACTGTTATCTCCCCTAGCTTCCCCGGGTGTCATTAGTTACTTCTAGTTTTACCTTAAGGCCATGACGCAAGTAGATTGAAGCCTAAGCATACATAAGTGCTGTGGAGTTACAATAAAGTATTCTTTTGCTTTTGCTCATCTCTGCATGTGTGTGTGTGTGTTTGTCTCCCCTTCTCCCTATCACTCTCGCACCCTCTCCTCATGAACCCCGTTATCCAGTTCTGCAGGACGGGACACAACGGGATGATAGTGATACAGTGATTTTCTATGCCTACTTTCTGTTGACTTTACAAGAATTACAATTAGGTATGTCTTCATTGTTGTCTCCGTAAAACTTAGGACTGTTTGAAGGCCCCAGTAGCATTTTAAAAGCACAACAGCTTATTACTTCTTTGCAACAACTTATGTAGAATATAAGCAGCCCTGCAACATTAAAGGATCTGAAGAAAACTGATGTTCAGAGAAATCCAGGAAGCTGCCAAGGTTACTAGCATAGGATGCAGCTACCACCTAAAGTAATGTTTGATACTTAAGGCCCTCTTTTACACATTCTGTCACTTGGCCTTTTTTCTTGACAGATTGATAAGATGGTAAATGGTTTCACAGTGTTTTATTTTAGTCCAGACAATTAAAGAGAATCAACAATAGCTAGACTCTAGTCAGATATTCCTGTGGCCAAGGTACAGTTCTTTATCAATAGCACCGTAATCTCTCACTTGTAGTTGTGCTATATACATTTTATCATTTTTTCTAACTCCAGGCCATCTCCTTTTAAGTCATTTTTTAAATTTTCTGACATTCTAGAATGTTAATGTTGTTAGATCACTGAATAATTAAAATTTTATGAGGGATTATAGTTAAAGGTTCAACTCCTTAACATAAGTTTCAAGTTTCCAAGATGGAGATAAGCATAATATATTTGATAAATGTAGAAGGATTGGAAAGCACTCTAACTTTTAATTTTTAAATTTATTAAACTGTAATTTCTTAACTTTGAGGGGAGAACACACCTGGCTATTCTCAGCATCACTCCTGGCAGTGCTTGTGGCACCTTATGCCACGTCTAAGATTAAATGAGAATTGACTGATGTACCAGAACACATCACTTTGCAACCTTTAGTCAACACCACCAATGTAGATGATGTGGACTATTATTACAATTGCAAAATAGAAACCCAGCAGTTAAGATTAGAAAATGTTCTCAAGTATAACTAGTGAAAGGCCTAGGATTTTGACCTCAGAAGGCGTCATGCAAGACTTACTTATCTTGGGTCCAAACTACTCACAGGGAAGAACATACATAGCCTGTATGAGAAGGTAAACAACATTAAGTTGTTCAATTTACAAATGAATTGAGAAGGTCTAAGAACACTTACTATGAGGCAATGGTTTTTGCTGCATATGCAAGAGGAATAATATCAATTGCATATGTTTTCCCCTGTAATTCCTCTACAGAAAATAGTCAAGGACTGTCAATATCAAAAATGATGACGATGGAAAATTTAAATGTTTGGAATGTCAAGTCCAGAGTGAAAATGACTCCAAAACTTCAAAGATGTGCCATTATTATTAGGATGCCAAAAATTAAAAACAGAACAAATTAAAAATAACTTTTAAAATATATTCAGGAAAGGCAAAGAAGTGGAAATGAATTTCTACCTAGTGGACAAAGAACACACTGGGGCAAAATGGGTCTTTAAGAAAGTGATCTTAGTTTGCAATTCTCTTTCCAGTAGTTTCTACGTGAAATATATGGGACATTTCCTGATTTATTTTAAATCTGGTCATGTTCATCCATAAAATAGGCGCTTAATAATAGTCATGCCTCACATTCTTATACCAAGACCTTGTATAGTATCTGTGCATATTCCCCTTCTAGTTGAAGTCTCATGCCCTCAGAATTGCTGAGGAGAGTCTTAGATGTTGTTTTTGCTGTTCTCCTGGTGAAACATTGTATGGGAGGCATTCAATATAGTATGACAATTCAGGGTTTCTCTCTTCTTTGCTTTTATTTCATTGTTTGTTAGTTTGGGGGCCATACCCATCAGGTCTCAGATATAACTCCTGACTTTGAGCTCAGAGATCAGCCCTGGAAGCCTCTGGGAAGAAAATGGGGTACTCGAGAAAGAACCTGGGTGGCCACATGCAAGACAAATGCCTTATGGGCTGTATCCTTTCTCTGGCCCCACTTCTTTATCTTCAAGGTTAAAAACATAATTCTAAAGATTGGATTGAATTTAGTGATAAGAAAGAAAGAAAGCTAAGAAAACTGTAACAAACATTTGGATTTAAGTAAAAACAGCATACTCATTTCTGACTTTGATTTTCTTAAATGGTCCCAAATGCCATGGACATTGTTGCATCTAATTTAGAGATGCTGAAGACCCTTCACTGGGTAAATAGAAAAACCCATCATCAGTGGGTTCATTACATTTACTCCAATCCTATTTACTTAATGTTGCATTTTCTAAAATTGTTCTTCCCATCGTGTAATTATGACTCAAAGACAAAAAGAAAAAGAAGCAAATTAATCAGTGCTTAAATAGTAAACAGTATACCTAAATAAAGGCTCACTGGGGAAAAAAAAACATTGACAAAGGCAATTCAATTTTAGAGTGTATGTTTCTGAGTAAAAGTAACTTGGACCGACTATTTATTTAATTTTTAATTATTAAAATGTGCTTAATTAATTGCAGTTTAGCTCTTTGGTAGAAGTTAGGAGCAGATATGTGGATTGAACTATACATCTCAGGCTGGCAATCCTGGTAGGCTAGTGGATCTCTGCTTCCCTGGAGAGTTCCATTGTCTCAACTTCCTGCTCCGTTACCAAGGGAGTCTCAGTTTTGAGGCTCACTGGGTTGGAACTGTAGCTCTTCTTCCCTCTGTGGGTTACACAGAAACATGTGAGAAGTTCTCATTAATGTTAATGGAATCGCATGTGGCTCTGGGGTGACTTCGTTTTTACACAATACCACATTGGGGATCCAAGAGTTTTTCACCCAGTGTGCATTTTTCTGAAATCCAGCCACAGGAATATCACCATTTCTCAAAGTCGCACACCAAACCAAGGTAAGCAGTATTCCTAAATACAATTTCCTAATGAGAAAAAAAAAAATTATAAACAGTGGCAGTCCTTCCCTGGGCATTTGTTATATGCCAAATACTTCTTAATGCCATCCATGTATTATTTTCAGTGCTCCTAGTGACCTGTGTATTGAATGTTTAAAAAAATTATTGAGAGTCATTGTAGCACAGAGATTGAGAGGATAATGCCCAGCAGGTTCTGTCTTGAGTATTTTTACAATGCTGAATCACCTGTTTTGGTGGACTTGGAAAAGTTTCACAATCATTCTAAGGCTCCATTTCTTTTTAATCTACGGCCATTAATATGTACTTCTTAACTTATTATCGGGTCTGCCACAAGAAACTACAATGTGGGCTACATAGAAGTTCACTGTATCACTGTCATCCCGTTGCTCATCTGTTTGCTGGGGCGGGCACCAGTAACGTATCCATTGTGAGACTTGTTACTGTTTTTGGCATATCGAATACGCCATGGGCAGCTTGCCAGTCTCGGCCGTGTGGGCGAGATACTCTCAGTAGCATGCCAGGCTCTCCTCGAGGGACAGAGGAATCAAACCTGGGCCAGCCGTGTGCAAGACAAATACTCCACCCACTGTGCTATTGCACTATACTTTTTTAAAATCAAAATTTCTAGCAACTATTTTCTCTTAATAGTAAATTTTCGTATTCCAATTTTGTACCTATAGGTTAAATCACTACAGTTTTGGGGGAAATGAAGAAAAATGGCATCCAGTTTATTAGATAACCTTAAATTTAATCAACCTTAAATATGTAACTATTTTGAATAAAACTATTTTTTTCTCCAACAGACACATGAGTGCTTTTTTCCCCTATGCTCAATTTTTTTTCTCTTAAGTATATAGAACTATATAGTATATCAGTGATTTGCAAATGTGGAAAGTATATTGACACATATAATAAGGCTTCCTTCTCTAACAATGAGATTTTCTTCGCAATACTCAACCAAAACAATACATTACAAAAGACTAACTGCAGAAGCAGCCACAAAAACCTAGTTGTGATGGCTAATTTTGTGTTCCAATTTAACTGGGCCACAGAGGTCAGAGATAATTGCTTAAACATTATTCTAGGTATGTCTGTGAAAGTGTTTCAGGACAAGATTAATATTTAACTTTTAAAGAATGTGCAACTCTTTTTTTTTGGTGGGAGGGGGGCTTTTTTGGTCATACCTGGCAATGCACAGGGGTTACTCCTGGCTCATGTACTCAGTAATTGCTCCTGGCAATGCTCAGAGACCTTTTGGGATGCTGGGAATCGAACCCGGGTTGGCCATGTGCAAGGCAAATGCCTTATCTGCTGTGCTACTGCTCCAGCCCTGAATGTGCAATTCATAGAGCTATCAGGTTATCAGTAGCTTTGTTCCTGAGTTTAAACAAAAGGATGTTTATGATGACCTGAAAGACAAAATTTGTTCTACGGAAAGTCAGATTGAAGTCTGGAGGTAGAAGTACGGAGGAGTATAATTGCACAAAGTCTATGATTATTAAACCTGGGAATAGTGTATATCTACAGATCATTACAGTGTTTTAAAACTATATGTCGTTACTATTACTTTTAATAAGACATAAACTTTTCCCAGACTGTCACTATTTGTGCTTCCAATCAACTAAAAATTTATTGTAGCTATTTAACGTGAAACTTAGAAAAACTTTTCATTCCAAAGAAGTCCTAGAAATATAAAGTGATGCTGGAAGACTTACACCTTGAATATCTGATAGAAAATATTGACCTGAGGAAGTCTTGATAGGTTTGAATTGAACCTCAGTAAAATCGTGGAGTAGTTGTTTTACTTAGAAGTATTAACCTGCTGACTGTGTGATTCACATTTTGATTCTGATGAATATATTTCTTTAGAACAAGGAAAAGGCAATGTAATTTTCTTTACTAATTTCTCGGCTGTGTGGCTGAGAGTCACACATATATACAAAAGAATATATAACTTGGCCTTGGCAGAGGTTCTCTATGTGAAAAATTGTTGAAAGAAGTTGGTAAATAAAAAACTTGACTGGGTTTGGGAAAGAATATTTCTGCTCCCAAGCTTCCAAATCTCTCTCCCACAAAGACTAGTGTGGAAATTTTTTATTTGGCACATAGATTTCAAATTTGTGTAACATAATTTTAATAATGGGTATCAATGGGTGAAGTGCATCATTACCTCCCTCATAACCAGTCTTAGCATGGGCTATTCCTGGTATTTACATGAATAATTTCTGTTTGGGGGAGATAATATACCTTGGAAAGTGCTTCTGATAGTTTTGGGGGGACCCTTTGGTACTAAGGGTCAGACCAGGCCTCTTGCACAAAAAGCATACACTCTGCCTTTTGAACTATCTCTTCAGAACCTCACCTAATTTTAAAATTTATTTTATAATGTCATTGAATCGTTATCTGTTGATAAAGATCCGTTTTGAATTCTCAGTACCACCTACATTATGCATTTTCCCTGTGCTTGATAAAACCCTGCCAAAATCTGAACTAAAGTCTAGGATTAAAGATTCTAGAAGTACTTAGGCTAATGCACCTATACTTTCCCCCTAGATAATGCTGAAAGTAGCATGAGAACTCCAGAGCTTAAATTGTCTGGATAGAACTTGGCAGAAATGTTTCTTGATCAAAAGTTACTAAACATATTTATAGTTCTGAGACAATGGTGTGTGACTGCTAACCTAGTGGGCAGCAGTAAAGTCATCTTTCAGCCTCCTAATGCACAGAGAATTCTGCTGGAAGGAATTTTATGTAGCAACCCACCTCCCCACAGCCCTCCCCCCAACACACATATATAATGCAGAGTTCTTAGCCAAGCTCTCACTTCTATAAGGATGGTTCTTGTTACACAGGATGGGTGCAAAGAGGCTGAGGGTCTTTGATTTTTATGTTCTTGGTTGAGTTCTGGGGAAACTCATGAGATGAGAGCTTAGTATGAAAAAATTTTATCAGGGAATGTCTTAGGAATCAACACCAATGGAAGGGTCTGAAGAAAAGGGATACACAAAGGGAGAATCAAGCCTCATTACATGAGAAAATCCATAGTCAAAATAGCCCCTCTGAGGAGTTTCAGGCTGAATTGAAAGAACCTGGATTTTATTTAATCCCCCATTACTAGTTCTGCTATTAAATGAATGTGGATCTCTCCATAAAATTCATCACCCTGGTCTGCTCTCTGCAGTAAAGAGGCTAATTATAACAACCCTTCACAGAAAAAACTTCACTGAAGGGCAACTTCATGATGCATAACTCACAAGAACACACACACACACACACACACACACACACACACATACACAGAGTGAGTTTAAATGACTCTGTTGCATTCTCTTTCATTCTGTAAAACCAGCTATGAGAAGCAAAATTAAAATAATTTCTCCATATCTTTGGCTTTGAACGATCCTGGTCTATGAGTGAACAGAACAGGAGGGAATAAGACAGACATAAAAGAAAGAATGAGAAGGTAAGAAGAAAGTGAATATTTATTCAGAATCAAGCTGTATCTTGCACTGTGGTAAACAATTTACATCCTCACTTTAGTAACTCTCACCAACATCCTTAGAAAGTCTGATGTAATTGTCATTTTATAGATGAATTATCTGGGACTTAGTAAGTAGGAAAAACACAATAAGGTTTTATCTCAAGTCTCCATTGCTCTAAAATCTCCGTGTCTACAGATGTAGATGTACAGATGTAGTCTGGATAGAGTGCAGGCACTATAGAGCAGAATACAAATTTGGTACCCCTTGTGACATTTCCAGAACTCAATCCTGATCTCCAAATCCTCGTACCCACTGCCCAGTTGGAGGTTGGCTTACTTTTCCAACTAAACGTCTTTATTCTGAACACATTTCTTTAGTTTCAGATTTGTAAAATGTGGTTAGTAAATATTGTTGCATGAGTCTTAATAGATATTCCAAAACTAAAAATTGTACCTTAGCCAGGTCCTCCTGCCCCAATATGGTCCATCTATGTAAATCAAGTCCCTTGGTGAAACACTATTAGAAAAGGACCCTTAGGAATTGAAGAGATAGTGCAGATGGCTTAGGTAGTTAAGACAATCTGTACTTGAAAGTGCTTTACAAATAATGTGTGTATTTTAAATAGCACACACTTCTGAGTACACAGTCGTGACTACCCTTGTACTTATCTCAATTCACAGGAGCATTTTTCTTTTTTGTACAAAAGAGGAAGTGGAGACATTAAGAGAGAGTAAGAGTTGTGCCCAAGGGAACCTTAGTTAGGACACCAAATCTGGCTCCTTTAGACTCTTAGCTTTTGGATTCAGCCCATGAGAAATACAAACATGAAGTGTCATACCCCAACCTAAACCATCCTATCTGGGGACCCTAACCTTGGGAGAAATGTCCATGTGAAGCAGGATGTGTGTTTGTTCATTCTCTTATGAAGTTAAAAAGGAAATGAAAACTATAAGATTATTTAAAGGATTTTATGCATTTGTACACATAAAACCAAATATACATTCCACAATTCAGGGTGCAGATAGACTGAAATATGTTACAAGTTGAATGTATTGAAAACCGCCAATCTTGACCTATATACCCATAAACAAGTCATTATTTTAACACCTACAGTTAAAAACATTCCACATACAAACACACACACAAGCATTAGTTCTTCCCTTGTGGGAATTCTTGCACAAGTATGAATATGGGTGGGAATTTATTTTCTAAAGAAGAAAATGAGAAAATAAACAGATTAATTACAAATCATCTACACTGATCTTGCTTCAAAAATAAATGATACACAAGAGGGAAAAAGTGAGGGTCAGAGAGTATGTAGTTTAAGGAATGGGATGGGAGAAAGAAAAAATAGAAGAAAAGGAGAGGAAAAGCAAATAATAATAATAATAATAATAATAATAATAATAATAACTTTGCAACACTCACCTCTTGGAAGAAATGGATCTAGTTGCTTACTTACAAACTCGTCTTATGAATTGCTGCACATCAACATACCTAAGAGACACCACAGGGAGGTGTCAGAAATATGGTTCTGCAGTTGATGTTGTTAGATTACTGAGAGCTTTGCTAAAATCAGGTCCAAAGACTAGAAATACAGTGCTGCCTTTGCACACCTATTCCCTTCGTTGCTTTAAATGGCATGACTTAGAGCATAACGGTAGTGCTTTTGATTTCATAGTTCCATTTCTGTAAGATGAGTTAAAAGCCCTAATTTATTTTTGCTTGTCAAATCTTAACCAGAAACCATGCTGGGCTCACATAAATTCTTTAGGACTCAGTCTGCCTTTTGAGAAAGATTAGAGTGGAATGGGTTAGAGGAACATCGCTTTCTTAGAGGTCTGTTTAAACTCTGCAAATCTTTTTCCCTTTTGCAAAATTTCAGGCAGCTTATAATCAATTAGCTAACTAGCTCCCCCTCTTGAAACTTTTCTTTCAGGAAAAAAAAAACCTGCATCATGCTATAAAGATGATTGAACATCAGACTGTTCTCTGGTATGGCCATCCTTAAAACTCACCACATTAGGGTAAAAGAAAAATGTTTATGATTTTGAATCTATTTAAAAGCAAAATAAGGGTATTATTTTCACAGTGTTTACAATTTTCAGCTAATCTTTTTACTTAAGGTGTTTTGACACAGCCTAGAAAGGAAAATAAGCAAAGACATGTGTAGCACTCAGGTAGGAAAAATAGTAACATACATATCATTAAAAATTAAGTGTCTGTGATACTGTCAGGAATTTGGTCTCTGAAATGCCAGGCCCTATGAATTATTTATTTTGCATCTTCTCTTTTAAATCAAAACTTTATTTCTACTTTTATTTTATACGAAAAGCAAGATGTTGGTCTACCTCAAAAACTCAAATGAACCCATCAAAAAGTATATAAATCTCAGAGTCCATAAGCAATATTTATCTTACAGGGGTAAATATGTAAGATAAATATTGACAAATAAAGACAAATAATGACAAATAGATGAACTAGAAAATATCTGCACTGAGGTATTAGGCAAAGCATTGAAGCTATTTCAGTTCAGTTGTATATTTACATTATGTGGAGATCTTAACTTATCACTCATGTCTGATCTCACTCCTCAGAGAATCTGATTCCATTGGGTTAAAGTTTTCAGGTGATTCATGCATAAAGGCCTGAGATTAAAAAAAACCTCTTAAAAATGTTTTATAGTACTCAAAATTTTTACCTGGTCATTCTCCAGGTGTCATGCACTGCCAACTATAAAACACATGGCATGTGCTTTATTTGAACCTTGAGAATCCTGTTTAAAATAAATTGTACCATGTACCTGTATTTCTTCTCTCCCTCCAACTTTATCAAGTGATAATTGATATATAATTTCTTAAAGGCACTCTGCCCTTAAAGGCATTCATCAGATTCTGCTGATTTATTCTGGTCTCAATTTTTTGCCAATGCATCTCTCTTGAAACCTAGAGCTTCATTGGAAGAAATGACTGACACTGCTTTGGAGACCAATAGCCCGATGCCTACTTGGCCATGACATGTATTCAAATCTTCTTATAAGGATATCTGTCAGACAGAATTATGGTTCTAGCTGAACCCATATGATATCCTTTGGCCTCTTCAAAAGACTTGTGTCCCAATATGTTCATATTCTGAATCATTTGAAACATGAAAGCTTCAAGGTTTGAATCTGGAAGAGGGCATACATTAGATCACAAATAACAAAAAAGCGGTTATAGTGGTTATGTGCATGCATTTGTCACAGCTTTCCAGAAACTGTGTCTCAGGAAAAAAATTTAGAGCCATCAGGTACACAAGCTTTTTGGAACTGCCATGTTGAGTAAATTTGACTAGATCACAGTAGTAATTTCTGAGGACTATGTTCCTAATTCATAGAAGAGAATAACCTAGAGTCTGGCATGAAAAACTGGTGGTCAACTTCAAGGGCCATTAAAAAAAGCCTGAGTGCCTTTCCCAATAGAATGGAGAATAGAGATGCCCAGGCCCCTAGCCCTTGATAGGTTTGAAGTGTGCTCTGTTCCCTCTATTTCTGGCTCCAAAATGAAGCTCAGTGTTATATTTCCAAATAACCCACCACTGAGTTGATCACAATGATCAAAGCATGGGTGCCAGTTGAAAAGGATGTGGTACCTCTCACCATGGAGAAATGTCCAGCTCCGACCTTCAGCTATTGGAGTTTGGATTTTAATTTATTCTTGATCTTTTCTACATTTAACTCTCAAGTGCTATCTAGTACTTGTGGTTTGTAATTATTCATTTCACTCATATCTTCTTTAGATATTAAAGATGAATGTACTTTTACTTTCTTTGAAAAATAAAACCTCTTTTTCAATTTTTAAAATTTATTGTGTATTTATTTTTAATTATTTTTCTTGAATTACCTGAGCTACAGTTACAAAGCTATCATGATTGAGTTTCAGTCATACAATGATCGAACACCCATCCTTCTACCAGTGTATATTTTCTACCACTAATGTCCCCAGTATCCCTCCCACCACGCCCACCTCGACCCACCCCCTGACTCTATGCCAGACAATTTCCTTCTTACTCTGTCTCTACTTTTGGGTATTATGGTTTGCAATACAGATACTGAGAGGCCATCGTGTTTGGTCCTTTATCTACTTTCAGCATACATCTCCAATCTTGAGCTATCCTCCAACCATCATTGACTTAGTGACCACTTCTCTATCCCAGCTGCCTTCCCCTGCAGCTCATGACACAGTCTTCCAAGCATGGAGCAATCTTTCTGGCCCTTGTCTTTACCGTTCTTGGGTATTAGTCTCATAATATGTTATGTACATATACACAATGGAATACTATGCAGCTGTTAGAAAAGATGAAGTCATGAAATCTGTTTATAAGTGGATTGACATGGAGAGTATCATGCTAAGTGAGTCATAAAGAGAGGGATAGACACAGAATGACTTTATTCATTTGGGGAATATATATATTAAAAAAAACTGGGGCTGGAGCAATAGTTCAGCAGGTAAGGCATTTGCCTTGCCCAATAGTCTACCCTCATTCCTTTCCCAGCATCCCATATTCCCATATGGTCCCCTGAGCAATGCCACAATGCCAGGAGTTTTTCCTAAGTGCAGAGCCAGGAATAACCCCTGAGCGTCACCGGGTGTAACCCAAAAAGAAAAAAAAAACCTTTTAAATTATTTCTTACTTAGAAAAAAAGTCACAACTGTTGGTAACTGTTGGTACAATTCTAGAATTAAAATTAATTAGGTAAGAGAACTAGAACTACAATATTAAGATTAATAGATATAGAAAATCATTTAATGTGAATATTTTCATAATTGATCTCAGGGGTATTAAGTCCCTGTCTAAGAATTGATTAAGCTGTTTGTTATTTTAGGAGGTGTTGCTGCCACTTGGTCCAGAGGCTTCAGGATCTATGGTGTGGGCCAATGAGTGGACATAGTGGCCACTGTGGGAGGTGTGTGTGGCCGCCCAGGCTTTCAGAAGTATGGGAGATTGGCATAGAAGTATGGGAGATTGGCATAGACCACACACCCCACTACAAAAAATCTCTAGAGTTCTCAGCCTGGGCACCCGGTATCTGAAATTATTTGCAGATTAGCACATCTCTGTATTTGCAGATTGGAGTCTTTGCAGAGAATATTTGTGGGGCCACAGAGTTGAGCCTTTGGCATAATTGTAGTTAGTGGGGGGATGGGTGGGTATTTGACTCACCCACATGCAGTGCATCTCCCTGGAGATTTAATTGGGAATCTTGCACTTTTACTTTCCCATTTACAAGGGAAGACCAAAATAGGTTCAGGTCTCAAATTACCAAAGTTTCTCTGCCATCTTCAGTCATTAATTAAACAGAAAACCTGGGTATAGAACTTTAGATTTATTTAATTTATTTTTATTTGGGTACAAGACCCAGACGTTAGAAACAAATAGCTCAAAGGCCAGATACATTCTTTGCCTGCTGGAAGGCCATTTTTGATCCAGAGCACCACATGATCCCCTAAGCATAGCAGGGAGAAACTCACATGTACTTTTAGTTATGACCCAACCTTCCAAGAAAGCAAATAAAAATTGTGCTTAGTAACAAAATTTAATAATAGCATTAGGTAAACAAAACATATTTGCAATGTTCAGAGAATATTGGTTTTATACCTGTAGGTTTCTGGTATTTAATAAATACTCATTCAATATCTGATGAATTGCATTGGATCACACAAAATTTATTAAATCAGTCATGCCCCAGGAAATTTGGAAGGATGAGAATATTTGTCGCTTGAGATCAGTGAGATCAAGCAAAGAACATTGGTCTTAAGACCATACAGTCAGCCAGACCACAGTCAGGAATAGTTTCTGTTAATAAATGCCATTAAAAATAAGTAATATATTATCTGCTTCAACATTCAGGAGCTCTTTGCTCACAAATATGTCAAAACAGGACCCTATTTCACTGCCTTTCACTACACGTATCTCCAAGTAGCACATAACTTTTACAAGCAAATAGTGGTATAGATAACAGAAATGAAAAAAATTACACTCGTTACATTCAAAAGCCTCAGACTGTTCAATGAGGCCATGTGGTTTGCATGCCATAGGGAGAAGGTCTCTAATAAAATAGCTGGATTGAGTTTGCGGATATCCAACCCCTGTCAGCTAGCAACAGCCATCTGGATTGTCTATGTAGAGGCCAGATTGCCTCTTATGTCCACCAAGTGAATTGTCTTTGCCCCGGAAAAAAAAATCAACAAAAGAACCCTGTTATCTCGCTGTCTTCTTTTGTGGAAATGAGCTCTCTTCCAACTTGCAGTGGTGGCACCATTACTAAGTCATCTTTGCAAATCTGGAGGGTGACAGCTGCCAGGGGGTTATTTGACAAGAATCCAATGAGCAAGGAGAGAGTTCCAGATGAGGAAGCAAAACAACAAGAAAGCATCCAGTGTGTTAGTTCTTTAGTACAGTTAACAAGAGTTTAAGAAAACAATAGCTATTTATTAGCTGAATAGCAATCCTCTGCCCGAGTTTCCTTAGCTAAATAGAAGGTGGAAGTTTTGGGTCCTTTGTCTGCACAGATCCCACACTCTGGAACTCCCTTTTCTTTGTTTCCAAGAATAAGCAAATCACAGAAAGGCTGAAAAACTTTCTTTAAAAAAATACTGAGCTAGTTTGATTTGGCATTTAATTAGGGTTTTTGTCTTTGTTTTGGATTAGTGAATCGTTGCCTACTTAGATGGTGGTTATTCTGACTTTCCCTTTGAGTTCCTTTTCAAGTTGCACAAATTTTACTGTGAATTTTTGTGCAGTGCTAACCTAGAAGTGACGAGGTGGGTCTTTCTGAAACAGTTTTCTGTTATCAGTGGAGTTATAGCAGCACAAAATATTTCCCAAATAAAATGGCAGCCATTTTTCAAATCAATTGTAGCAATTTGACAACACGGGTCTATGAATTTTATACCTATTCATAAAATAATTCTCAAAAAGTACACAATGGAATACACTTTTCAAACAGTTCACAGAGGAAACACATACAAAAATATTTAATTTGGTCTAGAAAATATTTGTTAATTTTTAATTATGTTGACACTTTTTACACTGACTGCCATTCTAAGATTGTGTGTAAAAGGGGATATAACTAGATAATCAGATAAAATAACATTCCAAAATATCACACTATTTTTAGGCTTCACCTTGAAAGCTGCAAGTAGAGAATAAAATTAGCAGGTTTTTTCACTGATATTGAAAGATATTTATGAGCCATTCAGAAAAATTCATTTTCATGAGAGTCATTATTTAAAAGACATAAAGAACTTTTTTCAAAATAAGGCACCAATATTTACAAACTTCATCACTATTCTGTTTGAGGCATAAAATGCTCCAACACCAATCCCATCACCAGTGTCAATTTCCCTCCAATAATGTCCCTAGTTTCTCTCCTATTCCTCAGCCGGTCTCCTGCCCGGCACATTTTTAAGTTAGGTTATTGTAACTTGGATCTCATGCTTTCAGTTTTTGCTTTTTTCTATAGTTCAGGTATATACATATATCATACCTCTGTACACCCAGTGTGCCCGAGTTCCCAAGCCCTGGTACCTCCTGCTACCTCTTCTTGATTTCTTTTTTCTGCATCATCATCATCATCATCATCATATATATCATGAGAATAATTTATACATATATTTATTTCTGAAATAAATGAGCCATTCTCAAAGCCACTCTCCACACTCTCAGATAAGCCTCATGCATGAAGAAACCGAAAGACGAACCCAGGTATGTGGGACCCGTGGCTGAGATCTCCAAGCTTATTCGGATCAGGACTGGGCCTCCTCCACCAGAATCCTCGTTTTCCAGTAGCTTGGCAGTCAAACCCACAAACTGTCCCCCAGAACCATGTAATCTCATCAACGGCCAAGATCCAGAGACTACAAAACAAAACTCCCGGAAGAGTGTGATGCAGAAGCTGGCACAGCAGAGCCTAGCAAGCTACCCATGGTATATTAGATATGCCAGAAACAGTAACAATAATGGGCCTAATTTCCCTGACCCTGAATGAGACAGTAACGAATGGAAACAATACTGGCACCTACCTGAGAAAATAGATGAGCAACAAGATAACAGTGGTACAGTGATACAGTGATTTATTTCAGAAATATTTTCCATGTATAATCTTGAAATATTTACCATTTCACTGAAACTCTTCAGTGCCGCCCTTGAGAACATCATGCGACAACTGAAATGGGAAGGAATGGGAGTGAAGATAGAGGGTCCGGCAGTTACACCACCTCCGCTTCGCTGATGACATTGTTCTCATAACACCAAATATTAGCCAAGCGGCACAAATGCTGGTCAACTTCAACCACGAGTGTGGAAAGGTCAGATTGCAGCTGAATCTCAACAAGACGATGTTCATGAAAAATGAACTGGTCCCTGAAGCTCCATTTGCTCTCAATGGAACGAACATCTCTGAATGCAGCAGCTATGTGTACCTGGGTCGAGAAATCAACATGAGGAACAACTTGGTGCCAGAACTGCGCAGAAGGAAGAGAGCAGCTTGGAATGCATTCAAGAGAGTCGAAGAGGTGGTTAAGAGAACGAAGAACCTCCGACTCCTGGCACATCTTTTTGACTCCATCGTTCTTCCTGCACTAACATATGCCTCAGAGACCTGGGCCCTATGCAAACAGGATGAGAATGCTATTAGGGTATCCCAAAGAGGAATTGAAAGAGCTATTCTGGGAATATCATGTCTCACTCAAGTGAGAGAAGGAATCTGGGGTTCTGACCTTCCCCGATGGTCAAAAATCAGGGATACTGTCTCATTTGCCAAGGCATCAAAAATCAGATGGGCTGGTCATGTAATGCGATTCAGAGACGACCACTGGACTAGAGCTGTTACTGACTGGATTCCACAGGACATCAGAAGACCTCGTGGCCGCCCACCAACTAGATGGTCAGATTTTTTCATCAAATACCTGAATGAATGATTTGAGGCTCTTTCTGTTCCTGGAACAAGCAGATATCATTGGGCTGCACTAGCACGCAACGGGAACAAATGGAGACATTACTGGCACCCGCTCAAGCAAATCAAAGATCAATGGGACTACAAATGATACAAGTGAATCGTGTGCATTTATTTTTATTTATTTATTTATTTTATTGATTTATTTTACAAAGCTATTCATGGTTGGATTTGAGCAATACGATATTCCAACACCCATCCCTCCACCAGTGTACGTTTGCCAGTATGAGTTTATCCAGGTTCCTTCCCATCTCCTCTCACCCTCACTCCTGCCTGCCTCTGCTCTATGGCAGGCCCTTTTCTTCTCTCTCTCTGTCTCTCTCTGTGTCTCTCTTTTTCTCTCCCTTTCTCTCTCTTTATCTCTCTCCCCTCTCTTTCTTTCTCTCTCTTTCTCTCCTTTTAGGCATTATGATTTGCAGTATTGATACTGAAAGGTTATCAAGAATATCCCTTACCTACTTTTAACCCTCAGATCTTGTCCAGTGTACCATTCCCAGCTATTATTGTCATACTGGCCTCTTCTCTAGATTACCTACCCTCAGGTCCACACACACTTGTGGCTAGTTCCGACTATTGAGCAGTCCTCCTAGCCCTTATTTTCCCTGCCCATGGATATTTGTCTTCTATTATATATATTTTTTATATCATGCAGTCATTTTGTATCTGTCCCTCTACTTCTGACTCATTTCACTCAGCATTATACTATCCATGTCTATATATTTATAGGCAAATTTCATGACTTCATTTTTCCTCATAGCTGCATAGCATTTCATTGTGTGCCATAGTCTCTTTACCCATTGGTCTGTTCTTGGGCACTCAAGTTGTTTCCAGATTCTGGCTGTGGTGAATAGTGCTGCAATGAACATGCAGTGCAGATGAGCACTTAGATTTTTAAGGAAATGTTTAAAATCAGAAATGATGACTTATCAGGTACTTCAACATGTGTTTTTATTTTTCTTTTAAATGTCATGGCAAAGAAGATATGCTTGAGGAGTTTGGTTGATAAAATACTTTAGCTTTTGAAAGGATTTTTATAAAATGTCCATATATAATATATGATGGTCCTTATTCCCCTGATCCTGAAAGAGAGCCCCCAATACACCATCAGGTTACACTAGACAGGGATGAATGAGACATTACTGGTGCCCGCTAGAGCAAATCAATGAATAACGGGATGACAGGGTCCTGAGCTGTACTCTGTCATGTTTGGGATACTATATTGTGCCAGAGCTCAAATATGGGTGGGCCACATGCAAGACACATACTTTAATCCTAGTTCTTTCTCTCTGCACTGAATTTATATCATTAATTTTTAATGAAATAAAACACAGCAGAAGTAGCCAGAATTGGTATGCGATCCTATGGGAGACTTAGGGCATTAATTTCTAAATCCACCTTGGTTCAGCGAGACATTGAGGATAAGGGGAATCAAGGGACATATAGATTCATTGCTTAGAAAAGAATTATGATCAAGGATATGTATCAATGATAGGTACACAGGTCATAGAGGAATTACAGAAATTGGCATTATGTTTTAGATAAAGCAGATTTGTCCTTGACTGGAAATTGAAAAGGCAATAATCAGTAAAAATAATTCTCTATCCAGCAATGAATATAAATTCCTAATTTTGTAAATTCAAAAGCATTTGCATCGGGGAATTAAAAAAAATAATGCTTCCCTAGATAATAAGAGATGATCTCAATTAAGCTCTGCCTTGACTTCCCTATCATTCCTCTGGAGTTGGAGGACATATTAATACTAGGATAAGGTCATGGGAACACAAGATCCAAAGCAGAGTTGGAAAAGGGTGTTCTGAAATGAAGAAGCAAAATCAAGTATCCAGACCCACAAGCTCTTACTGGATGTCAGAAGCTGATGATGAGTAAGTAAGGCAGGCAAAATATAAAATACTTGGATATTCAGGAGTCAAGTTGCTATGAATTCATGCCTTGTGTGACCCTGAAAAGGACTTGTTTATCCAAAAAGTTGCATAATAATGACTTCCTTCATAAGAATATATTTGGCATGAAAAACTAACATATGGGAAATAGCACAATATCTGGCATGGAATAGGTGATTATAAATGCTTGCTAGATTTGACTATGAAAGCTATAGGTCCAGCACAGAGGTGAGGAGTCAGGAAACCTTTGCTTTCCCACCTTTCCCGGGTTGCTTGTGCAATCCATTGATGTGGAAAGACAGTCAAAATTCAGTGGTTGGAAGTGTAAAAGATTTGCACTACAAGAGTCTTTAAAACTCTCCATCATCTTATACAAATCTTTGTGGAAGCACCAAAAATCGGAGGTTTTCTTATGCAATTTTTCTCTTCATTTCAGCACCTAGCTTTGATTTTGTTGCTGTTGTTGCTGGTTTGGAGGCCACACCCAGCAGTGCTCATGGCTTACTCCTGGCTCTGCACTCAGAGATTACTCCTGGCAGGCTCGGAGAACCACCTGGGGTGCTAGAAATTGAACCTGGGGTGGCTGAGTGCAAGACAAACACTTTACCCTCTGTGTTATCGTTCCAGCCCTGATTTTTAACAATAAACCCAGGATCCAGGACACTGTGTTTCTTACAATAGTTAGATGAATGGAGTTATTTATCAACACCACACCAATTGCTAGGGTAAAGTCCATATGTTCGCGCTTGTGATGTGAGCAGAAGCATCAGAGGCCTAGGTCGAAGCATTCATGTGAAGACATTCGTTATAAATGAAAGAAAGCTCTAACGTACATGGCAGTAGCATTTGATGTTCTAGCGTGCTGGGAAGCACTTCAGAGTCTTCCTATTGCAGGGTAGCCTGTAGCACAGGCTCTCTGATTCCTGCAGTTCTCCCACTTCTAAATGATTTACTATAAACCTGTGGGATACTAGGAGTTTGAGACGACAAATTAAAACAAAACTACCCGTGCCTGTCCTAATCTACTTTTGCATCTACTGCCCTATCAATAATCTTGTTGAGTTACTATATGCTTAAAACGATACCCTGGAATTAATTTCCATTATGGCAAGCTAAAGTCACCTTAATACAATATTAGAAGAGGTATCCAGTGCCTGTGATCCAGACATTCACCTAGAACCAAAGGAAAAGATAACTTTCCCCGATCATCTGGAATTTCTTCATGTATTTGGGGTTTGGAATTATATTCCAATGGTATGCATCTTCAAGATTACTTCTATGTTTACTTCTCCCTCCACATTTCACAGATATCCTTTATTTTTTGTTGGTGGATAAATACCTGCAGGTTTTCACACCTGTTTTTCTTTCAGGAGAATGTGAATCTAAAAACATAATCAGTTTCTTTACTGACAGGTGGATGTTTAGTAAAGTTTCATGGTAATTAAAACCATATTCTAAATATTTAAATAAGCAGCATAAAATATGAAAATAAGTTTATACTCAATAATTTGGTGCATACTATTCAAAAATATCAAATGTTTTTAAAGAGACTTTCATTTGATTAGGATATTTGCAAAGCTTCAAGGCAATGACCTACAAAGTGACAAGTTTATAGCACTTATTTCTCTGTCTGTTTTTGGCATTAGACTGAGTAAAACTGAAAAAAAAATTAGGTGATAAAAGAAGAAATTGGCAAATCAACTTATAGGATATTAATTTTCTATTAAATTTCAAAAGCTACATTAACAAATATAAGTATTAAAATAATTGCAACCACTTTAATAAGTGGGGGCATGATTTTTCAAAACATGTTTTGGACCTAGAAATATCGTGCAGTTTCCTGTTACCATATATATTTCTCCATGAACCTCCAGAAGTGATCTCTGAGCACAGAACCAGAAATTAGCCCTGAGCATGCCCAGTTATGTCCCCAAAAACAAATAGAACAAATTAAACAATATTATTTACACATAATTGATTATATCTAAAGTCAAATCTGGTCTTTTTCTTTTCTTCCTTTATATTTGAGAGCCAATCAAGAGCTAAACATGAACAGCACATAGTTGAAATAAAAAATGGGGTGATCACAAACTCATCTGACAAATAGCTGTGTTCTTTCAGATGAACTTAACCCTGCTGTCTTATGACCTAAATCCCCTAGGATTTGTAGCACCAAGTGTGCAAAGCAGAGATGTGGAATATTGTGCCTCTCCTCATTCAGGAAAAAGAGCAAAGTGCAGGTTTCAGGAACCTGTGTTTTTCTTTGCTCCTTACTCCTACAGAAGTGAAAAACAGAAAGGTCTTTGCCAAGAACCCACCTTTAACCACTCAGCACAGAATAATGGCACTCTTTTCTCTGATCTTCCTGTTAGCAATGTCTACCATATGCTCAGGAAAACACACACACTCTCTCTCTCTCTCTCTCTCTCTCTCTCTCTCTCTCTCTCTCTCTCTCTTTCTCTCTTTCTCATTGATATTTCACTGAACACATAATTCCTTCTAAATTATTTTTTCCAATCAGTTCCATTTACAGATGATGTGAAACAGACTCATTCAGGGCAGGGCCTGTGGTACACACCACCCAAACTCCAGGGATGAGGATACCACTGTGAAACCATCCTTTGTGTTGACAGCCTCTGGCCATACCAATCCTGACATTGGGCAAATTAGCCCAGCCAAGAGCAAATAGAAAGAAGAAACAGGTGTGAAATCACCTTCCGGCCTCCTGGGATGAATACGTGGTACATGAAGGCCATGCACCTGCACTATTGTTTCTGAGGAAAAAATAGCTTTTAAGAGCAAATACTCTTGAGCCTTGATAGAGACAAGGGACTCCTGTGTAATTTGAGTATAAATGGGTTTCTTTTTTTCCTGTTATGATGATTTATATAATGTTAACTCTTTAAGGAAATGGCCTTGAAGCTTCATTTCAACCTTTAAATTTAAATTTTAAATCTGTTTGCTTTAGAATGGTAAAGGGAAAGCCGATGAGGGATCAGATTTATAACAGGGCTACAGGGAACACCTCAGGTTTCTTTGTGACCTTGAGGTCACTAGCTTGCTTCTGGGACCCTTGTCCTCCTGTCTGCTCTGGTGTGACCTTTCCAAACTAGTTATACCCTTCTGAGGGCCACTGCGAACAATATTAAAATGAATGTCTGTGCTTCCTGCTTTAAAAAGTAAATCAAAATAGAACTGGCAGTAAATGTCACCAATTTGTACATTTTTTTATATTGCAATGACTTTAATGACTTCGTGGGCTAAAAAATTTATCATTATCTCCTCCTCCCACCTCAAAACCTGGTGTATTTAATTGCTTTTGCATTTGACATATAAGTTGAGCATCCCTTTGGTAGTGGTTGACTGTTCCCTAAACCCAGCTCTTCCTTTAGTGCATTGGCCTGAGCATCCCACATAAACTTATTCCACCAATTCCCTCAGCCCCACTTGCCCTCAATAAAGGCAGAGAGATATGTAAGACCTGCATGAGGTACCTGCAGATTCGGATAATTAAGTCAAGCTGGTTCTACAACACAGAAAAAAATTGATCTTCCCAATAAAGACAATTCTGAAAATTGTAATTATCAAGGACCTATAGCTTTGTTTCCCTAAACTGTCAGTTTAATAAGACAAATCAGGGTTGTTTCTGCTTATCTATACCTCTGAGTTCAACCTTCCTATTTAGCTTTCAACTTCTCTATAGACACCCCGATATAAATTCCAGGAATCTCATTGTTTACTGCCTACCTGAACTTCCATGATGCTGGTTGAATCCTCTGAGCCATGACTTGGTCTGTCAGAATAAACTCTCCCCGGACTCTGTGAGTGCCACCAACACCTGCCCAGTGAACACGTCTAGCACCTGTTCACACTCTGCCCATATCTCTCTGGGAAACCAGACATATTGTCTAGATGTGATTTAATGAAAGATACTTAAGAGGCTCTTTCCCAGCACTGACCTTGCCTGTGTCTTACTTTTTCTCAACCATATTGCTTTCAAACATGGATTATAAATTAGATTAGAATACTCCACTTGATATTAATTCCAAATCAATTGACAAATATTTTGTAGAGCCATATACTAGGTACAGCATTAGACATTTATGTTGTATACGTATATATTACTGCCTTAGGACTTGAGGCTATTTCTAACTAGTTTAAGATAAATTTATGTGCATATTCTTATGCATGCACATAACACTGTGATGGCTTTCTACAACTTCTTTCTGGAGTATCCTCACAGCAAAAATCTTTAGTTTCTTTTTATAAAGACTTACCTTTGAGCTTCATGTGATCCAATATCTTTTACATTATAAAAGTTTTTGATTTTGCATATCATTGCAGTGATTTGGGGGAGCAGTGAATTTTTCCTAGCAATGCCCAGAAGGCCAGAGGTCACTCCTGGAAATTTAGCTAATTAGATTGAGGAGTTCAATGCAGGGTTGCTCAGTTCCAGTTGTGCCAGCGGTCATCAGTGCTACACTCTGCAGTGCTCAGGAGACCATGAAATACTGAGGATTTAAAGTCCGACATTGTCCATGCAGAGTATGAACTTCAGGCTTTGGAGTTATCTCTGTGGCTCCAACATGGTAATATTTCTTTAAAAGAGGATGTCAAGCATTTATATCAGCTCTGTTGAATATAATTCTCTATAATGATGGAAATATTAAGCAAATGTGTTAAGCAATATGGTAGCTGCTAAACACATGTGTTTGTTGAACACCTGAAATGTACATTTATATTTCTATGCAATTTGATTAATTCATACTTAGATGTGATGACAAAGAAACAGGTCACTACACTGCTGAGTTTTGCAGCGCTGATAAGCCAAAATTGGGAAGAGAAGTCTTAGAATCACACACTTCAGATAACCTTTCTTTTAGAAGTTAACGCATTCTCAGCAAAAATATATGCCTTCCCCCTACTATATCCCCCCACCCTTTGTTCATGTTGCTAGGCAAATGAGAGAAAATTGAATAAAGATACACAGGACGACTTCCATACTTCTGTAATTTCCCCTGAATGCCTCACAAAGTGGTGATTATTCTCCTCCCATTAAACATGGGGCCATCTGGGGCATAGATATGCAAGGAAGATTAAAATGGGACTGCACAGAACCTATTCTTTAAACATGGATGTGTGCTTCTGTGTCGTGTAGGGGAAAGAAAGATTTTCCGAACTTCTATGAGAGCATCCCAGCATCTTTATCTCTTTCACATCTGCCGCTGTGTGGAATGGATGGTAATCGTGGCTATTATTATGGTGTCGTCCTCCACTTAATACAAGGCCATCTGGGGTTTGTGTGGTAGGGGATGGGTTAGCATTTTTTTTCAAGTGCTCCTCTCCTTTAGTGAAAGTATTTTGCAGAAATGATTCAGAGAAAGGATTATGATAATAATGATGATAATACTAATAATAGGGTTATTATGTGAGATCGCCTTTAAAAAAAACAAAAACAAAAAAACCTCTAGTAAGCATAATCGGGAGCAGACAAGGCCAGGAGTTGAACACCTGGCCGGCCTCTGAAAGCAGCCCTAAGCAGTTTCCTTGGCCTCATGGCTGTCTCAGCAGACTGAGTGGCTCTGAATGGGAATGTGGCATCTAGGCTGGTGCAGACCATTGGAGATGGAACCAAAGGCAGATCCAATTGCTGTGTCAGCAATTGCCTGAGAGTCTTGAGTAAACATAAAGTCTTCTCTTCCTTTCTCTACTTGTAAAAGTAAATGAGGTAATCCTACCTTTGGTGGTTGTTGAAGGTGAAACATCAAATTATGTGTATGAGAATGCTTTGCAGAGACCTTGGTATATTGTCACAATTTCAAAACTCAGAAGTATTAGACAGAACACTTTCCAACTGCCAACATAAGTGATGTTTCAGTTTGCACAGTTCTTGACAGATGATCATAATAGCAGTTAATGTTCAAACTGATCTCATGGCTCTTTCACTCTGTGGTGTATATATTCAGCATAAGGTAGAGTTAAATTCCAAGAGATTGAGCAAATCTTTTTTCCCGCTTTACATTTATTTATTAATTTTCATTGAATTATCATGAGTTGCAGTTACAAGACTTTCATGTTTGAGTTTCAGTCATACGATGATCAAATACCCATCCCTCCATTAGTGCACATTTTCCATCAACAATGTCCCCAGTATCCCTACTCCCTGCCCCTCCCAGACACACAGACACACACAGACACAGATATAGACACACATACACACACACACACACACACAAACACACTGGTCCCAGCCCTTCCCCTGCCTCTATGGCAAATAATTGCCCTCTTACTCTCTCTTTTTACTTATGGGAATTATGGTTTGCAATACAGATTGCAGATAATGAGAGGCCATCATGTTTGGTCCTTTATCTACTTTCAGCACATATTCCCCCTCCTGAGAAATCCCTCCCACCATCATTGACTTAGTGATCCCTTTTTTATCCCAGCTGCCTCCTCCCCCAGCTCATAAGGCAGGCTTCCAACTAAGGTCAAGCAAATCTAAAACTTTTTTTGAGCAGATTTCTGATATAATGGATTTCTGGTTGCCTATAAAATGGTGATGTAACCTGAAAGAGCATAATTTGAACTCAGAAATATGTCTTTGAATATTTGGCAGCATGCTTTTGAATTAGCCATTTTTATTTCTTAGCTAAGTGTTATTTACAATAAAATCAGCATGTGAAATGTTTATGCAAGTTTCATAATTTATTTTAAAATGTTACAGACTAGGTATTTTAGTATATATGATAAATTATGTATAGTGTATCATACATATGAGGTGATTGACAGACAGACAGAGAGTATGTACTCAGTTCTTTCTACCATTCCTCCAATATAGCTTTATCTTTTTCTCTGTTCCATGAAAATTATGTGACCACAGCTGGAGTGATCACCTTTCTAAGGCTTGTCTTCTACATTAAGTACATTAAGGTTTAACCTTTTATGTTGTCTCAATGCTATAGCTTTCCAATCATGGGTGTAATTTTCTCTCATCTACTTTGTTACCTGTCTAAAATGCCTCTTCAAAGATCCTATTCTGCTTTGACAAACAGTCTTTGATAAGTAGACGTAGAATGGTCATACACATAGAAACCAGACTTTGTTTGGAAGATGTTGAACTAAATAAAGGCACATTGTTTCTTAATAACATATGTTAGCCTATATTTTAACCAGATGAAAAAAATTCCTTTTAAGATTATAAACCCAAATCTGTCTCTTTACACAAATATTTATGTCCTTCTATTGTGAAAACACGTGCCTTAGATCTTATAGCACTGTCTAGAATAGCATATTTGCATCTGTTTAGCTAGCAATCCTTTTTTTTTGTAAAGGAGAGCTTGAAATTCTATAATCTTAGATTATTTTACAGTATGAAAGGCTCTTCTACTAAAGTTGTGAAGGAGACCTAGGTCATGAGTCTGACCTGTGGAGAAATGCAGTTGGAATTGGCAGGGCTAGATCACAAGATTTATGATGTTCTAAGGACACTTTCCTTACAAATCTATCTTTTGCAAATACAATTACTGGGGCAACTGGGTTCAGTTCAGTTAGCCAGTGTGAAGTTCTACTGAGATATTGAAAGGTAGGGAGAGAGGGGAGTCTAAATTTCTCTTGTCTCTTTCTTTCTAAAGGCGATGGCCACTGCCACTCTATCAGTAGGTTGTCCTCCACTGTTGAGGTTCTACATGAGACGTATTTTCACTGGCTAACATCATCTACAGTGCTTCTGCAATGTCAGCTCTTTATTTCTCTCTTTGGAGCCAAACCCAACAGTAGTTTCCTATTATTAATTTTCCTGTTTGGAGATTTAGCCCTCCCATCACATACATAAAACTGAGTTTTTATACTAATAAGCTTTGTTTGAACTCATTAGAGGTAGCATTTTTTAAAATTTTGTTCTTGTTTTGGGCCATAGACAAATAGTTTTCCTTTAGTTTTCTAGAGGATTATAAATTCTTGTTTTACAGGGTTTCTTGGAGTCTCAGTGTACTATTATTGACATAGTAATAAAGTAGCTAAAACAAGGAGTAACCTAGGGGACCATTGTGAACCAAAAATAAATAACAGACATAAATGGCTTCTACATACAAGACACTCAAAGTATGACAGGATTAATGACAGTATGTGTGAATGTCTATGACTTTTAAATTTGACTGTTATAAGATCTTATCTCTGTCATTTAAGAATATCTGCATGATAAATATGTGGATGGGTATAACCAATTAATTAATTAGTGGGAAAAGGGCACTCCATCAGTGACCCTAGAATTTGTTTATGCTTTAGTAAGGGATATAAAATTAGGGATGACAAATTTTAGTATTCATATTAGAAAGGTGTCTCTCAAGAAGGCAGACTGAGGCTGGGATGGGGGCTGGGGTGAAAGGCAGAATCTGGGAACACTGGTGGAAGGAAGTTGACAATGTTATGGGATTGTTAATGGAACATTGTATATCAAAAATACAACTATTTGGCATGGATGTAAGGAGAAAGGGACTTTCCTTCACTGCTGGTGGGAATGCCGACTGGTTCGGTCTTTTGGAAAATAGTATGGACGTTTCTCAAAAAAACTAGAAACTGAGCTCTCATTTGACCCAGAAATACCACTTCTGGTAATATATCCCAGAGCAGAGATGCAAAAAATTACATTAGAAATTACATCTGCACTTATGTGTTTATTGCAGCACTATTTACAATAGCCAGAATCTGGAAAAAACCCGAGTGCTTGAGAACAGATGATTAGTTAAAGAAACTTTGGTTTATCTACACAATGGAATACTATGCAGCTATTAGAAAAAAATGAAATCATGAAATTTGCATATAAGTGGATCGACATGGAGAGTATCATGCTAAGTGTAATGAGTCAGAAAAAGAGGGACAGACATAGAATGCACTCATTTGTGAAATATATAGTAACACAATAGGAGACTAATATTTAAGGGCAGTAGAGCTAAGAGTCATGAGGATTGCCCTGGCTTGGAAGCAGGTTTCATGCTGGGGGAAAAGACAGCTGGAATTGAGAAGGGACCACTAAGTAAATGATGGTTGGAAGGATCGCTTGCAGTGGTAGATGCATGCTGAGAGTAGACTATGGACCAAACATGATGGCTGCCTAGTACCTGTATTGCAAACCATGACACCCAAAAGAAGAGAAAGAGTAAGAGGAAATGTCCTTGCGACAGAGGCAGGGGATAGGAAGGAGTGGGGAGTGGCGGGAGGGATACTTGGGACATTGGTAGTGGAGAATGGGCACTGGTAGAGGGATGGGTACTTGAACATTGTATGACTGAAATGTAATCACTGAAGTTTGTCAGTCTGTAACTGTATCTCATGGTGATTTATTAAAATAAAATTTGAAAAAACTATGAATAACTGCAATTCACAGTGCTTTAACAAAATAAAATTTTGAAAGAATAGACAATGATGAGTGGAAGAGTGTCTAGAATGAATGAACAATGAACCTTTTAACAAAGGATAAAGAGCACTTTACCCATAGCCCTGGTGGTGCGTGCAGTACACCAGATGCAGAGCCAGTTATTGAACAGGGCCCGCTGCATGCAAAGCAAGTGATTTGCATCCTGTGTTCTTGATCCAGTCCAAATTTAAAAACGTTTTTGTTATTGGTTTTTTGGGCCATTTCTGGCTCTGGCAAGTACTTACTCCTGTCTCTGTGCTCAGGAATCTCTCCTGGTAAGCTCAGGAAGCCAGTAGGATGCAAGGGACTGAACCCAGATAAGTGCTTTCAAGTAAAACACCTTACCCCATTGTACTATTTCTCTGGCCCTAAACAATTAAAAAAAGGTTAACTTTACATATTTCAGATGAGGTACTTGGAGTATTTCATAAGATAAATCTTCCTTTTTTTCATTTTTTTAAAAAAATTGAACTACCATGAAGTACACAGTAACAAAGTTGTTTATAATTGGGTTTCAATCACACAATGTTCCAAAACCCATCCCTTGACTAGTATACATTTCCCACCACCAATACACCCAGTTACCCTCCCCAGCCGATGCCAGCCTGGGGAGGTGCTTTTCTTCTCTCTCTCTCTCTCTCTCTCTCTCTCTCTCTCTCTCTCTCTCTCTCTCTCTCTCTCTCTCTCTCTCTCCCTCTCTCTCTCTCCCTCATCCGCCCTCTCTCCCTCATCTCCCCTTTCTCTCTCCCCCCTTCTCTCTCTCCCCCCTCTCTCTTTCTCTTTTCTTTCTGGGAATTATGATTTGCAATACAGATACTAAAATGTTATCATGTATATCCCTTTACCTACTTTCAGCACTTAGTTCTTGTCCAAAGTGAAAGACATAACTTTTTTTTTTTTTTTGCTTTTTGGGTCACACCTGGCGATGCACAGGGGTCACTCCTGGCTCATGCACTCAGGAATCACCCCTGGCGGTGCTCAGGGGACCATATGGGATGCTGGGATTCGAACCCGGGTCAGCCACGTGCAAGGCAAACGCCCTACCTGCTGTGCTATTGCTCCAGCCCCGAAAGACATAACTTTTTAACGTACATAATCATCCCTTTGTTAGAAAGCATCCAACATCCTCAGTTATTACCTAATAAATGACAATATAATCTACTCTTATTGTGACAGAAATGGGCACCCAAATTTCCAAGATTCCCCTTAGGATACTCTCCCCATTAAGATCTCTTGTGCTAGTGCAATTCAGAATATTATAGAGGAACACCACATATTTTCCCCTATATTGAAAGTTTTAGTATTACATAACCTACATTTCTAGGAATTTTGCTTCATAAAATATCTTGGAAGTCAAGGCCAGAAAAAAGGCAACACTATATCTGAACTGATTTACAGGAGATAAGAATTTTCCTTAATTTGTCTGTTGAACAGGTATTTGTATATCAGGCATTGCACAGTTCATGGTTCATGATCAAAATAATGCACAGAATCAGAAACAACAGAAGCATTCTTATTTTTCAGAGAAAATTTAAAGTTCTGGTACAATATAAAATCACTCAAGTACCATGGATTGAAAATAATCCTTTGACGAAACTATGAAAACTATCATAGTTTATGCAAATACAGGTTTTAGAAACAGAATTGACATGATACTGATGTACTTTAATGTTTGCCAAGCTTACGAAAAAGCAAATACTGAAACTAGAAGATAGATCAAATAGGCAAACACATGACTAGCAAGAGTTAGGATGCCTGAGATTGTTAGCACTGCATACTAGCCCACCTCTCAGAACTGCCTTGTATGGTCCTTTGAGCACCAGTGGTCGAAAGTATCAAACCAATAAGCTTAGAATCACCAGACACAGCTCAGGTAAAAAAGAAGAAATAGTATTTCAAATGAGTTATTAGGTATCACTTGCATCACTTGTCATCCAGTTTATCTTCAATTTGATCAAATGGGTGCCAGTAATGTCTCCATTCGTCCTTCTCGCGTTCTAGTGTAGCCCAATAATATCTGATCGCTCCAGGAACACTAAGAGCCTCAAAAACGTTCATTCAGATTTTTGACAAAGAAGTCTGACCATCTCATAGGTGGATGGCCACGTGGTCTTCTGACGTCCCATGGAATCCAGTTGGTGACAATTCTAGTCCAGCGGGTCATCTCTGAATTGCATTACATGTCCGGCCCATTTGATTTTTGACACCCTGGCAAACGAGACAGTGTCCCTGATTCTTGATCATCCATGATGGTCGGAACTCCGGGTTCCTTCTCTCACTTGAGTGACATGTGATATTTCAAGCAGAGCTCTTTTGATTCCTCTTTGGGATACCCGAATAGTGTTCTCATCCTGTTTTAATAGGGCCCAGGTCTCTGAGGCATATGTTATTGCAGGAAGAAAGGTGGATTGGAAAAGATGTGCCCAGAGCCGGAAATTCTTTGACCTCTTAACCACTTCTTCGATGCTCTTGAAAGTATTCCACGCTGCTCTCTTCCTCCTGCGCAGTTCTGGCATCAAGTCCTTTCTCATATTGAGTTCTCCACCTAGGTACACATAGCTGCTGCATTCGGAGATGTCATTGAGAGCAATGGAACATCAGGGACTAGTTCGTTTTTCATGAACATTGTTTTGCTGAGATTTAGCTGCAGTCCAACCTTTCCACACTCGCAGCCAGCCAGCATTTGTGCCACTTGGCTAATGTTTGGTGTTATGAGAACGATGTCATCAGCGAAGCGGAGGTGGTATAGCTGCCAACCATCTATCTTCACTCCCGTTCCTTGTCATTCCAGTCATCACACGATATTGTTGAGGGTGGCACTGAAGAGTTTCGGTGAAATGGTATCACCCTGCAGAACCCCTCTCTTTACATCAATGATCACTTCCTTGTAGAATGGTGAGATCCTGGTGGTGAATCCTTAATACAGCTTGCAGAGGATCTGTATGTACTGAGTGTGAACACCCTGTTTGCTAGGGCTTCGATGACCCCTTTAGTTTCAACAGAATCAAAGGCCTTCTTGAAATTAATGAGCGTTAGACAGAGTGGCATCTTGAACTCTCTTGAAACTTCAATGAGCTTGGTCACTGTGTGGATATGGTTGATTGTGCTGACTCCTCTTCAGAACCCGGCTTGCTTGCATGATTGTTTTTCATCTAGTGTTCTGCATATTCTATTCAGGATGACTCAAGTGAACAACTTGTAGATGATGGACAACAAGCAGATTGGGTGATAGTTGCCGATGTCGTGGATGTGTCCCTTCTTGTACAACAGAATGGTCCTACTGGTTTTCCATTGAGAGGGAACCTTACATAGAACAAGTAGCATGTGAAGAGCCGAGCCACTGTATTAATGAGTATTGGTGGCAGACTCTTCAGGTTTTCAGTTCTTCACCTTGTCTGGACCGGGTGCTGTATGCGTCTTTAGCAACGAAATGGCATGTCAGATTTGGAAGGGAAGATGTTGGGAATGACATATGCATCCTGTGGAATTTGATATGTGGGCAGGTGGACGTGGCTGTCAAAGAGATCCAAGTAGAAGTCGTGAATAATCCTCTCCATTGCCCTTCTGGAAGATGTGATAGATCCATCAGGACATCGGAGGGCAGTCATCTTGGTCTTGTAGTTGGTGAAGGGTAGGTGAGCATTGCGAATACTTTTCCCGTCTTCTGCCACATGGCTCAACACTGCTGCTCTTCTCTCTTTGAGGTCTTCCTTTATCACTTCTCTGCACAGCTTTGCAAGATCGGACTTAGCTTGTGGTTGCCTGAGGCTCGTGCCAAACCACGTTGGTGAATGAGTGAATGAGTTATTAACCACTAATTAGAATCTTAAATCATAAAGGAGATGAAATCAGTGATTTCCTATTAAAATGCATGAGTTTATATTTATAATATTGTATTAGTCTATCAAGAAATCACTAAATGAAGCTGTTCTATGGCATAAACATTTGAAGTCAGGATACGGATTATAGTTCAGTCACATCTTTAGCACCTCATTTGTTCTGGTATTTAATTATGATAGTATGGATTAAAATATCTTGATTCATACACATAGGAAAATGCAAATAGTGATTTCTTAAAGTTTCTTCTCTTAGGACTTGATTCTTTAAGAATCTGTTGGAAAAGTTTAATTAAACTTTATAATTCTTTAAAATCACTACCTTAAGAGTCCTTACATTACCTACTAAGAAGTGTTACATATTTATGAGCAATGTTTAGAAGAAGAAATGAAAATTGAAATCATCACAGATAGAAAATAAGTGATATTTGCAATTGAATTTGTTTCCTTTCCATCTTTCAAATTTTATTCATAGTTTTGAATTTTAGCATGCTTAAGTTTATATGTGATCTTTATTTCACTATGTTGTCATATGTTAAAACAAATATTCTCTCATGTCAAACTAAATTTTTCCAACTCCAGTTTCAAGATCACACAGCAAGTTATTTAATTTTACCCAGAGATAATAAATATAATTTTATCTTTACCTTTGCCTTTCTCCAACTATCTTAATCTGTTTACATAATTTTTTAAAGTTAATTAATGAGGAATATTTTCTTTTGGGAATAAAAAACTTTTAGAAGAGTCAATAGTTTCTTAGTACTATCTAAAGTATGGGGTGAGGATTTCTGGGGTACATTAAACCTGATAGTTTAATGCATTCAATGTCTATAGATGTATATAGGATATACCAGGCTAGAGAACAATTCTAATAGAATAACATAAAAATATAGCTCCAAACAAAGTGGACATTAATAATTGGAGAAAATTCTGTCCTGTATAGTAACTTCTGTGACTGAATCAAGTCCTAATTTCTAGTACTTTAGAATATGAATTGGGTAGTTTAAGGCAAAAAAATAAACACCTGTAGGGTCAGAAAAATAATTTGATAGGCCAAGTGAGTATTTTGCATGAAGAAGGCTTAGGATTCACCCCTGGCAACATATGGTACTCTGAGAACTACCAGAAGCAACCCCCAAGCACAGAGCCAGAGTATCCCCAAAACACCACCAGTTGTGGGACCCACAGAATTTTTTTTAATTTAAAATTTAAAGAAGGTTATTAAAAAAGTAATTAAGGTTTAATAAACCCATTAAACATTTGAACCATATTTTTCTAGTATTCAGTCTTGGGGATGCATTAACTCCTTTTCTCATATGTTGCACAATTTCCATAAAAGCTCACAGTTGTGGGGGCTGAAAAGCTAGGACAGCAGGTGTGGTGCTTGCCTGGCATGCAGCTGACCGGGTTCAATCCCTGGCACCCCATATGATTTTCCAAATTGTCAGAAGTGATCCCTGAACACAGAGCCAGGAGTAAGTCCTGAACATTGCCCAGAATTATTCAACCCCTCTCCCTCCAAAAAAGCTCACAATTTTTCTACATGCCTAGTGACCACTCTTCATGATGGCTGGTTATCTACGTGATGTACCAGTTTCACTGCCATCTGACTCCCTGACTCTTACTATATGTTCTTAATAAATGCTCTTACCTTATAATAGGGGGAAATTACTTCTTTCATAGCAAATCCTTGTTTAGATATCTCTTACTATGAGTGTGCATACTTCATCTAGAGACTCAAAGGGAGGATTACATTATTACATTACGTTGTTCTTAGTTGTCCTGGCCTCGATAAACATTTATTTGTGGTGATTCTAATAAATAATTGAGCTCATCATATGTGCAAACAAAATTCAATAAGGGACTTCCATGCGTTTTATTTCACTCAATTTTCAGAATCCTTAGGACACCAACTTAATGTTCATACTATGTGCTCTTGACATACCCATTCACTTCCCCAGGGATCATTCACTTCCCAAGGGCTTGGAACTGTACACAAGGATAATAGGATCTTACTCAGTCCTGCCAAGATCCTATGCTTCACTGACAGCACATCACATTCCGTTCAATGATTCAAAGCTTGGTTTATGTGTGTGTTTCACCTGTTCTTACCTTTCCAGTGACTTCATTTTTTAAAATGATTCACAAAGAAGTCATTCTCACCCACAGTTAATTACACTGAGAGCTTTAAGGAGAGGATAACATAATTGACATACCTACCTTAAAGAATGCTACAACCAAAGTATTCTACAGAGGAGTTCTTTGCTTTCTTTCTTTTCTTAGTTTTTATTGAATCACCATGAGAAAAAAAAAAAAGCTTTTATTTTGAGTTTCAGTCATACAATGATTGAACACCCATCCCTCCAAGAATAGATAACTGGTTAAAGAAACTTTGGTACATCTTTGCTTTTTTTTCTTAGCAGCAACACTGAATTTCATCTTTCCTCATTTCCTAACCACTGAGTATTCCAGTTCAAGCTCTCTCTTTATGGTTCCTGCTCTCCCAACCCAATCTTTCCCTCTTCCCTCCTTGAAGAATTTGCCCTGTCAGATGAAATCCCTTGCCTGAGTGAATGGTGTGTATGTGGAGTCATTAGTTCCCCCCAGTTGGAGACAGAATATTCTCTTGGCTTCTTAGCAGGCTGTGCCCAGTCTTTTGTTCTGACACTGATGAGGTGGTAATAGCTGAGGCTCAGAATATCTGTCTACACTTGGGACCAGAGAATCAGAAGTGTAGCTTAGTGGCTCTAGGGAAGAGAGTAAGGAGACATCTGCCATGACAGAGAGGTAGAAATTTATTTTTTTTCCAGAGAAAAGCGTTATAATGGGGTTGTCCAGGAAGAGAATGCTTCCTGGAGTTAGAGACCCATGACTTTCCAGTCAACCCAATGAAGTTCTCACACAGCAGCAACGAAAGTAATTCTAGAGAAAATGCAGGAGTTCTTTTATTTAGTCCCATGGCTTCATAAAAGTTCTGGTTCCTCCTAGCTTTGTGATTATGAGTCATTGATTTCCATCTTCAAAATTCGACTGCTTCATCTTCAGAGTAAAAGTAACAATAATGGCAACAATTCCAGGCCATTGTGGGCTGATTTATTTCCCCACAAAAGCTATATTTTGGAGTTATAATCTCTAGTGCCTCAGATCATAGACTTTATTTGGAGATGCAGGCTTCAAAAAGCTAATCAAGTTATCACAGTAGGCCCTGAACAAATACGATTGCTATTAGGAGAAATTAGGTACAGACATACACAGAAAAAGAGGAAGAGAAAACAGAAGACGGATATTTCCAGCTAAGGGGAGAGACATGATGCCTTTCCTCACAGCCTTGGAAGTAACCAACTCTGGGGCACCTTGGTCTCAGAATTCTAGATTCCAGCACTGTGATCCCCATAGACTTCAGTCGTTTGCGTGTTTTTTTTTTCCCTTGGAGGCTAAGGAGATGACTCAAAGAGCTTCAGTATATGCTTCAACTGGGAAGTCCCAGGTTCTAGCCCAAGCACTACATGGTCCCCCAAATCAGTGCCAAGGTATTGGAAAGAGCACAAAAAACTATGGGAAAGTGAGAATGTAGTGCTTAGTGCTCTTACAAAAGACTTACCAAACTAATACCTAGTCTCAGAAGTTTTTGTAAAATTAAATGAAGTCATGTATTGCTCCACGGTTTTACACTGAGATATAAAATTTATATTTTCACAATTACCGTATTTATCATATCAGCATGATTGGTGATAACATCATCATTGATACTTGGAAGTTGTGCCCTAAACTGAAACCCATGACAATATCTTATCCATCCCCCATTTAAGAACAGGGTGTGTAGGTGGAAGGGAGGTGCAGGTCATATATGCATGTCTGTGCTTATCTGTGTGTGGCATATTTCTAACTCATTACTAGTGGAATAAATAATGACCCCTTCCTTCTCTTACCTACACTTATTTAGCCATACAATAAGGATTTGGGGCTGTATCTAGGAACTTGTGCAATTCTCCATCCTGACATCAATGTGACTTTGATTGGATAATGATTGGGTAGTATTTCTCTATGAACATACGATTTAATCCTTCACGAAAAAGAAGTATTGTAAGGGCACTGAATCTGGAATGTGTTTGGGATCTCTCATTAAGTATTTATGGGTCTTTGGACAAGTTAATTACCTTCGCTAGACCATCTGCAAACACAGAAACAGAACAGAGTCTGAGTGATCAATAAGGCCTCTCAGAACCTGTGACTCACTCTTTGATACTGACGGTCACCTAATTTAGGTAATAATGTTCCTTCCATCTGTTTGAAACCCAATATCATTGAACAATACAGTGCAGCTCTTACCAAAAAGAGCGTTTTATTTTTTTAAATGTAGTTTAATCATCCTACTGCCATACAATTAGCATATTCAAGTGGATCTGAGTTAGTTGAAGCAGATGGTTTATCTTCCCTTAAAGTGTTTCAACTTGGACATTATATCATTTCTACATCTAACTCCGTCCTTGCAGTGCTCAAGGAATCATTCCAAATTTTGCGCACTGTGTTTTGACTTATTTAATGCAGGCGTACTTTACCCGAGGTAAACATGATTACCAAAATACTTTAACTTGAGAGCTTCTACTTCCCTCTCTGGTGTAATTAGTCACACTGCACTCTCTGCATTCAGGGGAAAGGGAGGAAAGAAAAGAACCACACACAGCATCTTGTAAATGTATCTTTACTTCTCTCCAGCTGCTTTCCTCACTGTTTGCAGTTTGCAAAGTGTCAAACTTTTGAAACAAAGATGGAAAAGTGGAAAGTTTGTAGAATGAGTTACCTAATCACACTGCTTCAAAAACAAGGAATGGAAAACCCAATTAACAATATAACATGGGAAAATGAAGAGTCACTATGGAGATGATTGGTCTTTGACATCACTTTGAATCTCAACACTGCAGGGAGGGAATGTTTTCTCTTGATTGGGAAGGATAAAGTTCCGTTGAATAGAGTGACATAACATCCAGAATACCTCACCAGTCTACAGCACTTCTCAGTTTGGTCTTTGCAACAACTTTTATACAGAAGGAGGTAAATAAGCAGCAGGAGCGGAAGGTGGAATCAGATTCATTTGTTCAAGTTAAATAATTAAACATTCCTTGTGGGACTTTAGGTAAATATGCATAAAGTGAAATGCATAGATTTTTAAGTCATCATCATCATCATCACCCCGTTGATTGTCGCTTTTCTCTAGCGGTTTCAGTAAAGTCTCCTTTTGTCTGAGCCCTGAGATTTTATTTTATTTTATTTATTTTATTTTTTTTGGGGGGTCACACCTGGCAATGATCAGGGGTTACTCCTGGCTCTGCACTCAGGAATTACCCCTGGCGGTGCTCAGGGGACCATATGGGATGCTGGGAATCGAACCCGGGTTGGCCACATGCAAGGCAAACGCCCTACCTGCTGTGCTATCACTCCAGCCCCAGAGCCCTGAGATTTTAGAAGCCTCTCTTTACTCATCCTTCACAACGGTGCCGCATTGGAACTCTCAGGGTCAGGGGAATGAGACCCATTTTTGAGTATACATTTTAATCTTTGCAAGGGTGGTTGGACACACCCAGCAGTGTTCAGAGTTTACTCCTTGCTTTGTGTTCAGGGGTCACTCCTCACAGTGTTCAGTGTACCTTACATAGTGCCAGGGATCCAATAGGGGTTGGCCAGTTGCAGGGCAAGTACCTGAACTCTCTGTCTGAACCCTGTATTTTGTTTCTAAGTTGTATGGCAACACAAACCACATTCCTGTATAGTATAAGAACGGACTGCAATTTTCTTCCTGGATCCAAATACCTTTTCTATATGAGCTAATATTGCTTGGGGGTTGTAGTTCCCTGGGAAGTAGTGAGGGTACACAACATCTTCTACACATGATTCGTGACCAGTGTGTTGCTTTCTTCCCTCCAATGGGTAACATATTTTCATTTTTTATTACTTTGATTTGCTTTCAGTACCTTCAAATATATATGAATATACATATATGCATACATATGCATATACATGTATAAATGTGTATATATATACATACATATATAATGTATATATATATATATATATGTCAGCAACTCACTCCTGTAAGAATGCTCAGTATGAAAAAGCCAGAAATATCATGTGCTGGCAGGGTTGTGTAGGAAAAAGAACATTTATACATGGTTGGTGAGAATATAAACCAGTTTAGCGAGTTCATAAAATAGTATAGATATTTTTCAAAATATTAAAATAGAGATCTTCCATATAATCCAACAATTCTACTGCTAGTTTTATATCCACAATACAAAAAAACAAATTTGAAAAGATATGTACACAACTATGTTTACTGCAGCACTATGTACAATAACCTACATTTAGAAACAACGCAGGTTCCCTATGACAGATGAATACATAAAAAATAGTGATTTTAAAGCAATGTAATACTACTAAACTATAAGGAAAAAAATAGATCTACTGCTCAGACAACGTATATGGAACTGGAGGTATCATGCTAAGTAAAACAAGTGAAAAGGAGTAAAACAAATAAAATGCCTTTTTTTAAAAAAATAGAATGTCATTGATCGCTGAGCCTGATATATAAGCACTGAGAAAATCCGTGTTTTGGGGGTGAGTGATTCTTTTGTAAGTAAGCTAAAAATCTAGGATGTTGATGTTGCTCAGACAATTAAGACAATTCTGACTCTACTTCCCTGAGATTGCTATCATCTTGTCCTACAAGAGCTCTGTCTGGGAACCTCCAACTTTCATTTTCTATTTTGACACATGGGTGCTTATTAACATTGGCATTTATTCAAGGTAAAAATGGGCAACTTTTCTTGGATGGAGAGATAGTACAGTGGGTAAGGTGCTCACCTTGCAAGCAGTCATCCCAGGTTCAATTACTGGCCCTCTATACGGTCCCCCAGAGCACTGCCAGGAATGATGAGCTCCACCTGGTAAGAACCAAAAACAAAAGCAAGAACGAATGTACTTTGATTTATTTTCCTGTAGGTATGGCAGTGAAATTAAACACACATAGTTTTTGCAACATAGGCAACAACATGTTCAAAGTAAGTATTTATTTTTAAAGTGTTTATTCAAAAACGTATTCAAAATAAATATTGTCTATTATAAATACCAATAACTGTATAACCGTAGAACACAAAGCTCTTATTATTTAACCTCCTCCACTAAATAATTGGCAATTCCTTAAACTCAGTTGGGATGTTTGATCTCCTTGCCCTGGTATTTTATCCATTTTGCTCTAAACACACCTACTTGAATAGTCCTATCTTATGATCTAACTATCTGACATGCAGAGTCTCTTGCCCATACGCCTGGCTGTCTTCCCCAGGGGCCCCCTAGGAAGGGATGGGCTCTAGCTTCCCTCCCCACCCCAGCAGAGCTCATGGCAGCTGAAGACCTCCGGAGCCTAGCCACAACCAGGCTCAAGGCCCCTCTCCACACGTTCAGGTGTATCTCACACATGAAGGTACCGGCAGAGGAACCCAGGTGTGTGGCACCCGGGGCTGTGACCTCCATGCCTGCTCAGATCAGGACTGGGTCTCCTCTGCTCAGATTTCCCATTTCCCAGTAGCTAGGCAGTCACACCCCAGGAGTGCCCCGAGCACCGTGTAATCCCATCAAAGGCCAGCATCCAGAGACTTAAAAGCAAGCTCCCAGAAGCAATATCTTATAGCCTACTTCTCCCTCTGGGAGAATCTAACAAACTACCGGGAGCTTCCTGCCCACTTGGGAGGGCCTCACAAGGTCCCCATGGTGTATTAATATGCCAAAACCAGTAACAAGCTGGGTCTCATTCCCCTGACCCTGAAAGAACCTCCAATGTGGCATCATTGGGAAGGATGAGTAGAGAGAGGCTTCTAAAATATCAGGGCTAGGACAAATGGAGACGTTACTGAGACTACTCAAGAAATTCAATGATCAATGGGATGATGATGATGATGATGAATCTGATCTACTGAAACATGGACAAAACTATGCAAGCCTGTTGTTCAATCATGTCAACATCATAATTGGATGTACCAGTATCATAGAAAATGATATTTGAGAAATCACTAACATACTAACATCTATTCCCTCCTGCAAACTCAAATCATTTCAGATATTCTTATTTTTTCTTCTGGATCACCTTTTGCTCTTTTCTGATGGATCCTTTTCATAAAAACACACGTGCAATAATTGGGATATAGAAGAATTCACTGCCCCCTTAACTACAGCCTCATATCTCTCCATTTTGAATGTCAAACTCTTGGAAAGTCATATCATTATTAACTAGTTCCATTCAAGCTCACCTCTGCTTTTCTTTTAAACTTGCACTAATGAAGATTTGTGCCACAGTATAATCATAATAGCTCTCATCTAGATCACCAATTGTCAATGAATCTAAATCTTGATTTTTTTATTTTAATTTTACTTGATTTGGCAACAGAATTTACCATGTTTATTAACTCTTCCCTTTAAATGTTTTTTCCCTACCTGGTTTCAGGAAATTAAAAAGCCTTTGTTTTCTTCTTTCTTATTTCTTTGTTTATTCTGTGTCCATTGTTGTTTTTATATAAGATTGGCACTTTAACCATGGAGAAATTGGTCATTAAATCTCCATTTTATTTAATATCTAAAGTTTGTTGGAACAAGCACATAAACGAGAACCTCTGTAATCTGGATGAAAGTGGTGAAAATGAAATATCTATTTCTAATTTTTTGAGGAATCTCCTCACTTCTTTCTATAATGGTTGCACCCATTTACATTCCTACCAGCAGTATTTAATGGTGCCATTTTCTTGCCATTCTCTTCAGCACTTGTTTTTTTATCTTTGGATAATAGCTATTTTTACAGGTGTGAGGTGGTATTTCAATATTGTGTTGATTTACGTTGTTCTAATAATAAGAGATTATAAATGTTTTTATGTGTCTGCTGGCCATTCATATATCTTCTTTGGAGAGTGTCTATTCAGATATCCTGTCCATTATTTAATCAAGGTTTCTGGTTTGTTTGTTGACATTTCCGCGTTCTTTTTATAGTTTAACTATTAACTTCTTGCACTCAGTAAAATATCTGTTCAATTGATACAAATGTCTTCCTCTGTGCAAAAGCTTTTAACTTTGATGTAGTTCCGTTTGCTTATGAAATTTTTTCTTTCATGTTGCCACTAGACTCCATTTGCCAAATCTCTCTTTTAATCTGAATTTTAAGAAGCATATCACCTACTTTTTCTATAGAAAGAGATATGTGGATTCCTCAAAAAAAAAAAGATACCTTATGATTTCAGACTTTATGTTCTAGTCTTTGCCCCCTTTTGAATTACTTTGTAGTAGTGTATGTTATTAGAAAAATTATTTGATATTGTTCTTTTGTACATGTCTTTACAGGTCTTTAATACAGTAATCTGTGGGAAAATATTTCCTACCTAGTTATTTCTAATAGTTCATCATCTCATTCAGATGAAGGCTGAATCCTCCAAAAATTCAAGACTGCCTGGCTAGCTCCCCTCTTTCTGACTTCTGACTTTCTCAGTCAATACCAGTCAAACTATCTCTTTACTGATTCTTTAACATGACAAACATGATACTACCATACAATGATTTGAAACCATTTTAGTTGGAACTTTTCCTCAAGTTATCTTACCCATTCTTCAACTCCTTTGTCACTTGATAAAATTTTGTCTTTGTTCTCTTATACTTTCATGTATAAAATTTAGTGTCATATTCTTTATATTTTATTGTTCATAACTTTGGAAGTAAGCACCATAAATGCAGGGCTTTATCTTTATTCACTGTTTTAATTCCTAGTATCCAACATAATGTCTGGTACTTAGTTGCTGACTGGGATGTTTGTTGAATAAATGATTGGGTGGATGGGGGGTTTATATGTAGCACTGTAGCACTGTCTCACGTTGCTCATTGTTTTGCTCGAGCGGGCACCAGTAACGTCTCCATTGTGAGATTTGCTGTTAGTGTTTTTGGTATATCAAATACGCCATGGGTAGCTTGCCAGGCTCTGTTGTGCAGGCAGGATACTCTCGGTAGCTTGCCGGGCTCTTCGAGAGGAACAGAGGAATCAAACCTGGGTCAGCCACATGCAAGGCAAACGCCCTACCCGAAAACCAACTAAATATTTTGATTAAAATTATCTACTAAACCTATTTGAATTCATAAATTTGGTAAAAAAAAATGATGAATTATCAGGATAGATATTTCTTCTCTTTTATTCTATTCCTCCCATTCTTTCTCTTGACTATGGAGTCCATGAATATTAATAAATTAATGACATTAAGGTGTACTAAAGTAAAAATCAAAGAGAAAGAAAGTGCTTTAAATTGGTGAAAAAATATAAGGGAGAAAAATGTAATTTTGGAGCTTAATTTTAGTAGTTCTGAAAGTTTATACAAGCCTTTGTCTAATTTATTGATTTGTATGATTAATATTCTCTTATGCATTCTCATCTAGAAGCAATTGTACAAGGGGTTAAAGAAATCAGAATGATCTTAAAAGGTCATATCAAAACTAATAGTTAATGTTCGAATTTTATTTTATTTTTTTATTTTTATTTTTTGTTGTTTCCAGATTTTGGCTATTGTGAATGGTGCTGCAATGAATATATAGGCACAGATGTCATTTCTACTGTGCTTTATTTCATCCTCGGGATATATTCCCAGAAGTGGTATTGCGGGGTCATATGGAAGCTCAATTTCTAGTTTTTGAAGGACTGTCTATATTGTTTTTCAGAAAGGCTGGACCAGTCAGCATTCCCACCAACAGTGAAAGAGTGTCCCTTTTTCCCCACATCCATGCCAGCACTGGTTGCTTTTTTTTTTTTTTGAATGTGTGCCAGTCTCTGTGGTGTGAGATGATATCTCATTGTTGTTTTGATTTGCATCTTCCTGGTGACTAGCAGTGTGGAGAATTTTTTCATGTGTCTTCTGGCCATTTGTATTTCTTTTTTTTTAATGGTATTTTATTCTCTTTAAAAATATTTTTTTATTGAGTCACCATGTGTAAAGTTACAAAGTTTTCAGGTTTAAGTCTCAGTTATACAATGCTTGAACACCCATCCCTTCACCAGTGCACATATTCCACCACCAAGAATCATAGTATAGCTCCACCCCATTCCCCCACACCCCTAACCCCCCACCCGCCTGTGAAACTGATAAATTTCACTGTACTTTCACTTTGATTGCATTTAATATTTCAACAAAACTCACTATTATTGGTTTGGATAGTCTCCCCCCTAAAGTTGGACCTGCTGAAAAGGAAGCATTTGATAATTTGTTTTCTATTGCTGAGAATGAAGAGGTATGAGGTCGAGTGACCGCACTTAGCGGCCTCGCGGTTTTGGGTTTCTGTATTTTAGTATTTCGAATTAATGTTCAAATTTTAAATTTAGAATTGTCTAGGCAGAAGTCAGATAACTAAATTTGTCCCTATGCCATCTCATTAAACTTTAGGAAGAGAAAGATAATTCATCTATCTTTTTTTAAAAAAAAATTTTATTAATGAATCACCGTTGGGGTACAGATACAGGTTTACATATTCTCGTGCTTGTATTTCAGTCATATACAGCTTGGGTATCTATCCCTCCACCAGTACCCGTTTTCCACTGATGACCCCATCTATCCTTCCCACCCTCTTCCACCCCATTCCCTTCCCCACCCCGCCTTATTGGCAGAGCATTCCCCTCTGTTCCCAAGAATTCAACTATCTTAACTGCATTTGAATAATGACATCATCTTTTTAACTTTTGCATTGTTGTCAAAGTTCTTTGCTTCATATTAGAGGGAGACAGAGGAGAAAAAAATAGAACTTAGAAAATGCCTACTACTTTTTGCTAAGTTAGCACTATGCTTACACATATGTGAATGTGAACACACATGTAGACAATATCCCTGAACTCTCAGTAAATGCTGTAAGTTTGAGATTTTGTTAATAAAGAAGTGTAATGGAAGACAAAGAGCATATTTTCTCAAAATTGTACAAATATTTAGGTCTAGAACTTTATCAGAATCAAAAGTAAGGATCAGCAATATCCAAATCTTCTTTCCACTGTTCCCTTGGATATCCTCAGGACACATCAAACTCTTGAGTAATTGAGTATCTTACTTACATAAGATCCTCTACCTTTTAATACTGAGAAAAATCTAAAAGATCATATAATTTGCATTTTTTTCATTTCAATAGCACAGCAGGTAGGGCATTTGCCTTGCACACAGATGACCCAGCTTTGATTCCTCCTTCCCTCTCAGAGAGCCTGGCAAGCTACCAAGAGTATCTTGAACCCACTGCGGCAGAGCCTGGCAAGCTACCCATGGTGTATTCGATATGACAAAAACAGTAACATGAAGTCTCACAATGGAGACGTTGCTGGTGCCCGCTATAGCAAATTGATGAATAATGAGATGACAGTGACAGTGGCAGTGATTTTTCATTCCAAAGCCCATTTTGACACCTATGTCCAAAGTTTGGATAGTTTTGTCACTCTCTAACGACTAGATAAGTAGGAATCTGGAATATATCTATCAAAAATGATGCATTGCAATACTTCAGAAATTGTGATTGTTTCTGTCTAAAAAAGACTTTGGCCTCTTTGTGCCTTTTTTGAGATAATACTAACAACTACACTTAAGGAATAGGTGTCTTAACACACCCACAGAAAGTAGTTAATCAAAAATTACTCCAAATAGCTAGCAAAATTAGTGTATTTCCTTTGCAACAAAACTTTCTTGGTTTGAAAATGTTAACTTTCTGAAGTGAAGCTTTCTTAATATATTAAAGAAGGTCAACCCCTGACCTCTGTGACTGGCATGGTGAAAGCATGTCAGGGAAGTAACCATCCACAGAAGAGTAATGAAAGAGATTATAAAACCATGCATCAGTCTGGCAGGGAAAACTCTGTATATTTATTTGTTTTTCCATCAACACTGCTATGTGTTAAACATTGTAGTAGAAAATATTTGGGGGATGGACAAGGTAAAGCTACTGCCCTACAGGAATTCACAGACTGATTAGAGATAGGCATGAGAGCACACTAATAGGATGAGCAAGGGAATAGCTGTGCTAGAGAGAGACACAGAGGCACAGAGGATGTTGTGGGAGTTGGGGAGTATCAAAGACTCCAGTGAAGGAAAGAGCCAAAGTAAATTACAATTAAAAAAATGCTGGAATTTGTGAGATATGAGTTCAGTTCATTGTCTTTTCAGAAAACTCAAATTTTAAAGAAGCCAGACCTGATAAGAGAAGAGTCAGCAAAAGTCAGGGAAATCACATAGAGGCTTTATGCCATCTTAAGACTTTTGACTTTCAGTTGTTTTTTGCAATAAAAAAAGCACCGTAGAACTGTCGTCCCGTTGTTCATCGATTTGCTTGAGCAGGCACTAGTAATGTCTCCATTGTGAGACTTGTTGTTACTGTTTTTGGCATATCAAATACACCATGCACATAGCTTGCCAGGCTCTGTTGTGCGTGCAGGATACTCCCAGTAGCTTGCTGGGTTCTCAGAAAGGGATGGAGGAATTGAACCCAGATTGGCATGTGCAAGGCAAATGCCCTACCTGCTGTGCTATCGCTCCAGTCCAGAAAATAAAGCTAAGGAAAACCACTGTGAAGATTATTGGAAGATACCTATGGATACTATCTTCTAATAATTATATTTAAGACCAGAAAAATGTTTGGTGATTCTGTTGTAGATTAAGGACTAAAAGGTACATCAAGAACTTAGAGATAGTGAAAAAGGATGGACTACATGCACATGCCTTAGTTTGATCCCTACCCTGCTTTGTTCCATGTGAACTACTGTATATAACTCATGTCAGTCCCCAAGTAGGGTGCCTAAAAAGAATAAATTTCATTCCTTACCACCCAAGTGACTCAAATGGACATTTTCTAGTCATTTCTCATTATGAATAAGAAATCATAGAATATTTTCAGAAACAATTTTCCCATCAGAGTAATGAAGTCCTCTTTTTTGTAGTTTCTAGACAACAATTTTTTTTGTAGTTTCTAGACAACAATTTTCTTGCTGATAGTTTGAAGTGATGGGTTTGTGGTAGTAAGTAAATAACCAGCAGAAGAGTAGATTTTCTATAATTTTATGTACCATACTACTATCTGTGCATGTTGGTCTGTGATCCTTAAAGAGTTTTCAGGATGGGATTGAAATAATCCTGATTTTTATACATATACAAAAGACATACACATTTATATATATAAATATATGTATATTCATATATATGTATATATGTACATACAAAAACATGTAAATATATATATGTATATATATATAAATACACATGTATATTTAGTGGGGGCATGAAGTCAGTAAGTACAATAAGGTAAGACCATAAGTGGTTCTGTCAGAAGAATTTAGATCCTCTGCACCTTATCACTGGTTCTTCATTCTTCTTCATCTTGAGACCTATCCTGTTTAACAAACAGAAAGGATTCAGATTCCAGGATGAATGATGCCTTTTACCATCATCCCCGGACTGGTTGAAAACTTGGAAAGTTACTAAATCTATCAGGGCTCAAAAAGTTAAGACTAACTTACTCCTTAATCAAAGTTCTTCATGTATTTTCCAGGACTATGGACAATTCATGAGAAGAATTTTTTCTTGTTACTCTTCCCACTGTTTGGATGGCAATCTCATTTTCTGCACTGATAAAATGAATTTCTGAAGTTGGTGAAATGGTTGGAGGAGTCTTAAGAGTTTCTGTGCGTTTTTGTACCCAGTGAATGGATAACTTTCTACGGCAACCAGGTTTCTGCTTGGGATTTCAAGCAGTGCTCAGTATGCTTTGTTAAAAGTCCAAATACCAGTTCAATGTCTGAATGGAACTTGTTTCTTGATGGTGTCTGAATCAGAAGCAGTTGACCTTTAATAAACAATCTGAGAAGATAGAGGCAGAAAAGCAGGTAGGTTAGAGTTGGAAAGTCCAAGTTCAGGTACCTGAGGATGCAGGACTTGGGTCTTAAGAAGCACAAATCAGAAGCAATCAGCTCCTTCAAGAAGTTCTTCTCTGCATTTTCAGTAGGAGTATGCTTCTGGTCACCTTTGCAAGCCTAAACTTCTTTCTGTCCCCACTTCACTCTCAGTAATGACTAACATTCCATAGATGTGTCTCTCAAAATCTTTTTCACCTGCTGTTTCTTCTATTTCAAACAGAAGTCTCCTGAGCCATGTGCTTTATTCACTTCCCTATCTATGCAGATCCTGTTTGCATCCTGCATAATCATTCTGAAGATCATAGTCAAACTATGCTTCCTCTGAACAGTTAATGGGCCCTTTTTATCCACACTGCTTTTCAGGGGTTTTACCTTTCTCAGGATTTCCTGAGCCTGAGAGGCAGTAACAGCCTCCAAAATTGTCCTATACTGTGATCTTTCAGAATACCAAACTGTTTCTCTCATGTGCTCCCTTGCTCCTCTGTTCAAGATTCTCCTGCAGGACTCCAGATTGTCAGAGTAAAATTCAAAGCCATCAGCTTATCTTCACAAGCTGATGCTTTGCAGACCTTCTAAACTGATGTCTGTCTCCTCTCCACTTGCAATAGAAGCTGACATTCTGTAGACGTATCTCTCAAAAATCTCCTTTTCACTTGCTGGTCCTTCTTTTTTCTGCTTTTTTATTATTTATTTATTTTTTAATTTATTTTTTTTATTGAATCACCATGTTGAAAGTTACAATGCTTTCAGGCTTAAGTCTCAGTTACATAATGCTCGAACACCCATCCCTTCACCAGTGCATATATTCTACCACCAAGAGCCACAGTAAACCTCCCCGCCACCCCCCCGCCTCCCAGCCCCCCACCCCACCTGTGTAGTCGGTAAATTTCACTTTACTTTCTCTTTACTTTGATTACATACAAACAAAAAAACCTCACTCTTATTGTTTGGAGTGTCCCCCCCAGAGTCGAACCTGCTGGAGAAGAAGCATTTGATAATTTGTTTTCCATGGCTTAGAATGAGAAGATATGAGGTCATGTGGCTACAGTAGCGGCCGTGAGGTTCTAGATTTCTGTATTTTAGTATTTTAGTGACTAAGTCCAGAGGGCTTGCTGCCAGAGGTTGCATCATTGCTAGCTTGTACCTCTCTGCTACTTTATATTCCACATATGAGTGCAATCTTTCTGTGTCTGTCTCTTTCTTTCTGAATCATTTCACTCAACATGATACTTTCCATGTTGATCCACGTATATGCAAATTTCATGACTTCATGCTTTCTAACAGCTGCATAGTATTCCATTGTGTAGATGTACCAAAGTTTTTTTAGCTAGTCATTTGTTCTCGGGCATTCAGTTTTTTTTCCAGATTCTGGCTATTGTAAACTGTTCTGCAATAAACATACAGGTGCAGATGTCATTTTGACTATACTTTTTTGCTTCTCTGGGGTATATTCCCAGGAGTGGTATTGCTGGGTCAAATGGAAGCTCAATTTCTAATTTTTTGAGAATCAACCATATTGTTTTCCAAAAGGGCTGAACCAGTCGACATTCCCACCAGCAGTGTAGGAGGGTTCCTTTCTCCCCACATCCATGCCAACAGTGGTTGTTTTTGTTCTTTAGGATGTGAGCCAGTCTGCTGGTCCTTCTATTTCAAACTTTTGTCACCTGTGCTATTCACTCCATTCACATTACTTATTTTCCTTGCCCCATTAACTCATGTTCATAATCTGTCATTTGGCCATGTTCTTTCTGTGCGGTGAAGAGCTTCCCCGAGTGAGACACCCCCTCTCTGACCTCTCCAAAAGTGAATAGCTGTGCTCTGCCCTTGTCCTTACTCTCTGGGCTGTCACTGCTGATTTACATTTCTTTCTCCATCCAATGTCTCTGTGTCCATGCTGCAGAAACCTAGAGCATAAACGGTAACCCACAGCAGTTGTCCACACCTGTTGAATAAAGAAACGAGAGGACTGAAACATTTCCAGATAGAAAGTAATGAAACATGTCATGAAGAGGCTCAAGGAAGCAACACCTTGGGCCATTTTGGTTTTTTGAACATAGGGTTTGGAATGTCATCAAAATTGGGGAACAAAGAGACAGTGGATAGTACCATGGGGAGGGTGAGGTTGACCCGGATTCAATCCTCTGCATCACATATGGTGCCCCCTGGGCACTACCAGGAGTGCTTCCTGACTCCAGAGCGAGGAGTAACCCTAGAGCATCACTGGGTGTTACCCTCCCTGCAAAAAAAAAAAAAAAAAATGGGGGAACAGAGCACTTCTGGGCCTGTCTCCTTGGACTGTGTAGGAACAGCTGACCTCAGATGCAGATGAGATCAGCCTTCTGGGAACAAGCCCTCGGTGGTAACAGCAGCACAGTCTCTTGCCCACACCGGCACTGTTGTGTTTGCGGTCTCCACTTCCTGCCTGCCCACTCACTCACGTGAAATTTGGCCCCTTTCTTGCCTGGGAATTGCAAACAATTTGTCTCAAACAACTTATCTTAATTTTTTTCCTACCCAATCTCTCTGAAATGCTTGCCTTTCTTGTTGACATTTACCAGAATGGCTTCACCTCGTGATGATTTTTTAAAATCACTTATTTAGAAGTTTCTGAGACACGCCCCCTCCCCGCCCCCGCGCATCCAACCGCCCAATTGCCCTTGCAATTTAGAGACCCAGCCAGCAGGTGGCAGGACTTTGTTCAAGCTGACAAGTGCCTACTTGAATTTCCTTGGGTGAGGTGCAGCTTTCTGCTCAGTGAAGGAATCCCTTCCGACATAGCTTTGGGATCAGCAGCAGGCTCTGCTCAGACACTTACAAGGACAGGAGGTAATAGAAACATCTTTCTCCACATTTTTGTAAAGCTCAGGCCTTAAAGCATGTGTAACAAGTCGACAATCTTTTTGTGCAAATAGCAAGAGTACAGCATTTGTTTTTCAAGAGTTGGAGTTATATGCATTGCTCCTTTTCTTCAGTTTTTCTTTTGTGTTTTTGGTTTCTGGGAAACACCCAGCACTGCTTTGGGGCTACTCCTGGCTCAGTGCCCAGGGCACCATGTGGTGCCAGGGACCAAACCCAGGCCTTCTAGATGCAAAGCCCCTCAAACTCTTTTTCCCGTTACTTGTTTTGTTTTCTTTTTATTCCCCATTCATTCTTTTTTATCAAGTATTATTTTAATTTCATTAAAAACCGTAATTTGCAAAGTTATTTAGAATTGGGTGTTAGGCCTACAATTATTTCAACACCAATACTACCACCAGTGTTAAATCCCTCCACCAGTGTTTCCTGTGTTCCCTTTGCAACTGCCCCTGAAATAAAACACAGCAACAATGAGAAGAAGAAACCTGGCATACTGATAAGCACATCCCAAAGTCCTGTAGTTGTATTTTACATCTCAGGCTTTCAGTGTTGTTGAGTCGATGCTCTGGATATATATCTACATCAGTCTCCCAGATCCCAGCACAACTGAGGGCCCTGACACCTGTTTCCCCCATTACTTCCTTTTCTCTTCTTCTTCTTCTTCTTCTCCTCCTTGATTTCTTCCTTCTCTCTCTTTCTCCTACCTATACTCTAGAGAAAATATTCGCACACAATGCGTCAGATAAAACATTGATATCTAATATCTATAAATATTTGTAAAAGACTCTATAAAAATAATAAAAAAGTCCAAGGACTCCATCTGCAAATGGGAAAAAGTGATGAACAGATACTTCCCCAAAGAAGACATATAGATGGTCAGTAACTCGGTGTTTTTTAAGAGCTCACATCACCTACTAATTTTTCCTATTATGAAAGTGAAATTTTGCCTAAATAAACTCCCAAGCTCCTGACTGGTTCTGACAGACAAGCTTGCCCCTGGCGCTCCTGGCTCTGTCGGCTCCACTGTGTACCTCTCAGCTCTGTGACACATCACTGATCCGTATTCCTCCAGCCCTGACATGCTTTTGTTCTATTCTCCTTTCTCCTTGTTTTACAAAGAAGTTTTCAGAAGAAAGCAAAAGAAGATGAAGAAACCATGGCGGACTGTTCTCCTCTATGTTTCCATCTTTTTCCCACCCATCAGGGAAATATCCAAAATATCCTTTCACCTGGGTCCACTCTATTTGCCTGAAGTCAATTCTCTCACCAGCTGTTAAAGCTGGTGGAGTCCTGGGTGAAACTTGGCTGCTCATCCACACTTCTGAGCTGCAACTGGGCCTGGCCTCATTAGAAGCCATGTGGCCGCCATTGCTGGCACCATGGCGGTCCCTGGAGTCAGCCTGGATTACATCAGCTTCTTCTGAGGGCCAGAAACAGATTTCACACTTTTTTTCTCTTCTCTCTCTCTCTCTCTCTCTCTCTCTCTCTCTCTCTCTCTCTCTCTCTCTCTCTCTCTCTCTCTCTCTCTCTCTCTCTCTCTCTCTCTCTCTCAGACACAACTTTAGCTCCTACCTCATCTTTGGACAGGAGGTGCTTCATGCTTTTGAATGATGTGATCAGACTTTTCCATCTAAGTGTTAGGTTCCCAAATGAATATCCACCAGGGTTATTCTGCTGGGGGATGGTTATGCAAAACATTATCATTCTATGTTAAGGATTGTCTGTTCATCTTGAGCAGACCGGATGAACGATATAAAGTTGGCAAAGCTAAAGCATGTTTCTTCCTAACAGATGCTTAGGAGAGTACCAAAAGCTCACACAGGACAATTTTGCGTTCAATAGGCTCATTAGCATTCTATGGTCTTCACCCACAATGGGTTGAGAGGATGTAAAGGAGATGGTATGATAAAATTAACCAGACTCAGAAAAGATCCTATTTTGATCTTTTGCTTCTACTAGTTGGTACTGTTCAGCATTTGGGGGAGAAAATGAGCAGGTATCACATACCAGGCATAGATGTCAAGCACTCAATAAGGGATGCTCATGCAATCCTATGAAAATGTTTTAAGTATGTTATTGTCTGTCTTAAAGGACACGTCATAGCAAAAGAGCTAAATATATGAAGTGGAGCAAAGAAAATCTCTTCAACAAATGGTCTAGTGAAACTGGATAATCACACGTAAAAAATTTGAAATTACAACTGTACCTCACACCATTCACAAAAATAAACTCAAAGTGGAATAAATATCTTGACATTAGACCAAAATCTATAAAATAAATTGAAAAAAAAACATAGGCATAAACTCTCCAGGAAATTGACCACAGAAGAATACTCAATTAGATGATTACAGTAGCAAAAACAACACCAAGCAAATGTAAACAAATGGGACTATATAAAATTTAAAAGCTCCTACACAACAAAAGAAAGTCAAATTCTAATTAAAGGATATCCCATTAAATGGGAGAAAATATTGGCACACAATACATCAGATAAAGTGTTGAGATCGAAGATCTATAATGATTTGTAAAAGGCTCTAATAAAATAATCCAAGGACCCTATCTACATTTGGAGAAAGGAGATGAACAGATACTTCCCCAAAAGAAGACATAGAGAATCTCAATAAGCATATTAAAAGTGCTCATCATCATTGATTTTGATTTGCATTCAAAAATCAAAACAACAATAAGATATCATCTCACACTCATGAGAATATCACGTATCTGAAATCCTGGAAGTAGCTAGTTTCAGCAGGGTTATGGTGATAAAGGAATCTATGTTTGTGGGGATGGTGTCTGGTCCAGCCTTTATAGAAAGCAATATGTAGATCTATTAACAAAACCATATAATCCAACAATGCCTCTTCTTGCCATCTACCCCCCAAACACAATAAACACTAATTCAAAAAGATATGTAAACACCTATATTGATTGTCACATTTAATACTATAGCCAAGATATGGAAACAAACTTAGATGCCTAGCCCTGCATGGTTGTATCAAGAAGTTGTGATATATAAACACAATAGAATGCTACGCAGCTCTAAGAAAGAACAAAATCTTATAATATGCAACAACATGGTTGGAGCTAGTGGATAACAAATTGAGTGAAGTGTGTCAGAAGGAAAGGAATCGATACAGAATGCCTCCCGGTTATATGCAGAGCCAAATACACACAGCAAGGTAGCACAATGATCCAAAGATGACATAACAGAAGAATTGTTCCACACAACTATGTTGGGTTGGGGGAGAGGAAAGGATGTTGGGGTTTTGGGAGAAAGAAGTGGGTACATTGGTGACAGGTGTGATGTTGGAATTATGTGAATCAGAAACCATTATTTACAGTATTGTGAACCACAGAACCTCAATCAATATATTTTTAAAGGATACACCATTGGGGGACTGGAGCCAGAGCACAGCGGATAGGGCATTTGACCCGGGTTCGATTCCTCTGTCCCTCTTGGAGAGCCCGGCAAGCTACTGAGAGTATCCCGCCCACATGGTAGAGCCTAGCAAACTACCCCTGGCACATTCGATATGCCAAACACAGTAACAACAAGTCTCACAAGGGAGACATTACTGGTGCCCGCTCGAGCAAATCAATGAACAATGGGACTGCAGTGCTATGGTGCTATATTACTGGGGAGCAGATCCTAGCAGGGAGAAAAAGGAACAGTCTGAGAATGAAGCAATGCAGGGACTGCTAAAGATTAGAAACTTAACCTGAGAAAGGGAGGTTGAACCAAAAAGTAATGTCCCAGTCATAAAATTCTATTCTTACAAATCCTCATCCAGAAACAAACACTGAGTCAGGCAAGATATTTGGGACCAGAATGTGCAGTAAGAGGCATCACTGCGGCCCCAGAAAATCAGCAAGGAACTGCTAGATCTGATCCCCTTCCCAGGAAAAATTCCAAGTCAAGGTCAGAACAGTGGTGGGTTGAATGACATCTGCATATTCCAGAATAAATAGCACTAACCCCATCCCAATGCACATCTGATTGATTGCTGACATAGGAATGGAAGCCTGGCATCAGAAATATGCAGAGACCAAAGGAAGCAGGCAATAGACTACCATTGCCTGCTGTGCCCACTGTCAGCCTTGTTTAAATGATAGATCATTCGATTAAAGTTAAGGCTTTGTCAAGCTTAGGGTCAGACTCTGTTACTTCCCAAGACTACTTGAGCCTGACAATAATACAGTGACTGCTAGGCACAGTCAAATGCAGGCATCCTAGTCAACCAGGTCTGCTTATAATTGCAGGTGCTGACCAGGAGGCTCTGCTTCCTGACCAAATAGGTGGTATAGACACCATAACTGTTGTCAGGACCAACAGCTATAAAGACTGGCACGTAGCATTGCTCTGCCTGTCTTTTGCCCTTTTTGCCCTCAGGAATATACCAACACAATAACCTTGTGAGTGCAAATTCCCAGTAGTTTTTCAGAGTGACACTAAATCAGGGAAAGAGACCAATGGAATAGAATTGAGAGCTCAGATGTAAACCCTCATTTATATGAACAGTTAATTTACAATGAAGGAACTAAGAATATAGAGTAAATTAAGTGAAGCCTCTTCAACAAATGAAATAGGGAAAAATGAGTTAGCTGCTTGAAACTAATGGGACTGGACCACCACGGCTCATAATAAACATACAAGTTATTTAAGACTGAATTAAAGTCCTTGATGTTAGATCTAAATTCACAGAAAGCATCAAAGAAAACATGGAAAACTCTTCATAATATTGATTACAGAAGTGTAATAATCCTACACCATTGTTAAAGTAAAAAAAAAAGAAAATAGACAATTGAACTATATAAGAGTAAAGTCCCTGCATTGCAAAATACATTAAGGCTCAAAAATATCTTACTTAGGGGCTGGAGCAATAGTAAAGCAAGTAGGGTGTTTGCTTTGCATGCAGTCGACCCAGGTTCAATTCTCGGCATCTCCTATGGTCCCCTGAGCACCACCAGGAGTAATTTCTGAGTGCAGAGCCAGGAATAACCTCTGAGCATCAGCAGGTGTGACCCAAAAAGAAAAAAAAATCTACTTAATTATTGTAAAATTTATACACCATGTATATGATAAAAGGATGATATCCAGGACAAATAAAAAAAAAAACACTAAGAGAACTAAAAAAAACGAAACCCAAACTACTTCATCCAAAAATGGGGAAAAGAGTTGAACAACCACTTCCCCTAAGTAGATATACAGATGGATATTGGCATATGAAAACTTGGTCCTTGTCACTGATTACTAGGGAAATGAAAATGCAAACAGCAATGAAGTATCACCTCACCTTTTTTATTTAGAGAAGAGCCTACATCAAAAAGGCCAAAACCAGCCAGTATTGATGGGAATGTGATTTCAAAAAAATAAATTTTACTCACTGTTGATGGGGACATAATTATTTAGGAGGCCCTGTTTCTATCCCAAACCCACTTGATCCTTGGAGCACCACTATAAGTGACGCTAGAGTACTGAAAACAAGAGCAGTCCCTTGAACACTGGGTACGAGCCCAAAACAAAACAAAACAAAAAACGAATTTATTTTTAGCCAGTGTTGCACAGACAAAAAATTTAAAGCAGTGTATAATCCTATATCTATTGCACTACAAAATTGTTCTGCTAGAAATGAATTCTTTTCTGAATTACCTTTGTTTTATCTTTCTATGTAGACAAACTTTTAATAAAAAAAAATCAAGAAAAATACAGATAAATGCTAAAATGTCTCCTAATTACCCTGTATCTAAAATTTAGTAGTAATCACTGTTCATATTTTAATACATATTTTGACAATTTCCTATTAGTTTGTTAGATGAGTTAGAGAGATAGTACAGGGATTCAGAGTATACTTCATATATGACCAAACTTGGTTCAATCCACAGCAATGCATGGTCTCACAAGCACTGTGGGAAGTAGCTTCAGAGGTCCCTGAGTCATAGGGGTATGGCCCAGATAATCCTAAGCACAGGCACCATGGGCCAACACTCACTCCTCATATAGAATAAAATTTGGTCAAAAAGGAAATTGCTCCAACTCTCAGTTTGCAAGAGAAAGCAAACCATAACCAATGCTATTATCTTTGACCTGTCTTTATATAGTGCATAACTGTTTCTCCTCTCCCTCCAAGACCAAACACAGAAAAGCAACTTGGTTCCCACACATCTACAACGTCATGTGAGCAAAATGGGATTATTGTTAAATTTTTCTTGCTGTCATTTCTTCTGGAAGCTTTAAAGATACATAAAGTTATATAAAAAAGCTGGAGCGGTAGAAAATCGGGTAGGGCATTCTCCTTGCACGCGGTCAACCCAGGTTCGATTCCTCTGCCCCTCTCAGAGTACCTGGCAAGCTACAGAGAGTATATCACTTGCACGACAGAGCCTGGCAAGCTACCCATGGCTTATTTGATATGCCAAAAACAGTAACAATAAGTCTCACAATGGAGGCGTTACTGGTGCTCGCTCGAGCAAATCGATGAGCAAGAGGATGACAGTGACAGTGACAGTGATATAAATAAACCAGGTTTTCTTATCATGGAGGTCATGGAGGGGCTGTTTTAGGAGTTATTTTAAATACATTTTTTGTTTTAATGTCTTGTAAGAATTTTTTATTTTTGTTTTTGGGCCCTCTGGCCATTCTCAGGGTTTACTCCTGGCTCTGCACACAGAGATCACTCCTGGACAGGCTCTGGGACCGTATGAGGATCTAATCCAGGTGGGCTGCATGCAAGACAAGTGCTCTACCCTACCCACTGTAACATCTCTCCTACCCTAAAACAATTTGGGGGTCTGTTTGGGGTAGCTCCAGTTGCTTATATACTATTTTAGATAACAGTTATTTTTTAAAATAATTTTGTCTTTAAAAGCATTATTTATACTATAAAAATAACACTTTTGACGAGTATATGGCTAGTAATTTGTAATGTTTCCTAGGTTGACTGTTGAAATACCCCTTTGTATTTTATAAATTAAATTTTGAGCACTTCCTAAACTCAGTCCAAACTCCTTACCTTTCTTGAGCAGTCTACACAGAAAATGGTCAACAGCATTTGAAGTCAAATGATCCTGTTGAATCCCTTTAGGCATAAAGCAAAACAAAAACCAAAAATCTCTGTCATTAGATGTCCCATGTTTGTGTTTCGTTCATTCAAATAGCTTTAGTAAGTGCACATTTCTCTATTTAATTTGTTCAATGAGTTTAAAACTACTCCCAAGTAGGATGTGCAAATTTAAATAAGTTTGCATATCTGTAAATACACACACTTATAAAACGCATTTTCTTGAAGGAGGTGAAAAGGTGAAAATAGTAGGGACTGGATGAGATAAATGATTTGTGCCTGTAGGAATCTACTCTTAAATTTTCAAGAAATTTTCAAAGTTGGCAACTAAGCATGACCATCATTAAAATAAAATGTGCCATTATAGATCTCTTTTCAAATTTGCATTCAATGACAATGCAAGTAACTTGATATTGGCCATATTTGGGGTATTTATACTACAGAAATTGGTAAACCCTGTAAATCATAATTTGGCTTAATCCTTGTTGATTGACGAGGCATCACTGGGGAAGGGAGGAGAAACTGTTAATTTGGTATATTAAAATTCAAAGGGTGCTGTGTGTGAATCACTAACTTGTAAATAGCACACATACTGACAAAACTTTAAAAAAATTCGTCCAGTATTTCAGTATTTCTAATTAAGCAAAAATCGTTCACATCATTAAACAATGAGTGAAATTCTGACATTCATAGTGATGAAACTCAAAGAGGTTTCAGTTTAGAGAATGTCATTTGTATGAGCTTGAGAAATAATTTAACAATAGATCTCATCTCACACTTAATGATTCTGATTTTAATAGAAAAGTTCTCAGAAAGGGATACAATTTTTTAAGTTTTGTATCAATGGTGAATTGCAATCATATACTATATACAAGTATAAATGTCAAAATGAAGGATAGCTGAAAAATAAATTATGTAAAGTCTATAAAGTACATTACCTATTATATTGTAAGTTCTAAAGTATGTGTTGCAATGTATTGTAATAGAGCAATGTATAATAAAGTTACATATATATGTGTATCGACATTTTGGAGAGAAGTAATTGAGCTTATTAAATGTTTATCTGTGCACCACTCAATGTAGTTTTCATTCTAAGATTGAATGATAGTGAATTTTTAATCAGAGTATGGGGAACTCTGGCTATGTATGGCATCATCTGCCTACCCACTCGAAATCTGAATCCCTTCTTAGTACAGTATGAAATACAGTAGCATTGATTTTACTTTGTGGAGAGGGTGGGGGCAGCTTTGTTCAGAGTGACCTTGACACTATTCAGACTGAAAATATCTAAACTTGCTTTTATTATCTTCCAGTCACACACAAAATAACAGACAAATCACATCAGGAAAAGAGATCCTAAGCTGCAGAAATATCACAGAGAGACCCCAAATACCGCTGTCCAATTTGCCCTCTTAGAATTTACTCCAGCAGAAATACTGCCTCCCCTAATCACTCTGGAAGATTTCCTCCCCACTAGAAATCTCACAGGGAGAGCTCCATGCAGAACAAGATACCTGAAAGAAAAAAGTCACTCTATAAAAAAATAGTAATAATTTCTCATGAAAGCCTTCTCTAATCTTACTCACCCATCACGATTCTCATTTTGCCTTCCTGCTGCTCTGATTACTTTGTCCTCAGCTTGAAGCTCTGGACAAAATTACTTTGTCCTCTTCATCTTGAAAATCTTTGGACTATTGTGTGGGGGTGTTTAAATGTTGGTTTCCCTGGGTTGTCATAGAGGAAAAAAAAGGCCTGCAGAGTGGACAGAAATCTGACCCTGTATCCTGCTGTGACCCTCTTCAGCAGCACTTGTGACTTCACTTCTAAACACAGTGCTCCTATCACACACACACACACACACACACACACACACATACACATACACACAAGCACATGCATGCATGCATTCACACAAGTATGCACAGTGAATAATTCAGGAAGTGTCATCTAAATTACTTTCAATAAAATGCATGATTCAGTTCTCCCCTCCCTTACCTATTCAAAATTCTGAACCCAGATTTCTTCCTAAACATGTAAAAAGATACCCATTTTTGATTGCCAAGGAGATTTCGCAGAGAGTAAAATAATGCGATTTAATGAATGAGGAATAATTGCTGACTTTCATTTATCTGTATTTAGTATGTTTAAATACCAGGAAAGATCAAGGAATTCGTTTTGGTTACATACGTGCTAATGAGATAATCCAGTTTAATGAAAACCCACAGTTATTTGCTAATCAGTTCAACTTCGTGACTAGTGGTCTGTTAGGGCAGGACAAGAATAATTAAGTGGCACTTAAAGGTATGGGGAAAATGTTAGTCAGAAATTGATGTGCCTACAGAAGGCTCCAAATGGCCGACATTTAATGGTCCTCTCTATGTTACCATGGAAACTTACTTTTGTAACTCACATATCCTCAGTGTAGGAAAACAAGGGGCAGAGTGTTCTTAGGAAGGTGCAACCCCCTTTAAGCAGATCTATAAGCATCACAGATGAACAGAACTTTAAACATTTCGCCATGAATATTCATGAAGTAAGTTGTTTTTTGTTGCCTGCCTAGTCAGCAGTCACAAAACACATGGTGTGTGTTGGCAGCATCTTGCCTAGGTAGAGGGCTATGGACTGAGGCAATGGCAGGAACCAGGACCTGTGAGGCTGACTGACATTTCCATCTGTAGCGAAGGCTGGTAATTAACAGGAAGGAGTATGCCTGCAGCATTGCACCATCTGCTAGGGAAACGGCTCAATAAGAAAGGAGCTGGATAGCATCTCAGCGGTGGCGCGATCTGGTTCCGACATGAGGCCGGGCATCTGTTAGCTGAGGAGATAGACTATTAGGAAATTCGACTGGGAATGAACAACATGGAAAGAGCACTCTGACCTAGCCCATAAAAGCAACTCTTTAGAAATGGTGTCTTTTCATCTTACTTACCCAAGTCCTCGGAAAATGGTTTGCTATGGGACCATTACAGATCTGTTTGAAGTAACACAATGGTTTCAAAAATGCTGTTTTATTCCAACATGAAATTCTCGAAATCAGGATACAGCTGTCATCTTTTGACAATAGAGCTAATTTCAGAGCGAGGATATGAGGTTAAATTCTTTCTTTTGTTGTTTAGATTGGGGAGCAGGAATGGGGGGGAACAAAATGATCATTTAAATGCTATGCTATTCAAATCCGAGAAGGCAAAAATCCCTGGGATGCCCTGACAGAAAGTGAGCAAGTCAGAAATCACCCCCAAATCTCTCAGTATCTTCATATCTGTTTTTTACATATTCTCTACTCTGCCTCCGTGCACATTTTCCTCACCAGGAAATCTATACTTCTGGTTTTGGGGTGCAGTCATAATTAACTATTTCAGGATAAAAATATGAGAGTCAAAATCATAATAGCTTGTATATTTGTGTATTCAGAAATATGAAACTCTTTTCTAAAACTCTTATCCTTATATTCTTAGGAAGTATGTAAATGTCTTCTGCAAGGTAACTCGGAGAGGGGACAGCATACAGAACAGACAGAAACTTAGTTGATCCATAAGTTATAATGCCACTATATATACATATGTGTGTACACACACACACACACGTATATATATATATATATGTATATGTGGCTGGAAAAATACAGCAGTTGGGACATTTGCCTTGCTTGTGGCTGACCTGGATTCAATCCCCTGCACATCATATGGTGTTCTGAGTCCACCAGAAATGATCCCTGAGTTCTGAGCCAGCAGTAAGTCCTAAGCAATATTAGGTGTGGCCCCCAAACCAAAAATGTATAAACATATATATGCATTATTAATCTTTCAACAGTCACAGTTGTTGATGGCAATGACTCAAAAGATCCCAATAAGACTAGAGGTTATCTGTGAATATAATAACACTGATTGGGATTATATTACAAAGACCAACAAATGGTAGATGACTTGGGTGTTTGTGTATGCTGCTGTTGTTGTTCTAGTTTTGTAATAATTACTAAAGAGAAGAGTTACCAGGTGATATTTCTGAGAGCTTGTGTACCTATGGAATAAAATACATCCGTATTTATCAAAACTTAATCTTCTGGTAAAGGTGGACACAGAGTTTTCTGATATAAAGATAATTTGCCCCTCTCTTTCTTTTATAAATTGCTGATTATTTTGCTTATCTGAGAGAATGGTTGTGTTTGAAAAGCTCTGTAGGAAAAGATTTTGTTTGTTCTTAGCCTCTTTGTTTTTATTTATTTATTTTACTTTTTATTGAATCACTATGAGATGACCCTTACAAAGCTGTTCATGATTAGATTTCAGTCATACAGTATGCCAAAAAATATCTTGTTTCTACTGTAGGTGAGAAAAATAAAAGTAACATTAACTGTGAAAAAAAAGTCTTTTCAAATTGCATGTTGGTGAAGGTTTAATGACTGCTTCTCAGGAGGGTAGAAAGAGGTCTTATAGTTTTGCCAAATTCCATAGTTATAAATATTACCATTGTGGCAATTCAACTTGTGGCTTAAATCAAGTTGAATAAGTTGAAATGAGTTGAATATATATAATCAGGTCTCAGAAATTTATGGAAAAGGTATAAACACAACCCTGATGTTAGCCTTTTGTGACCACTATCTAATAAATTGATGACCAGTGTTGGCTATATTGGTCCATTTTGTCCATTTTGTTTGGTATATCCATCCTTTCTAATAGTGAATATGTAAACTTAATATTTATCTATTATATCCTATGCAATTTATTAAAACTTGATTGTTTTCATAATACTACCCAAGAGGCAGGAATTAAGGCCAAAGTGATATGAGCCACATTATTTAGTATATCTGAGATGCAAAGTAAGTTTCTAATGTATGTATGTATTTATTTTTATAACAATTTGCTTCTGGATCAATATCTTCCTGAATATGGAACTGACCAGTTGCCCCTGGATCAATACATTTCCTTGTTTCTTCTTTTGTTTCAGCAGTGTTACTTTGCTGCATTGTGACTCAATCTCCCAGTTACCTCAACTCAACTGCAGTATTTGAAAAAACCTTAGAATATTCACAGCACTGTAATTCACATGCACCATTTTTTTTTAACCAACTGGATATGCTCAGAGCATAGCTCTCACTTCTTCTTCACTTTTCCAGACTACCAGGCTTGGCTTGTATTAAAGATTAAAATTGCAGGAACTAAAAATCCAAGCTATACTATAGGAATTCAATGGTATTTATAGCTCATAGATTGTATCAATGAAACATTTTAGAATAATTAAAACATAATCTGGAGTAATGCAATGCATTGTGGCCATGTAAGAGACTGGAGATAATCAAAGTGCTATAGATTTAAGGCACACCTGGTGGCTAGAACCTTACTCAGTTATTCAATCACTTAGCAGAACAGCTAACGCCATTAGGTGTAGTACTATGTGGCAAGTATTTTGCTACGTATAGAGGGTGCAGAGATTAATGAGGTGGTCTCTACTCTCGAGAATCTCACTGTAAATATTGCTTTTTCAGAGGAAATATTTTTGGCTGTGAGTTCTGAGAACTCTCTAAGCAGTCATCTCACTTAAAGGCACATAATAAATCAGTAAGATTACTTGTGCATTTACTTGTGCATTTAAGTAAGATGGCTCAAATTCAACATGGAAAATACATCAGCAATTTGGGTATATCATAATATAGTATATTTGGTAAAATAGAGCACTCAAGATATGAAAGAACCTTAACAAATATAGGTTTGTTGGGCATCAACATTATTGGGTCTCTTCCCCCTTATTGTGATTTAAAGGATGTATTTATTTTTTCTGGTTGTATTGTTGGTTTTTGTGAACAAACAAATGCTCCCTTGTTTCCATGGACTATTCTTTGGTTTACTAACATTTCCAGGTCTGATATTCCATGTAGGAAATGGTATTCACTTAGAAAACAAAATTATCATCCCCTAGAGCTCCAGGAAGCATATGCAAAGTCCCGGGTCAATAGTTTATATAGTACATCTTAGATTAACCTTAAAGGCAAAAGTGGCAATTATCGTCTAGTTAACTCAGATGTCTAAGCCATCTAGTCAGTTGCACCAGTTAAAGAAAAAAGAAAAAAATATATTTTTTACCCTCAACTGTAAAAACGTTGAAATTCTTTATTGGTTTACACATTTCACTAATTTCTCAATACAATATATGTGAACTTGAAATAACATTGTTTTTTTATACACATACTTTAGTGTTAGATATCAAGATCACTCTTTCCAACCAATGAGGCAAGTTACCTCTGTCTCTGTCTTTTTCTCTGTCTCTCTACCAAGAAAAATGTTGAGAAACATTATGATGAAAACCAAAGTTTTAATGAATCCAAGGTCTAAGGTAATGGGTCTTGGCTGCAGATAGAGATATGAAGAACAGGGAACAGGGACTGGAGAGAGAGAGAGAGAGAGAGAGAGAGAGAGAGAGAGAGAGAGAGAGAGAGAGAGAGAAAGAGAGAGAGAGAGAGAGAGAGAGAGGAGTGTTAGGCATTTCTTCTTAATCTACAGCATCTCAGTGGATAGGGCGCATGCACTGCAGGTGATGGACCTGGTTTCTATCTTCAACATCTCATTTGCTCTCCTGAGCACTGCCAGGAGTGATTCTTGAGCACAGAGCCAGGGTACTGCTGAACACATCCAGGTGTGACACAAACAAACAAAAAGGAATACTATGAGGAAAAAGTTGGAAGGACTCAAAAACTCACATTATACTATAGTTTCAAGGAAGGACCTCAGTGACTTACTGAAAAAAATAATGTCATGTCTAAAGTTATCTTTCTCAGGATGTAGATTACTACTGATTAATTTATTCTCCAGGATTTGGGTAGGTCACCCTTTGCTTGATTAGTGCCTACTCTGCTTCTCAGGAGAGTAAATGGAGAGAATAAATAATATCTACTCCTTTGAGTGTTCCTTTTTACCCTCATTATAATGTCTGGCAGCCAGGAGTTATGTGGTTTATTTTCACTAAATTGCATTTAATTTATGCAGGCCTTTTTCTTTATTAATTTTTCTTGTATTTATGAGCCACGTGTGCTCATTTCTAATAAGTTCAAAATGTAAAAATAAAATGAAACATCACTTTCCTTATTAAAATTGTTGTTTGTATCTTCAATGATTCAATTCCATTGGCCAAAAAAAAAAAAAAACCCAAAGAGAAGGTAAACAAATGGGACTACATTAAACTAAGAAGATTCTGCACTGAAAAAGAAACAACGAAGAGAATAAATAGACACCCCATGGACCGGGTGAGGATATTTGTCCACCACTCGTTGGAGAAAGGGTTAATATCCAAGATAAATAAAGCACTGGTAGAACATTACAAGAGAAAGGAGGTTAAATAAACCCATAAAAAAATGGAGGGGTCCAGGAAGAGATGAACAGAACCTTCATCAAATAACACACACAGTTGGGCAAAAAGGTATAATGAAAACTGCTCTATATCACTTGTAACCAGGAAAATGAAAATAAAAATAACAATGAGATATCATCGCACACCAGTAATATGATATGGGCCCTCATTCATTGTTGGTGGGAATGTTGACCAGTCCAAGGTTTTTGTTCTAACAATTTGCCAAGGCATCAAAAATCAGACAGGCCGTTCATGTAATGCGATTCAGAGACGAACGCTGGGCTAGAGCTGTTACTGACTAGATTCCACGGGACGTCAGAAGACCTCGTGGCCGCCCACCAACTAGATGGTCATATTTCTTCGTCAAATCCCTGAATGAGCGATTTCAGGCTCTTCCTGTGCCTGGAGCAAGCAGATATCATTGGGCTGTACTAGCACACAGCAGGGACAAATGGAAACGTTACTGGTGCCCGCTCAAGCAAATTGAAGATCAACAGGATGACAAGTGATACAAGTCACTTTTTAAGAAATATTATGAATTGAACTTCCATATGATCCAGAAATTCTGCTTCTTGACACCTACTCCTCGTGCCCAAAAACTCTACTCAGAAAAGACATTTGAACTCCTATGTTTATGTCAACACTACTCACAATAGCCAAAATGTTCAAGATCAATGACTAGATAAATTTTGGCATACATATACATATACATATATATAATGGAATACTAAATGTCTATTTATAAAATTAAATAGTACAGTTTTCTATTAGCCTTGAGAGTATTATGCTGAGTAAAGTTAGCCAGAAGAGTCATACTCACAACAATCTCTCATATGTGGTATGTAAAGAAACACAGTAAGGCAACAACAGATGAACAAAGTAAACGATTAGAGAAATGGTTTCTAGCAGGAAGCTTATCATTAGGAAAAATTGGGGAAGGGAGGTACTGGCGGAGGGTAGAGTGCTGAAATTTTTTGTTTCTTTAGCTCTCGTTAGCTTTAGTTTCTTTAGCTTCTGACTACTTAAAGAACTACTTAAAAAAGTAATTATGTTTTATTTTATAATCCTCCATGTTATGGATGAAGGAAAGAACATCATGTAAAACAGCTTTGAACCATCAAAAAATAGATTAGAATACAATGAAAATTAGGAATAATAACAATTCCTGCCTTTCACTATAAAAATAGATGATTGATATTAAAGGATTAATTGATATTAAAAATACTAGACACAAAGTTTTACCTTTCTACGTACTTTATATTTCTGTGTTACATATTCATTAGACATGTGCAGGGCACTGGAAAAACAGTTTTTAAACCATAGTGTTTAAAATAAAATGCAAAAATAAATAAATTAAAGAGATAGAAACTACCACCAACATGTTTTTTTATTATTCAAATGTATGCCACATTTCTAGAATATTTATGTGCTGTTTCTTAACTGAAGAAATTGGATCATGCAATATATACAATTTGGATATTTACTCTGCTATTTCATCCAATGTTTTAAAAGACTATTTATTTGTATAATATTTTAAATATCACTTTTTTTCTTAATTTTTATTTTTTAAAAAATTTTATCACCATGTGGAAAGTTACAGAGTTCTCAGGTTTATGTCTCAGTTATACCATATTCAAACACCATCCCTTCACCAGTGCCCATATTCCACCACCAAAATCCCCGTTATACCCCCCGCCCCCCACCCCAACTGTATAACTGATGAACCTCACTTTATATTCTCTTCACCTTGATTACGTTCCATATTTCAACACAAAACTCACTATTGTTGTGGGAGTTATATCCCCAAACAAGATAACCCTAATAAGGAGGCATTTGATAATTAGTTTTCCAAAACTAATTTGATAATTAGTTTTCCCATTTCCAGACAGATCCGGCCGTGCGGCTCGGATGTGTCCCAGTCCCGAATCCTGGAGCCGTGTTAGTTGCTGCTCAGTGTCGCCAGGGTTCCATCTGGAGAAGGTGTAAATATCACTTTTTATGTCTCATGAAAGGTGAAATATACAGATGACTCATATTTATTTAAGTGGCCATTTATTACTAAATATTTTGATTATTTACAGGTTTTCTTATGAAAATGGTTGAATATTATTTTAATTAAGAATAACAGCTATCTATAATACCATTATGCTATATCAAAGTAGAATTAACAAGTGCCATGTCTTTGATCTAGCTAGAAGCATTTAGAAAATTGTTGCTCCAACAGAAGTTTGGCCACTGGTTTTATTGGACCAACATTCTTATCTGTAGTAGTCAATAAAGACATGAAGGATTATTTGTACAATTAATCCTTTTTCCAACAAAAGGCTGCACACACCCCACTGCCCTGCACATTTCTTGTATCACTTGTATCACTTGTCATCCCGTTGATCTTCGATTTGCTTGAGCGGGCGCCAGTAACATTTCCATTTGTCCCTGCTGCGTGCTAGTACAGCCCAATGATATCTGCTTGCTCCAGGAACAGAAAGAGCCTCAAATCGCTCATTCAGGGATTTGACGAAGAAATCTGACCATCTAGTTGGTGGGCGGCCACGAGGTCTTCTGACGTCCCATGGAATCCAGTCAGTAACAGCTCTAGTCCAGCGTTCGTCTCTGAATCGCATTACATGAACGGCCTGTCTGATTTTTGATGCCTTGGCAAATGAGACAGCATCCCTGATTTTTGACCATCGATGGAGGTCAGAACTCCGGATTCCTTCTTTCACTTGAGTGAGACGTGATACTCCTAGCATAGCTCTTTCAATTCCTCTTTGGGATACCCTAATAGCATTCTCATCCTGTTTGCGTAGGGCCCAAGTCTCTGAGGCATATATTAGTGCAGGAAGAACAGTGGAATCAAAAAGATGTGCCCGGAGTTGGAGGTTCTTCGTTCTCTTAACTACTTCTTCGACAGTCTTGAAGGCATTCCATGCTGCTCTCTTCCTCCTGCACAGTTCTGGCACCAAGTTGTTCCTCATGTTGATTTTTCTACCCAGGTGCACATAGCTGCTGCATTCGAAGGTGTTCGTTTCATTAAGAGCAAATGGAGCTCCATTTGCTGCACATTTCTAATGAATATATAACATGGAAACTATAAAATACATAGAAAGGTAAATCTATGTCTAGTATATTTAACATCAATTAAAATCCTTTAATATCAATCATCCATTTTCATAGTATCACTGTCATCTTATTGTTTGTCGATTTACTCGAGCAGGCACCAGTAATGTCTTTATTCCTCCCAGCCCTGAGATTTTAGCAGCCTCTCCTTACTAGTCTTTCCCAATGTTTGGAGACTCTTTCAGGGTCAGGGGAATGAGACCTATCATTACTGTTTTTGGCATGTCAAATACACCATGGGTAGCTTGCCAGGCTCTGCCCGTGCTGGTGGGACACTCTCGGTAGCTTGCTGGGCTCCCTGAGAGGTGTGTGTGTGTGTGTGTGTGTGTGTGTGTGTGTAACTAACTTCAATCAAATATGTTGTGGTAATTATGGAAAATGGGTAAGAAGTGTCTTATAATGTGTCTGGAAAGTGGCCTAGCATGGCGGCGGTTGGGCAGTGGAGGTCGACTGCCAGGGCTGGGTCCCTTGGGGCGGAGAGGGTTCTCACCCGTCCCCCTCTGGGGTGCTCTGAGTGAAAACAGCCTGGCACAGTGTCCCATAGTAAAAGGTAGGAATTGTTATTATTCATAATTTTCATTGTATTCTAATCTACTTTTTTGATAGTTCAAAGCTGTTTTATATGTTATTTCCTTCATCCACAGCATGGGGGATTATAAAATAAGACAGAATTACTTTTTAAAGTAGTTCTTTAAGTATTCAGAAGCTGAAGTAACAACTTCACAGGCACGTGCCTTAGGTTTGACCCCAGTACTCCATGGTCACCTAAGAGATGCCAAGAATTCTCTCCCCAAAATAGAATCCAGTCTTAAAGATCTTTCAAATAAACAATAGAATAAATAGATGTGTGTATTTAGTTTCTCCAGATCAAAAAGTGGAAAAGTTAGCAGACATATCCTTATATTATAATAGTGTTTTAAGATGCCCATGTTCTTCCTCTAAATAGTGTATTCTTAGAGCTGACAAATTAATATCAACTTAATTCGGCATACAGTTGTTGCTCTTGTTACCTCTTTGGAACTCTTTGGATAATAGTCTTATTATTGAGTATATGTGCAGAAAATCATGACGTGCAATTTTCCTTGTGTAGGCATGAATAACAACTATACCTATCTATATCTATCTATCTTTTTATCTATCTGTTTATCTATCTATCTATCTATCTATCTATCTATATCTTGCTATGATCAAAGTAAACTCTCCCATAATCAGAAATATAGAACATACCTAAGAAATATACTCTACAAATATCCAAAATATATATGGAAAATAAGCACTATAGCACTGTTGTACCATTGTTCATTGATTTGCTTGAAGAGATACCAGTAGCGTCTCCATTGTGAGACTTGTTGTTACTGTTTTTGGCACATCGAATATACCACAAGTAGCTTGCCAGGCTCTGCCGCGCAGGCAGAATACTTTCGGTAGCTTGACGGTCTCTCCAAGGGAACAGAGGAATCAAACCTGGGTGGGCTGTGTGCAAGGCAAACACCCTACCCACTATGCTATCACTCCAGTCCATAAGGAAAATATAAATATTAATAATAAAAAGTCAAATAGCCTCATCAAAAGTCATACAGGTGGTAAATAGACACACTCACAGAAACCCACATGTTTTTCAATACTAATTATCATAGAAATACAAATCAAATTGACAAGGAAAATCACTCCACACTAGTGAAAATGGTGCATATCAAAAAGGCTAACATAAATAAGCACTTAAAGGAATTCAAAGAAAAAAAGTAACCCCATTCACTATTAGTGGGAGAGTGAACACGTTCAGTCTTTATGGAGAGTAGTGTGAAGATATTTCAGTAAGTTAAACATAGAATGACTAAATCATCTAAATATTCCACCTTTAAGTTTCTATCGCTAGAACAAAAAAATTACTGATTTGCAGAGATATCTTTACACCTATGGTCTTTGCTGTGCTATTTTTAATAACCAAGTTCTGACAACAATCTAAATTTCCAGTAACAGATGAGTGAGAGAGTAAATCGTGCTATATATACCTACTGGAATGCTACTCAACTCTAAGAAAATATGGAATATCGCATTTTTCATAACATAAACCGAATAGGATGGTATCATACCAAGTAAAATATGATATGATAAAATCAAACACTAGAGAATCTCACTTAGATGAGGTATATAGAGAGAAAAATAAGAAGGGCCTAATAGGATAGCGAAAAGGGCACTTGCCTTGCACATGGCCTACCCAGGCTTAACCCTTGGCACCTAATATGGTCCTCTGAGTCCCACCACATTGCAGAGCCAGGAGAAAGTCCTGAGCATCATCAATTACGGTCTCAAAACAAAACAGAATGAAACATAGAACATAGAGAGAAGGTAATTTCAATAAAGACTAACCCTTAAGCCCAAAGGAGGTTTGGGAGCCAATGAGGTTGGGGAGTGGACAAGAACAATCCTATGGGCACTGGTGGACAGATATGGATAGTAACTGTGTTGTGTTAAGTTATACCCATAAAACATATAAACAAGGGGCCAGGATAATAGTACAGCAGGTAGGGTGTTTGCCTTTCACGCGGTCGACCTGGGTTCAATTCCCAGCATCCCATATGGTCCCCAATTCCTGAGTGCATGAGCCAGGAGTAACCCCTGTGCGTCACCATGTGTGACCCCCCCAAAAAAAGCAAAACAAAAACAAAAAAAGCATATAAACATTTCTGCTCTTTTAAATCAGTGTTGCCTAAGTTTTTCTTTTTTTTTAAAAAAAAAGGGAAAAAATAATATTCTCCCTAAACAAATTATGACTGGAGAGTAAATTTTGGAAAGCTTTATCTCAAGAAAAAGACTTAAACTCTTGATATTGTGAGTTTGGAAATTTAAGAGAAAGCATCATTATTTGCTGATTGGGAGCCAAATCCCTCATTGGAAAAAGTAATAAGTATCCACCATCTGTAATAGTACATGTTAGATTTAATAAAATTACATCATTTAAGGTCAATGAAATTATAAACGTTACCCTCAATGCATGAGCCATAAATATTCATATAAATATCAATAATAAAAAGTCAAATTCAAGGAGAAGCCATTTCACAGGATTTTCAGAGTGGGTAGTAACTATTTGTAGCATTCAAGTCTCCAAAAGTAAAATATGGAAAGATCCATAAGGATCACTAGGATTAGATTTCTAGAAGACCACACAAATCTCACTCCAAATGACACTTGCTATGAATTGACAAATAAGGCTTTCTCCACAGCTGGTAGAATGGCCACTCTATCTTACCCTTCCCATATTCCTCCCCCCACGACCCCCGCTCCTCTTTTTCATATCTATTTTTCTGCCAGCAGGTTTTCTTCAGCATTCAATCAAGGGCAATATGTCCTCAATCAACATTTTTTTTATTTTTTTTATGCAACACTGTCCTTTAAAGCTTTTTGCAGCTGGTTGGCAACTGAATTGCTGCCAATAGTCTCTGAGAGCTCACCCCATGGTGTATAGTATCAGTGATCAGTCGCCTTCCCAGAGCTCTCCAAGTACCCTGGAGGCAACTTGACTTGCATCATGTCTGAATCTGCTTAACAGGCTGGGCTGGTTCAAGGATTATCGCTTCCAAGAGCCCAACCATTTGGTGAGAATGATATCCACAAGGCAGTCGGCAAGCACTCAGAATGCAGTTATGAATCAGGGAATGTTTTGTACAAGTAAGGACATGTCTAGTATTTAATTTGGGGAATGGTAAACATGACATTAAAATGATAGTGTCATGATCTAGTGTCATATAACAGATTGGAATGAATCGGGAGAATGTTTTTGTCCTTGGCACCACTGAACTAACTTACGCTGTTCTTGAACTATCAGTGAACTTACTTTACAATTCATTAAAAACAGACATCAGACTGTTTCTTTCCTCTAACATATATGATCCAAATATTCCAAAAACTTCCTTTTTCTTACGAATTTTGTCGAGGGCATCAAAATTTCAAGATGTGACTCTGTCCATGGTGTTTTGAGTGAACAGAACCCTAACTAATGAGCTGTTTAACTTCTTAGCCTGAAAAGTACTTCTCTGGGTATTCTAAATGTTAAGCACTTTTCAAGTCCCTTTTTTTCTGCTTAAAATTTGAACTAGAGCTCCTCTGGGAAATCACTGCAGATATAAGCTGGCCCCGATGCACCTGTGTGTTTTATCTGTGCAGTGATTGCTTTACAGGAGCGTCCATGAATCTTCCAACTGTGCATTTTATAAGTGAATAACTTCATGTCCAGCAATCACACTGAATGGCAGTATTTTATTCTGCACAACAATCCGTGTTCATATATCATTGCCTAGATATTGAGATAAGAGGGATATACATCAGTATGAAATACTGACAAGACATGGCGGGTTCATCAGAACACGATTAGATCCTCAGCTATATGTGTCCCAATTTTGTGACCCTATGGACAGAAATACATTTTCTAGTTCTCACTAAACATTCAGCAAGGTAGATGATTTTTTTATTCCAAAAAAGTGCTGCAATGGTTTGCTGAAATATTTCTCCATACTAGGATGTTTCAAAGAAATATTGATTTAATATAGCTAAATTCTCCTTTCAAACAAGCAAAAACACATATTGATCCCAACTTTCTCTTCTAATTCATACATGTTCCTATCCCAAATTCAATATTTTCCCATTTTAATAAGATAAAGGCACATTTAATTGGCACAGCAAAATCCTAGGAATTTCTTTCCACTGTTCAAATAATCTGTAGACATTTTATTTTTATTTATATGCAAAAATATATGTTTGTCTATATGTACATATACACAAACACTCAGTCCATTTACTTTTCCCTTTATTTACTTGTTTCTTCTCCTTGTGCCAGATAATTGTAGAGTTTATTAGTTTTTGCCTTCTTGATCAACTTAAAAGTAACTATTGCTGTCACATACTAGCTAGCATTTTAGAATCCTTTATATTAATACAATTATTGCTATCTGATCATTGCATTAAGTATTTATTTATTTTTTCCATCTCTACTAAAATATAAACTACACTGGAACAGAACCCCTAAGAGTGCCCATGCTCTAGTTTCAACATATTTAAAAAGAGTTTTACTTAAACATGTTTTTGCAAAGGATGGAGAATGAAAGCCTTTGCATCTGCGCACAGTAGACTTTTTTGAGAACATAAGAAAAAGGAAAGACTTGAGTGTTGGTCATTTCAGGTTATAGACTTTCTTAGTGTAATGTGGGAAAACTTAATTTCTAATTAGCACCTTTCTCATAAGGATGAGTAGTAATTCACCGATAAATATCTATATAACTTCTGACATTTTAACTATATATGCATATATATACATATACATATATATTTCAGCTGTTATTTTTTATTTTTCTTGTATAATAACCCAATCAGTGTAGTAGACTTTGGTTGAAGTTTCTGATATTTTGTATTTATGAGATATTTCTTTGGAAACTTCCCTGGTACATTATAGTACACAGCGCCCCCCCCCTCACCCACAGACACACACACACACACACACACACAGTACACAAATATGATTTAAATATGATGTCAGCTTGCATAGGAATTGAATCATTAATCTAACATGTTTTAAAAATCAGGTATCATAAATCTCTGCACAGGACTGGTAGACCAAATTAGTTTAATGCATACAATGTTTCTTAAGACTCATAAAGTTAATTTAGTTTCTTTCTTCATATAAATTTTCCATCTATATGAAATAAGCTTACAATCTACTCTGACACACTTAAAATTCATTTTTTGGAAGTGAACAATAACATCAAGGTACTACAAATAAAATTTGCATCCAAACTCATATAAGACTTATCAAAATTTTGGTATCTAGAGAAGCTTTCATGCTATCATGCTGGTAGAATTGATAGTTAGATGAAATTCTCTGCTTAAAACACAATTATCGTTGAGTTGTATCTTGAAAATTTATACATACTTATAACTTTAGAAATAACAATGTGCTTTAAAAACTTGGAATGTTTAACATGTAGGTTTTTTCCAACAATAGATGAATGGATGATAATAATATGGTATATATACACAAAGAAATACTACACAGTTATAAGAAATGATGAACTAATGCAAGTCAACAATGAAATAATGCAATAGAACGGGAAGTTACATGTTAAATCAAATAAACCAGAAAGAAAAATACAGAATGATCTCACATATATGTGGCGTATAGACTAACTGGATGAAGAAATGCAATGATGGAAAGGAGGGATGTCTCAATCACCTTTGGCCCCAGAGATTAGGGAGGAAAAATATGGAAAATGAAAGAAAATAGGAAGGTGGAGGGGCAGATCAACAGGGATAGGGTACTTTAGTACCTCAGTGTTGTAAAGGAGTCATATAGCTAAATATCCAAATCACAGAATCAACAACACAGAAAACAAGAGATCCAAATTTGAACATCACTATCACTATCACGATATATCACTATCATCCCATTGATCCTCAATTTACTCGAGCAGGCCCAGTGATGTCTCTATTTGTCCTGGCCTTGAGATTTTAGCAGCCTCTCTTTACTCGTCCTTCCCAAAGGTGATGCATTAGAGGATCTTTCAGGGTCAGGAGAATGAGACCCATCATTGTTACTGTACTTGGCATATGAATACGCCATGGGGAGCTTGCCAGGCTCTCCCTTGAAGGCAGGAAAACTCTTGGTAGTTTGCCGGGTTCTCTGAGAGGGAAAACTAGGCTATAAGATGTTGTGCAGCCACTTTGAGGCAGCGCGCTTTTGAGACCTTGGTTTTATATATAAACTTAAACATCAAAACTTAAAAATGTGCCTGTCAAGGCTGTAATGTCAGGGTGGGGAGGCAACCTGGGAACCCTGGCGAAGAGAAGAAAACACTGTTAGTGTGACCAGTGATGGAATATAGTATGTCTAAGACCCAACTATGAATAATTTTATAAATCATGGTGCTTTAATGAAATTCTTTTAGTGTAACTATAAATGTAATGTAAAGTTATGTCTTATAAACTTATGTCTTGCTCTATAGACCATACTGAAATTATCTAAACTTTTTGTTGATAGAAACAACACTGAATTGAGAGGAAAGATCTTAATTAGTAGTTGTGAAAAGGGTATCACTGTATCACTGTCATCTCGTTGCTCATTGATTTGCTGGAGTGGGCACCAGTAAAGTCTCATTCGTCCCTGTCGAGTTAGGGCAATGAGGCCCATTATTGTTACTGTTTTTGGCATATCAAATATGCCATAGGTAGCTTGCCAGGCTCTGCCGAGCTGAGATTCTGCATCGCTCTCTTCCAGGAGCTTTGTTTTATAACAAAAGGTAGCATTTTTAAAAACTCTGATTTCCAAGTTATCCAACCATAAATGTAGCAAATAGTATTCATTGACTTTCTGCCTGGATTCTGTAATGAAGATCATTTGTACAATAGTGAGAAGGTTATAAAAATTATTATCTAAATTATATAGGCTATAATAATTTCAGTGATTTAATTTACATTCTTAAGTTAGATAGTAAAATTAGGACACAGAAATGCATAAGAGAATTTTCATTCATTATAAAGAAAAAAATTATAAGGTTAATTGTGTAACAGAATCAGCTACAGTTTGTTCTAAGTCACTGACAGTATTAAATACATTCATAACACTGGTTGAGGGGCAGTATTTAGTACATGTTAATCAGGTTAGGTTTATTAAATAATGTCTATGTTTTAAAAGCAAGAAATACATAAAAATAGTTTATAAATAAAATATCAATAACTATTAATGGAAATAAAATAAATGAAGATATACAGAAGATATAATCTTGAGAAAACAGTATTGTCTACAAACTGACAGATTCAAAGCAATTCCAATCAAAATTTCAAACATGTTTTCATGATACTTACTAACATGATTATAAATTTTGTACAGAAGAGTAAAGAGAGTAGAAAGAAGTAGTATATTCCAAGATGGTCTAACAGTGCTGAATTTAATCTTCTTGTTTTAAACAATGATAACACTGAACAAATTATAGGAAGCATTGTTACCAAGCACTAAACAATAGAAGGATCAGAATGATGAGCTCTTTCTTCATCAGGAAAAAAGTTCTTTTTTATTTTTTCTGAGCTTCCTATTTTTCTTTTTTTCTGACTGAAAAATAAGTTCTTGAAAAAAATTTTGACTGAAGCTCTTTCTTATTACAGTGTGGATTGTGGAGCCCACAAGTAGCAATGCTCTTTCTAATATGAAGAACTAGAGATTGGAAAAACAAGACTTTGGACTTAAATTATCAAAAAATTATGTATATTGATGTTGGGAGAGTTGGTGAATTATGTGTGAAGATTCATCTTAATTTCTAATCAGTACCAATCTATGCATGTTTAAGTATGACATAGTAAGGTCTAGGAGAAGTTAATTGTGTGATGGATAATTTGATACACTAGTTTCCATGAAGTACAAGAAAAGTTTATATTTCTTTCCTGGTTTGAATAAAGATCTTCGCTGGAAACTCCACACATTCAGTGAATCCTTCCAAAACTACTTTACAAGAAAAAGCGAGATAGTCTAGAAAAAGTGTCATACCACAAAATACAAACATAATTAAAATTATCTCCCCTTAAAATGATATATGTCTACAATAATTAGAGTAACATTATGAGAGAAATCAAGAAAAAGTGAAAAAAGTAATTCTCAACTCATTTAGAAGGCAAACTGGATTTTCTATGCACACAATCTATAAATCACACAAAATTATTAAAATATCACAAAAAGAATGAAAATGAAAATTGCATAAAGCAAAAACAATCTATAGAAACTGACTCAGATTGTTTTAAGAGGTCACCATAAAAATATGAAACAAGAACAATTAAAACCTCCAAAATGCAGAAGATAATAGAGGAAATACATGTCATAAAAATGCAATATTTTTCTTTATTTGTTTTGGGGACATACCTGGTCATTTATAGGGCTTATGAACGGCTCTGTGCTCAGGTAATACTCCTGGCAATACGCAGGAACAATATACAGTACTACATGGAACTGAGATCAGCCACATACAAATCAAATGCCTAAGCTCTGTTCTGTCTCTCTGGTCCCCAATAAATTATTCTCAAAAATTATGATAGCCTACAATTGTTTATTTAGGAAAAAATAAAAAAAAAAATGGACATAGAATACATTAATTGGCACATTAATATTCTTTAGTATTATGTATGTTTAATATTATGTATGGTTTCTACAAATATTTTAAAGCGAGATATTAATAGTTATATATGCCAATACACTTCCCAAATTGAGGAAATGAACAAATTAAATTTTATAAAAGGCCTATTATCACACACAAAAATTAGATTTGAAATATCTGATTATTTCTCTTAAAAAAACTGAATTTGCCACTTTAATAACCTTCCACAGATCTAATTTAAGTCCCGATGGTTTCACTTATTAATTCTGTAAAAGACTTTAAAAACAAAAGAACTAAGATCTAGTGTTAGGTAATGTGCTTGACTTGCATGTGACTAACCCCATTTCAATCCCTAGTACTCTTAGGACACCTGAGTGCAAAGCCAGAAGTAAGTTCTTAATACACTGGGTGTGACCCAAAGACAAAAGCAAAAACCAAGCAAAAGAAACAAAAAATTTCAAGAAAGAGTATAAATCACATACTTTTTTTTTGAAAAACAAAAAAAGTAAATTAAGGAGCATGTTACACATCTCCATTTATAAAGTCAGATTTTCTTAAATAATAAAATGAGAAAAGCCCATAATGGAGTCCAAATACTTTTATTAAAGCTTGATCATCAAGTGCTTCTAATCTCTTTCTTTGGGGACCACATCTGAATTAGCAGATGAGAAAAGCTATACTTTTTTTGAAGGTAGGGCTTTGGTATGTTACAAGACAGTATCTTTCCTCTTGTAGAAATTTATCCCAGGTCATTTCTCTTTTTAATATTTTTTTTACTTGAATGACCATGAGATACACACTTACAAAGTTGTTCATTATTGGTTTCAGTCATCCAATGTTCCAACATCTGTTCTTTTACCAGTGTGCACTTCCCACCACCAATGTCCCCAGTTTCCCTCCCAACACCACTCCCTCTATCCCTGCCCCCCAGCCTGGCTCTGTGACCAAGTCATTTTTTAACCATAAAAAAATTTAAATTTGTCTCTACTCATTAAAGACCTTCATTAGAGACTTGTCCTGCTCTCTTTGCAGATCTCATGTGCATACAAAATAAATCTTTTTGTACTCTCTTGTGTATGTGTCATTGTCATCCCATTGCTCATCAATTTGTTTGAGCGGGCACCAGTAATGTCTCTCATTGAGAGACTTATTGTTACTGTTTTTGGCATATCCAATAGGTACGAGTAGCTTGCCAGGCTCTGCCGATACTCTCGGTAGCTTGCTGGGCTCTCTGAGAGGGGCAGAGGAATTGAACTCAGGTCTGCAGGTCTGCCGCATAAAAGGCAAACACCCAACCGCTGTGCTATAGCTCCAGCCTTGTATATGTGTATTTGTAAGATAGTATCAGTTTATCCTTTCTGCTTCAGCCTTTCTTCTCCTCCTCCTCCAAAAGGAGCTTTGGTTTATTGAGTTATTACCATCACGGTGCCCCCAAGGCACTCCCAATCCTTCTTTAACCTCTCCCTCTCCATTGTGCTCTGCTTCCCCTATCTGCTAATCACTTATCTCTAAATCATACCCTGTGACTAGTACAGTCATAGGACTCTGGATTTTGTATATGCAAGTGAAATATTGCTTTTCTCTTTCCTTTATAGCCTTTGCATAGTTTATTTTTGCGCAATGTCCTTTTTGTATAGACAAAGGAAGACAGTTAATGCTATGCTGATGTAGCTTGGGAGTTTATTGACTCTAAATAATATTTACTCCTGGGCATGTCATACTTACTCGACTTACGCCTCAGTTGCTCTTAGTTTCTAGCACTCCAAAAGGAAGGAATTTGGATGGACTAAGGGAAAACTATGAGCTGTTCTGGCATGGAAAGGGGACAGGCCAAGTGCCATAAAACATAATAAGTTAAGATCACGGTCAGGGACAAACTCTGTCATGACACAAAAAGAAATAACTGGATAAGGACTCAACTGGCCTTAGGAAGAACTAATCTGGTCTAAGGACTGCAGTCTTTGATATATAGCAAGTTGTCGCCAGGAGAGACACTCTTTAAGCTTAATAGATCTCTAACTATGTCCATACAAAATAACTAAAAATATTATTAAGAAGTAAATTTAAGATGACAGGTTGAATGGATATGGACTAAAGAAAGGAGAAATATATCCCTAGATGGTATTATGCCCTTAGGCAGATATCCTTGCTGAATAAGAATTTGTCTTACAAAGGAGCAAGAAATGCAAAGTGGAACAAGGAAAGCCTCTTCAACAAGTGGTGCTGGAAAGACTGAATAGCTACCTGCAAAAAAATGAACTCTGACCTCTGTATAATGCCAGGCACAAAAGTCAGATCAAAGTGGATTAAAGACCTCAATATCAGACATGAATCCGTACGGTTCATAGAAGAAAATGTAGGCAGAACTCTCCATGACATTGAAGCAAAGAGCATCTTTAAGGACGAAACAGCACTGACCATGCAAGTGGAAGCGAACATAAACAAATGGGACTACATGAAACTAAGAAGCTTCTGCACTTCTAAAGAAACAATGACCAAAATACAGAGAGACCCCACAGAATGGGAAAGAATATTTACCCAATAATCATCTGATAAGGGATTAATATCCAGGATATACAAGATACTTGTAGAATTGTATAAAAGAAAACCTCCAACCCCATCAAAAAATGGGGAGAAGAAATGAACAGAAGTTTCCTCAAAAAAGAAATACAAATGGCCAAAAGCACATGAAAAAATTCTCTATATCACTAGTCATCAGGGAGATGAAAATCCAAACAACAATGAGATATCATCTCACACCACAGAGACTGGCACACATTCAAAAAAACAAAAGAAACCAGTGCTGGTGTGGATGTGAGGAAAAAGGGACACTCCTTCACTGTTAGTGGGAATGCCGACTGGTCCAGCCTTTCTGGAAAACAATATGGACAGTCCTTCAAAAACTAGAAATTGAACTTCCATATGACCCTGCAATACCACTTCTGGGAATATATCCCGAGGATGCAAAAGAGCACAGTAGAAATGACATCTGTACCTATGTATTCATTGCAGCACTGTTCACAATAGCCAAAATCTGGAAACAACCCAAGTGCCCTAAAACAGATGACTAGTTAAAGAAACTTTGGTACATCTACACAATGGAATACTATGCATCTGTTAGGAGAGATGAAGTCACAAAATTTGCTTATAAATGGATAAACATGAAAAGTATCATGCTAAGTGAAATGAGTCAGAAAGAGAGGGACAGACATAGAGGGACTGCACTCATTTATGGAGTGTAGGGTAGCATCACATGAGGCTGACACCCAAGGATGGTAGATACAAGGGCCAGGGGGATTGTCTCATAGCTGGGAGACTGCTTCATGAGCGGAGGAGAGAAGGCAGATGGAATAGAAAAGGGACCACTAAGAAAATGATGGCTGGAGAAACCAGTTTGGATGGGAGATGCATGCCGAAAGTAGATAATGATGACCTCTCAGTGTCTGTATTACAAGCTATAATGCCCAAAATTAGAAAGAGAGTATGAGGAATATTGTCTGCCATGGAGGCAGAAGGAGGGTGGGAAAGGGGGGGTGGTATATCCGGGATACTGGTGGTGGGGAATGTGCACTTGTAGAGGGGTGGGTGTTTGATCATTGTGAGATTATAACCCAAACATGAAAGCTTGTAACTGTTTTGCAGTGATTCAATAAAATTTTAAAAATTTAAAAAAAAAAGAATTTGTCTTAGAAGAAGCTTTCCCTGAGGGAAGGGCTTTACATATGGTGATGAAGCTACCTCACCTAGGTGAATTTGCTATCCCAAACTCCAGAAATGGTCTTGTTATCTTAGGCTGTGTGACTGACATGGAGATGGGAATGAGAGGTAGGAGGAAACTGGAATGGAGTGTGTAGTGAGACCAGAATACAGGCAGTGGGTGAGATTGGAAGGAGGCAGAGGGAGACTAGATTGACATAAATGGTGATTGATGACCAACCAGCCTGTGCACCCTGCTCCCACATCCTTCTTCATTCAACCTTTGCCATTGGTGTCCCCAGCGGGGTAAGTGGCTCATGACCACATAAGGCACAAGGTGCGCACTCATGCTTTTTTGAACACACATGTATTTATGGGATTATTAGTTTCAACATCTGAACCAAAGTTCGGAAATGGGTTCAACCTTATCTATAGGTGACCATAAAAAATCACATTCTCTAAGAAAATCTGTAGACCATTAACTTTAGTATTTTTACATAAGATATCATAACAGAAAAATAGCAAATAAATGTAACCAAGTAAAACATGTTATGGTTATGTGAGGTGTACTTCAGGGAGGGATGTTTGGCTTAATATTTGCAAATAAATTCAGTTCTCCATATTGCAAAGTAGAAAAAGAATATGATCAATTCAACGAAGGCAAAAATGTATATAACAAAATTCATCAATTCATTATAAAATTCTCAGCAAGGTAACAATATAAAACATTTAATTTAATAAAAAACAAAAATATCTGAAATTATTTTTAATGTAGATGGTTTGAATAATTTTTCCCTTAACATTAGGATGATATCATGTTCTCATCATTTCTATTCAACATTGATTGAAAATTTTATTTTGAATCATAAAACAAAATTAAACTTTAGATATATATAGTAAAAATCATACTAAATATTACATACATTAATTCTTAGTATAATTTAGTATAATAAATTAAATATGTTATAATTTAATCCATAAATAGTAAAACTAATTGTATATTTAATATGATCTATGTGTATCACTGCCATCCCATTGTTCTTTGATTTTCTGGAGAGGGCACCAGTAACGTCTCAATTCCTCCCAGCCCTGAGATTTTAGCAGCCTCTCCTTACTCATCTTTCCCAATGACTGGACGATTGGAGGCTCCTTCAGGGTCAGGGGAATGAGACCTATCATTACTGGTTTTGGCATATCGAATACGCCACGGGTAGCTTGCCAGGCTCTGCCCATGCAGGCGGGATACTCTTGGTAGCTTGCTGTGCTTTCTGACAAGTATATATGTGTATGTGTATATATATATATGTATACACATACATATATATACATATATATATATGATTTGTTGCCTACTGTCTGAACTCCATCAAATATGGTGTGGTAATTATGTAAAAAGGCTAGGAAGTGTCTTATAATGTATCCAGAAAGTGGCCTGGAATTCGGCCTGGAAAGTGGCCGGTGGTGGCAGTTGGGTAGTGGAGGTCCACTGCTGAAGCTGGGTCCCTTGGGGCAGGGAGAGTTCTCACCGACCCCCTCCGGGGCACCTGAGTGAAAACAGCCTGGTCCATGGCATGGCTATGGTGGCCTCATTTTATACTTCCATCTGGGAGGAGCAGCCATTGAGACCTGAAGGGTGTCCAATGAGGAGATTATCTGGTGCCAGCAGGGTGTGGCAGGATATGGCTTATGGGTGCAATCCCTGGGTGACCGGAGATTGGGGGATAGCAGGGAGAGGATCTCTTCCTTCTGGGTCCACTGAGTCCAGAGTCCAAGGTCACAAAGTTCTGCATTATCTGGGTTCTGTGGTACTTCATTCACACGTGAGGCTTGGCCAGAGCATCTGGAAAAGTGGCCCAGAGTGTGGCGGCCCTTGGGTAGTGGAGATCGGCTGCCAGAGATGGGTCGCTTGGGGCGGGGAGGGTTCACACATGATCTATGTGTAACATAATGAAAATTCTAGTAAAAATCAGGAGGCTGAAGAGATAGTACAGAGGGTAGATTGCTTCTAGTGCACAGTGCATAGCCCAGCAGTCCATATGACCTTCTAGGCCTTCACAGGGTGATCCCTGAGGGCAAAGCCAGTAGTAAGCCCAGAGCATTGCCACGTATGGCCTAAAACCCAAAACACACAGCTCCTCACCCCCCACCACACACACACATGAAAAGCTAACGGTATTAATTGTTTCAACTCTATAGATTATTTTAAGAGCTATTAAAAATTGTAGCTGAGTTTTTTAGATTACAAGTACAATGAACAAAAACACATACATTTATGAAAATGGCGTATAATGAAGTATTTTAAAGAATTTTAAAAGAACCTATCCAACACTCTTAAAACAGATATAAAATTGAATTTCAAAGTACAGTATATAAAACTTAACTTCAAAGGAGTTAAGTACAATATTGCAAACAGAAATAAATCAAACTCAGTGATAATCCTAATATTTATATTTCAAAACAAAGTCAAACGATATGCACTTTACACCAGTTTTATTCATCTTTGTAAAACCTTAAAATAATAAGCATTATCCACTGAGTTATGAGATCATAGAAGACAAAACTAGCAAGAGATCAATATGGGACAAGATTAATAACTCAGTGGTCTGAGTATATTCTTTGCATGCAGGAGTCATAGGTTTGATCCCCAGTATCACATGGTCCTTTAATCATAGGGAGAAACCTTAGAAAACAAATCTGGCAATAGTTCCAGTTCCCACTGGTTATCATTGTATCACTGTATCATTGTCATCCAGTTGTTTGTTCATTGATTTACTCAAGTGGGCACCAGTAATGTTTCTATTCCTCCCAGCCCTGAGATTTTAGCAGCCTCTTCTTATTCGTCTTTCCCAACCACTGGAGGCTCTCTCAGGATTAGGGGAATGATTCATATCGTTACTGTGTTTTTGGCATATCAAATATGCCACAGGTAGCTTGTCAGGCTCTGCCCATGCGGGTGGGATACTCTCACAGCTTGCTGGTATATATATTGCTCTCTATGATTTGCTGCCTACTGTCTGAACTCCATCAAATATGGTGTGGTAAATATGGAAAATTGATAGAAAATGTCTTATAATGTGTCGCCCGGTCTGGAAAGTAGCCTGGAGCGTGGTGGCTGTTGGGTAGAGGAAGTCGGCTTTTGGGCTGAGTCCCTTGGGGTGGGGAGGCCTCTCATCCAACCCTTATGGGCACCCCAAGTGGAAACAGCCTGACTCAGAGTCCCACTAGGTATGTTCTCCTAAAGTATCTGACAATACCAGATACCTTACTGGAGCAATTATGGATTGAAAGAATATCTTTGCTATTGCATAAAACTTGGTTCAACAATTCTGGAAGACAGTTTGACTTATTCTTTTTAAAGCTAAGTGTCATTTGATCTGTATCTTAGGAATCCTAAGCTCAAAGGTAGAAAGCTCTTATCTGTGAACAACAGAAAACATGTGCAAGAATGTGCACTTAAGTGTTACAATAACACAAACCTGAAAGTCTTCATGATGAAGGGCTACTGCTCCTTCATTGTGGTAAACCACACTGAATAAATCAATGCAAAGTAGTAGTGAGTGTTCAAAGACGTTTTGCACGTTTCATTGTATTCATCACGGTACACTAGGTATAAAGTAGAAAATAACTTTGATTTTAAGATCATCCATTGTAGAGCTACTCACATTGTAATAAATGAAGAGAAAAAATTAAATGAAGAGATAAACAGAAAGAAAGAAAAATGATTGCCACAGGTCAGATTACCTGAAAGAACATCAAGGAGTTACACAGGGCCACATGATCAGCTGCAGTTTATTCTTTAGATTCTAAGGTGCTATTTTGAATTAATCCAGCATCAAATGTATTTTGTATTATTTTATAAACTAAAACAAAGATGAGCTGTACATGAACTTATGTGTTACTATAAATAAATTATTGAAATTAATGCAATTCTGACTTTTAGAACTCAAGAAAATAGTAAAAAAAGAAACAGAAAAGCCATGAAGGAAAACTGCCCATTCCTATAATAATTTTATAATAATTCCATAATAATTCCCATAATAATTCCTATAATAATTCTACCTTATTAATTCCATAATGCTTTATTTCTCTCCAGAATTGTCATCAAAGAAGTCTCTCTTTTCAAAATATCAAATATATTTACAAGAGTATTGCAACTATTTAAACTTAATGTCATGTTAGATAATCATAGCTTTTGCTCATGGTAGTTTCAGAACTATTTAAATGCTTCTGTGTCTGCAAGCATATTAGATTCCAATTTACAGGTTCTTCCCAGACTTTTTCCTCTAAGCATTGATCTAAGCTCTATAAAGTTCCCTACTGAGTATGTTGACTGAATCCTGTCTGGGCATCTTATTTTCTCTCATTCGTCTTCCTTTTAATGTGCATTACCTGTTTTTCCAAGTCTTGAGACTCTTGGAGAATTAATACCTGCACTTCAGCAGGAGTGCAAACAACCCTTCCCACCATCATATAGCCACATTACTGTCTCTTCCTCACACTTGTCTCTGCTCGTGTGACCTCTGAAGACTGACACTACTGGCCCTGTCTCAGTTCACCCCATTAGCCATTTCTGGTCGTCACAACTGCTATTTAATGCCTATAAAATATGTGTGACATATAATCCTAATTATTGTTGGATTTTCCCTTTCTGCTCCTCTTGACTATAAGGAAGCCTCACTTCACAGAGTCATTTGCACCCCATTCTCCATAGTATTCCCATGCTAGCAAACCTCCCTCACTTGCACGTTGTCGGCATATGTACAGTAATCTTGGAATTGCTATCAAGGGAATGTTACAAGGAGCATGTCAGCTAGTTTGAGAAAAGAAAATTCTCTGAGGTGAGTTTGCTAACTGTGGTCATATGTAGCTTGAACAGTCTAACTTTGTGATTCAAGAAAGAATAGTAAATCTGAATTGCTTTGGTTTGCTCTCCTGCTTTTGATCCCCAAATATTTAATTTAAGTTAAAACATTGAAATTCATACAAAATGAAAAAGATGGTCTTTTGATTTGATCACAGACCACATGATCTTTAACTTTTTGTTTTGAGGTAATTTGAAGAAACAAAAGATAGCTCATCTGAATATAGTCACATTCTGAATGTGAGCTTAATTTTATTATCAGAAAAAATCATTAAAACTATTAACCTTTTTAAACATTTTCTTTCATTTAGTTTGTAGGCAGGATAGTTGGGCCAATGCTAAAGGGTGATACCAGGCACCCGCTCAGGAGAGTGGTACCGGTTGTGCTCAGGGATCCATATATGGTACCAGAGACTTGAATGGGGCTTGGCCATATGCCAGGTGAGTACCTTACCTGCTGCACTACCTCTCTGGTTGTCTTGTCTTATCCAGTTTTCTGAAATCTCTGAGAGTCTTTGTCATACTTTGCACTCGGGTTGACATTGTTAGCTTCAATGATAGATTCAGTTCCAAAGACTGCATTCGTTCTCCTCAGAAAGAAAACTTAAGTTTCTCTCTTTTACTGTTGCATCCCTAGGAACTTGCACAGAGCTTGAATTTTAGTGGGAGATGCAAAAAAAAATGGTCTATGTGAGGATTAAGAAAATCAATTCTGCTCACCCCTGAGAGGAGAAAGGACCATACTTGAGGGCAGACTTGGCTCTACTAGGTACGAATTCCAGATCTATGGTAAGGACATTGCAGCCATGGAAGAATGGGAGTCCATCTGTGACCTACATTTCAATGTTTTCATCTTCTTGGCAAATGCAACTGACTAGCAATGGTGGTAACTCACCTGTTCTCTTCCTTGGTAGATGTCTCTGAGAGCTGCCATCTGAGGACTGTTACTGAATTCTTCACTTAAGGTTTAAAATCTAAAAGTCACAAGCTCATTATAGACATATTTATTCCCTACAAGTGTTTTTTTGGACCTAAACAGATGGTTTGGATACCACCCAAGCTAGTTTCGTCCGATCTTTTTTATATCCAAACAATATTTTATTATCATGATGAAATTTTAGAGCACAACAAATAATGTAAATGCTATTTATTGGCACTTAGAAAATTTCCATTTTAAAAAATCCCCAGAATTAAACCTTCTAAGCATGTGACTATCAACTGATTTTTTATTTGTCTCAGTAAATATAAAAATGAATAACTTGCTGAAACGTAACAGAGCTAATAGATTATAGCCTTCTATTCACAAATGACTTTATTGATAGAATTCATTTATTCATTCAGTCTATAAATAATTATTGAATGTCCATTTTATAAAATGTGTTAGACATGCTGAGAAAGACACAAACAACTTCCACAATTCCTCCATCAAAAATCACAAATAGACTAGAAAAGAGAGAAGACATAATCACAAGTGACAATAATGCCAGCTAGAAAGTACACAGTCACTTTTAGAAATATAGGAAGAAACTGGTGTACTGGTACACAGAGTAAGTGATTAAAAAATGGTCAAGATTCCAATCTATTAAGACATAATCACAACAGCTCTGAATCTCTATAAACATTTAAAGACCCAAAATATTCCACTTTGAGTAAGTCATATCATCAATGATTAATATCAATGAAAGTGTAAATAAGGATATGTAGATAATATAAAACATTTATTATGTTTAACATTTATCCCTTCAAAATACCATCATTCAACTCAATCCAAGTCATAATAGAAGACTACTTCCTAAGGTATATTTTAGAACTTAAAATTTACAACTTCTACAGTGGAGAGTATGTTAAGTCAAACATGCTATATATAATTTCCCCTGTTTGGTTAGAATACATATGAGATTTTTAAGATATGCTAAGTGTTTTCCCTCTCCTCCTTCCCTCCCCCCCTCCGAGAATAAAGGAGCCCTTGAGAAAAGCGTGGGGCTATGGGTATTCTACTGTTGATCGTTAGAAGAAATATTTCACTGCTTCAGAACATAACGTTTTAAGGAATGGGAGCAAAATCAGCATGTGTCCTACAATTCTGACATTTTCAACTCTTTAAAATGCTAAGAAGCAATGGACTGAACTGTGTCCGGAAATTTGCCTTGGCGAATGTCACACATCCCTGTGTGGGTTTTGATAAGGCTGCCACTCCAAAGTCCTTGTTCTGTGGCTGTCTTCCAGGGCTCCACCCCACTCCCATCTCTAACCCCGGCTTCTGTGCAACTCTCCTTTAATTCTAGCTTTTATCTCGGTTGGAGGAGACACTCTGTTTGAAAATATGCATTTCATGGATGCAGTTCATGGATGGAATCACATTCATTAGCTCTCCACAGACCTTAATGGGAATATTATTTCTTTTCAAAATATCTAGCTATATGCTTTATGGAAAGGTTTTTCTCTTTACCCCTTCAAGAAAGGCCTTCTCCCCAAATGAACAAAATCAGCAATGAGCAGAAATTCTATTTCTCTGCAGTTCCACTCCTTAATTTCCTCTGTGCTATATTTTTATTGAATGTATTTGTGAACCTGAAGCAATGTTTATTTTCATTTTAGTTTGTTGGTAAAGACAAAAGAAGTGTTTGAGTTATCTAACACCTCTGAGATTAGCATGCTCCATTTTTCTCAGAACAAAATACAAGTTAAAAGAATTTTAAAATTAGTACGGTTTGTTCAACCATACACTGCCTATCTAATGTTCTAAATATCACTTATTTTTAAATATCACTTTAAAATATATTATAAAATTTGCTTTCAAATAAAAACTTTAACATTTATAAATTGAGGTATCAAGATTCGTGAAGTGTTCTGATTTATGTTGATTGAAAGCGCTGTTATGTTTCAATAGCATAGATCATTTTTAAAAACAATATTCAAGAAAAGAGACATGAATCAGCAAGAAAAACTTGATTATTAGCTTTCCAGTTATTTTAAAATTTATCTTTATGAAGGAAATTTTTTTCATTCTAGGAAATTTCCACTTTTAGGTCTGTTAAGAACAGAAAAAAAATTCGTTGCAGTATGTTGGTAGCCCAATTTATCTTCCAAGCATATAAACATTAATCTAGCCTTGAAAAACTGACCTTGATGAGATTATATTATTCCAAGGGCATTCGGCTATTTTTAAAAAAAAAAGAAAAAAAAGTGACTTGACCTCAATATTTCTCAGCAATTCCTTGAAATACTACAGCAATAATAGCTGCTACCACACAATTATGCACTTGATTATATACCTTGCATTTTCTTTTATTGTTTTCTGTGGAATTTATTTCTTCCTCTCCCTTAAAAAGTACACAGCTGTAGCTAATATCTGGCCTGCTTCTAGCGCATGGACTGTGGCAAGTCTATATGGAATTCTCCTGCTTTCTTAAAACATGTATACCTCCATATAGTACCATATGCTGGGCATCACCAAAACTGACCTTACATTTGGTTATTTGTTAGAATGACACAAAGTAAGTTCTCATAAATATAGTTTCTTCTAGCTAAAGGACACACAATAAAATCAGCAAAATGCATATGGAAGAATACAGGATAATCCAAACCCAGTGGAGTAGTATGGTAACATGTCCCCTAACCTCAGGCAAACAAAAAATAAATCTACTATAAATTGCAATATTGGTATAAACTATTTGGCATGGCCTCAAGACTCATGTATGCAAAGACACTCCCTCAAGGAGAATATCCTAAGGGATGAAAAGAACTGGTCAGTGTCAGTGGTGAAAATCTTTGGAATGTGCAGGACTTGGGCAATCCAACCCTGCTAACTTATGCCTAACACATATATAGGAGATTCTTCAAGTTTAATCCCTAGATATCAATCTTCATTTCAAAGAAATAAATATGGACAAAAAATCTGCCCCAAGTTCATAGGAGCTGTATCTCTTTCAAAGGAAACTCATTACAATGAAGTGCTAACAAGCCAAGTTTAGAAATGTCACTTAACAGGGAAACATTAAAACGCAAATATGTGGCTTTAGAGGACATTTTCACTTACTGAATTGTGTGGTTTGGTGAAAATACTCAAGCATGCAAATCTTTTCTGATCTATAAAGTTAATCCCACCAGGCTGCTTTCAGAATTTAAATAATATAACAGCAAAAATCACTATATTCAGTGTTTGGAAGGTGTGATTTTCCAAAAAGTATTAAGAGTATGAGGATAACGGTATTGGTAAGAAGAGAAGGGCATTGAATGAAAAAGAACAAATAAAAAGTATTTCCTCCAGAGCAGATTCTTGCAGCCATGCACTTTGACTGCGAACTGAACTACAACCTCGTGCAGCCCGGGGAGGGATTTTTTTTCCCTCTCCACCCCATTTTTCTGAGCGAAAATGGCGGCAGCGGCAGCAGCCACGCGGTGAGAGCCACCCTCTAAGACCCCTACACCAGGAGGTAGGACTTTCTTTAGTGACGTAGCCTGTAGGTGATCCTGGGAGGGGAGGTGTTCCCGGCGCGCCTTCCGCCCAGAGATGAACCAAGAGCCGCGGCACGAGAAGCAGAGCCTCCCGCCTACTGACTGTGATCCTGAGGTCTCCTAACCCATTTTGGCACCAGAGCAGATTCTTGCAGCCATCCATTTTGACTGCGAACTGAGCTAAAATATTAGAAACCCAAAACCGCGCGGCCGCTATCGCGGCCGCGCGGACTCAAAGTCTTCACCTTTACCAAGGAAGAGAATTTATTAGATGATGCTTATTCAGCAGGCCTGATGTTGGGGAAAATTTCCAATCAACAGTAGTGAGTTCTGTATGGAAATATGAAATGTACTCAATATATAGAGAGAATAATGGGAATATCATCAGCTACTTGGATGGGGGGTGGGGTGGGAGGGGGGTTTATTGGGGTTCTTGGTGGTGGAACGGGTGCACTGGTGAAGGGATGGTGGTTTAATCAGTATTTGACTGTGACTTAAACCTGAAAGCTTTGTATTTTTTTTGTTTTCACGGTGGTTCAATAAAATATTTCTTTAAAAAAAAAAAAAAAAAAGTATTTCCTGAGTGTTGCAAAGTCTTTCACATGTTTGGTTTAGGGGGTTGCTCAGTGATTGAAGGTGCATCCCTCAGAAGCGTGAAACTGAGAGTTCAATTCCACCATGATACTCTCACATGCTCAAAGTATAATCCCCATGGCTTTGTTGTATGGAATCCTTGGCACTGTTACAAAGTATGAAAACTGACCTACAGAACCATTTCTGTAGAACACCACAACTAAAGATGTGTGAGCATTGGTTTGGGATTGTGATCCTTAGGAACACGGGTGAGTATCACTGCAACCCTTGGCAAGGACTGCAACCAGATTGTGCACAAGCACAACTAAATGAGTGCAACACTTTGTGAGCATGTGTGTGTCACCCCGGTGAGGACTATAGCCAAGCACGTTAGTGTGTCATCACAACAACAGCAACAAAAAGAAATAAGGAAGCAATTTGAATAAGTAAATAAATGTTTGCATATATTGGCGCATATTTTTTTAAGCATACCAGTGAAGGACAATCTGTTGGAAGAATTAGTAAAAAGGCCCAGAACTGTGGCTGTCAAAGTTCTTGTCCTATCTCCTGGACAGTGAAGGATCACTTCTTGATCTCCTTGTAAATGTAAAATAGACAGTAAGAGATTTTGCATGATACTATCAAGAGGTCATTTGGATGTAGACTGTGAGTGTATTTCACTGCAATTGGCCATAATAAATCATATATAAAAAGAAAATATATCTTAGTCTAAATCCTAGCTTGCTTCAACAATTTTCAGTTATCCTGATGTCCTAGGGATAATATCCAAGACATTTTCCAGGAATACTCTGTACAGCTTGGAGGATGAGTAAAAACAGTGAAGTAGAAAGTGGAAATGGGACTATAGTCTGAACATGGCTGGAAATAGATGAATTTGTTGTAATATAAGTTTAGCATCAGCTACTAAAAAAATTTATTCTCATTTTACAATGTTCTTGGTTATTTTTGAGCCATGTAAGTAATTCTCAACTGCAGCAAAACATTAGAATCACCTGCAGAGCATAAAAGTAAAACAATAAATAATATTGACAATGGTAATAAAACAATGATGGTAAGGTCCTATTTCCATTTTGGAAACCATGATTTAATTGATCAGAGATGCATCTTTGGATGAGTAAGTTTTAAAATTCACCAAAAGAGTCTAATGTCCATTTCCTGAGCAAGTAAATCAGGAACACTCCATTCTATTGTCACCTAGAGTGTTTCAAGCCATAGCAAATATCACAAAAGAAAGACCAAAATAGAATATAAATGCAAAACTTCAAGTGCATGCTTTTGAGTGTTTTTATTCCTTTTGAGAAGAAACACATAATTTTAGTAGAGTAAAAGAGAAAAATTTCTCATGAAAGTGGACATGTATGAGGGTATAGAGGATATGAGCTGCAGAGGGGACCAAAGAATCCCCATTTTTCTAGTTTAGATAGTCTCGAATTATGGAAACTTTCCATGTCCCAAATAAATTGATAAGGTTGGTCATCTGATATAAAAGATTTAAAAAAATAAACTGGATATACTTTTTAACTACACAGAAAAAGGAATAAAAATGCCCTCATAGTGGTTCTGTTGACAACTCTTATTCCTTAAATATAAATGAATACACTGACAGGTAAATGAAAATTACAAGAGCCCTCTGTGTAATGGGCATTTAAAGTTATTGATTACCAGGGTAAATTGACTGTCATGTCTTAACTTGAGAAAAATTAACATCAACTTTCCCATGATCATTCCTACCTACTTAAGGAGTTACCATGAATATTTTTTGTCAGAGTGAGCTTTTCTTTTCCTCAAGGTTAAGGGAACGCTGTTAAGGGAAAATCTTTTTATAACTCTTATGTACATCAAAAAGTTTTAGACCCTGTGATACTACAATATTTATATCTTATTTTGATTTTCACAATTGTTAAATCTAATGATAATAACTGACTACTTTTGCATAAAATTATGTCACTCAAAGTCACATATATTTTGAATAATATTTTCAGAAGCAGCCACCTGGTTTTAACACTATGGGTTCATATACAAGCAGTTTTCACTGAATTTCGTTGCAGTACCAAAACAACCAAAACATCTATGACTTACAAAAAAAGGTATTGTTTTATGCTTACATGAACTACATGTCCGACCATATGATGATAATGTTTTGCCTGCAGTTCCACTCTGCATGTCTTGTTAGAGGACCCCAGGCTCAAATAGCAGTCACTGGGGCAAATATGCCATCTCTTGGCAGAAAGGGAGTATAATAGGTACACATGAAACCCAAAACAAGTTGAAATTTGTACCCAAGGAATACATGTGAATTTTGACTCACTTGCACTGGACAATGAAAGTCACATGGTCAAGTGCAACATAAGTGTGTCATGGATGTGTCCTCCCTGAGTCACATAACCACGATCAAGGTTTAAGACTGTATCATAGGATGAAGAAGTAAATAAACATAAAGAAAAGATAATGCAATCTAACACAGAAAGCTATTTAACTTACCTCAGTTCTTAGTCTGTGTTCAACAAAGAAGAAAGAGATTATCACACCAGGAGAGTAATTCACATTTGATTAATTAAATGTAAATTATGCATATATGTAATGTAGAATGAAAGTGGGAGGGAGCTTCTTAACTGTAAAATTTGGGGCACAACAGAAGGATATTATTCTATGAACTCTACAATAGTAAATTTAGTAGTTTCTGCAAAACTATCACAAAAGCTACTGTCTCAGTGAAACCAGAGATCTCTGTTGGAACTTTGGTGAACTTCAAAACAACTAAAGGTAGTAGCTTAATGTCAGTTTCTCTAACTGTAAGATGGAAATATATATATATATGTATATATATATGTATGTATATATATATGTTCATGAAGACTAACAAGGAGAATTACAGATAATGTCAGTATATCATCTACCATATTATAGTACTCTTGCTATAATAAGACCTGAAAGCAATTTTTTGCACTTAAATATCACTGACCCTGGGATATGAAATATCCAGAGTTATACAGGTAAAACTTTTAAACTGATTTCTGGGCGCTTCCGAGAAATCCTATTCTTAACAATGGAATCTTAGGAGTCTAAAGGGTTTCAAATATTATGAATTCACTTTGCAGAATAAGAAAATTTCAACTTTAACAAAAGAAGCAGTTTTCCAATTTTCATGTGGCTTAAGAGTAAAAACAAATTTGAAAAAGCAGAACACCTCCATCACTACCTGGTGCTTTTCCATTTCAGTGCAACTCTTCAGAGAATTTCAGCTCCCCATCATGCTGGTCTAAAGGGGTTTGCAATCTGAAAGAGAAGAAAAATCTGCCGGGTGACTTGGAGATGATTAAAACAGTCTTCATTCAGGGCATGCACAGGCATCACAGAAAAACAGTCCAAAAGTTATTTTTCAATCCTGACTAATGTACAGTATCTGGAGATGCACAGATACATCCCCAGAGAGTATATAATACGTCTGTGTGGGCAAGACAAGCAAGCACAGCTCAGAATCTGGATATAAAGAGATTGCAATGATGACTCCCGACATTTAAGATACACTAAAGTCAGTGTAATTTCTCATTTTCTTCTGCAGAACGAAGAAGAGGGATTTTTTTTTGCTTGCCTCAGTGATACTACTAATTATTTAGTGGTCTTTCAAACCTTTTGTAATCTCTACTCGAGAAAGCCCTGAAAGATATTAATTCTTAGCCATGTGCCTCATAAATGAAGGCCATTTTGCTATACTTAATGACAAGGCTGAGGCAGCAAGATGTCATTTGCTTTTTTCTCGGTTTTTAAATTGCTTTCTAAATGAACTACAGCTGTGAGGGCCAGGTGCTGTGATCCCTTTAGAAAGATCAGGAAATGATGAAATCCAAAATTTCAAAGTGTGATGGATGTCAGCTCCCGATTTGGTGTGTGTGAGGTCACCCCATGCACCTGGTGCCATCTCCACAACAGAATTACTTTTCTGTGGAGGCAAAAAAAAAAAAAAAAGAGAGAGCAAGAGAGAGAGAGAGTGAGATGGAGAGAGAGAGGGAGAGAGAGATGCACATGTCTAATGCGGGTGCAACAATAAGAGAAACAGTTTATAATTATCTCTTTGTTTGCTCCTCATCTAGATGGAAATGGTGAAATGTGCAGTGTCTCCCCGCCCCCCACCCCCTTTCCCATTATAGGTATTGCTGCTGTATTAAATACAACAAGATTTTTGTGAATCATGAAGTTGGTGTGGTGGCAACTCCCATGTCACTGTGAAGAGCAAATGATACAGTACTGGGAATGAGGACGCTAGAGTTGATTGCAACTTCTTTTTACTTAATTAACACGAGTACCTTTAATATCAGGATCGCTGTGTGGCCAAATCTGAGATTCACTCAGGGTTGTGTTTGAAGGTGGTCAGCTTAGGGTAGATGTTGCGCACCCCTGCTATAAGGAGAGTGCAAACAGACAGACAGTCCCTTCAGGCATTACCACTGACTCATACTTCTTGCTCAGCCTGAGGCTGTAGGTGAAAACTCTTTACGAGACCTTGTTCTTGCAGTCATCCAACAGAGGAAATAAGAAGTGATTGTGCTTATTATTTCTAACACTGACCCCCCTGAGATATGTATTTGTCAGAGCTGGAGGGCTGCCAGGGTCAAGCCCATTTTCTCTGGGATGTCTGCCCAGTCTGTCTTGGGAGACATGGGGATCCTCAGACTCCCACAAGCCTGCCTTAGAGCCACTGGCTGAGCCACTGAATTGACTATTTCACAGCAGGTGACACAGAGCCAAAGGTGAAGCAAGTACAGGGTGATTCTTGACTCCCAAAGCTATACTATATCCTTAGCAGAGTTTTCTTGCATCTTAAGTATTCCTTTCCTATATCTATAAAATGGAGATAGAAATGGACACCCTGTCGGGTGAGGATTGCTTGTAATTGCATGTGCAAAGCACCCAAGATGGTAATCTGCACAAAACACAGCTCCCCCAACACTCTTGTCTCTAGCACTGAGTGATTCAGGCTTCCAGGTGGAGCAAAAAAGAGCAAGAGTGAGATCATGCAACTCTAAATCCAATATTTCTTATACCTATCTGCCTGCATTGAATTACCTTAACCTCTCTGGACCTAAATTTCCTCATCTGTACAATGGGAACACAGACTAACTCTACTTATTCCTTTTTTTATTGTCACAGTGATTAGTATTATGTAAGAGAAGAATGAGTTGGTTAAGGGAGATGAGAGAAATGTCAGTGTCAACATTTTTTATAATTAAATGGTAATTGTTTCATTTTCTTTCCTAGAACCAGGCTCACTTTCCTAACAAAGAGTGGAATATGTTTATCCATTCATACTCATGGTTGCTCTATGGTGTAATTATATATATATAACTTATGTGCTTAGTAAGTTCTGAGGAGGAGTGATGATGGAGAGAATAAAGGAATGGATAAGGAATTAATAGATACCAATGACTTACAATGCAGTATGGTCTCAGGCAAAAGAAAAATCTGCATAAAATTTTGGTTGTTTACCAGAGTAAAGCCAATTGGATTGGTTTTTGACCTCTGGCCAGCAGAGTTAGTCGCTAAGAATGAGACAGATGCTTTGGCTTGTCCAGGTTGACAGCTAGTCTCCACAGCCCTGAGCAAGGGGAGAGACTGGCCATTTATTGATTATAGTTTTTGCTCCCTTAACCTGGGTCTATGGCTCCGAACACGTGAGTCATTGTTTATATTAATAGGTACATCAAGAAGAATTGCCAGATATGTTAAGAGCAAAGGTTTGGATATTTACATTGCTGCAGACATAGGGTAATAAGCAATCAGCAAACACCTTTAATTATGACATTGATCAGGGTAAGTCCTAACCTAGCAGAATGCTTCTTGCCTGGGTGCAGATTTTCAGCCCTTACTGTCTAAACTAGGCTAAACATTAAGGTTCTGGCAACCTCCTTTTCTATTCCTCAGTGACTACAGCCCTCAGTGTCTAAACTAAGCTAAATTTTGTTTTGCCCAGGGAACTATCCTGATCTTGGTAATTATTTTTATTAAGGGAGTGGCTTCCCAAAAAACTGAAATGGAGAAGTCCGAAACCAATCTCACTTTATATACTGTTCATGAACAAAACTAAGTAAACTATAACCCAAAGGAGTGCAAATCAGAGATTAAGAAGTCCAAATTCACTGTCAATGTTACTGTCATCCGGTTGCTCACCGATTTGTTCCAGCGGGCACCAGTAACGTCTCTCATTGAGAGACTTTTTGTTACTGTTTTTGGCATATCCAATACTCATGGGTAGCTTACCAGGCTCTGCCACGCAGGCTTGATACTCTCGGTAGCTTGCCGGGCTCTCTGAGAGGGGCAGAGGAATCAAACTCCGGTTGGCCAAGTGAAAGGCGAACGCCCAACCACTGTGCTATTGCTCCAACCCAAGAGGTCTAAATTAGTGTTTATTAATCTTTTTCTGACTATGGTTCCCTTTTGACCTGTTATCTTCCTGTTTCTCCCCCAATATACTAAGTGTCTCATCTGGTCTCATGCTATGCCCCTCATAGATGGGATTTCCACTAGTAACCCCATTGGAATGTGCTGGAGGTCCACTGGTGGCCTTATACCCCTGGTAAAAAGTGTTGGTCAGAATGGCTTAAATGGCTATCTTAGGCAGAAGATTGTCTTATATAGCACATAAATCAGAACTTATTTCTTTAGATACAACCAGAACTAGTGTGATAGGATGCCAAAAGGAAGACCCAAACTTCCTTTCTCCTCCCCAACAATGACAAGATGCAATTGGTACTAATTATATCATTGGGGAGATGCATTACTCTGAACCATGCCTCATTTGAAAGGAAGCCAACCATACCAGTTTTGTTGTCCACCATCTACTCCAATGTCGAACCAAAATGCCTTAAGTATTATGAGCAATGACTTAACCCACGGGAGACAGGACCTGTGTCTGGTTTTCTAGTTCCGTATTTTCATTTGTATGGCTGACCTCTCAGCCTCAGAATGTCTCAGGCCTATGTCACAGTTTTCCCTTTAAGGACTAATGTCTCCAGGTTTCTGTTAGAACACTTTTACTTCTAGACATTCCCTCATCAACAGGAGCCTCTCGGTCACTGAGGAGACGATCCAGAGTTGTTGAGGGCTTGGGCACCTGCACTGTGTGGTTGCCGCAGCACTGCTGGGAACAGCCACAACACTCTAAAATGAAGATAGTTTTTGACAACACTGCCAAGTGTGTACCAAAAACGGAAGCGGAAATAAAATCAATTTTTAAATTGGGGGAAAAAAAACAGGGATGTGTCCTCTCTTTACCAAAATGTGGTAAATTTACCTATACATCTTTGTTCTTTGCAAAGATAAACAGACCAGGCCATAAATCTAACTCCCAACTCCAGGATTTTCTAGATATTTGGCTTTATTTAATAATCTATGAATTTTACATAGTAAAATACTAAAGCAGAATATGGTATCATACACTTCACAGAGGCAATGTGTTCCTATGGGAACCTGCTTGCAAAGTGTTGGATTTTCCTCCTGTGGGACCATGACTTTTTTCTTTTTTTTTTCCACATGAATTATAGATGATAAGGTGACTGGCTGTGAATGGAACTTAAGAATTTAAGTCTTAGATGAAAAGATGGAAGCTTAAATTCTTCGAGCAGTTCCCTCCTTCTTACCAGGTGGAGTCCTGTATTTACCTTTGAAGCAGACTGTTCATTTCTTCTGGGAAAATCACCCCAAGGATATTTCAATATGCAAACACAGATCAAAGACCCTCCTCTGCACTGCATTTAAACAACTCTGATTAACAACATGAAGGGGTATTTATAAGGGACAGAGCTACGTTTCTACGGGTTTCTTTCTCTTTTAGTGAACATTTTATCCCAAATTCGCAAGAAAATTTGATTGAAAATTAGTTCTAATTTTAGAGAATATGCTGTGTGTGAGAGAGAGAAAGAGAGAGACGGACACACAGTCACACTGACAGACAGTCAAGGAGAACTTATGTGTGTATAATGTTCACGTTCAACTACATGCCCCTAAAAAAATCAAGAGTAATGACCCCAGAAATTGCTTAAAATATGTAAACATATGAATAAAATAACTTGACAACAGACATTAAACAGACGGACATTGATAATCTAGACTTGGACACTGAGCTATAGTGTTTAAGCAACTTTTCAGACTTCAATTCTTTGAGGTCTATATCTTGCCTCACTTCTTCCTTCATGCAAATCATCTTAGGTATACATCATGCTGCTCTTCACAGTGTGCTCCTATTAGTTAAATGTCCTTTAAACATAAATGCTGAGCTGCAATATAGGTATCCTATATAATACAAAGTAAAACTCAACTGACCAATTTCATCACCATTTCTCCTTTCAGAGACTTAGGTACTTCTCAGAATCAATGACAATATAGGACCCTCACCACTAAAACTTAATTCTTTGCTATTTGCTTGCATTAATTTTGATGTTTTAAGAACCAGAGCAGTAATTGAAGACAAAGTCTTGCCACTAAAAGGACATGTGTAATTAGCATTGATCTATGACTCTGAATTTTTTGAGGCAGAAACTTTGATCCAATGATGAATCTAGTTTACCATCACTCAGATCAGTATTTTAACCATAATATTATAAGAAATCTTAAAATATGTCTTATTGAAGTTTTGGTTTATCTTTTTTTGGAAATACTCACAAAAGTCTGATAAAATTATCACTATAGAAATTACAATGCAAAGAAGTAACTTTTTATGTCTATTTTACATATTCATTTACTTGTTTATTTGTGATACGACCCTGACTCTGCTCAGGATGTATTCATATCTCCAGCACAGGGCACAAATGCAGTGCCAGAAATATAAATTCAGGTCTGCTGTATGCAATGCAAGGGTCTTATCTATTATACTAATTTTTTGTCCCTGTGTATTATATTTTTAAGACCCATCACACTTTGATCTTCCCTAAGATTCCCTGCAACCATAAATATATCTGGCAAGCTCTCCGTGGCATAATCAATATGCCAAATACAGTAACAATGATGAGTCTCATTTCCCTTACCCTAAAAAGAGCCTCCAATGTGGCACTGCTGGGAAGAATAAGAAAAGAGAAGCTGCTAAAATCTTGGGGCTAGGACGAATGGAAACGTTTCTGGTGCCTGCTCAAGCAAATCATTGATCAACGGGATGAAAGTGACCATCATGAAGTGATGATAGATAGATAGATGTAAACATCTGTATGTATTATAGATATATCTATATATCTCTCCTATGCACACCTATATCTGCATAGATATATAGATATCTCTATATAATATGGACACTCCATCTCCCTTTCTACATATGAAAAACTTGAGAGTCTGAGTTGATAAATTATAACTTAAATTTGAATGATCTGATTTACACCTCCATCCCCGTACACCTCAGAACATCCCTAATATCCCTTTTAGTGTGCTCAATTAAAATCAGACTCAATGCTTCCAACTCCAATATCAAAATTTCACAGTATGATTTCAGATCATCTTTTTGTATAGATCTTAATAGTCCCACCAGAATAATCTATAACCAGTCTTAGAATATAAGGAGGGTCCCAAAATTTCATCTCACCCAGATTTCCCTTTACTCCAGAATTTCCCCACAGGAATGCATCATGGGAAGCTAACATCATGAGTCCAATCCCCTCTGCACTCACAATGGTTGTGCAAGCTCACGTTTTCACAAGGCTGCCAATTTCTATCTGGTAGGTTGATTTCACCGTAAGACCACATAGATCTGCTTCTGTATCTCCTGTCATACACTAGATAATTCCCTAGTACCTGCCTAGATTAAATCTTTTTTCTACATTAAATATTTGAAAAATTGCCTTTGTCTCTCCTAGGCAGATAACACTTTTCCAAATTATTTAGCAATCCTCCAATGGCCCAGTTCTCAAACCACCTCTCAGCCTATCCTCCTTCTGTCAGTGTGCTCCAGTTTTTCAACATCTTAAAATGCAACACCCATAATTAAACAGAATGCTCCAGATGTGGTTTGATTGGCACAAAATTATTTCCTCTTTTGTTCTGGACTATGTTGCTTCCTAATGCTGTTTACTGCTTTTTCTGTGAATGTTATTTCATACTGAAGATACTTCTGATCCTTAAATTCCCTGAAGGCAGGGATCTTTATTTCCCTCCAGAATGTAATAGCTCCAGTGTTCTACAACATTTAGTTGTTTGGATTTAAAAGTAGAGTTTAATATTTTTCCTTATTAGATGTTATCTTTAATTCTGCCCCAGAACTCAATCTATTGAATTCTCTGATTTTCTGTACATCTGATGTCTAATATTTACATGTCCAATTAACATGTTTTCTGTTTTATTCAACTGCATAAACAGCAAATAGAGTTCAAGAATAAGTCCTTCAGCTTATATTAACTTTCTTGTTATTTACTGAGGTCAGATCTAGATGTGCATAATCAGTGTTGCCCAAAGATACCTTGGAAAATACAGAAATGCACAAAGGCCATGAATAAACATGGCTTGGAAACCCTCTAGAAATAATTTTTAAAGTGTTTATATATGTATACATATATATATATATATATAGAAAGACATAGAGAGAGAATCAGATTATTTTCTAATTGGTGAACACTCTAGCAAAGCTAGAAACTGTTAGGAGAAGAAAATAGGTGACTAGAAAAGAAACTGATGCAAACAGAAATAAAACATTTTAAAGATTTTGAAGATAGAATGTCAAGAACAGGCAATATTCATTTTTAAGTAGGTATAATTCCAACCTGAATTTGTATACAACTATAAGTCAATGTCTTATGTTTTAGAGTAAAATTGCATTTCAAGTGCCACATATTGCAGAGTTGGGAGAACAACTCTAGTAAGATATATGAATAAAAAGGCTTTGATGAAGGCAAGAGAAACTAGAGTATATAAGGTGCTTGTCTTGCACAGCCATTTGGGTTCTCTCCCTGTCACTCAGTGTAGTCACAAGCCCCACCGGTAGTGACCCCTGAGAAGAGTATAGAAATAAGCCCTGAATACTGCTGGTGTGACAAAAAAAGGAAAGGAAAGAAGGAAGGAAGGAAGGAAGGAAGGAAGGAAGGAAGGAAGGAAGGGAGGGAGGGAGGGAGGGAGGGAGGGAGGGAGGGAGGGAGGAAGGAAGGAAGAAAGAAAGAAAGAAAGAAAGAAAGAAAGAAAGAAAGAAAGAAAGAAAGAAAGAAAGAAAGAAAGAAAGAAAGAAAGAAAGAAAGAAAGAAAAGAGAGAGTGGGCTTTGATTAGATTATATCTGGGTGGCTAAGAAGCAAGAGTCTTAATTATTCACCTATTCATTCTTTTAAAGGGTATGTGTAGAATCTCTATTACATGTCAGAGAGTGGTTTTACAATTCAGCAATAAGTGAGACTTGTTCCCCTATCAGTGTTTATAGGAATAAACTGAATGTGGAAAGTGAAAAAAAACTGTATGAAGAAAATTGAAAAAAAAATTGAAAGTTACAAAGAGAAAAGTAAAGCTGGCTGGGTTACAGGAGATATAGGTAGGTGTAGATAACAGTTTAGATAGTGAATGCCAGATGACTTAATGACATGCTTCACTAAAGCTGAAGCGTATAACCCATCACCGATATGGGAAATGTATCTTTGATAGAAACACTAGTGAGCACAAAGGAAATATATTAAGTCTAAAATCAGCGAGAAGAAGTTAGAAATGTGGTTGGTCCATAGGGAGCAGGAAGTAAAGTCGCAGGCAACATCGGATGGGTAATACGTTGGCTGAATGCAGATCAGTATAGCTTTAAGAACAATTTTAAGAACTTTGACTTTTTCTCCAACTAAGAGAGACATTACAAAGTTTTGAGGAAAGTAAAAGGAAAATGGAAATATTTTAATAACATAATATAAATGTTAAATTGAGAATACACTATAAGTTAACAGACGAGTTTAAATGGTGTGCTAACTATTGCTACATGACATATTATACCATACTCAGTAGATCAAGCCAGTAATATTCATTATTTCTCTACAATTCCGCAACACATATCAGTAGGTAGGATTATGCTCACATAAGAGTCTACTATTAACTGTGAAATGGGTGACTAATTTAGTTAAGCATGGATGGACTTTCTCCCATTTTTTGATTCATAGGCTGATATAGGGTGGTCTATGGTGGTGTAGGCGGTCTTGGTGGACAGCAAGGCTCTCATTTAGCAGGTCTGCCTGTGCTAATTCACTTGGTAAAGGTACTATTTCTAAAGAAAATGCAAAATAAACTTTAGGCTTTAGAGTTGAAATTTAGCTTATATTTCAAGCAATTTGCTTTTTTCCAAGCAAGTGTTTGTAAAGGATAAATTTTATGTCTTTGTTGGAGCAAATGCAGAGACATATTGCAAGGGGCATCTCTACAAGGGAGGTTGGAGATTGTAGCCAATTCTGTAGTTATTCTTAAACGGAGGTGGTTCCAAATCCAGGTGACATATGAGAGTAGTTTTTATGGAAGTGGTTAAGCCATTGAATTTTGGCTATAATTTAAAAGTAATGGATCAAAGTGTGAAAAATGTATGTGATATAGGACCCAAATATGGCTCTGAAGATTTTACAACTGAAAAATTAGAGTTGCAAATAACTAAGGTGGGAAAAAGGTAGTGAAGAAGAATATTTTGGAAAGGACAATCAGGAGCTTGGTTTGTACATGTTAATTTAAGAGGCTTATTAAATATTCAAGAAGAATTTTCAGTAGAAACTAGGTGACCTGAGTATGGAATCTAAAAGACATTTATAATTCATTGATATAAATTAGGGAGGCATTGCAGATAGATGGCATTAAATGCTGTGGTACTTTAGGAGATCACTAAGGCATGGATTTAATGACAATGAGAAGGTTGGAGTTCTGGAACACTTGAGAGGAAGGAGACAAGAATTAGTTTCAGAGAGAGGAGCAGCCCCCAAACAAGACCAAATGGAGCACAGACACAAAGTCTATAGAGAGACAGAGCCGAGGCTGATGGAAGAGACTAAGACCGCCTGAACAGGAGCCTGGGTTTTATGGTATGGATTTAGTTGAAGTAGATGTTCTTATAACTGTCAAGTACAACAGTTTTGTCTCCCCTTTTCTCATGGACTGAGGTCATAGTCTGAAAACACCGATATCATATCATTCTGCTATGTATTTCCTGAACAGACTTGTCTGGGGCAGGGTTCTCAGTATATCAAGGACATCATTGTGACAGCACCAAAGATGTTGCTGGCTACTAAAATGATCTCTGATCATGAACATGCACCACTGGACCAAGTAAATAAAGCTTAGACTTGATGCACTCAAACTTGAGTTCCTAGAGGTTCCTAAGCATTACAAAGTAGAATAGTAAAATATTATATAGAGTGCTTCGTTGGGTTGGGCTTCAGGGAAGACATTCTTCAAGAACACAGATTTTTATTCCCTTTCAGAAGCACTAGCAAGTGATACCTTGACTTCCTCAGCAGAATAGTTAAGAACTGAAGAAACAAATTTGCTAAAATGGACCAGCGATTTAATTTTATTCATCCTGTATCAAATTTCTGCATCTCACAGTTTGGGCACAACAGGAGGTGACACTGTTAACTGTTACTCTTTTCACTTCCTTTTTTTCCCCCTCACTGAACATAAACATATCATTACACAGTTACACTCCACTATATTTAGAGTTGATTTTTAACTATCTATTAAATCAAACAAGGAAGCTAGGCTATTCTACCTGAAGTGAGTAGAACTGGCTATGAAGATGGACTCATTCACTGGGAAAGGAAGGACGACAGGGAGAACTGTTTTGACAACTGCCATCTGCCACCTAAAGTCCCATTCCTTTCTTCCTTAGAGATACAAGCAGACCACTCCACATGGAAAAGGACCAGCATCCTGTCCAGAAATCTGCATGAAACTGGCTCATTCACCAATGTCACTAACACTTTAGTTTTATTATCTGCACAGAGGAAAAGACCTTGCATATTTATTGCAAGTAGTGGACCCAACAACAACAAAAAGCTTGAATCAAAGAAGCTCTTAAATATGTTTGGAAAGTACTGCTCATTGGATTTCCATCTTAGAATCTTATAGTACATATGAACTTTAGAAATGATGAAGAGTCTCCTCCATCAAAAAAATCAAACCAAAATTCTTCATCCATATATATTCTTATTTCATTTTCTAGACATTTTCCTATTCTTATAGCTTCTTTTTTTTTTGCTTTTTGGGTCACATCTGGCGATGCACAGGGGTTACTCCTGGCTTTGTACTCAGAAATTACTCCTGGCGGTCCTCAGGGGATCATATGGGATGCTGGGAATCGAACCCGGGTCAGCCGCGTGCAAGGCAAATGCTCTACCTGCTGCGCTATCACTCCAGCCCCCTCTTATAGCTTCTTAATAGAGCTGACAATTATTAAAAATAATTTAAAAATGGTATTAAGATTTCTATTAATTGGTAGTTTTTAATATGCTTATAGTGCATTATGTTTGACCCTATCAAAACAATGTGGAAAGAGCTGAAAATATTTATTGGTCATTAGATGAGTAAGCTTAGTTAAGAAGTTGACAGGAATAAAGATTATAAATATTGGATGGGCATGGGATCATACTACCAGGACACCAGCAACTACCATGCACATTTTTTATTATTCTTTATGCACTTGAGTCAAATACAATTGCAATGATATTAATAATGATACAGACATTGGGTGAAATTAACTTCTATCTAACAGTTAGTCATGCCATTAGTCATCAGTAGTTTTCCAGATTTGCCATGAATTATGTTGTTAACTATCTGAATATATTTTGAATTTCAATTTGGTATACTTTACATCATATAACTTTTCCATATATTTACTTTTTATTTAGTCTTAAAATGAATTTCATACATCTCAAATAAAAAGGCAGATTTAGGTAAATTTTCTGAAAAGAAGGACATCATAATTTAGAAAGATATATTTAAATTTGCATGCAAACTTTCATTTTATCTTCTTATTCATCTAATGTTGGCTTACAAGAGTAAAAATATTTGTGCTCTAAGGGTGCAATGTTACAAAACCAAATGTGTCATCAGTGTCAGTAACCCTCACCGCGAGGCCATTGAAGCTCTCAGTGCTCTTTGAAAATGAAAAATTGCAAATTCTCATATAGCTTCTTTCATATCATGTTGAGTGACATCATTAAGCATTAATCATTGTCCTTCCAACCTATTTCAAGTCCCATCCACGTTATAGAAAAATAAAATATTTCATCTTTCCTCACAGTTGTGCAGTACTCAATTGTGTTTATATATATCATGTCTTCCTTTACATCTACCATGTGACACTTAGGTTGTTGCAAGATCTTAGCTATTGTAAATACACCATAGTACATATAGAACATAGCCATACTGTTTTGAGGTAGTTATTTTTACTTGTTTTTGTTTGTTCATTTTGTTACTGAGCAGTTTATATTCACATTTATAGTGAAGTGGGTAGGGTATTCACCTTGCATGAGGCCAACCCGGGTTCAATTCCTTTGCCCCTCTCGAAGAGCCTGGCAAGCTACTGAGAGTATCGGCCTGCACAGAAGAGACTGGCAAGCTACCTGTGGCGTATATGATATGCCAAAAACAGTAACAACAAGTCTCACAATGGAGACGTAACTGGTGCCCACAAATTGATGAACAATGGGACAGTGCTATAGTGCGACACTTCCAGCAGCAATTTCTATTTCCAACTTTTGGGTATAAGCCATTCTTATTGGTATCAAGTGATTACAGTTTTGATTTACATTCTTTACAAAATGCATTTTTATGAGCTTTGTTGACTAGCCGTATGCTATCCTTAAAGATGTATTCATTCAGTTCTTCGTACCATTAAAAAAAGTTTCTTTGTTATTGAATTTTCAGTGTTCTTTATATACCTTCAGTATTAGCCCCTTGTATAAAAATTAATATGTTAGGCACTATATGGTTACAAATATCATTAATGGTAGGGTTTCATGACATAAACATTCCAGCATCACATGACTCACTGTAGTTCCCTTGTCCCCTGCTCCACCCCAATCCTCACCTGCCAAGCTTTCTAATGATATTAGCCCTGTCAAACATATGGTATTAATGTCATGAAACTATATTTTCTCCCATTTAGTATAGGGCCTTTCTGTTTTAGTAATAACTCCCTTTGTAAATCATTCATTTTAGGGGAGTCACAATCTGGGACTCTGTTTAGGGGACATGGCTACTACCTGTACCGTACATGGGCTTTTCCTATGGTATTTGAAAGATCCTGTTGTGCCTAGGACCAAATTGGCACCTCTTACATGCAAAGTATGTGTTCAATCCAAATAACTACCTCTCCACCTTTCCCAATACTTTTCAATTTTATACAATCCCATCTGCTTAGTTTTGCTTTTGCTTTCCTTTACCTTTTTCTAATGAACCTGAATCACTTAAAACACCCTTGAAATCATAATCATTGAGTATTTTGCCTGTTTTCTTTAAAAATCTTTGTAGAATCAAGTTAATATGTAAATTATTGAGTCTGACCTCATTTTTATGCATCGTGTGAAATAGTGAGCAATTTTATTCTTTCACATGTGACTATACATCTTTTCCAATGGTATTTGGTTGGAGAGATTTCACTTTCTCCATTTTATTCTCTTAGATGTGTTGTAGTTAAAGAACTCTCCACATAGTTGAGGGTTTACTTTTGGAATCTTATTTGTAAGCCATTGATTTAAGCACCTACTCTTCTTTTTACACCACACTATTTTGATTACTATAGTTTTTTCTCATTCCACTGACCCTGAATTTGTATATTCAGTAATACTTGTGGTTACACATACATTTTAGTACCATTTATTTTGTGTCCCAAAAGAATTCCATTTAAAATTTAGTCAGGATTTCATTGTATCTATATAAAGTTTTGGACAGGATTGTCATAACAGTGCTAATTCTTCCAATCCATGATTATGTACTTTTTCACTTCTATTTTGATTTTTTTACAAATTACAAAAAGTTATTGATAATTAAGACAGCATAATTTAAAAAAACTGTCCGTAAAGGAATTGTTGCAGGCATAAAGTTTTATAACACCAATCCCACCATCGGTGTCCCAGGGTCCCTGACAACCCCAGGATGGCCCGTTGGCATGTATATAGTGAAATTATTTTATATTGCTTGCTCTAACAAAACGTAAAAACTAGCAAATGTAATTATCCTAAGATAAATTAACAAAAGTAAAATTTTAGTGATTAATTGAAAAATTTAACCTATATAAATAAAGAAACTCAAATCATTCAATACAATATAGTATACTGCTTATTTTAATATACATAACTAAATTTTCAACTGGATCTGGATCTGGATCTGGATTCTGATCCAGAGACTATAAAACAAATCTCCTAAAAGAGAGTGAGGCAGAATCTCCTGCCCCCTCACCAGACTCTCTTCAACAGGGCCCCCTCAGAGGGGGGTGGGTTAAGTGTCCCTTCCTGCCCCAAGCAGAGCCCCAGCAGCCAAAAACCTCCAGAACCCAGTCACAGCCATCCTGAAGGCCACTCTCCGCACATTCAAATGAGTCTCACCCATGAAGGAACTGATAGAGAAACCCCAGTATAAAGGATCTGTGGCTGAAGTCTCCAAGTCTGCTTGGATCAGGACTGGGCATCCTCCACGCAGATCCCCAGTTTTCCAGTAGCTAGGCAGCCACACCCACAAACTGCCCCCGGTGCCATGTAATCTTATCAACAGCCAAAACCCAGAGACTATAAAACAAAGCTCCTGGAAGAGAGCGATGCAGAATCTCCCACAGCAGAGACTGGCAAGCTACCCGTGGCGTATTCAATATGCCAAAAACAGTAACAATAATGGGCCTCATTCCGCTGACCCTGAACATGACAGGGACGAATGGAGATGTTACTGGAACCTGCTTGAACAAATTGATGAGCAATAGGATGACAGTGATACAGTGACACAGTGAAGTCTTCAACCATGGCATATAATACATATTGTATTAAAATTCTGTTCTGTCCTTGAAACTTATTGTAGTAATCATCATATCTTCCCTGCTATAAATCTAGTTTCTTTTTTTTGCCCACTAGGTAGGCATGTAACAAATTTATTTTATATTGCTTGGTACAAAAGTCTTAAAAGTATAGCAAGTAAAATTATTAGAAAATAAATCAGTAAAAGTCAATTTGTGATAATTAATTGTTATATTGTTTAACCTTTTTTTTAATCTAGTAGAGGACAATCATATACACCATTACTAAGTGCAATACTCAATGCCACTTAATGGGAAGTTTCTTCTGTCTTTAAAGGGCTCTTTTAATGCTTCTTGAAAACTGGTTTAAAGGCTCAGCTTCTCTGAGCTGTTGCTTGTCCATAAAGCTCTGTGCAATTCCTTCAAATCTGAATGATAATGTAGCTGGATAGAGTATTCTTGGTGAGGGGTTCAATTTGCTGTTTTTTAAATTGAAACACCATGAGATACAACTACAGACTTACGGATTTTTATGACTGCATTTGAGTCATATAATGATTGAGCACCCATCCACAGTTGCCCATTCTCCATCCACCAATGTTCCCAGTATCCCTTCTGCCACCCCCAACCTTTCTCAACCCCTGCTTCTGTGGCAGGCACATTCCCTCTTACTCTCTCTTTCCCTTTGGGTGTTATGGTTTACAATACAGGTACCAAGAGGCCATCATGTTTGGTTCATAGTCTACTTTCAGCACACATCTCCCACCCCGAGCGATCCCTCCAACCATCATTTACCTGGTGGTCCCTTTTCTATCCTAGCTGCCTTTTCCGCCAGCATGTGAGTTGGGTTTCCAAGCCATGGTGCCATCCTCCTGGCGCTTATCTCTACTGTCCTTTGGTATTAGTCTCTTATTATGTTACTTTATATCCCACAAATGAGTGCAGTCATTCTATGTCAGCTTCTCTCTTTCTGACTCATTTCACCTAGCATGATACTACCCATGTCCATCCAGTTATATGCAAATTTCATGATTTCATATTTTCTAACAACTGCATGGTATTCCATTGTGCAGATACAACAAAGTTTCTTTAACCAATCATCTGTTTTCTTGGGCACTCAGGTATTTTCCAGATTCTGGCTATTGTAAACAGTTCTGCAATAAACATACAAGTGCATATGTCATTTCTACTGTATATTTTTTCATCTCTGGGATGTATTCTCAGAAGTGCTATTGCTGGATCATATGGGACTTCAATTTCTAGTGTTTGGAGGAATGTCTGTATTGTTTTCCAAAAATGCTGGACCAATCAGCATTCCCAACAACAATGAATGAGAGTCCCTTTCTCCCTACATCCATGCCGGCTTTGGTTGTTCTTGTTCTTTTTTTGATGTGTGCCAGTTTCTGTGGTGTAATATGATATCTCATTGTTCTCTGATTTGCATCTCCCTGATGATTAGCAATATAGAGTATTTTTTCCTGTGCGTCTTGGCCAATTTCTTTTTTGAAGAAGTTTCTTTCATTTCTTCTCCCCACTTTTTGATGGAGTTGGAGGATTTTGTCTTGTAAAGTTCTATCAGTGTCCCGTATGTCCTGGATATTAAGCCCTTATCTGATAGATAATTGGTAAATATTTTTTCACATTCTGTGAGTGTTTCTTTTGAGGTGCAGAAACTTCTTAGTTTAATGTAATCTCATTTGTTTATGTCTGTTTCCCCTTGTTTGGTCAGTGGTGTTTCATCCTAGAAGATGTCTTTGGCTTCAATATCATAGAGGGTTATGCCTACATTTTATTCCATGTACCTTATGGATTCAGGTCTAATATTGAGATCTTTGATCCATTTGGACCTGACTTTTGTGCTTGGCATTAGAGAGAGGTCTGAGTTCATTCATTTGCGTGTAGCTTTCCACTTTTCCCAACACCACTTGTTGAAGAGTCTTTACTTGCTCCTCTTCACATTTCTTGCTCCTTTATCAAAGATTGATTGATCATATATTTGAGAGGCTGTCGAAGAAACTTTCCTCAATATAGTCAAAGCCATCTACCACAAGCCAACAGCAAGCATTTCCCTCAATTGGGAAAAACTAAAAGTCTTTCCCCTAAGATCAGTAACAAGACAAGTTTTTCCACTCTCACCACTTCTATTCAATATAATATTGGAATTACTTGCCATAGCAGTTAGGCAAGAAAAATATATCAAGTGCATCCAGATAGGAAAGAAAGAAATAAAACACTCACTATTTGCAGATGACATGATAATATACTTTGAGAACCCTACAGCCTCTACCAAGAAGCTCCTAGAAACAATAGGTTTGTATAGTAAAGTGGCAGGTTATAAAATCAGTCCAGCAAAGTCCATAGTTTTCTTACAGATAATAAAAGAGAAGAAAGAGATATTAAAAAAATTCCATTCACAATAGTGCCTCAGAAAATCAAGTACCTTGGAATCAGCTTAACTAAAGAGGTGAAAGACCTATAAAAAGAAAACTACAAAACACTACTTCAAGAAATGAAAGAGGACAATAGGAAATGGTGACACATCCCCTGCTCATAGATGGGGAGGGTTAACATTGTCAAAATGGCAATATTCCTCAAAGCATTATACAGATTCAAGCAGTCCCTATAAGTATACCCATGACATTTTTTAAAGAAATAGACAAAACACTCCTGAAATTCATATGAATCAATAAACCCCCAATCAATCCTTGGGAAAAAAAAGATGGCTTGGTGTCACCTTCCCCAATTTTAAACTGTACTACAAAGTGGTAGTAATTTAAACAGAATGATATTGGAATAGAAACAGACAAATGGAATAGAGTGAAATATTCTGACACAGCCTCTCAAATAAAAGTTTTTTGAGTTTCTGTACTATATCTTTCCACATTCTTCTCACTCATAGAGTCTCATCTGATAGATCTTTTATACATCTAATGGTCTTTCCTTCACATTTGTAAGTTTCTTTTATGATCTTGCCACTTTTAATACTCTGTTTTTCTCTTTAGATATTGTCATTTTGAATAAAATGTGTGTTGGAGTTTTCCAAATTGGATTTTTTTCATTGGGACCTTTCAAGGCTCTTGGATATTGGTGCTGTGATCCTCAACACTGGGAAATTCTTTTTTATTTTTTTTTAATTTAATATTTTATTTTTAATTAGTGAGTCAACGTGAGGGTACAGTTACAGATTTATACATTTTTGTGCTCATGTTTCTCCCTTACAAAGTTTGATAACCCATCCCTTCACCAGTGCCCATTCTCTACCAAAAGTAAACCCAACATCCCTCTCCCCCCTCCCCAGTCCCGTCTCCCCCCACCCCACACTGCCACTATGGCAGGGTATTCCCTTTTGTTCTCTCTTTCTGATTAGGTGTTGTGGTTTGCAATAAAGGTGTTGAGTGGCCATTGTGTTCAGTCTCTAGTCTATATTGGGCCCGCATCATCTTTCCCCCACATGACCTCCAATCACATTTTACTTGGTGTTCCCTTCTCTGAGTTGCCCAAAATGAGAGACCAGCCTCCAAGCCATGGAGACAACCTCCTGGTACTTATTTCTACTATTCTTGGGTGTTAGTCTTATAGTCTGTTATTCTATAGTCCACAGATGAGTGCAATCTTCCTATGTCTGTCTCTCTCTTTCTGGCTCATTTCACTTAGCATAATACTTTCCATGCTGATCCACTTATATGCAAACTTCATGACCTCATTCTTTCTAACAGCTGCATAGTATTCCATTGTATAGATGTACCAGAGTTTCTTCAACCAGTCATCTGTTCTAGGGCACTCGGGTTTTTTCCAGATTCTGGCTATTGTAAACAGTGCTGCGATGAACATATAAGTGCAGATGTCATTTCGACTATACTTTTTGGCTTTTCTGGGATATATTCCCAGCAGTGGTATTGCTGGGTCAAATGGGAGCTCAACCTCTAGTTTTTTGAGAATCGTCCATAACACTGGGAAATTCTTTATCTGTTTTTTTTTTCACATTTGTTTTCCTATACTTTAGGGACTCCAGTGATTCATGTGTTTTCTCTCTATCTTCCACTTTCTGCTGTTACCTAACAGTTTCCTCCTTCTCATTTTAGAGCAGCTCATTCTTTTGCTCAGCATCTGTTACTGTGCTGTTTAGAGGTTCTGTTGACTTATTTGTATCACCTAACATGTTCTTCACCTCTGTAATTTCTAGCAGGTATAGCTTTTTTTCATGACTTTTGTACTCTCTTATGCTTTGCTGGTGCTATTGTTTCTTTGAACTCCTTGAACATTCTTATCATAAAGTGATTGAAGATACTGTCTAAGGATTTACTGGCTTATATCTTTGATGAGTGTGTTTTCTCTCATTGAGTTTGGTGGTTTTCTATGCGCTTTCACTATTGTTTTTCAAGTGTTATTATTGTGCCTGGGGTGAGTATTTGTAGCTAACCCCCCCCCCGCCCCGCAGGAAGGCAGTGTGGGATTAGCTCGAGTTTGCTGTCTTGTCTGCCTGTCCTCACAGAATGACCAGGAGAATAACTGGAAGCTGCATGTAATTTTTTGAGTAGATCTTTAGCAAGGCCATGTAAGTAGTCTTTGTGCCTCAGGAACTATGGTATGGTGGGTCCTTAATATGCTGCCAATTGGGTGTAGAGGCTGCTTCCTCCTCTTGGATTTCTGGCTCCCATTCAAAATCAACTGGCCAGTGATATCAGTCAGAGGAGAGTTTCACCCAGAATAGTGGATCAGCAAGTGAATCAGAAGAGCTGTCTTGCTGGCCCTTAGAATGGTGTAATTCAGGGGTGGAGGCTTCTGAGAACCATTTGGTATAGAGGGACTCTTTTTCTCATTGGAGCCCTGCTTCCCTTTTGGAGCAGGTTAGTGATACCAGGCAAAGGTATTCCTCACATAGGATGTTAGAGCAACAGCAAAAGGTCAGATGGTTTTATTTATTTATTTATCTATTTATTTATTTATTTATTTATTTATTTTTGCTTTTAGCATCATGCCCAGCAATGCACAGGGGTTCCTCCTGGCTCTGCACTCAGGAATTACTCCTGGTGGTTCTCAGGGAATCATATAGGACGCTGGGAATCAAGCCCGGGTCGGCCGCGTGCAAGGCAAATAAATGCCCTATCCGCTATGCCATTGCTCCAGCCCAAGATGGTTTTATTTTTAAGCAAAGACTGTAGTGATATAGTTTTTCTAACAGTGTTGGAGTTTTTGAGATCTGAGTATTTCACATCTTTAATTAATTCTTAGATCATTGATTCTCTTCTATGCAACTGACCGTGTAAATATTTTTTAGATTTCTTTCTTGTCCAGCTTACTATTTGAGACAAATTTTTGCATATTAACTTTGTAGCCTGATTAACTTATTGATTTATTGTTTCTAATCACCTTCTGACATTTGTAGTTTTCTGTGTATATTACCATGCCATCTTCAAATAATGAGAATTTAACTGTTTTTTTCTTTTCTTATTTTCATTTTTGTTTTTACTTTTGGGCTACAACTGGTGGTATTCAGGAATTACTCCTAGCTTTGTGTTCATGAGTCACTCTTGCAGGGCTTGGTTCATTCTATGGTGTGTTCAGGTCAGCCATGCAAAGCAACTGCCCTACCTGCTTCACTGTCACCTGGCCTCTATCTTACAGAAAGTTTCACCAATTTTCCTTTCCTATTGCTGTGACTAAATTTTGTGTTCAAAAAAATATTTATTTTTCAGGATGTTCCATATTCACTGGATATGAATTTTTATTTTTTATGAGGAGAGCACTTTAAATTTATATTAATCTTCACTCTTCCAATTCCTCATTTAAGGTGCTTTTCTGTTTATTTCCTGTCTACTTGATGTATCTAATGTTGAGACTGGAATGTTAAAGTATGCAATTTTAAAGATTTCTTTCTCTTCAGGTGTGTTTGTAGTTGGTTTATGTCTTTTTATGCCCCTGTACCGGGAAAAATGCATATATTTGATTTATAAAGTTGATCAGTATCAATTTTTTTTGCATACTGACTTCTTATTATCTTTACTTATTTTGAATATATAAGAATCATCATGGCTGTCCCTTTCAACCTTCTATTTGATTATATAATTGTTTTTTCACCTTGTACATTGAAGCAATGTTCATCATTGTAGTTCAAGTTGGTCTCCTGTAAGGAACAGTAAGTTGGGATAGGTTTTCGCTCCACTATGCTGCTTTATGCCTTATGATTATTCATTTGTTAAGGACATTAACATTTTTAATGAAAATATTTATACAAGGTATAAATATTTGTGGTCATGAGTGCCCTATAACAATTACAGGACCAAGATCTAGTAGCCTTGTTAGTGAACCTTTTAGTGGAAATATTTATACAGGATATTGCTTTGTAATTTTTCCATATGAATTCTGGATGTTTGCCAGTTTCCTATTTCTCTCATTTTCTCCTTTAATATTTTTATATTGATTTTTGTGTGGTTAACCAGGAATGGTAACCATTTGCCACTTTTGGTTAGCCTCATAAGTATTTTCTAATAGTGTGTCTTTCTTCAAGTTCTCGTTCACTGTTTTATTTATGTCATGGAACATTATTACTATTATTTGTTTGAAATTTACCATATAGTTTATAAAGATCTATTGTGCATGAGGTTCTTTCCAGATTTTTGTCTTCACGTATAAATTCAATTAATTCCAGTTTCTTCTTTGTATCTGGTCCTCTTGAACTCATGTTTAAGCTGGTCTGAGTGGTAATTGGGGTCCATAATTATAAATTTCCAGCAGTAACTGTGACTCTGAGTTTTTGAGAATATGGAGAACCTCTGAGGATTTGTAGTCATGCTTGCCCTATAACAATTGCAGGACCAAGATCTAGTAGCCTTGTTAGTGACCCTAGGATCATAATTGCTATTGCCCAGCACTGGCTGTAGTGTCAGAGACGACTGCATCTGGGAAACATTTGTGAGTTTCGACTAATAACTTCTCAAGCAGCTGTAGTACCGAGTAGATCTGCATAGATACCAAGGTATTTCTGTTTACCTGCACTTGGAAAAAAATGTAGTGCAAAGATCAAATAGACCTAGATAACATCTACTGGTATACAGTTATGAGTGTTTTGCAAGATATATAGCACTAACAGTGACTGACTCTGGATTGAAATCAAATGCTTAAAATCTTGGATAAGTAGGAGATGTATGCACTAAAGTTTTGTGTAAACCTGGGTAGAAACCAGAAAATTAAGTTCCCAGTTTTGAGCCTGCAAATCAAGATAAATAAGCCTGAGATTTCAAAACTACCAAAATCTGGGTGCCCTTCTGCATCATATGAGCAAGCTTTGATAGTGTCCAGAAGTATACTAAGTTTCCTATGAAATTTATTTATTCTTGAATGGAATTATGTCAGATTGATGTACTACAGTTGTAGGAGTCCAGATACTCTTGTTCTTTTAAATAATTAAAAGTGCTGTATCTGCTGCAGGTGAGGGAAAACAGGATAACATTGAGAATTCTGCTGATTTCCTAAAGTCCTTGTTTCAAGTCGTACTATGATTGTATTTTAAATAAATTGTATCTCCATATTAATTTGGTGATGTTTATGCCAAAGTTTTCATATTTTATATTATATATTTTTAAGACATAATGGATTCTTTATATTATGCTACATATGTTATTATTTGTATCAGGTGCCAAGAGCTGAGAAATAATCCCTACTGCATGCATTTCACACTCTATAAAAGGTGCTCAGCCTCTTGTTTGTTTCTAAGAATACCTAAAATAAATACCAGCTCTAGTCAATACAAATTAATGCAAAGTGATACTAATATCAAACTGTATGTATTCTAGCTTTAACTAATTACATTTAAGCAAGAAAATATGCAGTATTCTTATGTAGCAAGACTGTGAGATATTTTCCATAATCTATTGTAGAATGAGCCTAAGTCTCAAGGTGCTTAAATTTACTTAGCTAGGAGGTAATAAATTTATAAAATAAAAACATAGTGTGAAGAATTTATAGTAAATAAAGTTATTTAGCTACAGTGAAAGTCACCCTCCCCCAAATTTTCAAAATTGTTTCTGAAATTTCCCCAAATAGTAGGTTATATTTTTTGGAGACCAAAAGGATAATATTTTTTGATGCACAAAGTTAAATGTTCTGTGAAGGGGAAGTACAAAGAGGCTTCCTATAAAACTTTGTTCACATAGATTTAGGGTTAAGAATTATAAACTCTTGGGTCTCAAGAGATATAAAAGGGTAAGGCGCTTGCCTTGCAGAGTGCTGACCTGGGTTCCATCCCTGCCACTCCTTATGGTTCCTGGAACTGAGCTAGAAGTGATCCCTGAGTGCAAAGCCAGGAGTAATCCCTGAGCAGTTTTGGGTGTGCCCCAAAGCAAAAAATAGTTATCAAAACTGTGTTAATTAAGTCAGAAGGAGAGAGACAGACATGGAAAGATTTGTTATATGCAGAATATGAAGAAACATCATAGAGGAACAACCAATTCCCCAAAGACAACAAAAGTTTATAACTGGTCTTCAGTAGGAAGATAGAAAATTATAATGGGTGGTGCTGGGGGCACTGGGACCATGGTGGAGATAAACAGACACTCTAGTGGAATGTGTAAGTGCTGAAAACATGCATCAAATACTAACATTAACAGTTTTGTAAAACACACAGTGCAAAAAATAAGAAAAGTTTAATATGCATTCAAGACATATAAAGCGCTCACAAAGATCAACACAAAACATCCAAAACCTATCAAAAATTAGGATAGGAACATACACTTTTCTGCAAAAGACAAATGGATTACTGATAAGCACATGCAAAGGTACTTGTTATCATTTATTATCAGGGAAGTTCAAATCAAGGCAACAGTGAAATATCATCTTACACCAATGAGAAGGGACCTTATGAAAAAAAGGGCATATATGTTGGTGAGAATATGGGACAATGCTGCTAGGAATGTTGTCTAGTTCAACCCCTATGGAAACCAGTATGAATATTTCTCATAAAATTAAGAATAGAGCTTCCGTATAAATCAGAAATTGCACTTCTTTATCTGTCCCCAAGACACACACACCAAAATGCACTTAAAAGGACATAGGCACATCATTGTTCAGTATTGCATTTAGCATTATATCTAGGATATGGAATCAACCCAGATATCCAATGACAGAAGAGTAGGTATATGTATGTACTATTGGGCAGTATACAGCTGCAAGAAGTGATCACTGTCACTTTCACTGTCATCCCATTGTTCATCGATTTGTTTGAGCGGGCCTCAGTAACGTCTCCATTATGAGACTTGTTGTTACTGTTTTGGGCATATCGAATATGCCACAGGTAGCTTGCCAGGCTCTGCCATGAGGGCGGGATACTCTCTTAGCTTGCTAGCTCTCCGAGAGGGACAGAGAAATTGAACTCAGGTCAGCTGCGTGCAAGGCAAATGCCCTTACCCACTGTGCTCTCGCTCCAGCCTGCAAGAAATGATCGACTCAACAAATTTGCTGCAACTTGGATGGAACTGGAGTATATTAGGTTCAATGAAGTAAATCCAAAGAAGATGGGCAAATACCATATGATCTTATCTGTAGTATGTAGAATAACAGGGGGAAATGTAATATATGACAAGGGGAATACCTAGATTACTCTAGACCCTAGATTGTAGAAATGAGGACCAAGAAGGAAAAAATCATGAGTGATAAGAAGAACAAGAGGTAAAGAGGGGAAGGGATAAAAGGCATCAGGCATATCAGTGCATAGATGGGTGGTATATGTATATATTTACATCACAGAGACAACAACACTGTAAGTATAAAACCCAAACTACAACAACCAAACTCAAAAATGTAGCTGTCAAGGAGGCAGTCTTGTGGGTGAGACGGAACCTGGGACACTGGTGGAGGGAATGGTGTAAAAATATTATATGCCTGATTTTCCATTCTGAACAACTTTATAAATAATAGTGCTTCAATACATTTTTTAAAAGGGAGAGAAAGAAAATAATTATCAAAGACGTTGAAGTATTAACTACACTGGATATTTCCCATTCTTACTATAGCTTAACAAATCCCTTTTGATTTCAGTTCTCCCTTTGTACTTCTTTTGCTTGCCCAATTTAGTTAGCAACACCAGTATTCTCTCTCATTATTTTGTTCTGGCTTTGTTTTGGCCTGATGCTCAGATCTTACCCCTTTGCATTTGAGTATAGCTCTGGGCAGGGCTCAGAGGACCATATAGGGTAGTGGAATCAAACTTGAGTCAGCCACATGCAAGGTAAGCACCTTATCTGCTGTACTGTCATTGGCGCTATACTACCCATCTGACAAAAATTTCTTCTAGCTAATGTTTTCATGAGAAATTCTTTCTTGGCAATCATGATTGGCCAATCAGAGGAGACCTTTTCTGGACCAAAAAATTAGTGCCTTCTCAACATTTATTTTTAAATAAATTTTCTGTTACTGGTTAATTGTATGTACTTTACTAAAATTCTATTGTTTTTACCTCATTTTTGATTGACAAGTCCTTTCCTCCCTCAATAGATATATTCTCAAATAAAGTAAACACCTGCCAACCTGAAAAATTATATTATAATTTATATTAATTAGAACTCAATGGTATATAAATTCTCTTCCTTAGTTACAGGAGTCACAGTTCATGAATTCACAAATCACATTCCTGTAGCGGTTATACTATTAGAAAGTGCAGATGCCAAACACTATTCATAATATCATTGAAAAATATCATCTAGAAGGTTATAATTCCTGCAAAAGCATGAGGGAATGGGAGTGAAATAATCTTGAGAAGAATGAATCATTATAGTTTGATGCCTGTGTTACTCAGAATTTTATTGAGATAATGAACAATTTCAATATTTTAATGGCTTTATACTACAACAGCAGAGTTTCTTTTTTTTTATTGATTCAACATGAGATACACTTACAAAGCTTTCGTGTTTGAGTTTCAGTCATACAATGATCAAACACCCATCCCTCCACCAGTGCACATTCTCCACCACCAATGTCCCCAGTATAACCCCCTCTTTCTAGCCCTCCTCATGACTCTATAACAGACAATTTCTCCCATACTCTCTACTTTTGGGCATTATGGTTTGCGGTATAGATACTGAGAGGCTACCATGTTTGGTCCTTTATCTACTTTCAGCGCACAGCTCTGATCACTCATAATCTCTCTAATAATCATTGGCTTAAGAGCAGAGTTTCTTTGGGGATTAAATGAACTATTTCCTGTGGATTGGTATATAGCTCTATTCCTCAGTCACTCAAGAACTCTGACTATAGAAGCTCTTCATCCTGCAGCTGTACCGTCTAAGGCTTTCTCAGTCATAATGGCAAAGAAAGAGGTTGGAAAGCACAGTGTGTATTTCTGTACCTATCAGCAGAAGTGACATGTGCTATTTCTATGAAATATCACTAGCTAAAATGAATTACATGACTGTAACCACAAATATTCATGAAGTATATATAAACAGATTTACCTATGCGTTTATTATATGAATCAATATTTCCATTATACTGATAATGAGATGTGAAAAATTATGAAGATGAGTCACAATTACTTCTGAACTTTCCGATTTATATTTGATTTAAAACTGAATGTATTGCAAACACTTAGCTGTCCAGAGAGAGGTTAGCTTACAGTGACTGTAAGTGACACTGAATATTGCGTCCCAATAGATGACAGATAATGAAGTGATGAATAATATATGGGTAACACTAATTATGTGTTAAGTACTTGTGGAACTAGAATGCACAAGTCAAATATTAACCTGTTTGATCTCACTTTTGATTCCAGTATATGAGAAATAAAATAGTTCCATACTAATAATTCCACTTAATTATAATTTGAGTGATACAAAGTGTATACATAGAACGATAAAATGAGAAGAATATTTTGTTAGTAAAGTTGATTAATAATTTTGTCATTTCTGCCTTTGTTATTTTGTTATTTTCATTAATTTACCTTCTCCATGAAAATGTAAACTATTAAATCAATTGAAAATATTAAGAAAATAGAATTAATGACGTGGTAGGGACTTGAGCACATATTTCAAATAATATTTTCATTATTAAAAAATTATTCACATCCATCTATTATTGAGAATTTCTAAATTATTTCAATTTTTATTTTAGTAAGTACTAATTATCATTCAGGGCTTAATGCTTTGTTTCTGCATAATGGCTAGTATTATGTTGATATTTCAAAATATATTATAAATATGGGCCTACAGAATAAGGATATTGTTGAGAGAAATATTAAAATACCATATCTGTTCACAATTCACATAACTACTAAGTTATCACTTCATGTTGCTTTATAATTTTTTTGTTTTATTACTGAATCAATGTGTTTGTGTATAATAACTCTTAATTATGTGTTTGACTCCAAGAATTAAATGATGATACTCAAAGCAGTGCCTGTTAAATGAGTTACTCTTCAAAGGTCAGATTTTACTATAAAAGTTCCTTGGGGACTGGTTAATATAAGAATGACAACATTTCAATAACATTTCTTTCGTCCTTTGAACTAAGGATGATGGAGAAATATCACCCATCCAAAAATACTCCATTAAAAACAAAACCAGAAAAAAACACAAAACAAAAACTAACTTCACTTCTATGACTCACCATGTTTTCTGCTATCTTGCTTGCTTGCTTCTCTCTCTCTTTTTTTTTTGGTGAAGCAAGAAGCAAGTTTAATACATATATATTTAAATTTCACCGTAGTTACATAACTTTTCCTATCCTTTCCCTTGAATAAGGTATAAGTATCTATAAAAGAATTTTAAGCTCTTATTTTTCCAAGTTAATATTGATATTTTTTGATTAAATAACTGTTATTTACAAAAATATGATAACTCAGTTTAAGGCATATAAAATTTCACACCAATCCCACTACCAGTGTCAACTTTCCACTTTCCTTCACCAGTGTTCCCATATATATATATATATATATATATATATATATATATATATATATATCCCCTCCCCACTCAATCCCAACTCCAAGATTGTTTTGATTGAAATTTATTTAGAAAGATGTGAGGGGAGGAAAGAGAGAAGTATGTATTGAAGAAAGAACATGCGCTTCTCCAGAGTGGGAGTAAGCCAGTGAAGAAATAGAGACAAGTAAGCAAGATGTGCGTTCAAGACAGAACACAAGCTTGAAGGTAAGCTTCACTTTCATTTTATTGACAAGAATAGCTGGAGATCCAAGAAGCAGATTTAATTATCTACTGGACACATGATCAAGAGAGTCCGTTCATAAATGACTTCCAAGAAAATAGAAACTCAAATGATATTCCCAACTTTACAAATATTTTCTTAGTAAGAAGTTATGACCTCAACAATCCTGATGCCTTTATTTAAGCCCAGTGTCCTATGTACTCTCTAATAGACTGTGCTAGAAAATTCCTTAGTGTTACATGACCCACAGCAATTGGAAGGGCATAATGCACACATTTCACTTCTCTCACTGCAGAGGGATAATAGCCTTCACAGCACCACTGGCATGCCTCTGTCCCATTCAGCATTGTCTCTCTTCCAGAATAGGCACATTCAGCTTTCTGTGCTGGATTCAGCTTTCATACATTCAGGAAAGGGTACAGTACAGCCAACATATTGTTGAAGCTGCAACATCAGTTGATGATACATAATTCATTACACAGTAGTAGGGCCATGTTTTGCTTTGACTTAAGTGCCAATGACTCTGAGATGAATTTCTTTAGCTTTTTTTTTCTTCAATGATTTTTAAAGGCTCAAAGTAGTGTACATAATGCATTTTCTGGTCATGTTGTCATTTCAATCTTCCCACTTGTGAGTGTCTACATGATAATGGAACTCTGAAATCATATTAGGGGTGTGTGGGAAATCTATGGCCAATTTAGTCACTCAAGCAGTGCTCAAAATCTCTAGGTTAGAGCTGCGATGGGAGATAACTTGCCACAAGATGAGCTGCTTGGAACTCTGCAAAATGCATGCTTCAGTGCTTTCTGGAACAGTTCAGAGCTGTGCATGGACTCACAGAAAAGATGGAAATGGCAACAGAGATGCCAGGAGTTACAGATTTGGTGCTTTCAGGATAATGACTGTACTAATAGTGGCTTAACTTATTTTTCAAGGATGATTTGGACATTATGGTTCCAAAAATTTACCACCAAACACTTAGTCCATTCTGGACCCATTGTTCTGAAGAATCCTGCTCTGTTATGCAACAGAAAAGATAAAAAGTAAAATACTTTCTATCCTTCTTAAAAGCATGTGCCCATAAAATCTTATCAGTCACATCATACAATTTTCAGGGATGGTTTGGAACATCCAATGTGGAGTTGCTAGGTAAATGACAGTTTCTGGCTGTAGTATTCTTTTATGAATATTTGTAATCTGTAGAATGATGTGTTTTCCATGGTACATTTCCAAAAAAATGACTAAGAGTAGTAAACCAGTTAGTTTAACTAACCACTAACAATAGACACAAAGTGTAGATTTTCTAAGTCCTTAAGTTTGGATATCCGAACTATTTAAAATTCTTACACTGGAACTCGAGTAATAGAAGGTAAGGTGTTTACCTTTCATCTGGCTAACATGTGGCACCGCATATGGTCCTACAAGTTCCACCAGGACTGATCGATGAATACAGAGCCTGGAGTAAGTGCAGAAAACTGCTGGGTGTGGATCCAAATGATAAAAGAATTCCTATGCAAAATGTCTTAAATAAATATATTTGCGGGTTATATTTGGTGATAGTCAGGGGTTATTCCCAACTTTATGCTTGAGGCTGTTCCAGTTGTGTTCAGGAGACCATGAGGTGTAAGTGGTCAAATCCAGGCTTCAAGCATGTAAAGCGTGCACCCAGCCCATTAAACTATCTCTCTGGTCATGATTATGCTATTCCACTTTGCAAAACAGAGAACTCTAGAACATTAGCACTGCATGCAACACAGATTTGCACACACCCATTGAAATTCTTAGGTAGCTCTAAAGTACTCCTTCCTTCTTTAATTAGCAATTGAGATAGAAACTTGCCATAGTGATGGAAGATCAGCCCTTCTCTCAAAAAGCATGAGACTTCTGTTTTTAATTTTTTCTATGATATCTTATGGTTACAATAGTGGTTTAGTTAATAGAATCAATGTGCCTAGTTGCTGTGTACCATCACCATGACCCAACACCTTGTCCTTATCTCTGCTCTGGTCTGATTTCCCCCTCCCAATACAAGGTGTATGTCTGGTGGTTGCTGCTGGGCACATAAGGATGACAGTTAATGAGCCTGTGTACAACATATTGCTGTTAATTTCCTGGTGTCATTGCTCAAGAAGAAGGTATGAGATTTGAGGGGAAAGCCAAGGAAATCATTCCCACAAGGTGCTACAGCTGGTTGGTGTGTTGGAGTAAATCCTTGGAGCAGTGGGAGCATATAAAAAGTTGTATGTCACACAAGCATGAGCACAGGCAAAGCCAGACACAGGTGCAAAATGACCTTGAAATAGGGTAGATGTATTGAACTTCTTGCTCCTGCAGCAATTTTCTAGGTATTAGACAGAGATATGTGGGACCAGGTGAAGTCTAGTGTTTTAAGGAATTGTTTTGAGTTGCAACCCTTTTTCCTCAATTTTTCATCTTTTTTTTTTCTCTCCTTCTGTGTGGATGGTAGAAGTCAGCTGGAGGAGAAACATCAAGGATAAAAGCACGTTAGTTTGGTATGACCCATTGACTTTTCACTGACTGCCAACACTAGAAACAAGGCAACCTTCCTGTTGAGTGGAGTCTTTCACAGTTTGTTCTTTCTCTAGAAGTGAATCTTGTGATACGCATACAGTTCTGCATTCCTCAGAGAGAGGGCTTTTTGAAGCTTTTCTCCCTTGATATTTCCCTTTATACATTTAGTTCTTTGGTACCCCATAGAGGAATAGGCCAGCCGAATTATTGACAACTGTGTCTAGCTGTTGACCTCTCAGTGTATGTGGGGTTTGACCTGCTTTTATAAGGGAAGAGACTTTTTATTTTTTATTTTGTAGAAGGAGAGTGGCTTAAACTTCAATCTAGACACATGATTCATCTTATAATGTTCAGGGTTTTGCTCTGAGAAAGCTGTCCATATATAGTTTAGTCATTTGAACCATCATTTTACCCTTATGTTAGGTATTTCCTGGAAGTGACTATCTGACTTATATATTCTAGTTATACATAAATCAGTTTTATTCAAAATCCATTCCATGAATTCTCCATCTTACTCAGTATGGGATTTACGGGATCACCTGCTCTATCAAAGACTAAGGAGGCAGAACCTGAGGAAGAAATTGGGATGCAAGAAAAACTGCTCCTATTTCTATAATAAATAGAAGCAAGAAGGTCCAGATGGTCACTGGTCGTCCCCAGCGACAGATTTCCCAGTTAATTGAGGTAGCTGTGCCTATGTGTACAAAGAGGACTGAAGTTAATTAGCATATGCGTTTCCATTCTTCTGCAGTCTAGACCCAGGTTGCTCAGGCACTACCATCACTGAATGCAGTGGTTCTCAGGAGCCTCTGAGGTCTCCAGGATCACTCAGAGTTGTACATGTTACATGCTCTACCTTAGAGCCATGTCAAAAGTCCTAAATAATCTTCTTGTTTGGGGGCCAAACATGGTGTTGCTAAGGAACTACTCCTGGTGTGGTGTTCAAGAGACCACTAAATACCATATTTTAACGAGGGATAAACTTCTCTGTAAGATTAAATCTCGTCTCATTTGACAGCCAAACAAATATTAAAAAGATTTATTATTACTTATTAATAGATGAGAACTGAGAGTCAGGGGATGAAGGTGTCCTTCCCGAGGACACAGTGCTAGGGATGACAACTGAGGTACAACCTTAGGTTTTCTCATTTCCTGCTTCCTGGGCCACTGCTAACATCCTATCAGTTTCAAACAAATCACTAACATCCTATCAGTTTCAAAGTCATACTCTCTGTTTCACTTCCAATTCATACACCAGAAGGAACCTATTTTCTTCTTCTTTTTACATTTTTCATGCTGACCCAGAAGTACTTAGAGACCCAGAGGCCATCCAGGAACACTACTTAGCCTAGCTGCTAGTCTGATGACATCTAGTGCTTAGAAACACTAGAAGGTCCCTCATCGGTGCTGAGAGTCAAACCCACAGCCTTGCATGCTCCACGCCTCTATGCTTTCTCTGCTAGTGCCAGTAACCTATTTTAGAACAGTTTTAGCAAGAGAACTTTCACTTAGATATGAACGGTGCAAGATAGTATTCTACAATAGCCTGTTTCTGAAGTTCCCCCTTTGGTGATAGTACAACCATTTATTATTAGGGAAACATAGCTTAGCCACTTGATGTCTTTCCTTCTTCCTTTTCTGGGATGAATGGGTTTGGGGGTGATATTCAGCAGTAGTCAGGAACTATTCCTGATTTTGTGTTCAGAAGTGATCCCCAAGGTGCTTAGCGGACCAAGGCAGTGCTAAGGATGGAAGTGCAGTCAGCCACTTGTGAAGCAAATAACTTGACCCCTATACCATTTCTCCAGCCTCTCAACTGGGTAGGATTTTTAAAACTTTCAAAATAATTACAATAAAGTGCTATCCTACACAGTATTATATTTAATTGGAAGCTTTATCTCTTTGTCCTAGGAAGTTGGATCATAAAAGTTAACTTACAGTAAAGAGTTAAAAGACATTCCTTTTGGAGTCAGTTTATTTTGTTGAGGAAAAAAATCGGTTAAATTTAAAATTCTGTGGAGAAAATTCACTTATTATGGAAAGAAGAAATCTGCTGAACTACCCAAAAATAACTCAGGCGGTGAACATTCTCCAGCTTGCCTACACTATTGATACATTTAGTTTACTACTTTGATTCCATCTGCCAGATATACCTGGTTTCAGATGGAGTAGAATTTGCTAGATGAATTAATGAAGATTATGGAATATTTAAGAAAAAAGTACTTGATTTGATGCATTATTTATTTAATGAAGTTTATTAAGTATAATCACCATGCCCTTAATGTTAACACATTTTAAATATAACTGTAAATAAAATAAAACTTAAATAAAATACATTATATATAATTTATAAAATCACATATATCAAATGACGTAAAACTTTTATAGGATACAGATCACTCATACTTCCTATATGAGGTGATAAAGACATAAATTTGAGGATATTTTTTCCCTAAATAAAGTTCCAAGGCAACAAGCTTGGGCTTTATACAGAAAAAAATCATCTTCTCAAATAATTTAAACTTGTTTATTATTTTATTCACAACATATGGTTATAAGAAATATCTAATATTTTGGAAAGGGGTTGTAATTTTGACAAATATTTCCCATGCAAAATTTCTGTTGAATTCTTTTAGGTATTGTCTTACTACTCTCAGGAGACACATAGCTGAATTAGACGGTGTCTTCATTGAACGTGGCAAGAACTGAGTTTTGGCATTATATGTTCCAGAGCTAAAATTTGAGCTGTTCTGTTAAGGACCTTGGCAAGTGAGTGAGCACAATATGATCATTGTATATATATTAGAAATGACAATGCCAATTGCATAAAATCAAAGCAGTGCTTAATTTTATTAAATGTACTCAATGTTCTTGACACATTTTTTTCACTCAGAATGACTCAAAAATGTATATAGCATGAGGACTTAAGGATAATGATCAACTGCGAGAGAAAACCAGCTTCCATTTGTGCAATCTGAAAAAACTCTGCTGTGTATTATGGTTAATAGGTAGGTAGAGTGGGAAGTGAGACTAAAAAATCCTTTCTACTTCTGGCCTCTGCACATAAACTCAAAAGTTTTCAATAGGATCACTGAACAGTCTTTATACAAATCAAATTCTTTGAAATAGCCCTTCAAATGCATATATGACCAATAATTTTGTTTTTTTTTATTAGCTTATTTTTAATTAGAGAGTCATCGTGAGGGTACAGTTACAGATCCATACATCTTTGTGCTCATGCTTCCCCCATACAAAGTTCAATAACCCATCCCTTCACCAGTGCCCATTCTCCACCACCTGTAAACCCAACATCCCTCCCCCCCTCCCCAGACCCGTCTCCCCCCACCCCACCCTGCCACTGTGGCAGGGAATTCCCTTTTGTTCTCTCTCTCTGATTAGCTGTTGTGGTTTGCAATAGAGGTGTTGAGTGGCCATTATATATGACCAATAATTTTGACATCATCATCGGGACCAATTGAAGCAACCTTGATACTTGAAATTTACACAGAAAAAAATGGGAAAAATAACAAGGACACAGAGTCTGTTAAGGAGGGAGATCACGAAGCAGTTGGTAACCTTAAAAATGTGTGAGATCTCACATAATATGTTGGATGCCAAGACTAAACTCAAACGCTTGAGAAGCAGGAAAATTACCTCCCTATCTTCCTCAGCCACATGATGCAAAGATCTCAAACTTTACAACAAGAAAATTGCAAGTAGAATTATTTTTACTTTTATTCACTTTTGATAAATAACATGATTACTAATATGCTATTTATGTGTTGGAAGACATCAATAGTAGAGTGCTAAAACAGATAAGAGATACATCTGAAAGCCTATTTGTAAGAATGGAATGGAGAGCTGAAAAAGAGACAGAAGCATTGCCTTGTAGGCAGCACATTCTAAAACTTTGGTGTACTTAAGGAACACCTGGGTCTTAGCCCAGATCTTAAGCACTAGAATATGCAAGCCTTGCCAACCTGACAAGGTTGCTAAGGCTACTGAGAGAATCCATTGTGGTAGCAGATGTAGAACATCATGTTAACTGCATTACTACGCAAACATATGCTGTGAGTACTTTGTCTCTTTGGGATCAGGAAAGGAAACTGAATCAGCAGTAACAAAAGAACATGGAGACAGAGAACTGCTCTTGGATCGATAGAGTTATCCTTTCATTTATTCATTTACCATTTCTTCAATAAATATTTTCTGAGCATATATAATGGCTTTGGCACCATTTCTGGTGCTGAGAATATTCTAGGGAATTAGAGAGAGTTGCTGCCCTCAAGAAACTTTTTTTAAAATTGTAGAGCAGCCAGCCCAGAATCCAGCAGATAAGTACATAATGACAGTTGGTGAGGAGGTATGGAGATATTCCTGAGGAAGGGATATTTAAGCAAAGTCTTGGATTAAGAGAAAATGAGTCAAGCAAATACCCAGCACATCAAGGTCAAGTCATTGGGCAAGAAATTTATTTCATTTGTTAGAGAGGCAGCAAGAAAATCCAGAGCACAGCAACAAGAGGATTTGTGGGTGAGGATCTAATTTGGGATGGGTCAGAGGAGGATCCTCTTGTACCTGAGAGGGCTCTAAATTTTAAGCAAAGGTTGGGGCTGTTGGAGGGCTATCAGCAAAGGAGTTATTTGTCTGCATTTTATGATAATAGTTCATGATTGTTGAGTGTCTGAGAAAGAAAGAAAACAATGCCACCATAGAATCCTTTCTACATTCTGGGTAAATGCAATGGGTAAGAACTAATGTGAGGTCAAGCAAGTGGAAAAATTCACTAGATTTGGATGTCTTGGAATAAGGCTTATGATTCAACTCTTTGGTCTGCTCTAGGCATTCGCTGCCATTTTAATCCATAGGTTTATGTTATATGTACAAAATTTCAGATTAGGTGTGTGAATTGTAAGTGCAGATTTCTTTTCCTCAAACCTCTTGGGACATCCTGGGTGGTCAATAAAACTTGTATATTAGATAGGAACAATGGAGATATGTAAATTTGCTATACTGTATCACAGCATCCTCAGAAGTAGAATTTCATGACTTGGACACAGAGTTGGTTCATGCAGCATTATTATCCAATCAATTTGTGTACGTGTGTGTATGTGTGTATGTTCATTTGAGTAAACTGTGCAGAAATGTATGATAATTGAGCATCCAACCAATGGACAAAATGTAAATTTGTGTTCTCTTATATTCAAGGATTATTATTAAATCATTTAGAGTTGAGAAGAAAAACAAGACTCAAAAACACTTGAATAGTACATATCTAATTCCTATCTCTAGGTTTCTTAAAATGCTTGTTTACTTTTGTGTTCTTAATGACTACAATTACAGATGGAAACTTTAAACAAGCACTGGTAGCTTGTTCTGTAGGTGATTTAGTCAGTATCCATTCTAATTAAATTTTTCCTCTGCTTTGCTCTTTTATGGTGGAGAAGCCCAATATTTAATTTCCACTTATAGTTCTGAGTTGGCTTCAGTCATATAAGACAATTGTGTCCAATGAAATAGAAACAGGCACTTACTAGTTATCTCTCTCTTTCTACAATAAAGTGAAAATCATGCATAAAGAAGCTATCATTAATAATAATCTTTTCTCCTTCAACTGTTGAAGATAAAACAACAACCATTTTTTGACCTTGAAATCAAATAGTATATAGTAATATAGTAATTGCTATAATAATGTAGCAAAGCAAAGAAAACATTTTGTTTGCTTGTTTATTTTTTTGACTGTTCATGTGAAACCTCTATAATCATGAATTTTGTCTCCCACAAGCCTTAGTGTTAAAAGAACATGATAATACTTCTGTTAATTAAGACATTTTCTCAGGATAGATCATATGTTTAACTGATATACTTTATAAACATTTAAATTAGTGTAGCTCTTCAATTTTCTACATTGTATGGAGAGCCTGGCAAGCTACCTAGTGTATCTCGCCTGCATGGTAGAGTCTGGCAAGCTACCCGTGGTGTATTCAATATACCAAAAACAGTAACAACAAGTTTCACAATGGAGACGTTACTGGTGCCCAATAAAGCACATCGATGAGCAACAGAGTGACAGTGATACAGTGATGGTCTTGAAAAGAATCTTAGCATTTAACTGCAGCTTGAGGCTGCATAATTAAACTAAAGCTCAGATCAGGAGAGACATGAACAAACACAAAATTGCCAGCAGATATCTTAACCAAGTATTCTTGTTCTTTAACCCAATTGCCATGCCCAACACTGAGCACCCTTTGGGATTACACATGGTTTGATCATGGAATATGTTAAGGAAAATTTCTTTCTGGCTTTTTTAATTCATATTATTAACAACATGACAGATTCTTTTAAAGTGATCATTTATAATATAAAATAGCTGTAGTTTATTTTCATAGAAACAGTATGGAAAAAAGTTAAATAAGAACCTAGAGAGATATTACAATGGGTAAGGTGCTTGCCTTGGATGCAGCTGACCTGGGTTCAATGTGGGGTAACCCATGTAGTCTGCTGAGCATTTCCAGATGTGCCCCCACCACATTTCCCAAAAAGGAAATGTTTAAAAGATAAATGCCAAAAAATGCAAAGAGCTCATCATAGCACTGGATTAAGACAAAAAAAAAAGTGTGCATACACATGTTTGTGAAAAGGAAAAGAGTTGATAGAAAGAGATATGGGGGCTGGAGCGATAGCACAGCGGGTAGGGTGTTTGCCTTGCACGCGGCCGACCCGGGTTCGAATCCCAGCATCCCATATGGTCCCCTGAGCACCGCCAGGGGCAATTCCTGAGTGCATGAGCCAGGAATGACCCCTGTGCATTGCCAGTGTGACCCAAAAAGCAAAAAAAAAATAAAATAAAATAAAATAAAAATTAAAAAAAATAAAATAAAATAAAAAGAAAGAGATATGAAGTCACAGTGAAGAAGAGGGACGAATACAGTGAAGAAGGAGACAATTCAAAGGATCTGACAAGCATCCTGGGGTAGAAGTCATCATTGCTCCTATTTTGGTGTTATTCCTATGAGTCCCGTGAGGAGGGAGTTTTGATGTTCCTCTATCATACTGTGGCTTGCAGTGCCTCTGGCAAGGAGGGTTCCCACTTGAACCCCAGTTGGGTCTAAAGGGAAGGAGAAGAGCCTTGCTTTCTATCCGGGATGCAGTCAGCTCCCTCCTTCCCCTGAGTAGGAGCCATGATTCTCCTTCATCTAAGAAGCAGGAAAGAAACTGACCAGTAGCAAAGTTGCCGTGTCTCTGATGCCTGATTCAGACTGAGTTAGGAACTAAGTGTTGGTTGTCAGTCTCAGAAGCTTGGGTCAAGGACTGCTAGTTATTGAAACATACTTAGTAGAAACTTACCAAACCAGAACACATTGCAATCATTCAGCGGTGAGAGCAATAATACAGTGGGTCATGTGTTTGCCTTGCATGTAGTCAAATGGGATTCAATCCCCGTCATCCAAGCACCGCCAGGAGTAATTCCTGAGTGAAGAATCAGAAGCAATCCCTGACCATTGCTGGGTGTAGTCCTTCCCCCCAAGAAAATTAAAATTAAAAAGATCGTTCAGATTCTTTTTGTTAATATGATCTGTTAACAAAGTTGAGATAAGTGGGTTAAGCAGTTACAATTACAAAAAGATTAGTACACCCCTGGGTGTCACAGGTGACACTACCCCTTGCCGACAACGCAGGAGGTAAGAGATTCTGGGACCCTGAGGACAGAAAGCTTTTCTTGGTGGGTATTTGATTCCCTTTCATTTTCTGTCAGAAATATTTCTTTCCCTCTCTCCCAATTTGTGCCCAAATATAAAATGGAATAACATCCTCGCACCGGCAATGCAGGGAAGATGAAATAAATCACTCCTGCAAAAACTTGAGGAGCCGCTCAGAAGAAAGTCTGTATAAATACTAGCTCTAATTATAACATTAATACGGCTGGGATCATGAAGGCAGAGACAACCGACATATGGCAAAAGTTGCAGGCCTCCGAACTGAAAATGAGAAATGCTTTCTGAAAGAGAGAGCAGGTTGCTGAGGGAAGCAAGGCTGCCCTCCTACCCCCCTCCCCCGCAAGCCTGCACCCAGAGAAGAGTCCTTCAAGATGCAGTGCACCCATTCCTGAAATACATGAACAATGGGGTACCCCTGCAAGATGGGAAAAGCCATGGTACAGGACTACAGGACACTGAACAGTGACCTCTATTTACTGATTCAAACGCATGAGGTGCCAGTCTATGTTCCATTGGGGACAAAAGAAGATGTGGTTTCCTACAAGATGCTTTAGAGTCATTCAGATGAGAAGGAGAACACGGCTAATAGTCACTGGCAGGATACTTACATACAGAATGGAAAGTTCAGGAGGGAAGCTCAGTGGCGTGGTGAACACCCGGGACATGGAAAAGAAAGGAGGGGCCCCTTTCTCTCTAATCTCATTCAGGATCCAAGGCAGGTGGGATCTGGCCTCAAGGGAAAACCGGCTTCCAAGTTAGAGTCACTGGCTGGTGACTTGGTTGCCACAGTCTTTTGACTTTCCTTGTCTTCAGGGTGACCAGTAGCTCTGCGAGAAGAAGTCTTGTTCTTTCTCACTACAGCCACAGGACTTGGTCTTACTTGGGTTTCTGGGTGACTTTCTTCCTGGTAAGGCATGAAACTAGGGGCTGTTTCCAGTCTTGTAGGAATCACCCTGAGGTGGGTGTAATGGGAAGAACAGTCGCTGAGTCCAGATCCAAGGCTCTAGTTGATGGTCTGACTTCTTTGAGTCTCTTCTTCACCACTTGATCCTGCCTCATGATCCATACCAAAGAACAAGGGGAAAATTAAGGTGCCAGTTTGAGCAATTAAATGCCAGGAGGCATTGTTCACAATAGAGACATTTTAAAATTAGCCCATTAGCATTTAGCAATTTTATATACTTCAAAAGGAAGTAAAATTTAGAATTTTAATTTTAAAGTAAGCAGGAGCAATGTTTATGGTGCATACTTTGAGACTTTACATACATTAATCAATAACAATAAGATTGTGATAATGGAAAATGTATGAGATGTGAAGATAGTCACTTTTCAGTGTGTCTAATGAAGTAATGGAGAGAGTCTCTGTTCAACAATAGAGCGATGACTAAATATGGTGTGGCACATTCTTAGTAGAGCAGATAATTTGAACTTTATTTAAATAATTTTTTGGATCTGAGAAATTGCTTAAAATGTCATGTAGAGGGAAACGCAAACTGTGAAATCTTTGAGACTGTGTATCTGGGATAAATATACCATGGTGTTAATAAAGTCAGGATTGTAAGACTAGCTGCAATTTTTATGCTTGTATTTTTCTTAAATTTCACATTTCTTACTATGAGCATGTGCTATTAATAATTCATTTAATAAAGGAATATGGAGAAATTCTATTAGAAATGCTCCCCCAAAAACTGCAGGGTTGAACCCAGGAGAGTATGAGTCGCAGAGACATCTAGAGCAAAGATCTTGATAATCCCAGGATAAGGCCTGATCAATCCCCTTAGATTTCTTCTCACCTGCAGGGGGCTTGTTCAACAGGCGCATGTTCAAAGGTATTAGGCATCACGTTATTCTATTCACTGACTGGTCCACACTACAGCTAGAGAGAAGATCCAGGATAGGTGGATGTGCTACACTTCTCTTGATCACGTGGGTCTATAAAAATAACGCTAGGTCTTTATGTTAGCTATTCACCTGTTTCTAAACCCAGACCCACCTCTTGGACAAGCACAATCCTCCAAACACCCCTCCCTCAACCCCCCAAATCCCTACCTCCATCCCCCACATACCAGAGGGCTAGACTCCTGGGCTGAAGGGCTATCTGGCGAAGCTCCCTTAGCCATCAGCTGCTGTTTATTTCTTCGCCTCCTCATTTGGCTCCTGGGAGGATGTTTCAGCAGACTTTTTAGAGAATGAGAAAAAAAATACAATAGCTCATTAAGCTAATGACCCTTAGCCAGGCTGGCTGGAAGCAAACAGAGGCAGGACAATTGCAAAGCTTCCAACAGCTCATTTTCCAACTGAAAGTATTCTTTTTCTCTCCTTTTATTTTTCCAAGGAACATGGAGGAGGTGGCTGCTGCTACCTGCTTATGTGGGAGGCATTTTAGGCTCAGATTCTCTTCAAAGGAGAAGGCCTGAGCTTTTGGAAAACAACTACAGTGAAAAAGTTTATTACAGTAGGTATCCCTCATACATATGACTGTTTTCAATCTTAGATGGCATCTCAATACCCAGCCACTAAATTGATTTTCAGTCACTTTTTTAAATTGGCATTATTTGTGGAATACTGTGGCTTGGAAACAACTAAGTAGAGAGTTGAAGATCTGAGTTCTAGTGATGACTCAGATTAAAACATGGGTCTCCTTTAATCAAATGCTCTGTCCTCTCAGCTGTCCTCAGTCTAATTCTGTGAAATCAATGAGTGTTTCATTATAGTTTATGTTTATGTTAGGTTTCCATTTCCTCCCCACTTTGTAGCCAGAACCCACATTGTCGGCTAATTCTAAGCATTGACGGCATAATCTTACTTCCTTAACACCATCTTCTCATCCAAATAAGGTTGCAATGGGTCTAGAAGAAGATTTCACTTTGAACACAATCAAGTATTCCTGTATACAATCTCAAGTAGCTGAGTCCTAACTCGTATTTCCTTACTCACTTATGAAGTGAGGGAGCAATGCTGGTAATGCTGTCTAGGATACATTTCAGGGAACTTCTAATCAATGAAGTAACACAGACACACAAATTCACACTTAACACACACGTAGAAACTATGTTGGTCTGTTGTCAATGAAACTGAAAACAATTTATACAAAAAAAGATCAACCAGTGAAAAACTTTAGGCAAAGCATTTGGAAAGTACAAGAGAAAGGGTTTTCTAGCACATACATATTCAAATTGTCAAGCACAATTTTTTTTCTTGAACTGTAAGTTTTGTTCTGAGTTTTCTGTTAGCCAAACCCCAAAATAGGAAATACAGTCATTACATTAGTCACTATGTCTCACAGTGATGGCTGTATATTGTGACATGCTATATAGGTGACCTTCTGAAGTGAGAACTCCTCATACTCTATCTCATTTAATCCCCGAAAAGACTCTATTAAAAGAAGACACCCGGATGTGTTATAAATAGAGAAACTAAGATAGATGGTAATAAACATGTTCAGGGACATACAACAAATAAAAATCAATGTGAAGCAGTCTAAAGTGAACAACAAAAAATATCACTTCTTCAGTAAAGAAAATGCATTTTCTGGGATAGCATTTTTTGTTATGGTTACTGTTTTTGGCATGTTGAATAAGCCACAGGGACCTTGCCAGGCTCTGTCATGTGGGCGGGATACTTTTGGTAGCTTGTCAGGCTCTCCCAGAGGTATATATGTTTATTTCCCCCTATGATGATGTGTCACGTGGCCACTTTGTGGCTGCACAGTCCAGAAATATGTTCATTCATGTGTGAGCCTGGGCCCAAGCGCGTGGAAAGCGGCCTGGAGCGTGGCAGTGGTTGGCTAGTAGAGGACAGCTGCCAGGGCTGGGTCCCTTGGGGAGGGGAGAGCTCTCACCATCCCCCCCTCTGGGGCACCCCGAGTGAAAACAGCCCGGCATGGAGTCTGGTGGCATGGTTATGGGAGCCTCATTTTCTGCTCCCTTCTGGGAGAAGCAGCCATGAGTTCTGGAGGGTGGCCAATGAGATTATCTGGCACCAGCAGGAGGTGGCTTATGGGTGTGACCCCTGGTTAGGAGACTCAGGGAAGCAGGCAGAGGATCTCTGCTCCCAGGTCCCATTGAGCCCAGAGTCCAAGATGACAAAGTTCCTCATTACCTGGGTTCTGTGGTACTTCGCTCATACGTGAGGCTCGGTCTGAGCATGTGGAAAGCAGCCTGGAGGGTGGGGGCGTTTGGGTAGTGGAGGTCGGCTGCCGGGGCTGGGTCCCTTGGGGTGGGGAATGCTCGCATCCGCCCTGCTCTGGGGTGCCCCGAGTGAAAACAGCCTGGCGTGGAATCCAGTGGCATCGTTATGGGAGTCTCATTTTATGCTGCCTCATGGCTGCTTCTCCCTGAAGGGAGCATAAAATGAGGCTCCCATACTCAATATTATACTTCACAATTTCATCAAAGTTACCATAATTTTTTCCCTCATGACTGCATAGTATTCCACTGTGTACTACATTTTGTAGTTGTTATTGTTGTTTGAACAGCCACACTGGGCAATACTCAGGGTTTCTCCTGACTTTTCATTGATTGTGGTGCTTGGGGAATCATATGGAATGCCAAGGATCAAACCCAGGTGGCCTGCACGCAAGGGAAGTGCCTTATGCACTCTACTGTCTCTCCAGTCCCAGTGTACCACAACATTTTTGTTGTAATTGTTTTTGGGATGTGAAACCAGTAGTACTCAGGGATTACTATTGGGAGGCAGTATAATCAAATTATTTCTCATGGTACTCATCAGATCATATGGCATACTGGACCACATATAAGACAAACACCTTACCTGCTGTACTATTGCTCAGGTCACTTTTAAATTTTAAACTAAGTGTAATATTTATTGAAATCTTAAGCCTTATCCCAAGAAGTGAGTAGGATGAGATGAAGAGTTTGGAAAGAGACTGGAAGAAACAGAAGTTGTTCTACTTTCAGAAAATCTAGCTGAAGTCTTAGATGTCCTTTAACAACTGAATACTGGAAGTTGGACTGAAGAAAAGGAGTGTTGAGCAGGTTACAAATTCTGGGGAGAGGTACAAAGTTGATGTGTGGATGTCTATGGATGAAGGGATTAAAGAGAGATATTCCACAGCCACTAACATTCACAAGGGGTGTGAATGGAGTCCAGTCTCTCTTCTATTGTCATACTCATCATCTTAGTTCTGCGAGTCCTCTTCTTTCACAAATCCAAGTACCCGTCATCCATCTTTGAACTTCTTCAGCCATACCCTCTCCCTCTTGACACTTATTACACCCTAAAGTTACTGTGCTAGAAAACTAAACCCAATAATCTCTGAGACTGCAATCCCAAGATTTCTTCTTCCTCTGGAGGAGGGGTTAGATAGGAAATGGAGAAAGAGCATGGATGGAATAACAAATTCAGAGGACTACAATCCTTCCCCAAATCCCACTGTCTCAACACAACTGGCAAGTAAGAGCACAAACAGTTCTACCCCTTTCTTTCTCTGAACAAAGGTCCAGCCTCCCTTAGTAGTATGGAAGTCTGATCCAGATGCTTCAGGCTGGGAACATATCCCATTTGCAGCTGGTCCATTACTGGTAGCAGTGACCTCCATCTCCTCCACACTATCCATATCATCATCAGTGCCTTTGGCTGCTGTAAATGTGGTGGTTCTATCTTCTGGGAATATATCCTGAGGGTGCAAAAAAAAGCACAGTAGAAATGACATCTGTACCTATATGTTCACTGCAGCACTGTTCACAATAGCTCAAATCCAGAAACAACCCAAGTGCCCAAGAACAGACGACTGGTTAAAGAAACTTTGGTACAGTACCATGCAGCTGTTAGAAGAGATGAAGTCATGAAATTTGTTTATAAGTGGATAGACATGGAGAGTATAAATGAAATGAGTCAGAAAGAGAGGGACAGATATAGAAGGACTGTACTCATTTGTGGAATATAAAATAACATGACGTGAGACTGACACCCAAGGACAGTAGATACAAGGGCCAAGAAGATTGCTCCATAGTTGGAAGCCTGCCTCATGAACGAAGGGGAGAAGGCAGCTGGAATAGAGAAGGGGTCACTAAGAAAATGAGGGTTGGAGGAATCGGTTGGGATGGGAGATGTGTGCTGAAAGTAGATAAAGGACCAAACATGATAACCTCTCAGTATCTGTATTGCAAACCATAATGCCCAAAAGTAGAAAGAGTATTCAGAATATTGTCTGCCAGGGAGGCAGTGAGAGGGTGGGAAAGGTGGGGGTAAACTGGGGATATTGGTGGTGGGGAATGTACACTGGTGGAGGGATGGGTGTTTGATCATTGTGTGATTGTAACTCAAACATGAAAGCTTATAACTATATCTCACAGTGATTCAATAAAATAAAAAAATTAAAATTTAAACATGGTAAATGAATAAAAATGGGATATAAATAAAATTCAGAAATATTCTTTCCAAGAAAAAAATGCGGCGGCTCTGACCCTGCATTTTCTTTGGATGATGTGAGACACCATGTCCCACACAGCTGCACCATCACCCTTCTCAAAGTACTGGAACATTGTCTGCAGCTGCTGACTCATCTGGGGCTGATTCCCATCTTCCACAATCATATCAGACTACCTCATCAGGCTCCAACTCAGCACAGCAAGATAAAGTACTCCTCTGTTGCCTCTCATAGCCACACAGCCTTTTCCTGGCTACTCACACCCCTGGAGCCGTTGTCCAGGGTGATCTGCAAGGGCAGCCAGGTCCCCAGCACCACCCAAACACCAGCCACAAAGAACACTTGTGAATCTTTCCTACCGCCTGCCATCAACACCCTAGACCACATCCCAGCCCTAGGTTTTAAAATCCATTCACTTGTTGTTAGACATTTGGGTTGTTTCAGTCTCCTGATTGTCAAACTAAGAGCCACACTGAATGTAGGTGCTAATGCAGGATTTTTAAAAATATTCTTATTTTATTCCTTATGTAGAGCAAAGGAAACCTCATGGCTAGTGTCCTCAACCATATAGCCTCTGCATGCTGCTCTCACACAATGTTCTTTACTGGGAGATCATACCAAGTCAATATTATCATTTCAAATTATTTTATGTATGAAGGTTAAAGGATACACCATGGAAACAAGTAGAAGCTTTACTTTTTTTCCCCTGAAATACAAGACTGTCCTGTTTCCTGACTCAGAGCATGCAATGATTCTGGAAAGTCAAACCAAGTAGAAGGACTCAGAAGGCAGAAGAACTCCATTCCTCAGGCACCTACTGCACCCGAATGGCAGTGCAGCCCACATGCTCACACGCTTCTGAGTGAAGAGCTACCTATTACTCTGCAGCGTAGCATCTAATCCATCAAAGTCACAAATGGAGCCTACCACATGTCCTAACAGGGAGTGCTCAAGACAAATCCGAGTTTTCAATGACTCACCATCTGCTTTGGTTGAGATAGAATCAAGAAGACTTATTTCTTATGAGACATGGTACTGATTCAGCTACCAATAAATTGTATTAATTTAATTACCATTTCTAAACAGAAATTTATCCAGGCAGCTGCCTGATGGTCTTGCTCAAGTATTTTTATTAGGTATTTCAAAAGTCTGTATTTCCTCTCTGGTTGAGGATAATTTGAAATAAGACACCAGCAGTGATTTTTATTTGTAGAGGAGTTTCTATTTTGTTGTAAAAGAGAATTTATAATATCCTATATAGTCAGACTCAACCCCGGACTCAGGCCAAGGGTAGATTCAGCACAGTGGTGGAGGACATGCCTCAATGCCTAAACCAGTTTGTCTTAACCAAATGAAATTTCCTCTTTCCTCTCTTTTCCCTAAACACTGAATATAGGAACACTTTAGAGTTTTTTCCTAAGTAAGCTACTGTCATATTCTTTACAAAATAGTATCTTGCGTTTTTTTGTTTTAAGTACCTACCTGTTCTATACTAGTAACTCAAATGAATGTTCTCTATTTATATGCTCATTAGAAGAAAAATGCCACCTTCACATTCAAGCTTTGGCTTTTACAGATTCTTCTACTTTAAAATGTTAAAAAGTGGTATTTCTGACTTCATAGTTCCATTCCAGTTCAGTCTGTACAAGTATTCCCTGTCTAAGAAATTATTTCAATGGTCAAAGATTCGATTTTAGATTTAAATTTTTCATACCAGTTTTTATTTAGGCACTGTAATCTAGAAAAATGATAATAATAGATACACTGGCATAGACTGTTTCAACTCCAAACCTACTACTGGTGTCAAAATCTTCTTCAACAATGTCACAATTTTATCTCCCACTCCACATATCCCCTCCTTTGCAAAATCTTATTTTTTTAAATTTTAATTATTGTAGTTTGACCAAATGCTTATAGTTTTGATTTTTACATTTTTGTGTACAGTTACTTCAGCTCTCAGGGTACTTAAGACCCTTAAACAATTCCCTTGTGTTACTTCCTCTCTGTCTCATCAATCTACAGCCTAAATCTCTCTTTCTTTGGCATTCTCACATTTGTAATGCAGGCACAAGAGTTTTTCATCATTTGAGAGCTTCTATTCCCTTATTTTCTTTCTCTACAAACCACATATGGGTAAGGATATCTGATATCTGTCCTTCTTACTCTGACTTACTTTGCTTAACATGATACCCTCCAGTTCCATCCAAATTGTAGTAAACCACATGACTTCATCTATTCTGTGGCTTTATAATATTTCATGAGTAAATCAACCACACATTGTTAATTAATTTATCTGCTGTTAGACATTTGAGCTGTTTTTATATCTTAGATATTGTATACATATGCATTGCTTGATATAGTGTGAATAAAGTCATTCTATATTTAAATTCCCACAGGACTAGCATTAATTACATTAATTAATTTAACAGGGAATTAGTTTTATAATACTAGAATCAGTTATGCCTTTTTCTCTCAAGTATATCTTTATTGAAATCTACCTTGTACAAGGTATCAAGGAATTATATTCATTATCTAGATAACATATGCCTGAGCAATGCAAAAATTATTTCTGTTATGAGAAATTATTTTTATCATTGTATCAAAATAGATTTGAGAAAAGTCACTGGATTTCTGTATGCATTTTTATCTACCTTAATAATAATTATCATATCTACTTTAGTAACTACGAGTTTGAAAAACTCTATAATTATAACTTTATAAACTTTTTTTTTCTGGATCAGTTATTCAGAAAGAAAATATTTACCTTGGACCTTGACTGATAGTACAGTGGCTAGGCTGTTTAACTTGCATGCACCTAAGCAAGGCTTGATCTCAGCACCTCATATGGTACTCCAAAATTACCAGGAATTATATTTCAGTGCAAAGCCAGGAGTAAGCCCTGATCACCACCAGATGTAGCCCAATAATAAAATAAAATGAAATATTTTACCTCTAGATTAAAGACAGTATACTATTTATTTCTATTAAATGAAATTGTCTGCCAAGAAATTGACCATCATGTTATTTGATATGGGCTACAGAAGATATCTTGCTAATTTTTTTGATAACGAGTATAAATTTTATTAACATTATCAACTTAGTGGTACCATGGAAAATAGAGAAAAGTAAATTAATTTCTTAAAAAAAATGGGAAGTAGAGTTTATAGGACTCATTGACAGTTGAATAGCTTATAGATTTTTAAAAAGCCAGAAAATCATTGTCTTTCCTAGATTCTGTCTATAGCAATTAGCTGAGTACAGAATCTTTTTTTTTTCTTGTGGAGGAGCTAACATATCTGGTAATACTCAGTTAAATAATTAATTTTTTCCATTTCAAAAGGAATTTTATGGACATCGAGCATTGTTTGACTCCAACTGTAAAAACTGACTTCTGGTAACATTGCTCCAACCTTTGCTTCCTGTCTAATTAGCATTTTGTATTAAAGAAATGATAAACAATAGCAGTGAAACAAGTGAGCTCAATTCTTTTCCTGAACCTTTTCAAACTTAGACTTCCCTCAACAAGGGGAAAAAAAAATCAAAAATCCTTAACATAGGAAATGTCAAAGAACGAAGAATTCAGACCAAAACACATCACTTATTTATAAGAAAGGTACAGGCTGATACAAGCATAGATGGAATTATTTATTGTGCATAATATTTTTTAAGATTCCTGTGTGACAAAAAAATGTAATTCTGACATTTCTTCCCTGTGTTTCTTTAAGTGATTACAGCATGATTAACCAAAACATACTCAGGAGTAAGTTATCAGAAACAACCTTCAATAATTTTCCATTCTGGCAAATTACAATCACTTTGAAGCAAAAAAAAAGAATGCCCAGTCCTCACCGGAGGCCAATTAAATCAGAATTTCTGGAGATGAGTCTAGGTGGCAGAGCTTGTTAGTGTTCTCTGAGTGATAGGAGAAATGCACCCAGGGTTGTATGCTCACTACTTTGCAGTGAGATAGTTAGCAGAACACACTTGTGCTTGCTTGCTTAATACCTTGTAGAGTAAGGTAATAGTGTTTCTGGCTGACTTAGGCTGCCAAGGAAGGCTGCATGGTGGCGGTGGGACTTGATGTAGATCTTGAAAGATATTTAAGTTGCACCAGATATGGAGAGATGTTTTTATATATAACAGGCATTAAGAATGGCATGCACAAAAGTAGGTCAGAGAGATAAGAGCAGATGTTGCTCCAGGCAGGAGGGCTGGAAAAGGGATGACTTCAAACTAAGTGAACTGAGAAAAAAAATGAGAAAAATCAGTGTGGGGCACAACTTCTCTTGAAATGGTGGAGATTTCAAACGGGTGGCCCATGGCCCCCATCAGACCTATAAACATGTTTATCTTCACCATCATTTTTCATTTGAAGGAACATTTAAATATTAGGAGTTTTCACAAAGAAAATTAAGGTCGGCCAACGCTGGGCCTGTATGTTCAATCTATGCAATAATTGACAGGCATTGTTTGTTTAGGTGAGCAAGTACTCTGGGTTCCTTCCCCAAGTACCGTGACATGCTCATTGAAGTATGTCACTTCAGGAGTCCTGGAGTTAACTCAGTTCATCCCTCTGTGAATTGTCCTTGCTTATGTCAGGAAAGGTAGCATGAGGAAGAGGTAGGGGAACTGAAATACAGACTAAATACAATCACTGTATATCCTGCCCATTGATCTTGGAAAATATTTCTTCATCTCTAGTCCTTATTAAGGTCTTATGAACAATGAGGATTTGTGTGTCCGTCATCCTCAATTCCCTTTAGACATTGAGAACTCTGAAGTGCCAAGTTAGCTTAGTTGATTAGAGTTTGGTGCTAAAGTTCCGGGCACAATTTGCATTTGCATTTTGCTTGGTCAACCCCTAGTGGCATGAAACCAGAGGTTAGACTGTAGATTCACAGAGGCCGGGAGATCCTTAGACTCTAATGTTTATTGCCAAAAGGTGTTTAGGTCAACATTCAGCCACATAAAGTGTTAATACATACTTTTTAAAAGTTCTCTGTGAAGACACAATCAAGGCTAGAATGCCTAACTCTTGCTTTCTTGCTTTTACAGGAAGAAAAGTCATGATTAAACATTATATGAATATGCTTTCTTCCTTCTACACCCTAGAGAATCCAAGTGATCAAATCTAGATGCTAATACAGCATATGTCTTACAAAAGCAACAAATAAACTTTGATTTATTGTCTGAACAAAGAGATAGTGCAGTCAACTGTCATTGGACAGTGACAACAGACAAACACACTGAATGAAAAGGAATATATTTTTTCTTTGGGACTGGAATTATAATAAAGCCAGTAGGGTGTTTGCCTTGCATGTGGCTGACCTGGGTTCCATCCCTGGCACTCTATATGGTCCCCTGAGTCTTTCACGTGTGATCCATGAGCACAGAACCAAGAAAATACTTGAGCGGTGTATTTTCTGCCTCCTGCCTCTGCCCAGAACAAGAACATACTTTTCCAAAGAACCATAATTCAAAAAAGAATCTGAAAAACTTTGGTAGAGAAGATGAAAAGTTAATTTTGAAGAACAGCGATCTCAAAATGGAGGAAGAAGACTTTCCTTTAGACAATGTATCTGCCTTTCCTGCTTAACTATCTGTGGCTTTAACATATCTTCTTGTATCTGTGTAAGACTTGAGGCTGGTACATAAGTATGTATGTGTGTATGCATTTTCATGCATGTGCACGTGTATGTGAACTGTTTCTCTCCTTGGCTGTAAGTTCTGTTTTGTATAATGTTCATCTGCATTAAGTCTGTTTGGTGTGATACTTACAGATGGCATAAAAGGGTATTATTGAAATGACGTTTCTAATAGCCTGGCTACCTTCCAGCACATAGACCATAGGACAACATTCTTTTATCTAATTAAGTTTGAAGATAATTTAGCTGATTGATAGTTTGGGGTATAAAAATCTTTTATAGACTAGGGAGCCAAAAATGGCACATGCTTTAAGTTCTTTCACTTTCTGCCATTTTTAGAACTTTTCATAAATTAATTCTTCAGATGCACTCCTTAAAATGTATTTGTATTATTGATAGCAGAAATCTTGCTAGAACTTTTGGTCCATCACCTCTATTGTGTTTATTATGAACTCAACTCTGTGTAACCACAATATTTCTTTTTTCTTTTTCACACCTTTGCAAGTAAGCAATTTGTAAACTTCAGGGACCGAAATTAAACAATGAAACATTTTTATTAGCAGTTCTAATTTCACATTCTATTAGTGCTCCAATGAACTAATGCACAACCATGCAAGCCATTTAATAACTAACAATTGATTATTAGGATCACCTGCGTACTATTTCAGGCAATTTGCAACTCACTCTATTTTACAAATCAAGACTGCTGATCCCATGGTAGTTCGAGAAAATGAATGGGTACAAATCATTGTTGGATTGTTGGACAAACTGCTTAAACGTTTTGCCATACCAAGATATAATTCTAATAGCTCCTTGAGAACACAGGAAAAACTCTCCAGTTTCACTTCATTCTTCCTTTGACACTTTCTGGGGATCCTCTCTTGACTAGAACTGCTTCCTCCTCACCTTGTTAAACCAGTACTTCATACAGAATGGACACGTAATACTTGTAGAAAACAATTTTAAATTACACGCTTCCTAAAAGTCTGCTTAATATGCTTTGAAAATAGAAATGATGTAACTGTAAATATTTGGTCTTATAAAATTCAAATACTAACATTTTGTTTCACTATTTAGGTCATTGGTTATTTAGATTTGTGCATTCTTGGAGAAACATCCAAACAAGGCTGTTACTAACGGAATAAAAATATGCATTTTTTCAAACCATGGAAATCTTTCTTTATCTTACATTATGCAGATAGTACCACATTTGCTAAAATCAAAAGGAATTCTCAAGCAAGACAAGGAATTTCTCTTCTCAAGATGTGTTGTCAAGACTTAGTTACATTGCAGAATAAGTTTTATACCAAAAATATAGCTGAAGCATTTTTTAGACAAATGCTTTATCTTTGCAACAAAGTCACACAATTTTCATTGTCTAGTATTTTAAGAGCAATTATACTTTTAATATGATTCAAAATTATTTTCTAAGCTAAAATAAATGCTGGCTGCTTTAGTAATTTGACTTCTTTATTGAGCTATTTAAAAGCTGGAATGCCACAAAATTTGGGTAGAATGTGCAAAAAGTTATCAAGTGCTATGCTTTTCTTTTGTTTCAGTTGCACATACAACACCATTTAACATTAAAATTAGGAACTAGAGATAGAAATATAATAAAATGTTTCACTGAGGCTTTGTTTGTCTTAAAACTTTCATTCCAGTTTTTATTTTTAAGCAATTAATTCTCCAACTAAAGCTCTGTGACGGATGTCATTCAAACTGCAGTAGCTTATTGGATACTTAAAAGGATAAAATCAAGTAGTCATTCTACTAATCCCTTTACAAGGAAACAGCTTTCTGCATAAAAAGTGGAACTTATGTGGCCATTAGCAGATGCTACATCAAGCGACCAAAAATATACACATTTAAATTCTTAAGCACAATCTATGAACACTACACAGATGGTTTCCAAGAAACTGTACCTAAATTGATTACGATAAAAATGATCTGCTGCAATTGTTTCTGTCAAAAGGGAGAACAGAATTTGTCCCAATGTGTCGCTCTGCCCACTCATGCAGAGAACCCAGCTGCTGGGACAGATGTTGTTCTAAGCACTTTATTTTAGGGTCATTAAAATGGTTACAGGGGTTAGTCATTCACTGTTTTATAAATTGTGCTTACTAGCTGAGCTCAACAGATGCTAGAGAACTTCTTTGTAGTTGATCAGAAACAAAGTTTTGCATCAAATCCCATTTTACCTCGTGCCTCAAAGCAGCACTTAGAAACAAACAGGAATAAAGATTCAAACGAAGAGGTGATGCATTTTTTGATGCATTTGATCTAGAATGACACCCAGTATCTAGAGGGTTGTTGATGATACTCACCATAATATCCTGTCCAGTTAGCAAGGGAAAGCTGACTTGAAAGTTTACACGTATTCATTTTATTTAGTAGGTTTGGCATTTTATATTAATATTATGTAAGTTTATTATTTTAATTGATGTAGCTCCAGACCATCTTTCATATGTAAAGTTTTATACTATTTATTAGACAATAGTATATACCTTCCTATTTCTTCTGAGAATCAGAAAAAATACAAAAAGAACCTTTTATAGGTTTTTTTTTTTTTTTTTTTTTGCTTTTTGGGTCACACCCAGCTATGCTCAGGGGTTACTCCTGGCTTTGCACTCAGGAATTACTCCTGGCGGTGCTTGGGGGACCATATGGGATGCCAGGGATCGAACCCGGGTCGGCCGCGTGCAAGGCAAACGCCCTACCCGCTGTGCTATCACTCTGGCCCCAGAACCTTTTATACTTTTGAAGTTTAATATTTTAAAAATAATTTTTTGAGGTAAAGAAGTATACTTCTCTCAAAGATTATTTCTAATCCTTTCTGAGAAATAGGGGTTTTGCTATTCCAGAGATGAATATTCCCACAAAGTTTTGATTTTATATCACAATGGATCAAGATGACATCTAATAAATCAACAAAATCCAGGCATACCAGCAAAATCTGTATGAAATGAAATGAATTCATGTGATTCGGAGAAGATACTTCACAAATCACGAATCACGAAATCCCGTTAATCACCAATTTCTCGGGCTGGCTCAGTAACCTCTCATTTCGTCCTTTCCCTGAGATCTTAGAAGTCTATCTCAACTCGGCCCTCCTAAAGATGTTGCACTGGGGGCTCTTCAGGGTCAGGGGAATGAGATCCAGCTTGTTACTGGATTTTGCATATGAATACACCATGGGAAGCTTGCAAGGCTGTCCCACTTGGGCAGGAAACTCTCAGAAGATTGCCAATTTCTCCCAGAGGGAGAAGTGGGCTAAAGATATTGCGCGGCCGCGTGCTTCTGAGAGCTTGCTTTTAAGTCTCTCTCTGGATGTTGGCCGTTGATGGGATTACACACACCTGGGTTCCTCTGCCGGTACCTTCATGCATGAGGCCTGTCCGAACATGTGGAGAGGGGCCTCCAGCATGGCTGTAGCTAGGTTCCGGTGGTCTTCGGCCTCCGGGAGCTCTGCTTGGGGTGGGGAGGGAAGCTGGAGCCCATCCCCTCTGAGGGGCCCCGGGGAAGACAGCCAGGCATGCGGGCAAGAGACACTCTGCAGTGCATATTCAATTTTCTTTTTTTTCTTCCTTCTGAAGAGATTCGGAGAAGATACTTAGTCATAAAAATATGTGATCCATGTTTATACATAATTACTATGAGACTAGTCTTTAATAAACATGTTACTGAACTGATAAACAACACTAACACAAATGAACTGCACTTGAAGCTTCTATTACATAGAAATCTCAGAAATTTTGAATAGAAAACTTGCTCAAGCCCAAAGACCATTGAAATAGGTGATATAACGATAGGGAAATAAAATCTCACAGGGTAAGTCTAAAAGCTACTCTAGAGATGAAGGTGTTTAATTTAAATAGACCAAGCTATAATCATGTCGATATAACCTGACTTTATTTTTTCTTTTACAGTTTGAGTCTTGAATCAGAAACGGGCGCCAGGGATTTTGGCTACTTACAAGGACTCAACACTCAGCACATAGGGAAAATCAAGAAATGAATGTAAGAAATAAAATGTGTAGGTTTGGAATGAAGACAGATCAAACATTTGTGGAGCCTGAAGTTGTAAGTGTATTATGAGAATAGTTTGTAGGGAAAATTATACAATTGCATAAAGTCACAATCAGTGTTCGGCCATGTTATATTCCATGCTGATGAAGACTTCTGAGTTCTTGGAAATCTTCATAAGATTTTGAGCTATTAAGAAAATTCCAAAAATACCTGATTTTTTAAAAATTTGTTACTGCTTAACTTGGTAGGAAGTTTTTTTTTAAAAAAAGGAAGAAAAATATTGAATATGCACTGCAGTGTAATGGTTCTTTAAGTTGATTTCTATGACCAGCAAGGTCAGTCTCAATGAGAAACAGACAATAAAGTAATTCTCTAGTCCAAGAAGCAGAGCTATTGGCTGATTATGGCAACCAGTAATCTGTTTTATGAAGTCTTTGGAGGATTCTAAATCCCTAAAGGTTTGAGATCCATATTTTTAGAACAGGAGTTCTCAGTTGGGGTCATATGCCCTTGTGGTCTCCCAAGATATTTCAAGGGGCTCACAGGTGAAAATTATGTAAGAGGGGACCACGGTTTGAGACAAGGGAGCCAATCAGTAGAATAAAAGTCCACAGGAAGGATACAAGGTCAGAAGGGGGCCACAGTCAGAAAAAGGTTCAGGAAAACTGCAGCAGAGGATCTACCTAAGGTTCTCTAGTTAAAAATTTGATTCTGATTTTCTCAAAACTGGATACAGCTCTCACCCATAGAAACCAGGACGTGAATATAGATAGTGGGGAGAATGTGGGGAAATTGGAAATCAATGGAGAGTCCCATCGATACTCTGAGGGGAAGGAGGCTCTGAGGCTCTGTGAACTCTAGAGTTAGTGGTGCAGTTTGGAAATGCCAAGGCTAAGTAGGAAAAGTTCTTTAAAACCAGATGACAAGACAATTAATGGGATTGACAAACCAAGTGTTGAAGTACAGGTGACTATATAAAGAAACTGTGGTATTTGGTGCTTGACAGATATTAAAGTGGGTCAAGTGCTTGCCTTGCAAGCAGCAGATTGGGGTTCAATCCCAGGCACCCCATATGGTTATCTGAGCCTGCCTGGACTGATTACTGAGATCAGTGTTTGGCATAAGCCCTGAGCATGGCCAGGTATGTCCTCTGCAAAAAAGGAAAAAGAAAGATAGAGAAAACGAAGGAAGGAAGGAAGGAAGGAAGGAAGGAAGGAAGGAAGGAAGGAAGGAAGGAAGGAAGGAAGGAAGGGAGGGAGGGAGGGAGGGAGGGAGGGAGGGAGGGAGGAAGGAAGGAAGGAAGGAAGGAGGAAGGAAGGAAGGAAGGAAGGAAGGAAGGAAGGAAGGAAGGAAGGAAGGAAGGAAGGAAGGAATGGAGGGAGGAAGGAAGGAAAAATGGAAGGAAGGAAGGAAGGAAGGAAGGAAGGAAGGAAGGAAGGAAGGAAGGGAGGGAGGGAGGGAGGGAGGGAGGGAGGGAGGGAATGAAGAAGGAAGGGAGGAAGGAAGAAAGGGAGGGAGAAAGGGAGGGAGGAAGGGAGGGAGGAAGGAAGGAAGGAAGGAAGGAAGGAAGGAAGGAAGGAAGGAAGGAAGGAAGGGAGGGAGGGAGGGAGGGGTGGAGGGAGGGAGGGAGGGATGGAATGAAGAAGGAAGGGAGGAAAGAAGAAAGGGAGGGAGAAAGGTAGGGAGGGAGGAAGGAAGGAAGGAAGGAAGGAAGGAAGGGAGGGAGGGAGGGGTGGAGGGAGGGAGGGAGGGAATGAAGAAGGAAGGGAGGAAAGAAGAAAGGGAGGGAGAAAGGTAGGGAGGGAGGGAGGAAGGAAGGAAGGAAGGAAGGAAGGAAGGAAGGAAGGAAGGAAGGAAGGAAGGAAGGAAGGAAGGAAGGAAGGAAGGAAGGAAGGGAGGGAGGGAGGGAGAGAGGGAGGAAGGGAGGGAGGGAGGGAGGGAGGGAGGGAGGGAGGGAGGGAGGGAATGAGGAAGGAAGGAAGGAAGGAAGGAAGGAAGGAAGGAAGGAAGGAAGGAAGGAAGGAAGGAAGGAAGGAAGGAAGGAAGGAAGGAAGGAAGGAAAAAGGGAGGGAGGGAGGGAGGGAGGGAAAATGTGGCACCAAACGAATACTATACATCCGTAAGAAAAGATGAAGTCATGCAATCTGCTTCTAGGTGGCTGTATCTGGAGAGCATCATGCTGTGTAAAGTTAGTTAGAAGAACAGGGAAAGATGCAGAATGATCTCTCATATGTGGAACATAAAGAAACATATTAAGGGAGTAGCAATGCTTAAAGACAACATAAAATGAGAATGTGTCTTTAGTGGGAAGCTTACCATAGAAAGGGATGGAAGAGGGTAATAGAATGGGAGAAAGGTATACTGGGACAAGGGTAAATGTAAGTGAACACTAGTCCAGGGTATGTAAGATTCATGAAACCCCACCATTGATCATATTAAATATCAGAGTGGCTAAAATTATATTAAATTAAATTAATTTTTTAATTTACAAGAATGAGTAAATATGACTTAACTATAGAAGTAGATCATTTAGATTGATCATTCCAGGGATGGGAGTGACAGGCCCACTGGTCTCATTCAAGATGGGGCACTCAGGGCCAAAGCAATAGTACAGCTGATAGGGTTTTTGCCTTTTACATGCTCAACTCAGGTTCAATCCCTGGCATCCCATATGGTCTCCTCAAGCACTGCCACGAGTAATTCCTGAGTTCAGAGCAAGGAGTTACCCTGAGCATCACCAGGAATGACCCAAAAAGAAAAACAAAATGATGGAGCACTTAAGTCTTGCCTTTACCACAGAATTCGAGGAAATGCTCCTTAGCATCACAGGGTAAGACTTGCTTCAGTCTTACAATGGAGGTAATGATGGCATCTCTTTGCCAAGTTCGAGAAAATTTTATCTAAGTCATTTAACCAAGGAATTGTCATGGATATGAGTTTATGTGTATGGAGAAGTAGAACTGGTGAAAAAAATGTGACAGTGGATATATGCAATGCATAACCAGATGAAAGATCAAATATACCCGTAAGTATTTTGAGCCCTATAACACAGCAAACCGATGTTTGATTTTATACTATTTTTTTCATTATCATTGGCCAAAATATTCATAGTAAGTATATAGTCACATCAAAGAAGCATCTGATTTACATTATGTGGTAATGATAGAATTAAAATGAGTCATTATTGTATCCCGAATAAAGGTTCATTTTCTCAATGATTTGCCAGAAAAGTTTCTGTGGTCAGATTCAAAATATAGGTTACATATTGGTCATTGTATTTGAACTTCATCAGTGGGGATTCCTGGCGGGGTTATCATATAAAAAAGTCATCTTCTAGACAACAGAAAGTCGGATGACTGCAGGCATGGGAGGGACTGTTTATTAGAGGAGCCAGACAAACCTCTTAGATGCTTATTGGGCAGTAGGCTGACTTCATTGATTGTTTTAGCTAGTGATCCTCCATGAGAATGTGGTTCATAGTTGTTGTTGAAGAATTTAGGAAGAAAGGCTCCAAAGTGGGACTCAAGGACAGTTCCTAGTGATTCCTAGTCTATTGGGAAGAATTCAATGCAGATTAGAGGTTGTGGCAGTGCTCAGACCTGCGATTGCAGGGAGTTAGCTGCTCCATCTTCCTCAGGAATCTCCAAAACTACACATGGTGACTGCACATTGGGACCATGTAGTGCTGGGCATAAAACCAGGGTAGGTTTACAGGAAGACACAGACCTCAACTCCTCTATTATATCCTCAGCCCTACTAAGGAATATTTCTCTAAAACCAAAACAAAAATTTGTTTCCAAAAATTTAGGTAGATTATCCCAAGTTTTTGCTAACTCTCCCAGGTGAATATCTTTTATGGATTTGTTGGGATGGGGGGTTGAGGGTGGTACAAACATAATTCCCATTTTCTGAGGTTATGTTTAAAGTTTTCAAGATATCAATAGGCAATAAGAGCTTAATGGAAGATATATTAAACTGATGATATCTCATTGTACAGTTTTAAATATTAATTAAACCATACTGAATATCTGGTCTTAATATTCTAATTTTTTAATGAAATTAAATCCAAGTATACTCAAATTTAATTGTTATTACCTCTTAAGTCTTGATATATGGCAGCCCATTAAATATATTTTATTGGAATTAGATTACCAACACTGTCATAACTTTGCATTTGATCCTTACTATATCTAATTTGTCTACACTTCTCAGAAATACATTTACTCTCTACAGGCATTGTATTATAGATGATAAATACTGGATTTTTTAAGAGGCATGATTGAAATATTTTTCCAATGTATCTACTTTGTATCTCAACACATAGATTCAACTGTTCACATTTTATAAACTCTGCAAGGGAAGAAATGATATTAAATTTTTTGTTTTAATTTTTTTATTTAAATCTTGTTTTCAGAGGATATTAGAATTGTTAAAATGGCAGCAATGTCTTTATTATTATGCCACTGAGGATACTAATCTTCACTTATAGTCTATCCAGTAGTTTGAAAGAATTGTTTGTGTGCATGATAATCCTGTTGACCCATGCACTCTTTGTAGAGTTGATTTGGTTCTTCATAGTTTGTTCTACACCTTCATGTATATTAAACCACTTTACTTGCACTGTACCACTATGGCACTGTCACCCCGTTGTTCATCGATTTGTTCGAGCGGGCACCAGTAAAAAAGTACTGGCTTACTTGCACAATGTTCAAAAATAAATTTTGAGATGAGAAGATATATAAGCCCTAGAAAAGAGTTAATATTTCAAGAATATTATCATTTAAATATTTTTATTCCTATGGTTTAGGTATACAGAATTAAATTTATTTTTTAATTTTGAGTTCTTTATGTATTAAAGAAAGTGGTCTCACTAATGAATAATTCCAACTGACATTAAACCATTATTATGACCTTTCATAAGAATATGAAACTTTTATTAAGATGAACTGTCTCAAGGATATTTTTGGACAGGAAACATATGCAAGCTATTCCCCCAACATCTGTAAAGTAACATAAAGAATTTATGGAAATAACATTAGTGAGATTAGAATATGTGACCAGTATCATATCACAGAGCTCCAACTTACAATAAAAACTTTATTTAGAAATAAAGATTTCCTCCTCTGAGCACTAATCTAACTTTGAACATAACAAGCATTTGGCACTTCTGCATGTCTTATCTACCCTAATGACTCTAAAATTCCTTAAAGGCACTGGCTGAACTTTACTTATCCCATAGATACAAGAAGCACAGTTTGTTTTACCCAGTAGGTGCTCAATAAACAATGAAGGAATAGCAATCCAAAGAGATAATTGCAGCTTTTACTTTGGAGAAAACCATAGGGCCATGATGAAGAAAATCATGATAACGAACTGACACATAGAGGAAGCATATGGCAATGAAGTTTAACTCTAGTGTGTGACCCATATTCAGGAAATATGGTGGCATAAGGGCACACATTCAGATTGTTCACACTCTGAAACTATGTAAATGAACATAAAAAAGTATTCTGCTCAATTTATCAAGCAGTGTGCTACACAAGTCATTTTTCAAAAACACATTCTTAAAAAAAAAAACTTGCTGTCCAAAAGTCAATGAGCAAAGAATAGTTGGAGTATTTCCTAATAAATATATAGATAAATAAAAATATGTATATATATGCATATATACATATGTGTATATATACATACACTTAAGTCAGATGGTCATACTTTCTCAACCTGATAATGATAAAACTTGAATAGTCATTATTTAAACATTTTTTTAATCTTTATTTAATGTCTAAATGTATCTGAATTTTATGAGAATACTTAATTGGAATATATCAATAGGAGGTTCAACATGTTCAGTTATCAATACATTATTATAGACAAAAGATGATCATTTAGACACTAGCCTTATGGCAGTGCTACTGAAGAGATTTAGAGCTTGAGTTTATAGAGCCTGGAGGTGGATTGTATATGGGCATGAGGAAGAACACATGTCAATGATGCCTTCTCCTGAAGGGCAAACCACATAAAAGCACTCTTTAGATGGGAAACTAACTTTTTTGGGAAGGTGTGGTCATAAGGCAGAATTAAGTTCTGGGCTTACTCTTCTTGAAACGTTTATGAGATCTGTTTCAGTTGATATTTCAATGGCGAAGTGTTGATTGTGGAATTATGAAGAATTTTCTGGACTGGAAATAAACATTTGGAAATCTTTAACTTACAAATAAAATTTTTCAAACACTATATATGCCTTTGTATTTTCCAGATGGTAATTCTTGAAAACAGAACATGTATAGCAAAATCTGCATGAACAAGAGAAAGAGCAAGTAACAGCAAGACAAAAATATAAAATGGTGGAAGACAGTAAATCACTTAGAACAGTAAATGTAAATATGAAAAAAAATTACTATGGGGAAAAAATGCAAAGGATGAGCTCAGGCCAACTACTCAATTTAAATGTAAAGGAGACCAGGAATGTAAATAAAACCCACTGAGATTTCATGTTCAAGCAAGGCAGCAAAGTACAGGAGCACAGAGGATGGGCAGAATCAGTCTGTGGATATTGTGGCTAAGCTCAGAGAGCCCAGAAAGCTACCAAGAGTATTCTGCCTATATGGGCAGAGCCTGGCGAGCTACCCATGGCATATCCGGTATGCCAAATACACTAGCAACAAGTCTCACAATGGAGGCATTACTGGTGCCTGCTCGAGCAAATCGATGAACGACAGTGCTACAGTGCTAAGATTTAGCATGAGTATCATGCAGCTCTGCTTTGTGAACTACACCTGAGTAGTCTTAGGCTCTCTGAAACTCAGGCTTACTGGTCAGGCTTTGACCACAGGACAGGAAGTCTCACTGAAACAGTTTTCCAAACTCGGTTCATTTCTCTCCATAAATTTTTGATGCGCACTACTTACCTCGTTAGGATAAACCACCAACCAAAGACCCCAGTACTCACCCTGACCCTCCCTGAATGGGAAGGTTATAAAATAATCCAAAGTGTTGCCATTTTGTAAAACCTGCCTCCCTTTCTGAATAGGTAGGTGGTCCTAGTTCCCTCCCAGGTGAGCTTTTAATGTCCCTTTGACCTGGACAAATATAGTAACTAGCTTTTCATGAGCTCAGCTCAGTTGTTTAATTATTTTTGTGTCCATAGCAAGAATTCACCAGAATTTTGAAGTCTTTCCTCTAACAGAATTACCATGAATGATTTGCTCTGTGATCAGGTAAGGAATCAGGCAGAGGATACATCCCTTCGGTTTGCATGTCCAATTTGGGAGCAAACCTGAGACTCATACAGTTCTTCCTCCAATTTGTGTGCTTTTCCAAAGATCACAGGTGATGACTTAATTTGTCTGGCTGAACCCTTCTGCTTTTATGATTGCTAACTTAAATTGTTATCACAATTCCCACCATCACACCCCACCCCCCTATTCCCCACCTTATGTTTAATGACTTTCATTTTATACTCTTTTCTCACATTCTCATCATTAAACTTTTCAAAAAAAATTTTGTAACAGAACTCATTTTATTGCTGTACTATTTTGGAGCTTCTCTCTTTCTGAAGCATTCAATCTCCCAGTATAAAAAATGCACACTACTCTTCAGACCTCAAATGACAAAGCATTGTAGAAAAATCTTTCCCTTAAACTATATGTTCTTTCCATTAAACAAGTTAACAATTTGTAATCATATATTTGGAATACTTTAATTTTGTGGAATATTCTTTAATAACCTCTAATATTTACTAAGCAAGATGCCTCATGTAAATTTGGATATTGTCCATCATCAAATTTAGTTTAGTCTAAAAACAGAAAACTATTTTCTCTAAACATATCAATGTTTGTGATTTTAGAAGTATATTGTTATATGAGAAAATATGGACTGGAGTGATAACACAGCAGGTAGGGCATTTGCCTTGCACACAGCCAACCCAGGTTCAATTATTTCGTCCCTCTCAGAGAGCTGAACAAGCGACCGAGAGTATCCTGCCCGCACAGCAGAGCCTGGCAAGCCACCCGTGACATATTCGATATGCCAAAAACAGTAACAACAAGTCTCACAATGGACATGTTACTGGTGTCCGCTTGAGCAAATCGATGAACAACGGGACTAGAGTTCTACAGTGCTATGAGAAAGTAATATGCAGTTGCTCAATATGTGTTGAATGAACTAAACTGTTTTAGGACCCTCTTTATTTACTATCTGGTAGCATTTAGAACTGGGAAAAGAGAAAACAGGAAGAAGGTACTTAAATTCTTTTGTACTTATTTTTAAGAAATAGTTTCTAAGCATCTCCTTCTGGACAGCAATAAGAACTAAGAGAGCTCTTAGTTTCTCCCAAGTTAAGAGAAGTATGAAAAGTACCAAATTGTTGAGGGAGATAGGAAAGATGCCCCATGACAATGGAATTCCTAGGAAGTAATAAAACCAGTATTCAAGATTGCAAAGAACCCACCTTGTGAACTAGTGGTTCTGATAAGACTTCACCTGGCACCAAGAGACCCAGAGAGGGCTGGACCACCCTCTGAGAGAAGATCCAGCAGAAGCAAAGGTCAAGAAAAGGAGTTTTTAAAAAGAAAAGGAGTTTTTAAAAAGACCACTCCCAACTCTATACCCCCTTGGCAACCACCCAAGCAAGAAACTCTTTCCTAGCTATAAGCCTCATGTGAGGCAGCTTGGCAGAAACCTTATAAAATCCACTTTGAACAAAAGAAGTGCTTGCATATGCTGCCCAAGCCCATGGGCTACTTGTGCGCACATGGCTGAGCACATGTGATGCCCAAGCACACGTGTCACCTCTCCCCTCTTGAAATGTGTGCTGAGGTTCTCTTCATCTTTGGAGAAGCACACATTCTCTCCTGAGGGTGTTACTCCCACTTTTATCTCCCTCCTTCCCCTTTCTCAAAACCTCCAAATAAAATCTGACTTTATTTCACAGCTCATGTCCTGAAATTCCTTTTTGTGAGATAGGACAAGGACCTGGAAGGTCTGGGTATGCCTCAGACTAACTTTCTCTTCCTGAAAGAGCTATTCCTTGCTCCAGCCTGAGTCCATGGCTCCCCAGGAAATTGGGTGGGGATTAACTCCCATACTGAGCAGGTTTGGCTTGACAGTCACCTGGTGGAATTGATGGGGATCTGGACCATGCTGTGCAGGGTCTCACCTGCAGACTTTATCAATCATAGCCTTCCTAACTGGTACCCAGGGTGGCAGAGGCAGATCAGGAGAAAGGGATCACCTCTCTCGACTCTCTGCAATAAATAAAAGTAGTACAATGTGTTTGCCAGTTCCAGAGAGATAGTAGAGTGGGTAAGCTGCTCCCCATGCACACTGCAGACCCAGATTTGATCCCTGCACTGAGCCTCCTGGAATGATCCCTGAGTGGAGAGCCAGAGTTAAGTCCTAGGCACATCCAAACATGACCCTAACCAAAAACAAATAAATAAATGTGTCCTCACCACTGGCCCCACTTTGTCTTCTTACTAAGTAATCCAAGTAGACAAAGTTAACTCTCAATTAAAATGTCAGCCATGTGCTCTGGGAAGAACCGGTTCTTAGGATCACTATCAGTTTTAGTCACTGTCTTGCTGCTTTCTGTTGTCTCATCTGATGTTCCAACAGGGTTCTCTGTCCAGTGAATTTGCTGTCTTGCTGCTTATCTAATGATAGGAAGATGATTTCTTTGGTCTTCTTTTGCGATGAGAAGAATGGAGTTTTGGATTTGAAAATATTTCTAAGCTCTCATAGATCTTATTAGAAAAATAAATTGGACAATTCTTTAAAAAGCAATTCATGGAAGACAATGGTTTAAGAGAATTTTGAGGATTTGTTGGAATACTACACTGATGAATCACTTATTCTTTGTCTTATAGTTTAGGACAGAGATCCAAAACAGATGAATGGGTGACAAATTAATCAATGATTGAAAAATTTGTATCACTATATTTGGTTTTGTAACATCAATTTTGTCCTTCTCTTTGCCTACCCTCTTTTTTTTCTCTTTCTCCTTCTTTTCCTCTCTACAGTTTCTGTCTGTTTTTTTTTTCTGTTATTGGAAATTTGTTGAGCAGAATTATGAAACAAGAACAGAGAAGTCCATTCAAATATTCACTTCAATACTGAAAACATTAAGGAGTTTACATTACCACATAATGAGTAAATTTTGTTCCATAAACCATTCTTACTAAGAGAGGATGGTTAAAGAGAAAATACTTATAGAAATACAAACTATTAAGAGAACATGCTTAAGAATTTCAAAAGTTTATGTTAGCTATGCTGAGATAAGACAAATATATACATGATTAAATTTACCTTACAATCTAGTGTGTCACATATAATTTCAGATAAACTGCTTCGGGGAGTTTACCTACTGCATTTCTTAGAAAATTGAATATGTTTTCCTTTAAAGGTAAAAATGTCATGTACCTTAGCATAGAGCTGGTATGTGATTATTATTTTTAAATTGAATATATTAATAAAATACCTGTCTACAGAGTTTTAAATTATGTAAATTTTTGTTTCAGCATCTGTCATATAATATACAGCACACTGACATCATTTCCATGCAAGAGAAATCAGTCTCCTTAATATTATTTCTTTGCTTAAGGATATAAAATATTGTAGAATATTGGTTGGCAAATATGCTTCTCTTTTATGTAATATTTACTTAGAAGATCTTTTAATGCAGTAAAAACAGACACACAAAAATATCTCCCACAAGAGTACAGATTTTAAAAGTATTAGGGTTCATATTAAATTCCTCAGAATGTAACCACTTTGATTCCTTCTGATTTTTGAGAATAACAAGTAAAATATTTTTAAAGTTTTAGTAAACTTTAAAATAAATAAAGATGTGTACAATAAATGCTAAATTAAGTAAAAAGGGAGAACAGAAAGTTTTATATTCTTAGTACTGTTCATATGTTCTTTCCTAAGTGCAAACAATATCTCATAAAACGTGCAAATAATAATCTCATAAAAAGCTTTAGAAGATACAGAGTCATTTAAAAAATTCAGTTTTCTAAAACCAACTGCCAGGGACTCTCCAGTGTTGACATTAAATTGTATTATTTTTCTGGTCTTACAAATAGCATGTCAGGAGGCACATTAGCATAAGACTCGGAATGAAACCAGCCCATTTCTCTGATCCCCAAAGATCCTAAGGATTGACAACTTGAAACAGATGGCCTGTTGTAAAGGATCCAGCGTAAGACCAGAACCACTACATGGGTGACAGTTCTCCTTGCCAGGACTTTGTCTGTACTTTCCCATGATGCATTTGGACAGTTTCACCACTAGCAGAGTTTTGATGGCAGGTACTTGAGGTTATTGGGAGAGGGTAGATATGAACGTGGCTCAATGACCTTGAGGTGAGACCTGGGGACAGACTTGGATGAAACCACAGTGTTCCAGTGGGCTGTGTGTTGGCTGAATCTGGTAGGCATGGCTGGGGGGCAGTGAAACTTCTGTTTCTTTGGCACAAACACATGCTAGACTTGCTCTCTGCCTAAGCATTCTTTCCCCATTAATCACAGAGGATCTGAGAGGCCTCATTTGCCTTAAAAAAAATTGATGGCTGATTATATAATAAGGGGCACGTTATAAGGTATGAAAAAACTAACAAGTTGAAGTCAGAAATATGATTACATTTTTAAAGTTTTTGTTTACTGATGTAATTCTCTCTACACAATACAAAATAGAATCTAGGAATGCTCTGTATATTCATATTTTATATTATAAGAAGACTAACATCTTTCAAGGGAAATGAATAAAGAATTCAAGGGAATTGGCATTACTCACCATGCTTTCTTATGAAATTTTTGATGTGTACAAACGCTTAACAAAAATTCTATTTTTTTTAACATTTAACAGAAGGAATATATGGGAATCACTTCTCATAGTGCTCAGCCACAGAAGTATTCAAGTAATTTGAGGAGAAAATATAGTTTATTTTAGAATCATGCTATCATTGGGCAATAGTGTTTCCATACATTTTCATTTGTTTTACTATGATTATAGCATTATTCTCTTTCATTATCAATTCCTGCTCTTACTATGGAAATATAGAAAATTATCTTATCTTCTGCAGTTAGTCTCTAATATTCACAAACCATACAAATTTAAACACTTCTGATACTGGTCATAAAAATATTGTATTTTATTCTTAGTCATTTTTATATCATAGTATATTATAAAATGATTGTTTTAATATTAATGTTTGATTTATTTAAAATAGAACTGACATGTAACTTGATGTTAAAACATGTTAGATTTATGGAACTTGAACATGATATAATTTAAATTAAATTTACATACAGGAGAAGATAGAATGATTTTTTCCCATTTGAATATATAATGGTTCCACCACCATTTATTGTCACTTAGTTTTGTTTTTTGGGCCATGCATGCCAGTGTTCAGGACTTACTCCTGGATGTGAACTCAGGGATCAGCCACTCCTGGTGGGCTCAGGGGACCACATGGGATGCCAGCGATCAAACCATCATGGACTCATTCAAGGCAACCGCCTTGCCTGCTGTACGATCACTCTGTCCCCAACACCACCATTTGTTAAAGACCATTTTTTAACCTAAATAATAAATCCATTAGTGGATAATATGATAGCAATGAAAAAACGATGTAATAAATGAAAACTCATCAGCATATAGAATATATCATTTTCTAAGATTTACTTTATGTATACAAATATATCCAGCATAGTATTTTAGTTCTTTCCTTTATTTTTAATCTAGGTGCTGTACTGTTAGTGATAAGTTCATGCATACATTGTACCAACACCAGAATTACCACCATATTTGCTGTGTGTCTTCAGTAACAACCCAGACACCACGCTCCTATCCTACCTTTCATTTCCAGGTTAATTCAATTCTATGGACAACTCTCCAGTTCAGTTGTCTTTGACCATTTCTTGCTCCTTTACTGTGTTTCTTTCTATGCCACATCTGAAAGAGATCATCTTATGTCTGTGCCTCTCCTGCTGACTGAATAACTCAACATTATATCCTCTAGCTTCATCCATGTATCAGCAAATAGCACAATCCCATCTTTTCTTATAGTTGAGTAGCATTCCCTTGTGTATATGTTACATTTATTTTAAATTGAAAAATGTTAATTTGATATTTGTGAAATTTGAACGAATCTTATAACGTTTTTTTCTATACCCAACAGTGCTCAAGATTTTTCCTAGCTCTGCAATCAGTTATCATTCCTGGAGATGCTGTGGGTCGAGGGGGCATTTAGGGAGTTGGGATTAAACCTGTGGATTAACTCTGTGCAAGGAATTTCTCTACCTGCTGTATTACTCACTGACCCTTACAACTGCGTTGCAATGAATAAGAAAGGCCTTTGTGAAAGTCACAAATGAGCTATAATTGTTCTGGTTAAAAGTTTGTGAACTTACTCTATTACAGATTTCTATATTAATATTACATAAATTGAATTACTCTCAGTAAAAATGGTAAGAATAGTCAAAATTAAGTTTGAATTAATTTCTGCCCAATTTTTAAAATATTAATATTTAAGATCACCTGTTTAAGATCTTCTATTGTTTCCAACAATAGAAGAGTTGTTGATATTGATTTTTCTTTCTTGAAAGAAAAGATACTGAAAAACAGATAAAGTGAATATCTCTTTTCTCAGTTGGGATTTTGGGGCAAGGAGGCTAAACCTGGTGGTCCTATGAGCTTTTTTTCTGGCTCTCCACTCAGGGATCTCTCTTGGTGGAGTTCAGAAAACCATATGGGGTTCTGGGGTATCGAGTCAGAGTTGGCCAGGTGCAAGGCAAGTGCCTTACTTGCTGTACTATTGTTTTGGCCCCTGAGTGATTAAGTGCCATGATTGGCCAATGAGCGGTATATAACTAATTCCCTTAGAAAAAGAAAGTAAATGTGTGGAGTGTTATAGTCATTTTGGTTTTCTTTCTGAAGACATTTTATGGATCATATTTAGAAAGGAGAACCCAAGCTGAAAAAGGCAAAATTTGCGTTTGGGAAGCAATAGGTTATATTTTAAATTGGTAACACAGAGATGATTGCTTATGAACATTTGAGAGAATTAATTTTTTTTTATAGATGATTGCTTTATTTATTTATTTTTGCTTTTTTGGGTCACACCCAGCGATGCTCAGGGGTTACTTCTGGCTTTGCACTCAGGAATTACTCCTGGCGGTGCTTGGGGGACCATATGGGATGCCGGGGATCGAACCCGGGTCGGCCGCGTGCAAGGCAAACGCCCTACCCGCTGTGCTATCGCTCCGGCCCCTGAGAGAATTAAATTTTAAAGGTAATGTACCAGAGAGAAAATAACTGTCCAGATAGAGTTCTATAAATGCATAGAATAATCCTATTGAATCTGATGCTAGAGAGTTAGATTTGCAGTCACAGAGTGAAATTTTACAAGGTTGGACAAGATAAACCAAGAGCTCTAAACCTACCACTTTCCAGAGCTTAAACAACTGGAAGATTAAAAAAAATACAGAGTTAAAAAACTTATTGAACAGTTAGGCTATTAATTAGCTTTTATAGAAGCATCATATCATACACACATTCCATTAAACTTGATCTCGAGTAAAGATTTTTTCACAATTCCCCAAAAGATTCTCAAATCAAGGTCAAAATAATTATGATTCACAAAGAGTTCCCAAAATAAAGATAAATAATAAACACAATAACATATTAGCATAAAGCCCATAACTCAACTCCAGATCAGTATTTTACAATTAATCATGAAACTTTGATACATAAGTACAATAAGTGAGTCATATAGTTAAACTTAATAATGACAGAAATTATAAAATTAGCTGGCCAAGAAAAAAGAGTTAAAGGAGAGCATGGACATAATAATGTAGGAAAAAAATAAAAGAGAATCAGGTAAAACTGTACAGCTGAAAGTATCTTAAATAAGAGTTTCATTGAGTAATTTAAATTATGAATAAAATATTAGAAAAAAGCTAAGATAATTTGAAGATAATTAAAATTATGCACATTGACAAGAAATTTAAGCATAGATGTAAAACTGCCTGAAACAATTAAAATAACATCAAGGATTTTCTGTAAGAATACCAAATTTTCTCACTACTAGAAAATGTTGTATTTCATTATAAAGATCGAAAAAATTATTTAAAAAAATAATAGTTCCATGGAGCCAGAGCCATAATATAGGGGGTAAGGTGCTGGCCTTGCACACCACTGACCAAGTTTGATCCCCAGCAACCTATAGGGCTCTCCAAGCACTACGTCCTAGGAATGATTTCTGAGTCAGAGTCAGGAGATGAGATTATGTTGAGCATTGGTAGGTGTGGCCCCCAAACAAAACACAAACAAAAGTAATGATAGTTCCAAATGTTATAATTGGATGAAAGTTATGAACTTGTAGATATCTGATATAGGATGTACCCCCTGCTTCAAAATTTTGTTTAAAATATTAATTAAACAAAGCTTTCACATGCAACAAGATAAAATGAAATGCTTATTATGTAAAGTTCTGTGCAGTCTATGGCGAGTTTTCTAAGTCGGTCTTAAAATGATTTAAGAAAAACAGAGGATGAAAGAAAATTGTCCTGAAGATTTATTATTGTTGGGAAGAAGGGTGGGGTGGCAGTCTACAAAAGGACTTGGGTTTATTACAAACTTTCCCATATGCAATGAGAAAGGGAAGAGAGAGGAATGGGGATTAAGTGATAAATAATATTTATTACTTACAAGTAATAAAATTAATTTTAAAAGGTTATTATAATCCACAAAAGTGGAATTTTATTGATTTGGTTTCTGGTATTTACATTAGCCACCTTTTAAATTTTTTCTTGGAGAAAAAATTATGAAATAAATTTTGCATGTGGTGGGGAAGGGTCTGGAGCAGGTGGCAAGAAAACTAGGCACACTGATAGAGGTCACACTGGTGATGGGATTATGTTGGAACATTATATGCCTTGAATAACAGTATTATGAATAACTCTGGTAAAACATGATGTTCTAATAAACATAATTTTTAAAAAACTATGTTAAAGTATGAGGGAGAGTGAGGCAGGGAAAAGTAAAAAAATGAAAACTAAGAGAACATAAGAGGCATCAAAAAACACTGGAAATTCTGGTTTCAATATTGATAGATATGTTTTATTAAGAGTTATTTTATGTTATGGTAATTACTTAGCACTGTAATAAAAAATAAGATTCTGACTACTCACACATTCTATACTTTGACTAGGTTTTATTGTCATGATAAAAACTACAGTTCACATACCCTAAAAGTAGTGTTTTCCAAACCATATGATTTTCTATTGTTAAAGATTCAGAATCCAATACCACATATCGTGCATTCTGACTCAAAAATTCTTAAGGTTTGACCCAAGGAATTTGAATTTAGGATGTAACTCTCTGTAATTTCAATGCATGACAATGTGATTTCAATGAATGTTAACTTTTTAAGAAGGCATTTAAGCACATGTATGAAACAATAAGAAAACATGAAGCAACATATGATTTAAATGTTCCACTTCAAGTATTACTGCAATCTTTACTGAATCCACCATTTTCATATTTACTGATCATTGCAGTAAATCTAGAGGTTAGACGCCACTCATACTTGGCCAAGCTAACTACAGGGCTTCATGCTCATTTATTTTCTAGGTTCAAGGCCTTCCTATTGATCATTCTACCATGCAAATACAGCTCACAGTGATTGTATCTTCTCTGATCTCTGTGAAAATTCTACCCCCACTCCCACTCCATCTTCAACCCCATCAGATTTATGGATTGAATCCACTTACAGTGTTAGTTATGTTGGTTGGCCTTCTCCTAACTCTGTTGACTCCTGAAATTCTGTATGTACTCTCCTGTTCAAAGTGGCTTATTAATGGTGAGATGAAGGCCAAAAGTGAAAATCATTTATGTTCTCTTTTTCATAGAGTTTTGGTCATGAGTAAAGAAATTCACTAATCTCAAATTGGACATTCTGACATTTCTGTCAACTTGGGAATTCTCTGGCAAAGTCATGTAAGTTTTGAATGCACTTTTATTTCAAACATTGTGCAAGTTCAGTCTCAACATACTTATCCATCAGATATAGAAGGATTGCTGTCATCTGTGGAATATAAAATAACAGAGCGGGAGACTAACACCCAGTAGTAGTAGTAGAGATAAGGACTAGGAGATCTGCCCCACAGCTTGGAAACTGGCTTCATAGGCTGGGGGAAAAGGCAGCTCAGATAGAGAAGAGAACACCAAGTAGAGGATGTTGGGAAGACCCATTCGGGTTGAAAGATGTGAGTTGAAAGTAGACTATAGACTGAACATGAAGACCATTCAATACCTATATTGCAAACTACAACACCCAAAAGAAGCAAGAACAAAAGGTAAGACCCTGCCACAGAGGCAGGGTGGGGTGGGGTTGGTGAGAGGGATACTGGGATCATTGGTGGAGGAGAATGAGCACTGGTGGAGGGATGGGCAATGATCACTGTATGACTGAAAAGCAAACACAAAAGCTCATAAATTTGAAACTGTACCTCACAGTGATTCACTAATAAAAAAAATTTAAATACCTGTCCACAAAGTTGCTTTTGTTTAGTCCTTGATACTTTCATTTTTATCACAAAGTTCCATATCTGTGTGCATCCTCTTGTCACTCCAAATTCTTCTTTCCAACCCTGTAGTATGTATTCATTGCAAAAAGGTATCCTTGCAAATGTTACTATGGCTCCCAGTTCCCTGTGACTATAAAAATGTTGCACATACTCCTGTGTGTGCCCATAGGGGATCATGGTGAGGGTTGGGGGAGGTATGGTCATTGCTCAAAAGTGATCCTTTTGTCCTGACTCCACATATCTAAGTCATACATCTGGGATACATGTCCTAGCATTGGGAGGCTCTGTTTCTGAGAATGAATAACTGAAAAAAAATATCAAATTAGAGCACATTAAGTATTTAAATTAGCTAATAACTTGTGCTGAATAAGTATTGAATGTTATATAATTACTATACTATAATTAGGAATATTCTATAATTATTAAGTATTTTCCATGCTCCATATTATTGTGGAATTTATTCTCATACCTCCACTCTTTTGAGCGGTCCTTTTCCTTCATCATCTAACCTCAGAGCTCTCCACTCTGAAACTACTCGGCATTTGAGTGGAAGTATTCAACTGCTATGTACTCAACTCCTACTTTCTCTGAAATTAATCATTAACCCTCATCCCCTAATCACTACTAAGTATTTTATCTTCAACATCCTAACTCAGTTTATTCATTACAATATATACCTGCCCTAATAAACATGGAAATAAAGGTCATACTATATTTATATCTTCATAAACTACATTAACAATACTTTGACTATTAACCATTGATTAGTGACTGAAAGAATGATGAATATCCATGGCATTTCATTGTATTCCTTCCAAGGATCCTTTCCATCCTTTTACATTAATTTGAAGAAAACATAGACCAGGAATGAGGGAGGAGTGATCAGTGGGTCAGTGAAGAAAAATAATCATTTATGTCCTCTGAAGTACAATGTAATTTGAGGGATAGATGAGCAGAGAAGCAAAGTTAAAATGAATTTGTACTTGTTCCTTATTCCATCTAGACCCAAATCATCAAACCCAGTGGGTCCCCAACTGTTAGGTAATATATTCCTGTGTATGTTGTGGTGATGATGTTCTTGCCTGAGGATATGTGCGGAAGTGAGAATCATATGGCAGTTCCAGATTGGAGAAAGCTGCTCCACAGCTTGTGAAAGAGACTCTTCCAGAAGGCTCTTCTTTGTAATTGGAGCACAGAAAACTGTGCTAAGCTTTTCTTATTGTGGGTTTCCTAATATGTTGGCCCATGACAATTTTGGGAACTGTGTTTACCACCCAGTTTGGGGCAATGTGTTAGGTTAAAAGACCTATTGTTTGTGACTTGGAAGCATGGGTTTCCCAGGCCTCTGCAAGCAGGCAATCCTCTGAAAACAGCTTTTGTCTATTGCCACGCTGCAATCACTTGCCTCATTGTTGAAATTCAGTTTGAGAAGAAAAAAAAAGAAAGAAAGAAAAGGAATTGTCATCTGCAGCTGCAAACTCCCAAACCTTCTGGGGCTCAGATACATTAGAATTGCTGAAACTGTTAGAAGAATCTTTTCGCATTGTTATTGGACTTTTTCACCTTCAATTTGCTTCTCAACTCGTCTTACATCCTGTGGGAATCCTGAATTCTGTTCTCTAAACCATACCATAGAAATTATGATTCTTTTAGTCGTGAAGCAGATTTATACCAGTGAATCTAGCTTGCTTATCAAATTGCTGATCACTCTTAAACATTTTAGCAAATAACTGGATGTCATGAAGTTCTGAAGACTATTAACTAATATTACAGCAAAATAGGCACTAGCTAAAATATTTTAATTGCATATGAAACCCTTCTTCTTGCTGTCATGTTAATTGTAGATTTCCCTAATTGAGAATCTGTGGGAGGGTATCTGCCCCGGAAGCCTCATATGTGTTAAGACATCTGTTTTGCTAACCATCAGCCGGTCTTTCAGAGAGAACTAGTTACAAACACCACTTCTCCCTGGGACCTCCACTCCAGTGCAGAGTAGTTGCAGAGTGGAGAGCTCTGAGCTTAGATGATGAAGGAAAAGAAAACTGCAAAGTAAGGTTCTATGCAGATACCTTTTAATTTTGAATTCCCATATTTTGACTTTTGCAGAGTGATTGTTGCAACAATCTGCAGGATTATACCAATCCATTTCTAATTTTTTAAGTAATACTTTTCATGAATAAAAAGCTCTGTGTCCTGCCTGCCAACCGGAGGAAAAGCTCAGTGTTCAGAAATGCAGGTTCAAAGGCACACAGAATCCTCATAATGTTCTTTGTCTTTAGTAGTTTTCTAGGATGACTCCAGACCTGCAAACACAGTGGGATGACGTTCAATAAAAATGTATATTTTATTTCATTATAGTATTGACTTTATCGAACTAAAACATAAAAGTTCAGACCCAAGGCTACATAATTCCATTGCTTTTTTCTGAGTGACATTGGGGAAATTTTCATTGCTTTTCTCCTTACTTCTACCATCTGCAATGGGGACAGATTCATCTTCATCAAGCCACTATAAGGGGCAAGGAGAAAGAGAGAATTTTCTATTCAAATTCAGATGCACAGCAACTCCCAAAGAATGATGCATTTCCTCTACTGCTCTGAAATTCTACCTTATTAAATAAAGATCTATCTCTCACCGAGTACTGAGGTACTAAACAATTCAGCATAGTGTCCTCTTGAATAGCTTCAAGAAAACTCTAGATGAGAAAATTGAAAACGACAGATTTAATACAGATTTAAGAAAATGTCTTACCATGCTGTTTGAAAGTGATTTTTTTTGTCTTTTTAATCCTAAAAAAATAATTTTGACAGAAGTAATTGAGAGATACTGAGGTTAAACCACTGAAATTATATCACAAACTCTCAACAACAAAAAACTAGAAATCCTAGCGTGTCAACGAAATATCCAGAAGAACTTAGAATCATGTCCAACAGAAGAGCATAAAATTGTGCAGCGACAACATTCAACAAAGTGTTCCCAGGTCTCTGTGGGTATTCAGGAAAGCACACAGTGTGCCTTTGAGGGAACAAATAGAAGTAGCAGGTCACAGAATGCGAATGGCGAGTTGTGGAAGTTGTCATTAACACCTAATACGCTGCCTGCTAGTGCTTTAGTCTCATGCATGCCATTGCATCCGGTGTTCTATCTTCTGATCCAGTGATTTTGATAATAAATCCACGTGTTTGCATTTTTCCTTGATAACTTCACAGCACAATATCTCATAAGAGATAAATTTTTTAAATTGCAATCAAATGCTAGCCACCTGTGAAAATTAATAAAGTAACTACATTGAACAATTACAAAAGTGCCTAAAATATGCTGCATTTATATAATGTATGTACAGCATGGCATAGTTTATAAAATATTTAAGAACTTACAGAATGTTTTTAAATTTCTCATGATAAACAGGAACCCTTTAAAATCCTGTATTTGGGCTAAATATACTAATTCAATGCCTTGGTCATTTTTTTGAAACCACCAAGGGAAAGTGGATCAAAGCAGTAATAATAGGTACTACCAATGGTGAAATGTTTATAAATCTATTGAAAATCATCAGTAGCAAATAGGATGTGGGAATGCCATTGAATAGAGTTGGGAATGATGCATAGGAGATCAATAATTTATTCTACATTTTTGCCAAAAACAGTAACAACAAGTCTCTCAATGGAGACGTTTCTGGTGCCCGCTCGAGCAAATCAATGAACAACGGGATGACAGTGACAAGTGACATTTTTGTCAAAACATTTCTCATATTTCATTGTAAATGACAAAATAAATAGTTGTAATTTTTAAGACCTGAAAAATAAAGTTTTCCTTTGTTTCCTAATGCAATTATTTAAAAAGCCCTCTTACCACCATGTGTTACCAACTGCCATGTGATTATCACACACTGATGTATGGATAATACTTCCTTTTCGGCTGCCACTAGCTTTTCTGTCCTCCAGCAAATACTATGTATTCACATAGTGGAAGCTGGGCTTTGGAGTAAAGTTTTGCTTTAGAGTCAGTGTACATTTTCACCTGACATTTATGATGCTTTATGATTTAGCACAAATGTTTTCCTTTTGATTGTTATATCTTGTCAATTCTCAGCTTCTGTCACCTGTTTAAGTGGCATGGAACTGGTCACTGGCATCACAGACTCTTTTAAATATTTCAGTGCTTCACTCTGCAATCTCTGCTCTTCTACTTTTCTGTCACATGAGCAATTGTTCAATGACAGCATCAAATTTTGTATTAGTCATTCGGAAGAAATAAAGAAGGTTGGGTTCCTCCATCGCATTTTGTCCTTCATTGTACAAACAATAAAGGCCCGGTGATCTCTCACTCTGCCCACTCACCACTGTGCTTTCCAACTTTCTTCATTAAAGGATTCTTAACAATGGTGACTGTATTTGTCTACTTTGTCACTTGCTGGCCCTATGACAGTGAGATAAAAAGAACTGAGAAAAGTGGTTTACATGAGATATTGATAATATTTTTGAGAACTACTCAAAAGATAATCTTGGGGATTTAGTATTTCATATATCACCAACAGGTTTCAATTTTAAAAGGCAACAGTGTTGTTTGAGTTCTAAGAAGCTCTAAAGAACAGTTCTAAGCTCTAAGTTCTAAGTTCTAAGAAAAGCTCTAAGAACAGTTCTCTATGTTCCTGAAGTATAGTTATCACTGGACAGTCAGAGCTACATTGTTGTTTGCTAAAACCTAAAATCTGATCTTGGAATGCCTGTCTGGAATCTTTAAATAAAGCTTTGAAAGTCCTTTTTTTTTTAAAACACTGAATGTCCTTCCTGTTGGTGACTGGGAGAAGTAAAGTGATTCAGAGTAAGTTGTAAAGACAAAGGTGGTCTTTAAAGAGCCTATAACACCGGTGTGCCCCAGATGGAGAAGGTGCAGAGTCCCCGCTTTCTACAGATGTAATCCTGGCAACACTGAGCTTCTACTAACCTGGCTCTGGGACCAGGACTATTTCTCCAAACCGCATGGGGGCACTGGAACTGGGAAGTTCTGTCCCAGCTTCCAGCCAGCCCCTGACCCCGGAAGTCATGCCCTCAACCCGCCCCTGGGGCCATCTTGCTGCACTCAGCAGTGAAGAATCCTGGCCCGCAGGCAACACACACCGGAGAATGCTCCGGACCCCAAACCAAGCCGATAACACCAGGGTGCCCCAGATGGAGAAGGTGCAGAGTCCCCACCTTCTGCAGATGGAATCCTGGCGACACTGAGCTTCTACAAACATGGCTCCAGTTTGTGCGGACCAGGACTATTTATCCAAACCACTAGGCTGCATAAGCAGCCGTGCGACCTTCCCTCAAAAAAAGTTCAGAAATGGCTCCTTGGCCAGTGAATGACCATGATCCCAGAGGCACACAAAACAATCTCGGAATGCAGCAGCTGCCAGCAGAAATGTTGTGCAGTCCCGGAGGGGAAGGTTTTTGTTCCTTGACCTTTTCCCATTTGCGGCAGCATGGTGACCCCTACCTTTTAGAGCCAATTGGACAGAGAGGTAGGAGCTTGCAGTGAGGGGCGCACAGGAAATCTTGAGATGGGGGGGTCAGACCAGCCCTGCTCCCCACCCAAATGGGACCCCCAGCGACTGCCCACAAAAGGCTCCTCCACTCCTGAACAACTATGATCTTATAGGCATACAAACCAATCTCAAAACAAAGCGGCTGCTGGCAGAAATATTCTTAACTTAATTACTAAAATACCAGAATCCTAAAACTGTGCAGCCACTTTCGTGGTCATGCAACATTATATACTCTTCATTATCAGCAATAGAAAACAAGTGATGCAATGATGCCTCTTAGGCAGGTCTGATTGTTGGGGGAAAATTCCAAATAATAATAGTGGGTTTTCTGTTGAAAATTGAATGTAATCAAAGTAAAGAGAGAGTAAAGTGAAAATCATCTGCCACACAAGCAGGGGGGGAGTGGGATGGGGACATACTGGGGTTCTTGGTGTTGGAACATGTGCACTGGTGAAGGGATGTGTGTTTGATTATTGTATGACTGAGACTTAAACCTGAAAATTTTGTAACTGTTCTCATGGTGATTCAATTAAATAAATAAATAAATAAATAAATAAATAAATAAATAAAATAAAGACAAAGCTGAGTAAAGTTGGGAGAAGATCAATCCTCACAATACCTAAGATTCAACTGGTTCAGCTTCTATTATAATATTTATCTACCAGATTTATTTTGAAGAAGGTTAAAAGAATGCAGGTGAAGTTCCTAATATCAACATCACTTACAAATTGGGGATGACATGATGACATGACCAGGTCTTAAATGCCTGGATCTTCAATTATAGCAAAATCAGGCTGCCCTTTGGCATTGCCAAGGTTATATTTATCACCAAATAGGAACCCATTTAACAAAAATCTTCCATTTTCAAGATAATTTAATGAGTAAGTCCATCTTAGAAATTGAAAGATATATATGTCACAGAGTGACCATGAGGCTTAGAAAAGACAGCACACATAATATATTTCTTAACTTAATTACTAAAATACCAGATAATGTTGGCTCCGGGGGCGGGTTGAGGACATTATCTGGACTTATAATGTTTCTATATAATAATTGGAGTTGAGACCTTCATTATGTGAGTAGGAAGTTTGTACTCTGAAGACAATAGACACAAAAATATATGTTAGAAATATTCAGGGAATTGAGAGACAAATAATAAAATTTATTATAAATGGGAATTTTCTTAAATGAAACTATTTGTTCAGTTTGAGTGGGCACATACCATCCATCTCATCCACTTTTTATTTCTTGGACCATAAAGCCAGGAAGCTATGTTTTTGTCTCTTCACCTTGGCAAAAAATATGCTATATACAATCCAAGTTATATGAGGTTCATCTTGGGGAAGCATTATGTTGCTTCTGCTTCTGTAGCCAGAGATGATACATGTCACTCTTTATTCCCCAAACCAGTGTCTATACCTGCACCAGCTAAAACAAAGGGAGTAAGAGAGAGGGAAAGAGAGAGAATGAGCTCTCTCATTTGTGATATATAAACAAACTTGTATAGGAACAGAAATCATCGAAGACAACAGATCCCAAGAACTGGTTTGCAGAACTGGACACACTAAGGGCAGGAGATCGGGATGATTGAGAGAGAAACCTGAAACAGTAAAGGGAAGAAGAAACTGACACTGACAGAAGGTGTGGGATTGTATTGTATGCATGAAGTCCTATCATTGATGGCATTACAAATCACTGTGCTTTAAAAACTGTTTAAAAGAACAAGTTAAAACAGACAGAAAATAGTTGTGAATTTGACATATGAAGTCAAGGGTACTCTAGATCCTGAGCTTCAGCCAGTGTTTTGTTGTAAAGTCCTGAAGGGCAAGAAAATAAACTCCTAATCTAAGGTGTGGAAGCAGAGAGATGTGTACCTTTAATGTTCCCTTAACTATAAAGCTGATAGAATATGGGTCTGCCACCTGTGGGACTGAAAGCAGAGTTACTTGAGCTGCTAGTCACTGAGCCCTTGTAAACTAGTTGACACAGACACCCCACACTCTCACAGGGTGTCCTGTAGTCAGCTGCACCTGGGACTGTGTAGGTGTATTTTTCTCCTCTTGTTGATTTGGTTACCGAAAGGAGCTTTTGATGAAGACCACATCCTTTTACTGAGTATCAGGAAAGTTTATTAAAAGTGGCTCAGAGAACACACACACCAGAAAAAAAAAATCTCTGATTCAACCCTGCTTCACACTCTCCTTTTTCTGTCACATTGGTATAAACACGCCTTCCACAATCAGCTCTACTTTCCACCTTGAAAGATTTTGGAAGGAAGATTAGATAAGTAGGCAATGGCAGCTGATAAATCAGAACAGTAATGGGATTCATTTTTAAAGATATGCTGACTTCTCGCTCAAAATATATAAAAACATGCATGCATGGTTGGGTTACAAATATTGAAATACATTAACCCATAATTGAAAACTACCTGGAATGTTGTTATCTAGGATGTGAAGAAGTTCTCCAAGTGTCCTATTTGTTTAGTTCAAATTTTATTTCTACATCTCTATGACATAGATACAGGGGCATTTGCTTTCATTTTATTTTGGTTTTCATATCTTTTTTTGAGATAGAGGCTTGGGAGTCACTTCTGCAATATTTTTGAGGTCTAACCAAATCTAGGCAAGGTAACCCACTCTGCCATACAGACATTCATATGTTCTCTACAACTGCAGTGGCCCATGCTTAGTTCCAAAATCTTGTCAATAATGCTCAGTAGTGTGAGCCCAGATACGAACAAGGACAAAGTATTTCTCTATGACCAGACATACACATTAAGTGCTACACAGCAGGCATTCACTCATGTTTTAAATGAACTTGTCCAAATCAATCCAGACAGTAAAGCTCTTTGACCCAGAAAAAAATCTTTGTGTAAGATTAGATAGAAAATATATAGATACCAGAGAAATGATTTTAATGTAAAAAAGCAAAGAGATAAAGAGAACTGTGACATACCATGGGACAACTGAAGTAATATGCAATGCTGCTCTTTGCCAAGTGAAGATAATCAGGACCAGAAACACCTGGGGTTTAAGGTAAAAGGACGAATGGGCAGGTCCTGGGGTTTAAGGAAAGAGGATGGATAGGGCAGGTAGGGTAGCAAGAGATAGACTATTCTAAACAGAAGGAAGAGGAACTGCATGGATTCTAGCATATTACATGCAGAGAGTACAATACAGTCTCAAGCAGTAAAGGTAGAGGGATCCTATAGGTAAGAAGCTGTGTTGATCCTTTTCCCAGTTTAGCCTTGCAATATCCAATTGAGACTTAAAAGGCTTTTTGTACAGCTTGAATTCAGAGATTCAAGGACGTGAAAAATGTCAGTGGTTAAATGAAAAAAACCAACAGGATCCCACAGTTCTAGTACTCCTTCACTTTGAGATAATGAGTAAGTTATAAAGACTGTTCTTCTTATCTTGTAGAATAGATAAGATGATTTTAATGATGACCACTGAAGTTTAAATTATAAAGGAAATGTAGATCCTAGCATTATGCCACAGGTCCTAAAGAAAAAGTCTTTTTCTTTTTTATTCTGACCTGTTTTTCTCCACTTTCCCTTGTGCATTCATTTTGTCCTTCTATCTATAATTTTTTATTATAATTCCCCACTGACCTTCCTAACCTCTAAGTTTTTTTTTTGCTTTTTGGGGTCACACCTGGCGATGCACAGGGGTTACTCCTGGCTCTGCACTCAGGAATTACCCCTGGCCGTGCTCAGGGGACCATATGGGATGCTGGGATTCGAACCCGGGTCGGCCGCATGCAAGGCAAACTCCCTACCCGTTGTGCTATTGCTCCAGCCCCTATATCTCTAAGTTTTGCAGGTTCCACATGCTGATTTGCCACGTATGTTGCTGCTTTTATTTCACAAATCCAGGCTCTGAATCATATATACTTATTGTCCCTGACCTTAAGACTTCATATAGGTTTAACAAATGTTTAATATAGAATTTAGTAGAACCTTTCATATAGGTTTAATAAATGTTTCAGCTGCTGATAAAATGCTTTTTCCAAACCCAAATGACAGAACAGTGACAGTATCTCCATCAAAGCTGACTATTCTTCTTGCTCAATTGCCAACAGAGCTGCTGGGAAAGCTGGGTGGTTTGAGTCTCTCAAGAACATCAAGAAAACTCCCTGCAACATAAAGATTTCAACTTTAAAAAAAATAATTTTCAAGAGGAAAGATCTAAAACATGTCATTCTTTGAAATGAGATGAGATTCAAATGACACAACTGAGTACAATTAATAGTAACTAAAAAAAGGCAGGGGAGTCTCTAGGATGAAAAAAAAACAACCTTTAATGATTTCTGAGAGAAGTTATATATAATTCCCCTAAATTGGCTTGACCTAGAGTTCTCAGCACATAAGAAAATTAATCTGGTGTGTTGTCACAGAGAAAATTTTGGACTCTTTATGGTCTTTTTCATATTTTATTAGATTCTGTGATAGCTTTTACTTTCCTGGGGGGATTCACCCTACTCTGGGTGTTGCCTCAGTTTTTGCATCAAGGTGGTTTCTTTGTTTCTCTATCTCCAAAGAGCTCAGGCTTTGCATCTCATGAGTTCTTTGTCTTTGGTTGGCTTCAGTGCAGGCAGTTTCTTCTTAAGTTTTATTGTTTCCCAAAAGCTTATTACCAGGAACTCCCCCTGTCCGCCTTCTGCACCTGCCTAGAGATTTCACCCCCTTATATTTTGAAAAGATACATGAGTGAAAGTGCTTTTTTTATTTGCCCCTGTTTTGTTTTGGGGTCACACCCAGTGGTGCTCCTTACGCCTGGCTCTGAGTTTAGGGATCACTCCTGGCAGGTCAAGGCAAGCATTGTACTATTGTAGCAGGAGCAAGTGCTCAGGTTCTTGTCTTCAAGTAGTCAAAACTGAAAGCAAGAGATGGAAGAACAAATGGCTGAACTCAGGAAACGTTTTAGTTCAGGAAAAAGAAAGGAAGGGAGAGTAAGGCAGGGAAGCTACCAGATTATGGGAGGGTTCTTACAAAGTAGAATTCTAGACAAAGGCAAAAGTCCTTCTCTTATACTCTTTTAACAAAGGTGGGTGGGTAACCGTTTCTTTATTATGGTCCAAAAATGCTGATCAAAGCAGCAAAAAGGAGGCTGAGACGATTCTCCTCCAGGGTTCGGATCAGACAAGGCGTAGGCTGTTCAGGTTATCAGAGCACCGCCTAAGCCTCTCTCCTGATATCCCACACTGCTATTCCTCTTGCTTAAGGCCATGTCCCTGCCTGTTTCACTTTGTCTTTATCACTATTGCTCACGTCCACTTGCTGATAAATGGCCACGGACCCTATCATATAATGCAGTGAAATCTCATGCTAAATTCATATTCATGGGGCTCAGGCAATATTTTATTTGTTTTCAGAGTTGTCAGTTTGAAAACGTCATCAGAAAAATTAGATAGTAATTTTTAAAATATTATTCCTGGAAGAAATAAACAATAACTTAACTTTTCCACGGAGGGCAGAGTGTGTAAGAGAACAAGAAAATAATGGCTATAGCATTTTGTTCCTCTTTTGCATGCTGATGAGTCTGGTGTAAAATAAATTGTTAGTTTCTGCTTTTACTAATCACCTCTAAGGACATGTTAAAAGGTAACAGGTATATAACTGAGAGTTGGGTTTTCTTAAAAAGAAGTTTCAAGTCCTCTCTAAGTTCATAGCAATAGTTGGATTTTTTTCCCTGTCTGAGTCTAGTCATTAGATCATATTTTATTCTGTAGAGATACATCCCACTAGAAATTTCAATTAGTTTTATAGCAGTGTGAATGCTTAAGATAACTTAGTAAGGCACATTCCATGTAGGTAGTACTTGATCAGAAGGGGATCCAGTTTTCCAAATTTTTAGGAGGATCAAATTACTAGGATGAATTTTGGTTGGGGATAATTACCATTTTAGGTGAGGTAAAGTAGTTTTTTTCATACTTCTGCATTGCCTGCTTACACCTGTCCTAAATTAATCACATATTTAGTTTAGACTCTATATGTCCAATGAAACGAGGCTATTAAAAAGAAGACACCATACAACAACTCAAAAGAACCTGATTGAAGTCTTGTCTTGGAGCTATTCTGTGTCTGAGGAGACTATAGGCAAGAAAGAGAGCCAAGACTCAGAAGTTTCTGGACATAATTCCGAAAGTTTTCTAAAGTGTCTGCTAATAGACTTGAGTAGATGTGTGGTTAGCAACACAATAGTAGTAAGAAACTTTAACACCCCACTCTCACCTTTGGACAGATCAACAAAAAAGAACATTAGTAAGGCACTAAGAGTTCAAATGATGAGTTGCAAGAATTGGGATTAATAGAAATGTGTATTTCCCACAACCTCAGATTGCTGGGACACAATTCAAGAGTCCATGAGGCCACAAAAACAGAGATCATATATAATATCCTTTCAGATCCCATTGATTGCCATGGAGGCAGAAAATAACTAAAAAAAATTTTAAGTCCCAAAAAGCAATAACATTTATAAACCAAACAACAGATTGTTAAACAACCACTTGATCAAGAAAAAATTCAAATAAATTAAAAATGGATCTTAATTTAATATAATAAGAACATTTACGCCAAATACAAACAGAACTCATTACACCTAGAAATTTTATATGGCAGTTTTATTTGTACTGTGATGAAACCAGAGAAAAAAAGAAAACTTCTTACCTGCCAGGTAAAGTTGAAGCCTCATGAAAACAAACGAATGAAATCAGCATCACACAGAAATGGATTGCGTTAGATCGTGAGTCTCATCTTAAAGTTTTTGTAACATCACATTTCACTTTGTTCTTTAAAATTCATATTTATGTTTCTTTTCCTGAAAAAATCTTTTCTTTCTTGGGTGGGTTGTTCCTAAGCAACGCTAAGGGAATATAGGACCACTCCTACAAAACTGGGTCAACCACACTGGAGGGCTCAACACGAGTTCTGTGATGTGGGGATGCTCAGACCTCACAGTGCTGCGGACTGCCACGACTACCCTCACAGAGCCTGAGGCCCTCCAGCATCACACGTGGAGGCGCTCAGGTGGAACTACGTGATGCCAGAGTTTGAACGTGGGTCCCTCTCAGACAAGTCTAATGTACCAACATGTAGTTTTGCGACTTCTTCACTTCAGATATTATTTTCCTCAACATGCATAGCATTGTTTCTTGTATCAACTGAATGTGTATGCTTTGCAATTTTTGACTTGATATTTAGCCTTGCTTATTTTTTTGACATACAAATAACTTTAAAAATATATAATCAGAGCACTTCGGATTTGGTGTTATGCTTACAAATGGTAAATCAACTTAATTTAGATCCAATGGTAGAAAAAATAACTACAGCAGGGTTAGCTTATGAATGATTTAATTTTTAGAAGTAAACTTTAACTATTTACATATGCCTGATTGTGACTACGTTGATTTGAAGGTGTGCATGAAGAGCTGGCTTGGTGATGGAGGGCTTGCTGAGCAGCCATGCTCAAGGAGGATCACAATAAAATTCCAGATTCTACAGGAGTCAAACTAATTCTTCAGAAATTCACAGACCCTTAAATCTCCTGAGGCACTTTGTCTATAGTCTGAGAAAAGACCAGATTTCACATATTGAAGTGAATGACCATTTTAAAAGATTTATTTTAAATTTATTTTAATTTATTTAAATAATATTTTACTATAGAACTTCAAGAAGAGATAATATAAAAGTAGAACTTTGACAAAAGTTTTTAATTTTGTTTGATTTTGGGTTTTAGAGTATTCTAGTTTTCAATGAACAGTCAAAACCAAAACCAAATTATAATCTGAGAAGTTTCCAAATTTAGACTAAAATAAAGTGCATTGACTCTTGTTTTTATCTCAGTGAATGAAAAAGGGAAAAAATGGCTTTGCATTTTCCCTTTATAGCTCTTTCCTATAAGACATTGCTGCATTTGGGGTGCATTTTTATGAGGAAAAGGTGAGATTTTTGAGTCAGAATATTTTAAAGTTTACTTCTCACCTTGTGAGCTTGGGAAGTTGTGTATCTTTTCCTTCAAACTCCACTATTATCTGAGGCAAATACCTATGACAATGAAATGAGAAATGTCATATGCAAAATGTGTGTCACATGGTAGATGTTAGGAATGACCCTTTACATGTTGCCTTCACAAAATTAAATGAGTCTGGGAAGATATAAAATCCATATTTATTCAAGGTTAGCTTCTGGTATTGCACAATAAAGTGTATAAAACCATGCCTATTTTGTAGGAATTCTACAATGAGTTAAAGGGTTTGTGGACCTTTTTTTTCACCTATTGCAATTAATTTTGCCTTTTATATAATCCTCTTTTACTTTTGTAATTAATTTTCCTTCTCAATTATCATAGACAAGTCCATACTTGTAAACTTTAACTTCCAGTAACAAAATTTTTCTTTCTCAAAGAGTAGCCTTGCTTCTTCATTCACCAATGAAACAAACTATGATTCATGAGAACCATATTATATTTCTGAATCAAAACTTCCAATATTTTGATTCTCATACTTTATCTTCTCCATGTTTTGATTTTGTTTCTGGATCACACCAGGTGGTGCTTAAAATTTTCTCCTAGATCTCTACTTAGGGATCATATCCTACAGTGCTCAGGGAACTGGATATGAAGCTGAGATTGGACCAGGGCCTGTGATGTGTAAGGGAATTGCCTTATCCCAAATATTATCTTGATTAACCCTTTCTCCATGTTTTAACGATTTTTTTTATAATTATTTTTTTCTGCCATTTAGTGGAAAATCTAAATATTCATTAAATTTGGTACCCACCACCATTTATCATCAGTATTTGCCTTTTAATGGGTATACTGTTAATATTCATGGTATCACTGTCATCCTGTTCCTCATCGATTTGCTCAAAAGGGCACCAGTAGCATCTCCATTTGTCCCTGTCATACTCAGGAGAATGAGACTCATTATTGTTACTGTTTTTGGTATATCAAATAGCTTGCCAGGCTCTGCCATGCAAGATTCTGCATTACTCTCTTCCAGGAGCTTTGTTTTATAGTCTCTGTATCTTGGCCATTGATAAGATTACATGGCACTGTGGGCAATTTGTGGGTGTGGCTGCCAAGCTACTGGAAAAGTGGGGATCTGGGTGGAGGAAGCCCAGTCCCGGTCCAAGAAGGCTTGGAGATCTCAACCACGGGTCCCACATACCTAAGTTCCTCTGTCGGTTCCTTCATGGGTGATGCTCTGTTAGCATGTGGAGTGTGGCCTTGAGCATGGCTGTGTCTGGGTTCTGGATGTTTTCACCTACCAGGGCTCTGCTTGGGGTAGGGAGGGAAACTCAATGCACCCTCCTCTGAGGGGGGCCCAGTGAAGACAGCCTGGTGTGGGGCCAGGAGGTTTTTCAATATTCATGGCACTATAAATATTATGTGTATGTTTTATTCAAAATACACATACATGGGGCTGGAGAGATAGCACAGCAGGTAGGGTGTTTGCTTTGCACGTGGCTGACCTGGGTTCGATTCCCAGCGTCCCATATGGTCCCCTGAGCACTGTCAGGAGTAATTCCTGAGTGCATGAGGCAGGAGTAACACCTGTGCATCGCCAAGTGTGACCCAAGAAGCAAAAAAAAATTATACACATACATACTATCATACACTTTTTACCTAAAATCTTCATCACTATATCACTATATCACTGTAATCCCATTGCTCATTGATTTACTGGAGCGGGCACCAGTAACATCTTTATTCCTTTCAGCCCTGAGATTTTAGCTGCCTCTCCTTACTCGTCTTTCCCAACAATTGGAGACTCTTTCAAGGTCAGGGGAATGAGACCTATCATTACTGTTTTTGGCATATTGAATACGCCACAGGCTCTGCCTGTGTGGGCGGAATACTCTCGGTAGCTTGCTGGGCTCTCCAATAGGTATATAAATATTGGTGACTGTATTTTGGATATGAATACACCACAGGGAGCTTGCCAGATTCTCCCATGAGGGCAATAAACTCTCGGTAGCTTGCCAAGTTCTCCAAGAAGGAGAACTAGGCTATCAGATGTTGAGAGCTTCCGGGAGCTTGGTTTTATAGTCTCTGGATGTTGGCTGTTGATGGGATTACATAGCTCCTGGGAAAGTTTCTGCCTAGCTACTGGAAAATGGGGAATCTGGGTGGAAGAGGCCCAGTTCCATTCTGAGCAGCCTTTGGAGGTTTCTGCCCTGGGTCTGGAACACCAGGTTTCCTCTGCTGGTTCCTTCATGCGTGAGGCTCATCCTTTAAATTAAATCTTTATAAGCTAAAATTTTGCAACAAGCATCTGCTATCTTTTAGAAAGAAATTTCTAGATGGGTTGCCTGTGTCTTCCATCTGCATTTAGTTTTCAACAAAAGCTAACTGTAATATAATAGACAAAATTACCATTATACCCAGCTATGAACATGCAGTAATGTCTTGACACGTCTTCATGTTTTAATGATTGCTTCCTTAATTTTATGCTCTGAAAAGGCAGAAAATTATTTTAAATATTTTTAAATGTTTAATTATAATAAAATGCATAGAAACATGAAAATTTTAAGTGTATGGTTTAGTGGTGCTAGTTATATACTTACATTATTCTGCAGCTATCATCATCATCCAACTGGGAAATTTTCACCATCCCAAACAGAACTTCATAAATAGTAAATAATTCACCATTTTTCCCTTTCAAATCTTTATGTTATGTCTCTATAAATTGAACTGATCTAGTTATATTATATAATTATAAACATAATGTTTATATGTTTGCACAAACTTATTTCACTTAGCATATTCCAAAGATTCATTTGCATTATATTATGTGCCTCCTCCTCTTCTTCTTCTTCCTCTTTCTCTTCTTCCTTTTCTTCCTCTTCCTCCTCTTCCTCTTCTTCCTCTTCCTCTTCTTCCTCTTCCTCTTCTTCCTCTTCCTCCTCTTCCTTTTCTTATTCTTCCTCTTCTCACTCTTCCTCTTCTTCCTCTTCTTCTTCCTCCTCTTCCTCTTCCTCTTCTTCCTCTTTTTCTTCTTCCTCTTCTTCCTCTTCCTCCTTCCTCTTCTTCCTCCTTCTCTTCTTCCTCTTCCTCTTCTTCCTCTTCCTCCTCTTCCTCTTCTTCCTCTCCCTCTTCTTCTTCTTCCTCTTCCTCTTCTTCTTCTTCCTCTCCTCCTCTTCCTCTTCTACATCTTCCTCTTCTTACTCTTCATCTTCTTCCTCTTATTCTTCCTCTTCCTCCTCTTTCTCTTCTTCTTCCTCTTTCTCCTCTTCTTCCTCTTCTTCTTCTTCCTCTTCCTCTCCTTCTCCTCCTTCTCCTTCTCCTTCACCTTCTCCTTCTCCTCCTCCTTCTCCTCCTTCTCCTTCTCCTTCTCCTTCTTCTTCTTCTCTTTCTTCTTCTTCTTCTTCTTCTTCTTCTTCTTCTTCTTCTTCTTCTTCTTTTCTTCTTCTTTTCTTCTTCTTCTCTTTTTCTTCTTCCCCCTAGTTCCCCTCTTCTCCTTCCTTCTTTTCTTCTTTTTCCTTCATGATTTTTGTTGATAGTTACTAAGAAAGATGTGTACAGAAAAAAGGAGAACTCTGTCTTCAAGAGAAAGCACAAGGTTCTCCAGAGTGGAAATAGGGAAAGAGACATAAATATAAGCAAACAAGTTATGTGTTCAAGGGAGAACCTATGCTTAAAGGGAAACACAGATTGATTTTCTTCCTACTTAAAACAAAAAAATATTGCATTATATATCAGTCCAATTTTGTTTATTTACTCATAATTTTGTACTGAGTTGATTTTTTATCTTTTGGTTATCATAATTTTTAATATCCAGAGGAATAAAATATCTAAGATTCTTCTAGCATTCTGTTTTCAACTTTTGAAAATATACCTACAAGCAGAATTTCTAGAGTCAATGAATATTTTATATTTAGGTTTTGAGTAGCCATCATATATTTTTTCATAGTAAACATACCATTTTACATTCCCACTAATAGGGTAGTTCCAGTTTATTCATATTCTTACTAAAAATAAATGGTATTTGTGAAGGAAAAATGAAATCCAAATATTTTCTGATTAAAAAAAGCCTTTAAAAATGTGTATGTGTGTGTTGTCTATTCCTTACGTGTCCTATAAGAAATCTAATCTTCCCTTTGCTTATATATTCAACCACAGTTCCTAGCATTTACTCTCTTTCCCATATTCAAACCATACAAACTTGCTTAAAATCTTCAAACATTTCTGCTCTTTTTCCTTTCAGGGTCTTGACTCTCACTATACCACTTGACTGGATGAAGTTTCCAAAAATATTCATTTTACATTCCATTAAAATATAATGGAATTCAGGTCAAAAATCTTTCTTCTACCCAAAGTATCACACTACATCACTGTCATCCCATTGCTCATGGATTTGCTTGAGCGGCACCAGTAATGTCTCCACTGTTAAACTTGTTGTTATTGTTTTTTGGCATACCGAATATGCCATGGGTAATTTGCCAGGCTCTACCATGTGGGCAAGATACTCTCAGTAGCTTGCCGGGTTCTCTGAGAGGGTCGGAGGAATTGAACTCGTGTTGGCCACGTGCAAGGCAAATGCTCTACCCACTGTGCTATCACTCCAGCCCTACTATAACCAGTCCTTACTACTACCCAAAGTATTAGTCTTTTACTTCATTGTACCTTGTTTCCTTCTGAGTTGTTAAAAATTAGAAATTACTATTTATTATTGGATTATATATTATCTCCATTTCTTTTTAAAATAAAAAACTCAGGAGAGTAGAGACATTTTCTGTTTTTATACCATTGCATTTTTTACTCCTGAAACAGCATATATCTTAGAGTAGTTGTATATTTAGAATGGGTGAAAATAATGCATAATTGTCATTTAATTGATTGATCAAAAACAAACCAGGAATCATATATACGATTTGTGAAATTTAGCATGTGTTCCATTTCATCCCCTCATTCTTATTCTAAATGAGTAGGAAAATGAGGCAGTAAGGGATGTAAAGGGGGAAAATCATGGATTATTATGATAATGGCTTAAAATATTTATAATCTATTTTCTTTGTACAATCAATAAAGAAACAATAATTATAAAAAAGATTGTTTTGTCTATACTTCCATTTATATTTATAGAGGAAATAATGTCAAGATGATATAATGTAGGATAAATTTCCCCGAGATTAAGCAATTCCATTTAAGGTAATAATGGAGGTAAGAGCCAGATGAGCCTTGTTCATGGCTCATCAGGTTGGTATCTTGGCACCCTATAAGGTATCCAAGGCCCCCAGAAGTAATCCCACCTCACAGCAAGTAGTACACCCTGAACATAGTTGGATTTAGTCCAAAAAGGAAAAAAGAAAAAGAAAAATTTTGAGTTTAGGTCACTTGTATCACTTGTCATCACGTTGATCTTTGATTTGCTCAAGCAGGCACCAGTAATGTCTCCACTTGTCCCTGTCACATGCTAGTGTAGCCCAGTGACATCTGCTCGCTCCAGGAACAGGAAGAGCCTCAAACCATTCATTCAGGGTTTTGACGAAGAAGTATGACCATCTGCTTGGTGAGGGCCACATGGTCTTTTGACGTCCCTTGAAATCTAGTCGGTAACTGCTCTAGTCCATTGATCGTCTCTGAATCCCATTACATGTCTGGCTCATCTGATTTTTGATACCTTTGCAAATGAGACAAGTCCCTGATTCTTGACTGTCGACCGAGGTTGAAACTCCGGATTCCTTCTCTCACTTGAGTGAGATGTGATACTCCTAGCATAGCTCTTTCGATTCCTCTTTGGGATACCCGAATAGTGTTCTCATCCTGTTTGTGTAGGGCCCAGGTCACTGAGGTGTACGTTAGTGCAGGAAGAATGGTGGAGTTGAAAAGATGTGCCTGGAGTCGGAGGTTCTTTGTTCTTTTAGCCACTTCTTCGACGCTCTTGAAGGCATTCCACACTGCTCTCTTCCTCCTGCGCAGTTCTGGTGCCAAGTTGTTCCTCATGTTGAGTTCTCGACCCAGGTACATATAGGTGCTGCATTCGGAGATGTTCCTTCCATTGAGAGCAAATGCAGCATCAGGGACTAGTTCGTTTTTCATGAGCATTGTCTTGTTGAGATTCAGTTGCAGTACGGCTGTTACACACTCACCGTCAAAATCTGCCAGCATTTATGCCGCTTGGCTAATGTTTGACTTTATGAGAAAAATGTCATCAGTGAAGTGGAGGTGGTGTAGTTGCCGACGGTCTATCTTCACTCCCATTCCTTCCCATTCCAGTTGTCGCATGATGTTCTCGAGGGTGGCACTGAAGAGCTTCCGTGAAATGTTATCGCCCTGCCAAACCCCTCTCTTTATGTCCATGATCACTTCTTTGTAGAATGGTGAGATCCTGGTGGTGAATCCTTAATACAGCTTGTGAAGGATCTTGATGTACTGAGTTTGAACACCCTGTTTGGCTAGGGCTTTGATGACCGCTTCAGTCTCAACAGAATCAAAGACCTTCTTTAAGTCGATGAACAGTAGACAAAGCGGTATCTTGAATTCTCGTGAAACTTCAATGAGTTTGGTCACTGTGTAGATATGGTTGATCATGCTGAATGCTTTTTGGAACCGGGTTTGCTCGCATGGTTGTCCTTCATCTAGTGTTCTGCCTATTCTGTTCAGGATAACACGAGTGAACAACTTGTAGACAATAGACAGCAGGCAGATTGGGCAATAGTTGCTGATGTCATGGATGTCTCCCTTCTTGTACAACAGAATGGTCTTGCTGGTTTTCCACTGGGATGGAACCTTACATTCAGACAGGTAGCATTTGAAGAGCTGAGCCAGTATTGATGAGTACTGGCGGCAGATTCTTCAGGTGTTCTAGTTTGACCTTGTCCGGATCAGGTGCTGTACATGAATTTACCAACAAAATGGCATGGTATCTCTAAACTAGAGTTTAGGTAATGATATCTAAAACATTTTGAAATTTATTAAGACAATGTTTTGCATCTATACAGTGTTAAGTCCAAAAGTTAGGTTCTGGAAATAAATCAAATGTTCAATGACAGATGATTGGATAAAGAAACTGACCGTATACATGATGAAATATTAGGCAACTATTAAAGAAAATGAAGACTTCAAGTTAATTCCAACTTACATGGAACTGGAGAGCATCATGTTAAGTGAAATAAGTCAAAGAGAAAACAAGTACCTGATGATATCATGTATCTGTGGTATATAGAAAATGCAACAAGGTATTAGACAATACTTAATAAGGTCTAGTACTCAGTTTTAGATGGCAAAACTGAGATTACCCAGCAGGAAAGGGGAAAAGGTGGATTATAAGTGACAGAAGTACATTTGTGGAAGGTTGTAGGTGGTCTGGTCGATGTAAATGTGCAGTCACTTTTTTATGAAAGCCATAAAAAATTGCACTGGTTTAAACACATTACCCTAACTGTATTTTTGAAATAAATTGAATTGTATTATAAAAAATAAAGATAAATACATTTTAATGCTAGAAAAATCAAACAGTTTTTCTTAATGGCTATAACAAAGCAAAACAGCATCCATTGCAGCAGCGGGCTGGAGCAGGGTTGTGGACTGTGCTCACTTCCAAAATTCTGTGTCCAAAGCACAGACTGGCTACCTGATGAAGCTCAGTTGAGGTGATGATTGCCAAAGCAGAGGGCACATCCAAAGGAACAGCCTGAGAGTAGAGATTCCATAAATCACTTCCAGGCCTGTGCAGGTGCAGGCGAGGCAATTTGATTTTGATTGCTTTTTCACTCTAATAGTCAGTAAATAAAGTCATAAAATTAAGGAGCTGGAATAACCTGAAATACTAATGCAAAATTAAACGCTGATATGCTCCTGTCCTCATCCTACTCCCTTTTTATTTTCAAAATTATCCTAATTTTGATCAGTAAAAATGAAAAAAAACACCCACAGGTGGTCCAAGAATACCTCACACTAATTAATAAGAATACTAGAGGACAAAGAAAGAAATAGTGATTAATTCACGATAGGTCAGTCACTAACCATAAGCCATAAACACATGATGGAAGTAATTATAGCCATTTTGCTCTCCTTCATTGTTTGTTTTTGTTTCTGCTTTGCTGTTTCCTGTTGTTGTTTGTTTGTCTTATTTTGTTTGGGGCTATACCAGCTGTGCTCAGGGATTACTGCTGTTCCTGTGCTCAGGGATTGCTCCTAGTGATGCTTGGAGCATCATATGCAGAGTCGAGGTTAAATTGGAGCTAGCGCCATTCCACGCAAGCGCCTTAACCCTATGTGATTGTTCTACCTCTCCTACTTTTCTTTGTTGTTAGCTTTAATTTTTTTCATTTATATTAACAAGTTAACATGGCTCTAAGAAATAGTAAAACTTCATATCTATGTAAAATATTTTTCTTAAAGGGTAATGGACTCTCATTCAACTTCTGGTATGTTACATGAATATCGGGGCATATAGTCCTTAAGCAGCTTTCGACAGTATCTTTGCTGAGTGCATGCTATCCCACCATACCAACAAGAATTTAACTGTGCAAACACTCCTTGAACTAGTAATATCAAAGGCAGCTTCCTGAACTTAAAGAACATATATTCATATCTGAAGCCCTTTCGTGACCTCACATAATAAAATTGTAGAGAAAATCATGAGACATTTGCCAAAATCAGAAATAAAAATAATGCGTATAAGTAGACATAGTTTCTTCTCTTCTCTTTCCATATGGAGCTATGAATACCTGGTTACTGAAATTACTGTTATGATTATAGGTCATTTCTTGCCAGTAGAAAACCAAAAAATCTGGTAAAACTCCATTGATTATAGTATAAAAACAGGTCTATTCAAGTTGGTATCATTCACCTCATCAGGCTTTCTTTATGCTTGAAACACAGAGCAATCTAAAAGAAGTCACAGAAAGTGGATTCTGCAGAAACATGAGACTATGCAGAGACTAGCGAACATGTCACATTTCAGAAATACTACAATATTCTCTGAATAAAAATATCTGTCAGTCAGGAAAAGTAAATAAACGTAATCTATAAATTTAGAAGTGAATGCTATTTAAACTTTGAGAAAGCAAGAAGTAAAACGCCAATGTTAAAATATTTGTGAAAGGTAATAGGGAGAAAATCTCCTAGAAAGTAAAACAACAAATTTAGATAGAAATAATGGGGAAGAAGTACACATTAAGACAAATGTCTAAAAGCAAAACTGAAATTGGATGCAATTTTTACATTTCACTTCATTGGGCTAGATTTGAGGAAGACAGTACTTCATTTGGGAAACACTTTAAAGTCTGAGTTTTTAAAAATAAATTATTTAAATGCACAGACAATGGCTGAAGAAGAAATAAATCCTGGGAAATAAACCTAAATTCATGGAGTTAGACTCTCATTCTGAAGTAATTTTGTTTCTGTGAACATTTATTTGGTGATCCTGGGTAAAGAGACAAGAGCTGTGAATCCATAATCTGTCCAACAGAGGACAATAGCTGGTCCAGGAAATACAACTGAGAGAATTTGATTATCTTCTGTTTTAGAGAAGCAAGTAAAGACTAGAAAGGATGTGAATTTAATGAGTTGAAAGTTATCTAGAAATGAAGGAGAATTTCACATTGTTTTTCAGTGGGAATAGTCACTGATTGATAAAATTGTTTGCGTTGAAACGGACACTTATTGTACAGTAAATTTAAAACAGAAAGTCATAAGTGTGAACATGACTATAATTATGTCAACCAAACTAAAAATTAAATTGAAAATTTCTGAAATTTAAAAATGTTGGATTGATATTCATCAATTTTAAACTTTGAAGGACTTTGCAATAGGAGTACATGTAAACCAACTAGGGATTGCTATCTAAATAGAAACTGAATCTAGACTCAATTCTTCCTTTTTGGATTAAGAAAATCAGATTCTACTTTATTTAACCTATAGTGAAAAGGGGACACTTTGTTATAAAATTCACAAAGTATTAAATATTAATGATTTTATACATTATACCTAATTCAACAAAAATGTAGTAGACATTCCAGCCACATAAGCTGATAATACAAAACCAAGATTAAAAAGAGATAGCAGAAACACACTTTCCTTATGCATTCCTTATGTAAGAGAGTACAAAAAAGAGATATTGCACCTCTCATGTTATAAAATTTAATTCAGTAAATTATATACCAAAAGGTACAACTTTCCTTGTGATAAACAGTTTAAAAAAGCAAGTGAAATTTGTTGTGACTAGTGATATCAGTTTTCTTTTTTTAAAAAAAGGCATTTTGCATAAAAAAATTAAATGTAAAATTGGGTTTAACCACAGTTGAGAATAACACAGACGAAAGTATATATAATAACATCAGGTATAATAAATGCAACCAGTTTATATTAATAACATTTGTAATTTAAAACAAGAAACAACAGATAATAGAATCAGAGAGACAGTATAACATGTAAGGCACTTGCCTTGCATGTGGCTGACCTGGATTAGATCCCAGGAACCCCATATGATTCCTGGAGTCTACCAGGTGAGATCCCTTAGTGATGAAGAGACAGTAGTAAGCCCTGACTATAGTATGTGTAACCCAGAACCAAAAAAAAAAAAAGAAAGAAAGAAGGGAGGGAGGGAGGGAGGGAGGGAAGGAGGGAGGGAGGGAGGGAGGAAAGGTGGGAAACAGCAAACAAAAATACATAAGCAAAAGATTGAACAGTCACTATACTAAAGAGATGAAAAGTTAGCATTATACAGAGAGATATAAGAATAACCTAAGGGTTGTAAACAAAATTAATATTTAGGAAAAAATAAAAAATTATAATACTATAACTTTATATCCTTCTAACTAACCTAAGTAAAATTATTCATCATACCAACAATCATTGATAATATACAAGAATTTGAGCTTTCACATACTGTTGAGAAAATGATTGACAACTGAAAAATAGCTATGAATTTTTTAAAAGAGCAAGTGTACACCTACCACATGATTGAGCCATTTCACTCCTAGGTAAGTAATTACTCAGGATAAAAGATAGTGCATCTCAACACAAACAACCTCAAGGGATATTCACAAGTGTCTGGTAGTTTTACTTTAAAAGAACCATAATAGAAATAATCCAGAAACTATAAAAATTACTGGCTGAGCAAATCTGCTAATAAATAAAAAAACTGAAATATTCAATACATTGAATACATCTCAGAATATGTATAAAGTATAAATTGGAAGGGAGGGAGGAAGGAAGGAAAGAAGGAAGGAAAGGAGGGAGGGAGCGAGGGAGGAAGGAAGGAAGGAAGTTGGAAGGAAGGAAGGAAGGAAGGAAGGAAGGAAGGAAGGAAGGAAGGAAGGAAGGAAGGAAGGAAGGAAGGAAGGAAGGAAGGAAAGAAGGAAGAACAGGAGGGAGGGAGGGAGGGAGGGAGGGAGGGAGGGCGCGAGGGAGGGAGGGAGTGAGGATAGAAGAAAGAAGATTATGTTTCCATCAAATAAATTTACAGAAAATGCAAACCAACCTAATGAAACAAATCAGATTAGTAGTTCTTTATTTTTTTTAACTTTTAATAATTTTTTAAATTGATAACATACCTTATAGGTACACACATTGAGTTCTATTTCCGTGGAATATACAATTTCGGGTGAGCACAACTAATAGTATACAAAGACATCAACCAAATGAGTGATCGCAAGACATTCCAACAATAAGAACAATACAACAGAATAAAGAAAGTAATAAAATAAAATGAAAATATCTAGGGAAGATATAAACAAAATGGGAATAATATCATTTCTCAATTTTAAGACTTATTATAAAGACACAGTAATCAAGAGTGTGATACTGACATAAAGAGAGGCACGTAGAATAACAGAAGTGAGAGACTGTAAATAAACTTGTATTCATGGCCATTGATTCTCAACAAGAATGCCAATTCTGTTCAGTAGGAAAATAGTAGTCTTTATTCCAAGCTGGAACAATTATAATTCCATGTAGAAAGAATTAGCTTGGACCTTTTATCTCTAAATACAAAAATGTAGTAATAATTTAAAAGGGTCTATTTACCCATTGATATGAACACCCATGCTAAAAAACTGTAAAAAGAAAATGTAGTAGTTAAATTTCCCAAGCTGCATTTGGTGATAGATATTTATATATGACATTGAAAACACTATGACAAAGGAAAAGATAGATAAATTAAACTTTATTAGAATTAAAAACTCTACCATCTCAAATATTATTAAAAATCAAAATGTATATTATAAATGTGTGTAAAATATTAGAGATGTGATTCTTAGAAATTTTTAAAAAGCTATATATTATCTAATTTCAACTATATGATTCTATAGGAGAGGGGAAGCTAGAAATGGCAAAAGTATTAGGGTTTTTTTCTAGAGTTACTAGATTACTAGAAGATGGGAAATAAGAAAGAAGTTCAAATGGTTACAATATAGGGAAATTTTATTGCAGTGAAACTATTCTATATGTTACAATGATGCACACACATATATAATATATTAATTGTTAAACCCATAATATAAAAACAGAACAAACACTAATATAAACTATAGCATATAACTAATATCAATATATTGATATTAATTTGATCAAGTGTGACAAAATTGTACCATGCCAAGAAAGGGATTGAGAAGTAAAGGGCCTGGATGGGGGGCTAGAGTCCTATATCTGGCCTCTATATTCTGGAGTATAGAAGTTCTCCAGAATCATGGACATTGAGTGGCAAGTGATACCTTCGAGTAACTTGAGAATTTATTGACTAATGATTATTATTTGTATGGGGTTTAATGAAGTGACCCTTTGCAATCAAGTTTGTGGGCTGGAAATATGAACCTTTGCTATCATTATTTATTAAGAAAGTATGATGACTTAGTTTTATATTTTTAAATATTTGAGTATAAGTGTGAGTATCTGTGATTTTTACTATATCTTCTGTTCCTTCAAAGAAAAATACTAATATAATTGCTGCAAATAGCAAATGATATTTTTTTAAATGCAAAACAAGTTTAATATATAGTCATCATATAAACTAAGTATCTTTGTGTCTTGAATGCAAACATACTACTGATTCTTATGTAGAATATTTTACTGTAAAACTGATTTTGATCAGAAATTTAGTTTTGTTTTTATGTGATGACTTGATCCATGATTTTATCTACTCTTTCCACTGAAATGATCCAAGTCTCTGTTTCTGATTATACTATATAATTGCAGCTCTGCAGGTTATTTGGTCAATAAGGAATCATTGGTTCAAAGGAAATGTATGTTTTTTCCAGTAAAAGTCATCATAATGGGAAAGATATGTTTTGGGTATCCACTAGATTTGATGGATTAAAGATAAATGTTAGGATAATGGTTTCTTTTGTGAACTGATTGCTGATAATTATTTAAACATTTCATGGTATAAGAAGTGGCTCACAGTTTGGCTAATCCTTCTATAGCAGCCTCTGCTCCCCCTTGGTAGTTATGTTGAATATTACAGAATAACAACATGTATCCAGCGATATTTATTACCAACAAGCTGGGAGAAAATGTATGCCAACCAAAGGTATGATAACGAGTTACTATTCAAGATATATAAACCACTGGTAAAGATTAGCAATAGAATTTCGGTCCCATCAAAAATTAGGGAGATAAACAGAAACTTTCTGAAAGGTGACTTACAGATGGCCAGTATTATATTATATGTATAATATAATAGATATTACACTCTGCATCACTGATTACCAGTTCAATGCAAATCAGAATGAAAACAAGATATTACCTCACACAAGAGAAACAGGCATACATCAAAAAATAATGAACATGAACAGTGTTCAGATATGTGAAGGAAAAGGAACCTCATCTACCACTGGTAGTAATGTTGACTGGTTTCATCTTTTTTGGAAAACAATATGGACTGATTCTAAAATAAGAAAAAGAAAAGAAATAAATAAAATTGAAGAATTGAGCTTCCATTTGACCCAGCAATCCTATTTCTGGGCATCTCTCCTAAAGACGCAAATTCTCTACTCAGAAAAGACATTTGCATACTTATATTCATTGCAGCATTATTTATGATAACTAAAATATGGAGGAACATCCAAATTCCCAAGAACAGATGACTGAATAAAGTAACTATCTTATATGTATGTATATATATAGTGTATATATATATATATAAATATAAAATATATGCTGGGAATCAAACCCAGGTCGGCCGCATGCAAGGCAAATGCCCTACCCGCTGTACTATCGCTCCAGCCTCACACTCCATATTTTCTTATTTTATTTTGGAGCTCCCCTTGGAGAGCTCAGCAAGTTACCGGGAGTATCCCGCTTGTATGGCAGAGCCTGGCAAACTCCCCGTGGCGTATTCAGTATGCCAAAAGCAATAACAATAACAGGTCTTATTCCCTGATTCTGCAACAGCCTCCAATCATTGGGAAAAATGAGTAAGGTGAGGCTGATAAAATCTCAGGCCTGAAAGGAACGGAGATGTTTCTGATGCCCGTTCAAGTAAATCTGTAAAAAATTCTGCACGCCTTAGGACCTGTGCACTCAAGGGCTCTCCGGGAGGCTCTGTCTCACAGCCCGCATTTGGTGCTCTGAAACCACTGTGTATGGGCTGGAACGGGATGGCTGTTGGCCAAGGACAGGAAAAGGAAGAACGAGGACCAAGCTGGTTGCTGATTAGTTAGCGTTTATTCAATCTTCCATCTTTCTCATCTCCCGCACTCCTATCTCCATCCTCTCTCTGGATCTCTCCCCCCAACCCACTTTTATAGTGTAGTTAAATCCCCCCAGCATGAGGGGGTTGGGGCATACACATAAGTGTGGTCACAATCAATAGGAATAAGGTTCCTTTCCTTCAGGGGATGCTTCTCCTAGGACTGATTCTCTTTCAGCAGGAGGATCCACCCAAAGGCAGAGTCCCATGAGTGTGTTTCTCCTCTCCTCATCCAGCAAACATATAAGCATTCATAATATTAATCATTTTGTATGGACACAATAATAAATGCATAGAATTGCTTTCCTGGGGCCATCCCCATCTCAGAATACAGTGCTCAGGCCAGATTAGTCTTTCCTATCCCTAACAGGGACCTAGTCTCGTCGTTACTTTTGGATCATGACAGCACTTGTCCATGACCAAGCTGTTAACTTATAGTTAAGAATTAGGCATTTTTGCCAGGCCCATCTCGATGCCAGGATAGCACATAGCTCACCGCTTGCCCTGGGTCCATCCCATCCCTCGTCGGGACCCTGATTTTGGGGTGCTAGGAACTGAGGGCAACTGAGGCTTAAAACTGGAGAAAGCAGATGCCTGGGAGGGAATAATATTCGAGGCCAATTAAATCCCAAGTTACAAAAGCATAATATTGTCTTCTTGTGTCTATACATAAAGGACATTGTTTTAAAGTAAATTATTCAAAAGACATTAGGAGAAGAGAAAGGCAATATCAACTTATAATATAAGTTCAGTATCCTAGAAAGATCTGACCTTACAAATTAACAGAGTCAGATTAGGGGGAAAAGCTGATTAACTGTTTTAGGGAAGAGAGCATAGAGAAGTAGAAGTAGTTACAGCTAAACAAAGGTATGGGAGTGACTCGGGAGCACCTTAATGGGTGTGACTGGGGATGAACCTAAGCTCCTTGTGGCAAGGGGGGAAAGGACAAAGCAATGTCATCCTACATAAATCGATGAATAACGGAATGACAGTGAAGCAGTGATATACAGAGAGAGAGAGAGAAACTTCACTATGAGCAAAGATGAAATCATGCAATGCTCAACTACATAGATGAAACTGGCTGGTATCCTGCTGAGTGAAGTCAGACAGAAGGAGAGAGACAGATACAGAACAACCTTTCTCAAACATGGAATATAAAGAAGCATGGTAATAAAATGGCATATGTCAAAAAGCAACTGAATCCAAGAACTGGCCTACAGAATTGGAGCTTACCATGGTAGTGAATCACAGGGGTGATGTAGGAGAAGGGTGAGAAAGAGAGAGTGATCTGAGGACAATGCTAGAGGGAGCTGGACAAGCTAGTGGGAGGGTGGGGAAGGGTATGATACTGGAATGTGTGTGCCCGAAAATTTGTTGTTGAAAACTTGCAAACCACAGGAACTATATCAAATTTTTAAATTTAAATAAAAGATCATTAGCTTATATATTTCTTATATAATTTGTCCAAGAAGATGAAAAGAAGATATACAGAATATTTTATAAATGTATGTTTCTTAATATACATAATATTATAGTAAATGTATATATTTTATTAAATATATGATTATGAAGACCAAATAAATTCAAAGAAATTTGTTGCATGCATACTTATTGGTGGAAAGTAATATTGGAAAAATCAGTGAACATAGTCTCCATAGATACCCTCATAGAGCATTTTTAAATCATCAATCAATAGACAACAAACACATGTGTAAATACTAATATAAGAAAACAGTAAACCCATGAGTAAACCACATTCATACACTAGACAATAACTAAAGGTATGGTGCTATTGTTTATCAGAGGAGTCAAAACTTGATTACAGATTTTGAATGATGAGTAACTATTGTAGAATGTTTGCAAATAATCTTATTTACAAACTATAGTATTACTTTCCTTCATTTTTACTGTTTTATCAGAAGGCACATGGCTTTAAGGTTAGGATTTGAGTACAGTTTGTTCATCACAGTTTCTAGATATCAAAAATTCAACATTTTTTAGGTAGTTCCCTAAGTCATATTTCTCACAGAAAAAAATGCAAAGCATACTGTCTGACACCAGAATCTGTAGTAAATTTTAGGTGGACAAAAACTGAACTTAGCAAGACAAAATTTAGTGAACTTGATTGAACTTACTATACCTCTAGCTTCCAAAAATTCACTTTACAAACATCCTTGAAAATATATCTGTAGCAAAGTACAATCAGTTTGGGAACAAATTGCAATTAGTTCTATGCCCACAGATGTGTAGAAATTCGAGAGGCCCATGGAGAACTGATTTCTTAATATAAATACCCTCCCTCACTCACTTTTACATGATCTTGAATTTTGGCCAATTTTCACTTGGATGTACCACAGTATTAGACACCTTGATTAATCTGAATGACACAGTCTTAGACCAAGCCCATAAACTAATTTTATGTAACATTTAATTTAGATTACTAGCCACAGAACTCCAAATTGTAAAATGAGGTCGACCTGAACTATTGAGCTGAAACATATCTCCTGGAGTATCAAATCCAATTATTAAAACAAATTCTACACACCCATGAGTATAAGAGGGCTCTAGGAAACTGTTAAGTTTTTAAAATCGCTTTCCGCCTGATCTGAGGCACTAATATAAGTACAACAGTATATCTTAATGACTGCACAAACTCTGTTTAGATCTGTAAGGAAGAATCCAATGGAAATTCTGTCATCTATAACAGTCCTATAGTAAGTGAAGGCTAACTTGAAAACTTTCCAGGGCCTAAATAATGTCATTAACCACCTCAGTCCAAGTGTAGAACACATTTTGAACCACTTTTTATAACTGAATGATACATGACTTGGTATGACTTTCTGCAGGGAACTCCTAAAGAGTCTGTTGTCCTATCAGAAGCTCCCCATTATCAAATGTACACAGAGAAGGGATGGGTATTTGAACATCGTATGACTGAAACCAAGTCATAAACAACCTTGTAATTGTGTATCTCACAGTGGGATTCAAAAAAATAATAATAATAAAGGTAAATGAGGAAGGAGCTAGTTAAATATACTACAAAATGCATCTGAATCATAGCATTCCAGGGGAAAACACTATTGAGGATAGTTTGGCAATTTACAAAATTAGAATATTAATAGGATAAGAACCATTGATTACTGTAGGTTTGTTAGCTCTTGAAATATTTTTTGCAATGTATTTCCAAATAAAATGCAAGTATAATTTAAAATTATTTTTTAAAAGAAAGAAGCTCCCCGTTATCAGCCTTCTAAGTGGCAAAAATTTTCCATGGTTTATTAAGCATATGAACTCTCTCATGATTAATATATATCATATTGTTTGTTAGAGAAAGGTACGTTGATTTACCTTTAGGTAAATTTAGGTCCTACACAAGTATATCTCAGAGATGCCCCTGATGCCTCTAGAAAGAGTCATTTAAAAGTGTTTGGAGACCGCTGAGATGTGATTCCGGGGGCCCCACTCGTGTGCGGCCTCTCCACAGCTGCCAGAGCGTGAATCCAGACCCAGCAAAACCTCTCTTGGCATGGGCAACTCCTCGCAGAATGTCTCCAGCCTGAGAACTAAGCCTCGGCCCCGTGCCCCCCCAGGAGGGGAAAGGTATTTCTCTCTCTCTCTCTCTCTCTCTCTCTCTCTCTCTCTCTCTCTCTCTCTCTCTCTCTCTCTCTCTCTCTCTCTCTCTCGTCTCTCTCTCTCTCTCTCTCTCTCTCTCTCTGTCTCTCTCTCTCTCTCTGTCTCTCTCTCTCTGTCTCTCTCTCTCTCTCTCTCTCTCTCTCTCTCTCTCTCTCTCTCTCTCTCTCTCTCTCTCTCTCGCCTCTTTCTCTCTGGAGATGAAGGGCGTGGTGTCCGCCATATTATGACGACCACAGATTGGGTTTTCAAGCCTGCAATGATCCAATATCTGGAAGAAATCTCCCTGGACTTAGTTGATAAAGTACAGAAATTCAAAACCGCGCGGCCGCAGTAGTCATTTGTCTTCATAGTAGGTCTGAATCTAGTGGGGTACTCCTAACAACAGTAGTGAGGTTTGTGTTGAAAAATTGAATGTAACCAAAGTGAACAGAAAGTAAAATGAAACTTATCAGTTACAAGGTGGGGGGTGGGGGGGCGGGATGGGAGGTGCACTGTGTTTTTTTTTTTTTTTGGTGGTGGTATATGGGCACTGGTGAAGGGATGGTTGTTTCAGCATTGTATAACTGAGACCTAAGCCTGAAAGCATTGTAATCTTCCACATGGTGATTTAATAAAATAAAATTTTTATTTAAAAATAAATAAATAAATAAATAAAAGTGTTTGGAGGGGCTGGAGTGATAGCACAGTGGGTAAGGCATTTGCCTTGCACGAGGCCGACCCGGGTTTAATTCCCAGCATCCCATATGGTCCTCTGAGCACCGCCAGGAGTAATTCCTGAGTGCAAAGCCAGGAGTAACCCCAGTGCATCGCAAAGTGTGACCCAAAAAGCAAGAAAAAAAAGTGTTTGGAACCTGAGTAGTATCTTTTGTGAGAAGATAAAGGAATGGTATGACTAGCATAAACTGTCCATTAGTGCAAAGCACAGGCTGCTCAGTGTAGTTTAAATGATTGCTTTGGTTTGGTGCTTGACTGGGTAGAAATTAAAGGAAGAGAGTCATTTTAGCTTGTGCTTATCATGAGCAAGGGGATAGATGCCTATGTTTGTCCATGAACTGATGATCAGTTATTGAAAAAAGGAGATGTGGAGAAGACATTTGAAGGAAGGTACTAGTAGATGCTTTCTAGGAAAAGAGCAGAATCTGGAGCCATCTTTTGTTGTTTTTGGTATATTTTTTAGTGAGGTAAAAAGGAATATGGGTATATTCATAGAATCATCTTGTAGAGGTTGGTCAAACTAGTAGTCATTTAAAATTAAGTGATAGTCAACAATTTGGAAGTGCTCAAATATGAAAAAGGTTCCCAGGACAGTCATGAGAAACAGGATTTAAGAGTGTTCATTCTTGTCAGTGGACTGCTCCCAACTCAGATGATAGAGTTGCAGGTGTGAGAGGTGACTCACCTGAAGAAATGGGGTTCCCCAGGTGACTTATGTGAAGTGGGTGGCAGCTTGGTACCTGCATGGTATAGATGGTACATCTTAACATTCTCAGGCGGCAATCACTAAACCACACAGGAGTCACACTTGTTCTATTCAATGTAGGCAATGATCTCTGCCACCCAGTTCGACAGAAAGCCACTGAACCAAGGTGGAGTGAGGAATTAGTTTTCTTTTTTTTGGGGGGGGGAGGGGGATGGCTGGGTCACACCTGATGATGCACAAGGGTTACTCCTGGCTATACACTCAGGAATTACTCCTGGCAGTTCTCAGGAGACCATATGGGAGACTGGGGTTCAAACCCAGGTTGGTTGTGTTCAAGGCAAACACCTTACCTGCTGTATTACCACTCAAGCCCCCGGAACTGTTTTCTGCAGGAAAGTCAGCCCTGCATCTTACTCAGGCTTTTTTTAGGTCCATCACCTTCTTTTCCAGAGAAATTTGGGAGAAAAAAGTAATGACGTCAAATAAGTTTATATGGGAAATGAGAAGAATGCATCCCCAATAGATCTTCAGAAAATGTCCAAGATAGAGAACACATGCCAAAATGAAAGTACACATCAGAGGTAGAGATGTGGGGCATATGCCCAGATTGGGTAAGACACACTAAAGTAAGAAAGTACACAACTCTGGGAGAGATGCAGGCCAAGGCATGACTTTGCCAAGTTGTTATAAAAACTACCCACCAAAGTTTGTTGCTAGGGTTGTTTCCAAGGAGGTAAACCTGGAGCAGTGATGGTCTTTAGGTATTCTTAGAATAGTCTTGCTTTAGATGGGGAGCCTCTTCTCCCCAGGACTCCAGTCATGCTTTGTGCCCGGAATTCTGCATCTCAAAGATTTTCTTAACTCCTTAGGTGGTTCCTGTTTCTCAGGCATTCATACATTTTGACTGGTTCAGGTTCCAGATAGTACTTTTCCCAATATACATCTCTGGTGGCTCCCTGCTCTAATGGATGAATGTAGACACTCAAGTTCTTTTCCTCAAGCAGTCAAGATTGAAAGCAAAGGACTGAAGATCAAATAACCAAATTAAGGAAACATTTTACTGTTTCCTTAAAAACAGTAAAACAGGAAAGAAAGGGAAAAGACATAAGGGGAGCTTTGGGGTTACGTTAAGGAATTTCCTAAAGTAGGGTTCCAGAGAAAGGCAGAGATCATATCCTTTTTTAACAAAGGAGCTATGCAAAAGAGAATTTCTTTATTGAGTTAAAAGGAAATGGGTCTCTAACAATGGGTAAGAACACTGAGAACATTTTCTTCTGGTGTCCAGTCACCCAGATGATTTGGTCACTGTCACTGTCACTGTCATCCCGTTGCTCATCAGTTTGTTCGAGCGGGCACCAGTAACGTCTCTCATTGAGAGACTTATTGTTACTGTTTTGGGCATATCCAATATGCACGGGTAGCTTGCCAGGCTCTGCCGCGTGGGCTCGATACTCTCGGTAGCTTGCCGGGCTCTCCAAGAGGGGCAGAGGAATCGAACTCGGGTTGGCCGCGTGAAAGGCGAATGCCCAACCGCTGTGCTATCGCTCCAACTTTGGTCATCTAGATTATTTGGTCAGCTAGGTTACTGGATAAAGCATAGGTCATTCAGGCACCACCTTCTGTCCTACACCTGTGACAGTTTCCATAATTCCTTTTTTTAGGGCCATATACCTAATCTCATTCTGGTTATTCTCTTTTGTCCCTATCACACCTACTTCTACCTGAACAATAGGAATGTCATAAAAAAAAATCTGTGTGTTCTATTTCAATAGTTAAAACCAATCATAGCAGAGTACATTATTATAGGTAACTGTATGATGAGGGAATAATTAAGTTTGAATTTTTTTCTTTTGGGCAGCAATCATTGTTTTATCTATGGCTAGGTCCACATTGACTAATTACTATTAAACAGTATGTGATTTACATTTGACCAGCAAATATTATTCAAATACTTCCTTTCCTTTTCCAATCTTATGTCTGCATCCTATAGCTATAAACATCAGACCATCAAGTTAGCAAAGCTTGCAACACATTTGAGATTTTACTTGCACATTCACATGTTAGCCTATCATAGTTTCACTGATGCAGAAAGAAAACATGAGGAAAACAAAGCTTTTCCCACAGGAATAACAATGCTGAAGTATTTATATTTTAAGCCAGTTTCTCATCTTCCAGCTATCTTAGGGTGAAGCAAAGAAAGGTAAATGGTGGTATGAAGTGTAGAAGAGCAATACTGAGTTTCAGTGACCTGAACTGTCTATAATGGGAGCTATGCATGCCTCGCCTTATCTACAGGAGACACTCTTCCTATATGACAGGTTTGTTTGTTACACAAACATTTTTGCAATAATCATCTGAAGTAAGATAGTCAGTACCTGCCTCATAAAATACACTTAACACAGGAGATCCATAAACAGTTATTTGCCATAAAACTTTTTGTCAAGGCCCTCCATGGAGATGTATCCCTGGAGGCTGCATGTGTGCGGCCTCTCTGCTGCTGCACGTCCATGGCCCCGGAGGCCAGCTAAATTACTTTGGGCACCAGCAGCTTTTTGCAAAAATGTCTCTAGACTGTGAACTGAGCCATGGCCACCATCTTATGACGACCACAAAAAGGAGGTACGAGCTTGCAGTGATGCATTTTCTGGCAGAAATTTCCCTGGAGTAGCTACTAAAATACAGAAATCCAAAACCGTGCGGCAGCGATAGACCTCATATCTCTTCAATGTCAGCAATGGAAAATAAATTATCAAATGCTTCCTTTTCAAGAGGTCTGACTTTGGTGGAGGAAAGTCCAAACAATAATAGTGAGTTTTTTATTGAAATATTGAATGTAATCGAAGTAAAGAGAAAAGTTAAGTGAAATTTATCAGCTACACAGGAGGGAGGTGGGGGGCGTGGTGGGGGGAGGTATACTGGGGTTCCTGGTGGTGGGATATGTGCACTGGTGAAGGGATGGGTGTTTGAGCATTGTATAACTGAGACTTAAGCCTAAATGCTTTGTAACTTTCCACATGGTGATTCAATAAAAAAATTAAAAAAAAACAAAAAACAAAAACCTTTTTGTCAAAAAATATGGTGAGTACAAATACAGGAAGGTTGAAAATGAAAAAGAGTCTGGTCAAGACAGTGGCCAGTGCAGTGACAAGTGCCAGAGCTGGCGGAGAGACAGCAGCTCTCAGCACTCTCAACAGCTGATGGGGTCATAAAATTTCTGTGTGAGTGAATGTGGGTGCCCCTTGCATATTATGTATTAGAGACAGTGCCACTAAATAAAACTAGCCAAAAGTTATCTTTAAAGGTGACACACCATTGGCCAGGCAAGTGGAAACAGATAAACAAATGGGACTACCTTAAACTGAGAACCTTCTGCACCTCAAAAGATACAGTGACCAGAATACAAAGACAGTCTACAGAATGGGAAAGTATATTCACCCAATACCCATCTGATAAGGGGTTGATATCAAGAATTTACAAGGCACTGGTTGAACTCCACAAAAAAAAAAATCCAACCCCATCAGAAAATGGGGTGATGAAATGAACAGAAGCATTCTCAAAGAAATTCGAACGGCCAAAATACACATGCAAAAAATGCTCTTCATCACTAATCATCAGGGAGATGCAGATCAAAACAATAATTGAGATATCATCTCACACCACAGAGATTGGTCCGCATCCAAAAGAACAAAAGCAACTGGTGTTGGCATGGATGTGGGGAGAAAGGGACTCTCCTTCACTGCTGGTGAGAATGCCAACTGGTTTAGTCCTTTTGGAAAATAGTATGGACACCTCTCAAAAAATTAGAAATTGAGCTCCCATTTGACTAATAATACCACTTCTGTGAATATATTCCAGAGATGCAAAAATGTATAGTAGAAATGACATCTGCACTTATATTTTCATTGCAGCACTGTTAAAAATAGCCAGAATCTGGAAAACACCCAAGTGCCTGAGAACAAATGACTGGTTAAAGAAACTTTGGTACATCTACAGAATGAAATACTATGTAGCTATTAGAAAAGATGAAGTCATGAAATTTGCATATAGGTGGATCAACATGGCAAGTATCATGTTAAGTCAGAGTCAGAGAGTGATAGGCATAGAAAGATTGCACTCATTTGTGGAATATAAAGTAACAGAATGGGAGACTAACACCCAAGAACAGTAGAGATAAGTACCAGGAGGATTATTCCAGAGCTTAGAAGCCATCCTCGCGTGCTTGGGGAAAAGGCAGCTCAGATAGAGAAGGAACCACCAAGTAAAAGGGTGCTAGGAGGGCCCGTTTGGGATGGGAATTGCGGGCTGAAAGCAGACTATAGACTGAACATGATGGCCATAATGCACCTCTACTGCAAACCACAATACCCAAAAGGAGAGAGAGAGAGCAAAAGGGAATGCCCTGACACAGAGACGGGGTGGGGTGGGGGGAGGACGGGGTGGGGGTGGAGGGAGGGGTGCTGGGACCATTGGTGGAAAATGGGCACTGGTAGAGGGATGGGCACTGGGCCATTATATGACTGAAATGCAAGCATGAGTGTTTGTAAGTCTGTACCTGTACCTCACAGTGATTCACTAATAAAAAATTTTAAAAAATAAAATAAAATAAAGCTAGTCAGTCTCCCGCCACAGAGCAATGGCAGAGAGTGGGACTTGTGAGAATGGTGGCAGTGAGGCCTCCAGCTTGTGGAGCTACTGCAGCTCTCAGCACTACGAATGGTGGGAGGGTTTCAACGTGTCCGAACTGGGCTCTTCTGGTCCAACGCAGCACCAGTGTGGAGCACAGTCCTGAAGCTGAGCAATCACCCAAGTTTCCACCATGGGGTCCTGGTGATCGACCAGGCAAATCCCACTGTCATTTCTCCCCTGTTTCAGCCTGTTGTTGCCCACAAAATATCATGAAGAAAAGCCTCCTTCTGAGTGCCAACTGTCTGGAGACTCAGGATGGAGGCATGTGCCCCCTTGCCCGGCTCTGCTGAACCGCAACTGCTGGCTGCAGCTTGCCCAGAGTGCTCAAGTTGTGAACAGTAGCAGCCCTGGCCTCAGTCCTGGTCCCTGCCTGGGCTACTGCTGCTGTCTCCACTGTGGCCCAGGGGATGTGGTGCTGCAAGCAGGTCAATCTGGACTCACAGGACAAGTGCATCAGTAGCCTGGTGGTGCTTCCGGGGCTCCTGATACACAAAAATCACTACTATTCCTCTAGCTGGACCCCAGCAACGCAGGACCAAGTTTCCCATGAAATTAAACTGCCAAAAGTTAAGTATGTGGGAGCCACGCCCACAAGTTACCTCCAGCTCAGCCATAGGAGCTCACTTATTGGCCCTGTTTTAGTGACCCATAAATAAATCTCAAATGAGATCAAACACGGAAATTAATCTCAGACCCATGGAAGGCTGAACAGACTGGAATACATCAGAAGGGCGCAGATTAGCCCAATTCTCACATGAACAGATCCTTCGCAGCTGCTTGCTCCCACAATCCAGAATTGCTGGCATTCCTCCCCCCTCTCCCCTCACTCCCCATCAGACTCCACCATCTTGGCACAGACCTCAGAAGATATTAATCTGCTGAAAATTTGGGTATGCACGCTTTGTGACTGAAATGTCCAGACTTTCTAGGGGGTCAGGATAAGCTACCTCCCCCCACCTCCCTGTACTTACGGAAGGCCCAGAAGTCATATCCACACCCCAAAGCTGCCTCCCCCGTAAAAACTCCTCCAGCTGTACCTTCCTGATAAAACTAATGAACACCCGGAACAAATGTGATGGCCTCTTAGTACCTATATTGCAAAAGAAGGAGAGAGAGAGAGAGAGAGAGAGAGAGAGAGAGAGAGAGAGAGAGAGAGAGAGGAGAAAGAGAATATCTGACATAGAGGCAGGGGGAGGGGGGATGATAGGGGGAGGGTAGTAGGGAATCTGGGAACATTGGTGGTAGGAAATGGGCTCATGGGGTGAGTGTATCAGCAGACTGATGGTGGATGTATGAGTGTTGGAACAATGTATGACTAAAACCCAATCATGAATAGCTTTGTGATGGTCTATATCATGGTGATTCAATTGAAAATAAAATAAAATCTTTCAAACTTAAAAAAAAGTAAAGAAAATGAAAAAAAGAAACAAAATTTGTCTTCTTGTAAGAACAGGAAAACAATTTTTTCTAGACTTCTTTTTTCTAGAAATAGAGGGTAATAAAAATAAAATGAGGCAGAGAACATTATAAACCACCTTTTTTCTTTGTCTTATTTTGGTTTTGGAGCCACACCTGGGGGTGATCAGGATTAGTTGGCCACACGCAAGGCAAAAGTGCCTTATACCCTTGTACTAATTCTTAGGCCCCTATTACGTAAGCATCTTTAAATGACAGGAATAGAATCATAGTATAAATAGACATTAAATTACTCATTTTTCATTTGTAAGATATAGAGACAAAAATATGTACTCTATCATAAAATGCCATAGCATAACCATAAATTTAGCTCATTTTCATATATTATACTCACTTTAATATATATGCATACATAATTGGTGTAATCTCTTATCTGTATAAAGAAAGAAATTTTAAAGCAAAAAATTGTCCTAACATGGCTACTCCATTTCAAAACCACAATGAATGATTAAAAACATACCAGTGATACTTTATCTAAAAGCCCAGAAGTGATAATATTGACAGGCCATTGAGTAAAGGAAACTCATTTGTTATTGATGGAAATGTAAATAGGTCCAATCTCTAGAAAATAGTTTGGAGATGCCTTCAATAATTTAAAAATATACCTAAATTGTAATACGGTAATTCTAATCCAAGTATTATTCACAAGAAAACAAAACACTAATTTTAATATTCATAAATATACAAATGGAGAGAAAGACAATGAGAGAGAGATTAGATAGATACCTATGTTCATTACAGTACCATTTACAATAGCCAACATCTAGAAACTTATAGTGCCCAAGTCTGCTCTCTGCCCATGAGTGTATGAAAAGATGTGGTTTCTGCATACAGTGAAATATTTTTCAGTGATTTGTAAGTATGAAATTTTATCTTTTGCTACAACATAGGTAGGGCCAAAGGTCGTCATATCCTTCTGAGACAAATGATGTCAAAAGATAAAGACAAATAACTCAATCATCTCACTCACACTTTACATATGACAAAACAAAGTTAGGGAGTAATCAATGTTCAATGAAAACAAACTCTTATGCTGACTATAGAACTGAAGTCACTAAAGAGGTAGGAAAGTGGATCATACCCTCCCCAAAGAAGTGTGGGGAGGGTGATTCTAGGATTTGGGTTCAATAATATACTACTAGTAGAATACCTGGCGTTTTCATTTTACCAGATGGTAGATTTCCAAGATATCAAAGAAATGGGGTGAGGAAAAGGACCCATATGTCACAGCATATATCATAAATTGTGATTTTGAAGGAAAAAATCCTTTAGGTATGGGCACAATTAAAGTGGAGTAATTAAAAGTACTTAAATAAATTTAATCATGGTAAACTTTGGAGGCAATACATCATAATATAATGTAACCCAGCATGATTTATACTGGAATTGAGTTTATTTTCTCCACATTTCTGATCTTCTAGTAATAGTTTGCTTTTCTTTTAACATTGTAATGCACATATAGAACAGAGATTGAAAGCACAAACTCTTATATGTATGCAATTTTTTTCCAGACAGAAAAGTTAGTCTTATTTAAATGTGCTACATGCCTGAGCTGCCAGTGGAGTCCCAGCCCTAGCTAAGATTTAGAAGGGCAACGAACCTTTAGAGCAGAAGTAAGGACTATTTTTGTACTGCAAAAGCCTTGGTTTTATGTTTATTTGTAAGATTTTGGCAGCTATTTTGGGATGTTTCTGAGTTGCAATAAGAAACATTATGTCCATAAATTTGAAGAAAGAAGGAAAGTAAAAATAAAAATGATTTTAGCGTATGGATTTTTTTAATTTAAATTCATTATCAAACAGATTTTGATATTTTTGTGTGGGTTTTGTGTAGGGGGATGTGTCTCTTCTAGCTGGCTGTTTCAGGAAGATGCTTGAGGGAAAATAAAAATCTGTTTAAAAGATTCTATGTTCTAGTTTTTTAAAGTGCATTTATAAACTTATGAAAAAAGTCTTTTTCTTACTGTAGTTGAGGTAACACGGTTATAACAGTGTTAATGTTAATGTTTTAGGTATACAGTTATTTCACCAACAACAATAACTTGCAGAGACTTCCCATCAATGCCCTAACGTCACTGGTAGTCAGAGTTTCTTTCTACACAGATGGTTATTTCCCAACCTAAGGAAAACAAGTCAAAGACAATAGGATCCCTGGATTAAATAGGAATTCACAGAGATAAACAAAGTGTTGACTTATTCTTGAAATCTGAAGTCTGGTGAAATACTGATATGTGACTTGAACATTTCAGTAATGTAGCTTCAGGCCTTGGTTAAACTTCTGGTGAAAAATTCAGGAAAAGCCAATGTATATGCATTGTAATATTTTTTAGGAAGTAATTTCTATGAAATAACTAAATTTGAATGTTTGTTACTATTGCAATATTACTACTCATAGTATTTCTAAATATATCCATAAAATGAATTAAAAGCTATTTAAACAATACACAGTTAAGCTTAAAATCTGCATTGATTCCACACAACTGATCTATAGATGGGCATCAGTAGTCATATTTTTAGTATGAAGAAATAGACTATAAAATGCCATATTCAAGTGAAACAGAAAGACTTCAAAACTGTCTGGATCCAAGATTTACTTTTGTTTTATTTAGATTTCTTTTTTTAACATAAAAATGTAGTCATTCATTCATCTTTTTCCTAAACTATTGTTAAATGAAGGGCTGGAGGGATAGCACAGCAGGTAGGGAGTTTGCCTTGCACGCGGCCGACACGGGTTAGATTCCTCTGTCCCTATCGGAGAGTCGGGCAAGCTACTGAGAGTATCCCACTCGCACGGCAGAGTCTGGAAAGCTACCTGTGGCATATTCGGTATGCCAAAAATAGTAACAAGTCTCACAATGGAGACTTTACTGGTGCTCGCTCGAGCAAATCAATGAACAATGAGATGACAGTGCTACAGTGCTATTGTTAAAGGAAAAGATAGACGAATAGTTAAGAGTAATGTGTTTTGCCATTGCTGCTTTACAACTCATAGATTTCATGACATTTTAAGATATAGTTTTGATATAGTTAGTGTCTGAGATGCTTTTTGAGAGATATAAAGGAAAGAGAAAGCAAGCTTCTTAGCGTAAGTTTCATAACTGGCCTAGACTTTTGAACTTGCATCATACCTATTGACTATAACGTGGTTAATTTTACCTATCACTTGTCGAAAATTTAATTTAAAAATCTATCTTGCACTATAATAAATCCATGTTATTATAAGTATATATTATGTATTTCCAAGAAAGAGTTTAATACATATTTACTTCCCATGGTGTACACTAATCCAGATACAGAAAATAATTGAGATTCAATAAGCAATGGTGTTCTATAGGTTCTGTTCACTGGGAGGTGGTGGGGAGGGATGGAAGTGATGACTTGGAATGCAGTATCCTCTAAAAGCTGTGCAAGCTTTCCAATAAACAGACAGGAAAATAAGGTGTTCAAGTCTACATCATTATTAATTGAATTTTTCCAACAAAAGTAACTTACAAATGGAACTTCTAAACTTAGATTCCCCTTACAAGGATTTGTCCTGACACACACTTTCATGGGATAGCTAGAACAGAGTGTGCAGATGGCCCTACGATGGTGGAATTAAAAATCACAAAAATAAACTAATAAAAAGCCATAGTTTTGTGTAAAAAACTAAGGCTCGCCGAGGGGCGCGTGCACTCGCGGGCTCTCCTGGCAGCTCTGTCTCACCGCCCGTGTCCGGTGCCCCGGAACCGCTGTGTGTGGCATCGGTCAAGGGAAGGCGACGGAAGGAAGAAGGCCAGACTGGTTGCTCGATCAGTTTATTTCATTCTCTCTCTCATTAGACAAAAGCTATAGTCACCCTCTGTCTAATTTAGCGCTTCTTCTATGGCCTGTCCAAAGTTTCTATGCCACAAAACTAAGATCAATTTCCCTGTAAAAATATTTTTCTCCAAAATTGAACCCATCTCCCCAGCACTGCCATTTTATTTCCTACCCTTACCATTCACACAGAGATTAATATTAATTTAGCATTCCCTCCTCTGCCAACCGTTCAAGACACATTGGTGACCCCTGAGCAGCAGAGGACTTCCTACTTCCATCCCAGAGTCTGCCTGGATTTGAGTTAAACCTTTGCCCACAGAATGCTTGCCCTAGTAAAGAACTGGACCAGACGAGACAGTGGGGAAGAACCAGACTCAACAGTGCTCAGGACTGACTCCTTGCTCTACACTCAGGATTCACTCCCGGAGGTGCTGCGGGTGGGGTTGGGGTGGGGTGGTGGTAAGGGATGGATACCAGGGATCGAAACCCAAGTAAGCCTCATGCTAGGCAAGTGCTCTATCCTTTGTACTATATCTTTAGCCTCATTCATTTAGTATTTTGTGCCTCCTTCAAGATTCATTTAAGTATTATTTATCTCCAAGGAAATTTTTGATTCTCCAGCCAGAAACGGTGTCCCTTGCCTTTCACGGTTCTAGAGAGCTGGATACATGCTTTCTAGACCTTTCTTTTACCTCCATTGTGCATTTGGTTTTTAAATAGTTCCATCCCCCAACTGCCAAATTATAGTTCTTTAAGGGATCATACAATCCTTATTTTGGTACTTTCTATAGATTAGAGCTCAGTTTCTTGTTCTTAGTAGCTGTTAATACATATTTATTAATGAAAATAAATATGTGGTAACAGATTTGATGAGATTTTTCTGAGCAGAGCCGTTATGTGATAGGGCCACATGGCACAGTGGAAAGAGGCCCAGCTTCTATCACTCCCTTTCCAGGTTATCCTGACATTGCACAGGATTCTGTTGCGTTGCCTGGACTGTGAACTCTGTCAAGAACAGCACTGGGGCTTTTCATCGTTGTATCCCCAGAGCTTTGTCCCGGACATATTGCATGGAAAGCATTCAGATGTTGCTGATGCCAGATTGCCACTTTTTGACATTTTTATCTGGGAAAAATTTCCTCCAATTCTCTAAGCCTCATTCCTTTTTTTTCCCCCCTGGAAAGATAAGGTCTCTTCAAATTATTTTCAAGTTTTCACTTTGTACCAATTTTTTTTTTCTTTATCCATGTAGATACTTCATGTTTCTACAGTGAGAACTGAATTAACTTTTACTGTTGGGTGAGTTTGTTCAGTGTTCATTAAACCTTCTAGAATTTGTAATTTTTTTTGGCTATGCCTAGCTGTGCTCAGGGCTTACTCCTGGCTCTGTGCTCAGGGATAACTCCTGGTGAGGTTTGGGGGTTGGGGGTTTTATAAGGTGCCAGGGGTCAAATTCAGATGAATCACATACAGTGCAAGTGCCTTACCTGCTGTACTAGCTCTCAGGTCCCAGAGACTGTACATTTAAACAGAATTACAGTCTGAGAGATAGTACAGTGGATAAATAACTTGCTTAGTGCTTGCTGGACTCAACTTCAGTCCTCAGCACCAACTACATACAGTCCTCCAAACAATATCAGGAGTGATCCCAGAGTGCAGAGCCAGGCAGAAACACTGAGCATAGTTGGGTGTGGCCTATTTCTCCAGAATCAATCAATCAATCATCATCATCATCATCATCATCATTATCTCCATCACATCATCACCATTAAATTATTGTAGTTTTCGAGTTAAATAATGAGGTAGAAGAAAACCTAAGTGTTCCCAGATCAGACATTCCATATACAGCCTGCATGTGCAGTGTTTCTGCTCTCTATGACCTGCTTTCACTGATGGGAGTGATCGGATGGATGCACTAAGAAAAGATAAGCACTTCATACCTAGTTTGATGATTTGAAACTCCAGCAACAATTCTCTATCGAGCAAATTAGCAACCATTATGTATCCTTATGATAAAAACCTCTAATTCTTGGTAGAAGTATCTTTGACCTGTCAGACTGAACATCCTTTCTCTGATGATGATTAGGTGGAAAATGCATTGTCCAGGTGCTGCTTTCTGTGCTCCACTTAAATTTTTTTTTTAAAAAAAAGGCAAATCACTAAGCTACAGCTGCTATTGTAGTCTAATCACTAGTTTTCTACAGTAAATGACAAGCCAGCGTCCCTGTAAGTGGCAGCCGCAGTGGTCTTCTTGCTGCCTTTGCACTTGCACAAAGCAAATTGTTTTTTATAGTCTGACAATAGTGGGAGCCTTGCAGAGCCCAGTTTTGGACTTGAAAAGTTCAAGCAGCCTTTCACACTGACATTTCTGCTTTAATGCTCTTTGCTACAAAATTAAGTAATGTGAAGCTCTCCAGGTAGCTCAGAACTAAGGTTCAGGTTCTCATTTGTATCAAGGGAAATATTTCTGTGTTAAAGAATCTCAAAAGTGGAAAAAGATTGCGTAAATGTCTGGGAAATCTGATTTTAAATATACTAAGGGGGTGCTGAAAGGGACCGGGTATTGATGGGAAGGAAGTGAAAAAAGAGAGAGGTAATTTATCCTGCTTACTACAAAATGATTTTTTTAAAAACATAAACCTCTCTGATACTCCATACTTAATGCAGTGCCATTTATACATGCTCGACTATAATGAAACTACATGGAAAGGAAAAAAGCATAATTTTTTATCTTGCTGTGAATAATACTTGATCCCTAAACATTCAAGTAAAAAGAGAGGTTTTAATAAATGATGAACAACTTAAACATTTTGTCACCAAAAATATTATGTATATTCTGGGAACCTCTGGCACATATTTGGAAATTTGACAATATTTTATAATAAAATATTTTATTTAGGCTATTATATAATAATGCCACTAGAAATCACAGGAATATTTATATTAAATTTATTTGTGGTGCTATTAAAATATGGATTTTAAAACTTATAATCTTCAACCTGGAAAAGTAAAATCCTCTGAACATGATTCATGCTTGTGCTTCAGCCTTTCCCAGCAACCCTGGTTCAAGAACTCAGGGCTTTCAACCCTCTCTCCCCTCCTGTTCTTAGTGTTTCATTGGACCAACCATCAGATCTATTTCCTAATTCCTTTTATTGCTCTTAATGTTTCCTGTCTTCATTTAAGGAAAACTGTCTAGGCCCATCTGCAAACTTTATTCATTTTTACTTGACCTTTTTACCATTATGTTTCTGAATATGAGGATTCAATGTTACTTTTTGACTCTCCCTATCTTTTTCTTTGAATGGTATCACCCTGGCAAAATTTGTCTCAGATTCAAGAGCAATATTCACAAACTTCAAGTTCAGATGATATAATTTAATGCCATCTGATTATATTACCCTAGACTGGGTGTCTGCAGGATTTCTAACATCTCCCGAGCATGCTCATTACTGAATTCACCACTGACCTTTCATCATACTCCTGATCCTAAATGTTCCTCTAAATCTCCATTGTTTGTTGCAATTTCCTCCATGGTTGCTCTGCTCATAACAGTTTTCCCCAAGGAACAAACTCTCGGGATAAAGTGGTTCAGCTATGTTCGAGAATTATGAAATTTTCTACTCAAAGAATATCATCAGAAAAGCTTTAGAAATAAAGTAGAAGTTATTCCCAAAGGGATGAAAGTGAGAAAGATACTGTTATCCTTATTGAAGTTCCCTGCCATAAGGCCAAGGAGTGAGATCTATTATAAGCTTTGTTCTTATTTTTGTTTTCTATTAAGATCTATGTTGATAAATATCAAAGTATCTCCATCTCCAAGGTAGATCCTAAAAATTATCTCACGGTGGGGAGGGCAAAAAATAAATAAATAAATAAATAAATAAATAATTTAAAATTAAAAATTATCTCTGTAGTATCCCAGATGCATTAACAAAGACATTCTATTCACCTTTACTTCACGTTAGCGGCCACCTATCAATAATAATCACAACATCCTTTTAATTTCTTGAGCTAAAAAAACCTGTAGTTACTTTTGTTTACTCTCTTATTCTTGTCATCCACCAAAAAAAAAAAACAAATTACAACTAATTACAAGTTCCGACTGAAGTTTGTCCAATGAAACAATGAAATTAGGAATTAAGTTCAATATTTAAAACCAGAAAACCAATCTGCTCAGGAATAGTTGAAAATGATGAGACAATCACTTTAATTTTATACTAAGGAATAAAAGGGCAGAAATCTTAATTAAAAACATCTGAATTTGAAGTTACACTGAAAGTGTGTCTCAGGGACTGAGCCTCTGAGTGAATTTATTTGTCACCTTCGCACACATCACTCTGTAAACTACTCTTTTTAAAACTGTTCTTCCTTATTCTTTTGTTGCTGTTGTTGTTTGTTGTTGTTAAACAGCTTCTTGTGATATAGACAAAATGGTTGCTTTGAAGACACGAGTCCACTATTTTTCATCTTCAATACTGCCTGCTGGTTGCCTATAAAGATTGTCTTTTGGGGGTGCTGAAGTGATAGCACAGCAGGTAGGGCATTTTCCTTGCACGCAGCCAACAGGGGTTAGATTCCCAGTATCCCATATGATCCCCTGAGCACAGCCAGGAGTAATTCCTGAGTGCAGACCCAGGAATAAATCCTGTGCATTATTGCCAGGTGTGACTCAAAAAGCAAACAAACAAACAAACAAACAAAAAGATTGCCTTTATTGTCCTGTCACTGTGATGCCCATTTGATTTGTCCTCAAGCAGTAGAGGAACCAGAACGTCATGGTGGCATTACTCCTACTCTTTTCTCAGTTCAACTCTTATCCACCTCTGCAATTTATTTCATTTGTCACTATCCAAATTTAAGCAATTGCTAATTCTAATCTATGCTCTATTAATCATCCTTAGTTTGTTCCTAAAATTTTATTCTCATTTTGCTAAGCTTTATTTTGCACATTACTTCCATTTTCCTTGTCATCTCAAAAATCAAGTACTAAATGAAGACCATTTATAAGGAACATACTTCTTAGGTAGTATTGAAGATCTCCCAAATCTGTTCTCAATATGTCTCTAGTAGAATGTTTTGTGGATATAATGTCAGAAAGCTTATAAAGCATTTTCTCAACATTATTTCCTGCAATAATTGCATTAGCCCTGTAAATTGAGTTGGCATAAGTGACTTTGGTTTTATTATTCCATTTTACAAATGGGGGAAAAGTGTACTCAAAATTGAATTAAAGTCCAAGAGTTTGCATTATATACTCAAATTCACAGTGAGAAAAGGAGAAACAAATCTATAATCCACAACCTTATTGTTCTTCTACCTTTCGGTGAACTTTCACTGAAATGTCAATTCTGAAATGTCTTGCTCTTTCTAGGCTGAATTAATTCCTATCTACCATAGGTTCCCAAAAGGCTTTCTAACCTGTACCATGACACATATCACATAAAAATCAATTATTTATTTTCACGTTAGTTGACAATGAAATTCTTTCAGAGAAGAGTCGTCGTGATTTATTTCTTTTATGCTTTGGTGTTTTGCCATTAAGTGGTATTAACAGGAAATGCCATGTTATGGATAAATTCATGTTGTTACTAACTAGTTTATGCATTGAGAAATGCCATATTCCTCTGCACTTAACAATCACAATTAGGAACATTTATAAGGCACAAACTTCTTGGGTAGTATCAAAAATCACCCAAATTACAATCATCTTTCCATCACGACATAGAAGACAGTTTGTTTGCTCTATATAAATTTGATCTTAATAAACCTGAATTTAGTTTGGAAAGTCAACTGACCAATCTAGCTGTGTAATGCAAAAATACATTTTACGTGACTGACTTACCCTAATTAGATGTTTAAAATTACTCTGGGTTAGAAGAATATTGTACTCCTTATAAAAATGACTTCATTAAGAATTTAGCTATTTTAGAATGAGTTCTTCAAATATTTAGCAGAAATTTAAAAAAAAAAATCCAGCCTCTAGAGTGGATCAAAGACTTTCTAATATCAAACTTATTTATATTTTATAAGTACTAAATAATATCTTGAATATATTCTCTGGTTATGACTAAGAATTATAATAAAGTATCAGAAGCTTGTTTATTATGTTCAATATTCTAATTTTTAAGATAAAGAACAAGATGAAGTAAATTAGAAAAGTGTTGTTATAAGCTAGTTGTAGTGAAATAACCATTACTAATGATAAGATGATCAATTAGAAAAATAGAACCAGAAACAGAGTACAGTGGTTATGACATTTACATTGCATCATTGCATGTAATGATTCTGGTTCAGTAACTTTCACCATATTATTCCCCAAAGTAAGTACTATCAAGAGTGACCCCTGAGCATAAGAGCATAAAGCAAGAAATTGCCTGAGTTGTTCTGATATAGATGTATATATATATTTATATATATATATTATTACTATTATCCCCATTGCTTATCAATTTGCTCTATTGGGCACCAGTAACATCTTCATTGTGAGACTTCTTGTTACTGTTTTTGGCATATGAATATGCCATGGGGAGCTTGCCAGGCTCTGCCATGCAGGCAGGATACTCTGTAGCTTGCCGGGCTCTCCGAGAGGGGCAGAAGAATTGAACCCATGTGTGTGTATGTGTGTGTGTGTGTGTGTGTGTGTCTGTGTCTGTGTCTGTGTGTGTCTGTATGTGTGTGTATATACACAGAGACAGACAGACAGAGATAGACAGACAGACAGACAGAGATTAGCAATTCCTAATCCTGAGTTCTTAATGTTCACTGGATGAGCAAAATATGGAATTTTTCCAATTGATTACAACTGATCCAATTGATGACTCCTATTATTAGGCTTCATCTGTTGGTATGAAGAAGAGCCTCGACAAGTAGTGATAAACTAAAGCTTTTATTAAATGTGAATATCATAGAACTTGTTCTGAATAATCTCAAATTTATACTTTTCTCATTGTCTGCTTCTGGATAATTATCTCACTGAGTTAGAGCCAAGTGTTAATGAGACCCCAGTTATAGACTGAGCCACCACTCGATCTGCATGAGATGATAAACTTGAAAAGCTTTTAAATCTAAGATTTAAGTTTTATATTTCAGAGTCTGGACTCAACACATAGTATATGTCATCATCCTCTTTGAACAACCACTAGAGGAAAAACTCACCATATTTTCTTTTAAAAATAAACAAGGCAAGTATATATGTTATTCAAATTTTAGCTCTCATTTTTAGTATTCTAATCATAAACTCACAATCTCAAGCCTACAGACTATTGGCAAAAATTCTTTTTTAACCTTTCTTTTTTGTTTTCCAAATTCTTAAGACTATTATTGATTCTCAATTGTTAAACTAAAACCATTGTTGAAAATAGAAGATGGTCATTTATATCCAAGTTCTATAGACTAAATACTTAGAGATCGGAATCAAATAATTTGCAGTGCAAATATGTTTTCTGTATTTTCCTGTAAACTTCCTTTTATATCTCATACTATAAATTAGTACAATTCCTGCACTAAATGGTTCATCTCTATTACCAATATCTTCGATTATTTTCTCAAACTCTGTAATCTCATGCTCAAGTTCTTCAATGTTTTTAGCAACAGAGCTTTACTGACAGTTCTAACCAAGAAAACCAAAAGAGACCAAAAATACAAATCATTTTGTATATATTTTATATACCTGAGAAACACACAGTCCAATGGACAAAATAAGAATGAACAAAGAAACATGCCCAAATTCAAAGAATATTTCAACAGTGTATTTTGATGTATAATAAAAATATCAAAGTAAAGAGCTGGGCCTTGGAAAATGGTGAAGAGAAACAACTTGATAGAGAAGTGAAGGTATCAACTATTTTTGCAACAGTCAGAGTTTTTGTTTCTTTACATGTATTATCTGAGCAAACATCATTGAGAGACAGGCTTAACAGTCAAGAAATAATACTAATGTGAATTGTAAACAAAATTGGAGTTTCAATATCATGTAGACATTTACAACAAACAATGCTGCTTGATGTAATAGGCTTCACATTATTCATAATTGTCCTGTTGTGTGAATTATTTATGAACTTTTACACATCTGTAACTCTTTGGAATAAGCCTCTCAATAATCCATGTACAAACAAAAAATTCTCAAACATATTTCCACATGATTTACTTACAGTTGATAGATGTGTTTAACCATCATATTTGATATGCATAATTTGATATTTTTCATATCCTCATTGGATATTTCATATTTGATATTTATTTTTCCAAATTCAATATATTTGTGACCATGAGTATATTCAAAATATTTTAGAATAAGCCAGCTAATTTGAGTAGGATACAGCACAGGGATCTATATAATATTTATTCTGATGTTTAAAAATCTGTTTAAAAAATATACTGGGCTATTGAAAAATATTGAAAAAGTAAATAGGTGCGGCACTGTGTGTCTGAGTCCTTTAGTAAATCATCACATTTATTTACAATAGAAAGGGCCAGAGTGCTTGTACAGTGAATAAGGCGCTTGCCTTTTATTTATTTATTCATTTATTTACAGACTTACAAACTTTTGTGATACATTTTAATCATACAATGATCTAGTACCCATCCATTCACCAGTGTCCATTCTCCACCACCAGTGTTCCCAGTATCCCTCCCACCACTCCCACCTCATCCCCCCCTTCCTGCCTCTGTGGCAGGTGCATTCCCTTTTACTCTCTCTCTCTCTCTCTCTCTCTCTTTGGATGTTATGGTTTGCAATACAGGTAGTAAGTTAGTAAGTGGCCCTCATGTTTGGTCCATAGTCTACTTTCAGCATGCATCTCCCATTCCCAGCAAGCCGTTCAAGCATCATTCACTTAGTGGTCCCTTCTCTACCCCAGCTGTCTTTTCTCCCAGCATGTGAGGCCAGCTTTCAAGCAGTGGAGAGATCCTCCTGGCCCTTATCTTAATTATCCTTAGGTGTTAGTCTCCCATTCTATTACTTTATATTCCACAAATGAGTGCAGTCATTCTAAGTCTGTCTCTCTCTCTCTGACTCATTTCACTTAGCATGATACTCTCCATGTTGATCCACTAATATGCAAATTTTATGATTTCATTTTTTTCTAACAGCTGCATAATATCCCATTGTGTATATGTGCCAAAGTTTCTTTTACTAGTCATCTGTTCTCAGGCACTCAGGTATTTTTCAGATTCTCCCTATTGGAAGTAGTGCTGCAATGAGCATACAAGTGCAGATATAGTTTCTACTGTACTTTTTTGCATCTCCGGGATATATTCCCAGAAGTGGTATTGCTATGTCAAATGGAAACTCAATTTCTAGTTTTTTGAGAAATGTCCGTATTGTTTTCCAAAAAGGCTGGACCAGTCGACATTCCCATTAGCAGTGAAAGAGAGTCCCTTTCTCCCCACATTCACGGCAATACTGGTCCTTTTCTTCTCTAGGATGTTGCACTTGCCTTTTAAACAGCCTACATGAGTCTGTCCCCTGTTAACACATATATCCTGAGAGCTGACAGGTGTGATCCCAAAACTAAACCAAACATAACCAGCCCAAAGACGATAAATCATTGTAAAAAGTCAGAAAACATGTCAGTCAGTGTCCTTCAGGTCAGCATTTTTCAAACCCTCTCCAACCCTGACCCACTTCCAACTGTTTACTCTTCATGTGGGCAACCTATTTGCTAACTAGACTCCCTAATATTATGTTTCACCTTCCTATTTGTGTGATTTTTACAAGTATTTCCCTCAGGATATTCCTGAGTACCTATATGAGAGTATATTGATCCCCAAGTGAGAAATGCTGCTTTAGATGATTTCTAATCAAATTTGAATACCACCATCTAGTACTAAAGTGAGGTAATGAAAAAACTAAAGCACGGCGAGGGGCATATGCATTCATGGGCTCTCCAGGCAGCTGTGTCTCACCACCCGAGTTCGGTGCTCTGGAACCGCTGTGTATGGGCTGGATCGGGACGGCTGTTGGCAAAGGACAGGAGAAGGAAGAATGAGGACCAAGCTGGTTGCTGATTAGTCACTGTTTATTCAATCTTCATTCTTTCCCATCTCCAGCACTTCTAGCTCCTTCCTCTCTCTGGATCTCCTGCAGCCCCTCTCGGTTCCCTCCTTCACTAGTCTCTCCCCCTACTTGTCTCTCCCACCTTGCCTTCTAAGCTACACACAGCCAGGTAGCAAAATCAACATAAGAAAGCCCTTCCTGAGGGCAGCCAGGTTCAAAGGGAACACTACCTAAGGGCATTCCAAAGCCCTTCCTGACTCTTAGGGTGTTTTTCTCCTTTCCTTAGTCCAAACACTCATTAACATCATAATACTAGTTATTTTTGGATGGACATAGCAAGAGATACATTGAGATTTGCAAGGCAGCTCTCTTGGCAACATCTTGCCACAGACTCAGACTATAGCACACAAGCCAGATTAATCATTCCTCACCCTAGCAGGGTCCAAATCTAGTTATCACTGTTTGGATCATGACAACATTTGTCCATGATCAAGCTCTTAACTTATAGTTAAGCAGTAGGCACTTTGGCCAGGCCCATCTCGATGCCAGGGTAGCACACAACTCACCGCTTGCCCTGGGTCCGTCTCGTCCTTTGTCGGGACCTTGCTTTTGGGGGTGCTAGGAAGTAAGGGCAGCTGAGGCTTAGGTTGAGAGAACAGATTCCCAGGAGGAAAATATCATGTAGAGTCAAATGACTCCCAGGTTACAAAAGCATAGCATTTGCTAAGTCTTCCTGTGTCCATACAAAAAGGACATTGCTCTGAATAAACTATGCAAAGGACTCAAGGAGAAGAGAAAAACAATATTTACAAGTCAACAGAACACTAAGAAAGAAGCTACAAATAAACACAGAGGAATAGGAGCACTGTGACAGGAGTAACCTAATAAACCTAAACTACCTGAAGCTATGTTATCCTACAAGGTAATAGAAAAGTATAGGAGATACGTTTTGCCAAAATCCACATGTGCAAACTGGGCCCATCCCTACCTAAGCTTTTGTGTTCCATTGCTTATTCTGAGATGCAGGTGCACAATGGAAAGGAACTCTGCCACTATGCGAATGAGGTTGGGCTGGGTCCTATCGTCTCCTGAGCCTATTGATAACAGCCAGTCAAATAACACCTAGACTGCATTCTAGTAAAACAGAAGGTTGTGTAAAGGTGATGACTCAGACTCCCAAACAAAATGTGACACAAGAGAGTTATATTTGGTTTATTTATTTTTTTAATTGAATCACCTTGAGATACATAGTTACAAAGTTGTGATTGGGTTTCAATCACACAATGTTTCAACCCCTGTCCCTTCACCAGTGTACATGACCCACCACCATTATCGCCAGTTTTCCTCCTGTCACCCACCTACCCCCGCCCCCACCTCCTGCCTTTATGGCGGACTCTCTCTCTCTCTCTCAATCTCTCTCTCTCTCTCTCTCTCTCTCTCTCTCTCTCTCTCTCTCTCTCTCTCTCTCTCTCTCTCTTTCTCTCTCTCTCTCGTGCATGCACTCTAATTTCTCTTATTTCTTATACTCTTTCCTTTCAGGCATTATAATTTTCAGAACGTGTACTGAAAGTTTATCATGTATAGGGCTGTATCTTTAAGCTTCCAAATCAATGGTGATTTCTTAAGGCAGTAAAGAAGACTCTGTTTCTCCCAAGCAACTATTTGCCTTTGTCAGCCCTAGGATATTTCGTTCACTACTTATCATTTCTATTCCCATGAAGCAGTAGCTGCCTCTTGCCATTTCGTTTGCTTTGGTCTTACACCTCATGATGAGATTAGTTTACTCCTGGCTCCATACTCAGGAATCACTCCTTGTGATGCAACAGGAGTTGCATGCTACATATATATATATATATATATATATGTTATATATAATATATATTATACATTATATATACATATATATGTATATAATATATATTAATTTAATCACCTTGAGATACACAGTTACAAAGTTTTTTGTGATTGGATTTATGACGCTAGCAGTAAAACTGGAGCTGATCATGTGCAAAGTAAACACCTAACCCTGCTATATCATTCTGGGCCTCTCTTTCAAAATTTAATTTCCAAAATTAATCAATACCCAGGAGAATTGCGTTCTTTCACTGAGTTTAACAGAACATCTAATTCCCAAATACTGGTCTTTGCCCTAAATCAATAGATCTGACTTAAAATTTCAAAGTCTTTTTAACCACATACCCCTCCCCATATAGATTGTTCCCACTACTTTTGTTAGGGGCCATTCTCAGTGGTGTGAGATGGAATATAATTGTCGCCTTGATATAGATTTCTCTAATAATAAGTGATGGTAAGAATATTTTCATGTGCCTATTGGCCATCTTTTGTGTTACTCAGAGAAGTCCCTGTTTATTTCCTTTACCTATTATTTATTTATTTATTTATTTAGAATTGTTCTTGTTGATCTTTGTGAGTATGTATATCCTGGATATCAATCTTTATCTGATGTGTTGACCACAAATATTTTCTCCCATTCAGTTAGCTGTCTTATAGTTTTAGGCTTTGTTTCTCTCACCATGCAGGCAATCTAGTTGATGTAGTCACATTTCTTTATTTTATTCTATTGTCTTTGCTAGTAATGTTATATCATTGAATACACTTTTGAGATCCAGATATTGGAGCACTGTCGTCCCATTGTTCGTCGATTTGCTTGAGCAGGCACCAGTAACATCTCCATTGTGAGACTTGTTACTATTTTTTGCATATCGAATACAACATGGGTAGCTTGCCAGGCTCTGGATTGCGGGCAGGATACTCTTGGTAGCGTGCCAGTCTTTCCGAAAAGGATGGAGGAATCAAACCTGGGGTGGTTGCATGCAAGGCAGGAGCCCTACCTACTGTGCTATTACTCCAGTCCTAAGCCTATAAGCTTCTCAATGTACTTTATATGTTCTGATCTGATCTGATGGTCTCAGATCCATTTTTTATTGATTTTTGTGTAAGGTGTGAGATCCATATCCAGATATAGTTTTTTTTTAAGGGTTATTCAGTTTTTCCAGAAACATTTGTTTAAGAGCCTGTCTTTACTCCATTTCATGCTCTCAGCCCCTTTGTCAAAAACCATCTGACCATCTGAGGGTTTATTCTCAGATATTCTATTCTTACCCGTTGATCTCAGAGTCTGTTCTTATTCTAATTTCATCCACTACTGGTGGGAAAGTTGTCTGGTTCAAATCCTATGGAAAACATTATGGAAGGTTCCCATTAAACTTAAAATTGAACTATCTTATAATCTGGAATTTTAGTTTTGGGTATCTACCCTGGCACAGAAAAAGACTCATTCAAAAGGACACATGTAAACCATTATTCATTGTAGCACTTAGTACAATGGCTAATATTTGGAATAAACCTAGATGTCCAACAACAGATCAGTGGACCATGAAGATGTGAGATACACACATACACACACACTCACACAATGGAAAACTCTACAGCTATAAAGATAATGAAATCATACAATTTGCTGCAGCAAGGATAGAACTGGAAGATATTGTGTTAAATGGAGTAAGCCAGATGAAGGAGAATCACAGGATGTGTTATTCAGAGTAACTGGATGAGGAAATGCAATGGTTTAAAGGAGCAATGCCTAGATCACACTTATAAAAGACCACACTTTAGATCACACAGAGTATAAGGAGGAGATGGAAGAAAATGAAGTGAATGGAGAAAAGAAAGGAAATGGAGAGAATGGGAGAGGAGAAGGAAGAAAATGGAGTGAAAGGAAAAGAGAGAAGAGATAGATGAGAAGCAACATGGAAGTAGTCAAGGGATTCAGGTACATCAGTGGGGTTAAAGAATGATAGAGCTAAATATCCAAACCAGGGGTTCAACAACACTGAAATCGGAGAACCCAAACTTTAATAACCAAATGTAAAAGGCCTTTGTCAGAGTGGCAGGCTGGAATTGAGCAGGGAGTGGGGGGCAGGGTAGGAGAGGTAACATGGAATCTCTGGTGGAGGGAAGTTGCACTTGTGGCAGACTAGGTGATGAAGCATTGTATGTCAAAAAACTGAACTGAGTTACTTTGCAGTTTATGTTGCTTTCATAAAAGAAAACTTTTTTTAAAAATCATAAGCTATGTAATTAGTTTGCGGACTAATACTTCCCACACACTCAGCTAGCAATACTAACTAAATTATTTTCTTTTAAGTGTATCACTTGTCATCCCATTGATCTTCAATTTGCTTGAGCGGGCACCAGTAACACTCCATTCATCCCTGTCGAGTGCTAGTGTAGCCCAATGGTATTTGCTCTCTCCAGGAACACGAAGAGCCTCAAACTATTCGTTCAGGGTTTTGACGAAGTCTGACCATCTCATAGGTGGGCAACAATGTCAATCATTGTTGTTACTGTGTGGGGCATATCGAATATGCCACCGGTAGTTTGCCAGTACCCCGTGCGGGCGGGGTACTCTCGGTAACTTGCTGGGCTCTCTGAGAGGGATGGAGGCTTTTAGGGCAGCCTCCAATCACCCTTACAGGTGTTCCCATGGTTCTTTTAAACACTTATGATTAAAAATAATGTAATCTCACTTAAATAGTATGTCATATAATGCACGTTTATAAAAGTCAATAATCAGTGATACTAATAAGAAGTACACATTATTATGATTGGAACATTGTGTTCTTGTGTTCTGATCTCAGACCTCTGTTTCTCCTTGGCCAAGTATACCATATAAAGCGAACAAGCATTCTTGTTCTGAAAACTATAACAAGTCTGATTTTTTAAACTGTTTTCCCTTTTCAAAAATCTCCAATAAGCAGTTAGAAAATAGATTCTTTGATTTTGCTGCAGCTTTTTTTCTGCAATAGTTTTCAATTGCTACATAGACATTTTCTGTACACTTGGCTGAATAAAACAGCACATTATTTATGTGTGTGTGTGTGTGTGTGTGTGTGTGTGTGTGTGTGTGTGTAGGAGAGGGGTTGTTGATGCCCATTAGTTATTAAATCCAGGTTTCCTGCATTAAAGGATAGGAACTTGCCCCTGAGTCATATGCCTGGCTCACATCTCTTTTGGAGGACTGGAAAGACACAAGCTACAGTACAGGGACTAGGCCTCCTGCTTTTTAAATCCTTGTTTGTTGCCAGGTGGCTCTCCCTCACCCCCAATTTTCCCTTTTTTTCCCACATAGCCCAGAGACTATTTTTGTCAGCTACTATGGGCTCTTTCTGGTTTCCTATCATAAAACCTTCTCACTACCTCCGAAAGGAAATGCTTGCAAGGTCGTAAATTACTTCTTAAAGGGCCCGAGGAAGCTCCCTTACTTGAAATCTCTTTGTAATAGTCTGTCATCTGTCATCAAACTCATTCAAGGATAATCTTCTGCTATTAACTCAAAGTCAATTGCTTAGAGAATTTATTTCTACAGAATTTATTCACACAAACACGAAAATGAGCTGAGTACACCACAGAGGGATCTGGGGCATTTAAGAATTTACCTAACACAATTTGTCTAACCCACAGCTAGGGAGATTGTCTAGAAACAATGATAATTACTAGAAAATATGATGAGGAAGCAAGGAAGGGAAGGGAAGGGAAGGGAAGGGAAGGGAAGGGAAGGGAAGGGAAGGGAAGGGAAGGGAAGGGAAGGGAAGGGAAGGGAAGGGAAGAAGGGAAGGGGAGGGAAGGGGAGGGGAGGGAAGGGAAGAGAAGGGGAGGGAAGAGAAGAAAAGGAGTGGGTTGGAGGGAAAGAAGGGTAAGACGGATGGGAGAAATGAAGGAAGGTCTTTTGACTGTGTTTTTACGTTTTTGCTATCATAAAAAAATACATTTATAAAAAATTCTTGACCACTATGGTTTGTTTTCTTCCTTTTGTGCCCTTTCCTTGCATTTGTCCCGAGTTTCTGCTTTATTCATTGTATTTATAGGTCTTTAATAATATCAGCAAAACCATCCAATAACTTAAACCAAAAAAACTTTTGCATAAGAAAATATTGGAATAGTGATGGAATATGTAGAAAGAAATAAGAAATCTAAAAATATATTGGATTAGAAGATAAAAATGACCCCACTACTAAGCTTACATGGAGATGGACTCAGTGATCAAGAGTCACCTTCACCTGCCAGGCCAAGATCTAGACTTGAAAGGACACAGGTGTGATCAGCTGGGTGACAGACTAGTCACTGCTGTAGTAGCAAACTGACAGGATTGCTGGATACCTGTCACAAGGGATTTGCATTAATGCATACTGGTTGTAGAGGATTCGTGATAGGGTGCTTTCTCACTGGAATGTTACTGTTTTAAATATGTTTAAATAGGGGAATTTATCAAGGGATACTCATCCATTGTGCATTGCAAGAAGCATGAACTCACTCAGAGATTTGGGCACTTTGAATCTGCCAAGAGAATACGAGGATCAGAAAACAAAATTTATTCCTCATGCAATCTTTTTAATGAAAATCTTAGTATATCATAGCCAGCAAAGAAAAAAAAAGCCTAGGTATATTTTCACAAAACAGATAAAAAGGGTGAATTTGAAAATGAGCTACCATGAATCAATAAGTGACACTTTCACTTTCTTGATAATCTTTTATTCCTTATTTATGCTATTACTTTTTTTTGTATTTTCTTAACTTCCAGTAAATAACTTTTCTCATATTCTGAGATTCTATACCACCTTGCTTTTCACCCAAATGGAAAATATTATTGATCACTGGGAAACACTGTTTATGTTGATGTACTTTCTTAGATGCTGCTCTCCTTTTCCTAATGAATACGAAAAACTTACATGAGATCTTCCATGTCCCAGGGAGCATCAGATTGTTCTGTCCCTCACCAGACATTGAAAACAATTCTTATAAAAATCATAGGCAGATAATCCTGAATAATGAGTAAGATGATATTTCTCTCCACTAAATTTGTGATGCATATAACTAGAGAGCCAAACCCACCAGATTTTTATACTGAAAACTTGTACTGAATTCTAACATACATTCAAACTTATGAGCCCTGTAACTATGCAATCAAATAGGATAGATCCACAAATAGATTATTAATCAACTATGAATATTAATGAATATGTGAATTGTTCCAACATGAATTGGAGTAAAATAGCAGAACATATTTTATGCTGCACATATACATAACCTGAATATTAAAATATTAATAGGAACTGTTTTTAATGATAGGAATGTTATCTTTTTTTTCATGTGTAGATACTTTCATAACTGTTCATTAAAATTTTTTTATTAGAAAGTCATTTGACATCTTGATGTTTTCTTATACTTCCCTAAAAGATTGAAGTTCCATGAAGAAAGCATAGTTTAGAATATTTAAATAATCAATTTTTACATTAATATTAGCACCACCTAAAAACAGTCAATCGCATTATTTTTTATTAGTCAAGAAAGCAGAATCTCCTGCTCGGACCCCAGGCTATTTTCACCAGAGTCCCTAGGAAGGAGAAGGTTGAGTCTTTCTCCTTGGCCCAAGCAGAACCCCGGCAGCCAAAAAGCTCTAGAACCCAACCATAGCCATGCTCAAGGCCATTCTCCACATCTCTGATGATCCTCATGCATGAAGAAACCAGCAGAGAAACCCAGGTATGCGGGACCTGTGGCTGAGATCGCTAAGCCTTCTTGGATAGGGACTGGGTCTCCTCCACCCAGATCCCCAGTTTTTAAATAAATTGGCAGTCACACCCACAAACTGCCCCAGGCACCATGTAATCTCATCAACGGCCAAGATCCAGAGATTATAAAACAAAGCTCCCTAAGAGAAAGATGCAGAATCTCTCACAGCAGAGCCTGTCAAGTTACCCATGGCATATTTGATATGCCAAAAACGGTAACAATAATGGGCCTCATTCTCCTGACCCTGAATGCGACAGGGACAAATGGAAACATTACTGATGCCCACTTGAGCAAATTGATGAGCAACGAGATGATAGCGATACAGTGATAGTGAAGAAAGCAAAAATCATGCTTTATAATTCCAATAATCATATTAGAGCATGCACACCCCTCTGTTTCAGAGATTTCATATTTTTTGTTAAACAGATGTTTTTTTTTTTTGCTGAAGAGTTTTCAAATTTTAACCATTACTCTAAATTAAAAAATTATCCATTATGGTTTAGTTTATATGTCAGTTACACTACTACACATAAACTTGAAGCTCCAACAATGCTATCATACTCGAAAGAATTAGAAATCCGCACTGAGTAGTGTTTGCTTCCAGGTCTACACAAAGCTCTAATTCATTAAAATAGTCATAATTAGAAGTTGTAGGGGAGGTTGTAGATTTTAGCATCTACTCTTTTTTCCACAGAAAGCTTTTATTGCTACAATGAGTGGTAGAGGAACCCAAATAATTTTACTCTTTTCTCTTTTGGAGTCATGGTTATTTTAGACTATACCCAATTGCGCTTGGGATCAAACCCAGGCCATCATCTGCAAGGAAAATTTGTTAACCACTGTATAATTTCTCAGGTCCCGCCTAAATGATTTTTTAAATGAAAGATGCTACGTAAAGATATAATAAGGTTTTCTTTGTATTTTCACCCATCAATATAGCAAGCCTTAATCAATCCATTGAACTTTCAGGAAATTAAGATTTTTGGGTGTACAAAGTATGTGGAGTAAAATGTCTGAAGGATGGAAAACCCTAAGTCATCTGAAGCAATATAAGCCACTGGCCTTGTTTTTACCTATACTTTTAAAGGATTAACAAGGAACTGGCAAGAAACACAGATGTGTTGATATGAACTTCCAGCTGGGACTGATTACAGGCTACAGTCAAACACTGGAATGTTTTGCACCAGTAGAATTTAACTAGAAACTGCTCACCTACTATCTCCAGAGATTTGTCAATGAAGAACTATTTAATATCACTTGTTTTAACATCTTTGAACACATATATTCTCCAGTGACTTCTCCTAGCAAAATGGTTTTCTCTATGGGAAGCCATAGTACAGTGGGTGGGGCATTTTCCTTGTATGCAACCAACCCTGTTTTGATCCCCTGCACTCCATATGGTGCCCTTATCACTTTCAGGTATAGTCTCTGAACACAGTCAGGAGTAAGCCCTGAGAACTACTAGGTATAGTCACAAAACCAAACAAAAGGAATTTAAAAATTAAAATAAATTATTGATTTTTAAATAAATCTTTTTCTTTTTGAAATGTGTATATTGATGTTGAGTTGAAAAATACTCACTAACTCTATTGAACATATATTTATTCATAAATATTTACCAAAAGTTTATATGTTCCAAGAATATACTGAACTATAAATATGAAAAAAATTAACAGGTGACACACATCTAATGACTTTAATGTCAGGGGATGCTAAAATAAAGCTCTTTGGAAAAGGCAGATGATTTAGAGGCTTGTAATGTATTCTTTGTTCAATGGAGTTTCATATTCTAAGTCAGCACAATGTAGGCATTTTAGCATTGAGCCAGCTATACGTGCTAAATACTGCTGGGTGTGATCCTAAAACCAATAAAAGATCTACCAATTAATCAATAAAACTCTTGGTTGATCTCAAGAGCAGAAAGTAGTACTATAGCAAGACATAAGTTTTATTTATTGTATTAAGAAACTGTGGTTTACTAAGTTATTCATAGTAGATTTTCAAGCATAAAATGTTAATCTCGGAGAGCCCGGCAAGCTACGGAGAGTATTTTGCCCGCATGGAAGAGCCTGACAAGTTCCTTGTGGCATATTCGATATGGCAAATACAGTAACAATAACAGGTCTCATTCCCCTGACCCTGAAAAGAGCCTCAAATCATTGAGAAAAACGAGTAAGGAGAGGCTGCTAAAATCTCAGGGCTGGGACGAATGGAGACATTACTGGCACCCGCTTGAGTAAATAGATGAACAATAGGATGTTCATTTAAATGTTAACATCAATGAAAATGTTAACATCGATCTTAACCATGAGTGTGAACTTTCCCTCACCAATATTCCCAGATTCCTTCCCAAGTCCCTCTCCCTAGCCTGCCTCCTTGACAGACATATTTTGAGTTTTGTTATTGTAGTCTGGACCTCATGCTTATGGTGTTCTTGACTTTAGTTTCAGTGCATATATACACCACACCTCTACATCAACAATTTGCCTGAGGCCTGGCCCATATTACTTCCCATCTGTCTCTTCTGGGTTAATCTCTGATTAAACCAATTGCTTAACTTACAGAAATTAGAAATCAAGGATGATGTAGGTGAGAAACAATATAAATGCCTTATGAATAAGTAAGAGCCCTGAAATAAAAATTGATTCTTCCTATAATAAAATGTGTATCTTATTTGTTCATCATCACAAAGATACTGAGACATATTTTAATGCAGGAACAAAATCCACACAACTGATAGCATCACCCAAAATATAGCACTGAAGCACTGTCCTCCCTTTATTTGTCGATTTGCTCAAGTGAGCACCAGTAATGTCTCCATTGTGAGACTTGTTGTTACTCTTTTTGGCATTTGATAATTTTCATTAATATACTTTGGGTGCATCTGTAGTATAGTATAGTATAGTATAGTATAGTATAGTATAGTATAGTATAGTATAATATAGTATAGTATATCCTGGCAAGCTACCTGTGGCATATTTGATATGCCAAAAATAGTACCAACAACATGCTTCTTGTGTTCCTGGAGCGAGCAGATGCCATCGAGCTACATTAGCACACGACAGTGAAAAATGAAGATGTTACTGGTGCCCGCTCCAGCAAATCGATGAGCAATGGGATAACAGTGATACAGTGATAGTATGCACCCAAAATTTACTAATGAAAATTATCAAACAATAAAAATGTCATTCTAGTTAATGATTAGTGTATTTGGGAGGAACATTTCCGTATAGATGCTAAAGTTGAAAAGTTATTTCTCAAATTCTCATATGAATATATGGACAGTTACCAGTTTGCCTGCTATTTGTTTGTTTATTTATTCATTCTTGTTCCAAAGGGGAATTACAAAAGAATAAAATCATTTACTCTCAAAGGGATAAATCAAGTGAAAGTACTACTACAGGTAGGAGCATGTGTGGGGGGGGGGTATGTGCATACTCTCACTTCTTAACAATATAATGCAAAACATACTGAAGACCTCATATTCCAGACACATTAAATAAAGTGGATGAAAAACTTATTGAACTGCATGACTGAGTTTAATAAAATATTATTAGTAGCAAGATGATAAGTATTAGTTTATTGATATAACTATCAACATGTTCAGGGCCTTGAACAAAGTGAGACCAGAAATTCAGTGAAAATAACTGGGAACCTAAATATATGACTTTAGGCACAGTACATGTAAAGAGAGAGAGAAACAGCTTGGGGGAAAAATTGTAATGCTATTTAAATAGGGAATATTCTGATTAAGATTGATAATGATATGTACTCTTCTTCATTACAAATAAAGTGGCATAGGGGGAAATCCTCCTTTCCCTAGATATGATTCTTAAGCCCTTTGCATATATATGGAAGATTTACACAGCTGTAAATTATCTTTTTTAAATTTTTATTTATTTATTTTTTAAAATTTTATTTTATTGAATCACCGTGACAAAAGTTACAAAGCTTTAAGGTTTAAGTCTCAGTCATATAATGATCAAACCCCCATCCCTTCACTAGTGCCCCTGTTCCCCCACCAAGAACCCCAATATGCCCCCCTCCCAACCCCCCGCAACTGAGTGGCCAATGATCTTCACTTTATTCTCTCTATACTTTGGATACATTCAATATTTCAACAGAGAACTGACTATTATTATTCAGAATTTTTCCCTAACAATCAAACCTGCTGAAAAGGCATCATTTGATAGTTTGTTTTCCATGGCTGAGAATGAAGATTATAGGTTTTGGATTTCTGTTGTTTTAGCTCAGCTCACAGTCTATATGCATTTCTATAAGTCTCTAGGTGCCAAAATCGGTTAGTAGAACCTCCTGGATCAGAGTCTTTAAGGAGCAGAGGGGCCATGTCATGCGCGGCTGCTCCGAATCTCATCTGGGCCAAGGGCGTGCTGGTATCACCCCCATCCCATGATCTCTTGCGCACCACATCACTACAACGCGAGTAACTCTGGGTTGTGAGTCCTAGAAAATGGCAGACACGGTGTGGGCGCTGGTGCTGCCACAGCTGTAAATTCTACAATTATTGGGAATAGAAAAACAAACTGAATCCTGTGCTAAGCAATGGAGTAGGAGTCTTGAGCACTAAGAAGGAAGCTGGGTGTCCCAGAAGAAGAGCGTATGACTTCATGAGACTGTGACCAGAAAGCTGAGGTCCAACTGCCACTTCAAAGCCAATCAACCAGCCTGCACGCCTTAGTTCTTACTGAGAGGTGTGGAGGGACAGGCAGATAATCAAAACCTCTAATTGGTTGTTCCTTAAAATCTTCAGTTACAGGGGCTGGAGCAATAGCACAACAGTAGGGCGTTTGCCTTGCATGCAGTCAATCTGGGTTCGATTCCCAGCATCCCCTGAGCACCACCAAGAGTAATTCCTGAGTGCAGAGCCAGGAGTAACCCCTGAGCATCGCTGGGTGTGCCCCACAAAGAAAAAAAATGTTTCAGTTACATAGGGCATCAGCCACTTTATAAAATCTTGTTTGTGTAGGGAAAAATAAATAAAATAGCATAGATAGCTATAAATAACGAAAATAATGTTTATAAACACTGTTCATAGTATATGACACTCTCAGACAGTAAGAGAAAGAAGACAACAGAAGACCAGTGGACAAGGATATGAAGAAGACTCAGACATACAAAAATAAAGGAGGTACAGAAAAATAGCTATAGAAAATGAAATAGAAGTTGTAGACACACAGCTAGCAGTAGATGGTAAGGGCTATAGAGAGGAAGAGGAACGAAGAAAAGGAGACGAGAGGAGGAAAAAAGAAGGAGGTGTGTCTGCTTATTTTGACTTAGAAATAGAGGATTTTGCTTCTGCTGACAGCAAAGTTAGCCTATAGAGATGTATCTTTAAGAGCAGTCAAATAAGGAGCTAGGACACAGAATACAATTGCTGGTTGGTATGCTAATTGTAAATGTTATTAACAAAACAGCAAAGCTTGTAGACTCTGTTGTAAAATGAATGGTGACAGGTTGAGTAAGAACTTAATTGTAAACAACTCAGCATGTTAGAAAATGGTGGACTCGTCCTCAAAGCAACTGCTTTGTCTAAACAGTCATGAGATTTTTTTTTATATAGAGTGAAGCAAGGTCATGGGAGAGCCTGGCAAGCTCCCCGTGGCATATTCATATGCCCAAACTAGTAACAGTGATCGGTCTCATTTCCCTGACCGTGAAAGAGCCTCCAATGTGGCACCATTGGGAAGGATGAGTAAAGAGAGGCTTCTGAAATCTCAGGGCTAGGACGAATGGAGACCTTACTGAGACTGCTCGAGAAAATTGACGATCAACGGGATGATGAGACAAGTAAGTCTATTTTTAGAAAGGATGTACTTCAAGCAAAGTTAGCTCCAGAATAAAAAATAAAGCCCTCTTGTGAAAGGTCCTCTGAGGCATTGTCCATCTTATCTACAAAACTAAGCAAAGTAAGATATTTTGGGCAGAAGAGTAAACTGAGGGAAAATAGTTCATTTCTTTAGTCTTTGGAGGAAAGACAGTTGCCCTTGTATAATTCTGTTTCAATATAATCTACCTTAGATATTTACCATACTTTAAGATAGACTTTTTTTCTCAGATAAAAAGGTTATTTCTATAAATTACACTAAATTTGTGTATTCATCAAGATAACAGTTTTTTCTTGAGACTTGATTGAAGTTCACTGACCTTTGTTTTACATGCTAAAGGTGACAGATACTGAAAAAAAAAACTGTTCTGCTCTGAGTATTTTGGGAAAACTCTATTTGAACATTTCTGGGGAGTCCATCCAAGGATAGACTTTTAGAAGCTAATAGATTGTGTAAATGTTTAAAATGATAATGCCTGAACATGATTTATTTAAGAAACATAAATTTTCAAATGTCAAAAGTTAAAAATGCAATGAGGAAAAAAAAATTCAGATGTAGTTTAGTCAAACTGTAAAAAAACAAATCGCAAAAACATTTTGATAGCATTCGAATAAAAGGAAAACACAGCAAAAAGGAATAATGAGACAGATCACTGCCTTTTCTACACTGATGCTAAGATTGTATTATAAAGATACTTAGGAATTGTAAAACTGTTGCAGTTATTTTATAGAACTATGGTGTTTTAAAAAGTGTTTCCCACAGCTAATTATTTATTAATTGAAAGATAATGAATCTTGAAGCTAAATATTTGTAGAAATTCAAAGAAGATGAGTGAGACTGAGAGAGCAAGACCCATAAATTGTTATTAGCTCATAGCAACAGCAATAGCTATAGCTCTTGGAAGTTTGTGACGGCAGTACGTGGAATTTATAATTCAAGGTGCCTTAGTATTTTTGTAGTATTTCATTGGAAAATCCAGGCAAGGATATCTAAGCAGAAACATAAAGCAGAAACACAAAATCAGCTAGCAACTGAATGCCTTTCGCAAAGCTAAGTGTATAAAACATCTGCCCTCTAAACTGGTTCAATCTCTAATAGCTGCAGTTGTCAGCAGAGGCTCCTTTGATCAGTATATTCTTTGTGCTAAATATATCTATGTTAATTTGTAATGCAGCCACCTTCTCCATTGAAATGCAAAATGTTCCAAAAAGACATATGTCCAGCAACTTCTTTAGTTTTAACTTAAGAAACAGAACATTTTGTTCCTTTTTCATTCTTTTTTTTCTATTTTTTGACTTTTTTTCAATTTTATTTTCTCTCTTTTTTTTTTTATCTTTAGTTGGGACAGCCAATGTCTACTACATGTCTCTGGACAAATCAATTTTTCTCTGAACCCCAGAACTATAAATCAGAAATTCTGTTGAATGCACTACAAGCCATGCCAAATTGAAGTACATAATGTATACTATTCTTAAGAGATGCACAACTTTTTTGAGATAAGATTTCCAGAAGTCTATTGATAAAGAGTTGTTAAATCCATCAATAAAATGAATAGAGAGAAAAAGGTTTATACAGATGTGTAGTTTTTTAGAAAGACCTCAGAAGATATTAAGAAATTCCTGAGAGCATACTGGGCTTTTTATCTTGCAGGGAGCAGAGATAAAATGAGTAGACAGCTCGCAAATCTCCTAAAGCCAGAAAAGAGGCAGAGGACAGGCTCTTCCTCATTCCTCTGAAGACCCTCCTAATTTCAGCCTGCTGATATCCAGATCTCTGAAGCTATCAGTTTCTATTATTTCAACCATCAGAGGTTTGCTGTATCAGCATCAGAAAAATTGTTACTGGAACTTCCCAGGTGTTCCTTGATCGTCCTTGACCTATAACTTATTGTGAGTGGAGGATGCTGGTGTTAGAGGGGATTACCTAAAGATTCGGACGGGAGCAATAGCAAAGCTATTGGATAGGATAGCCCAGCAAGCTACAGAGAGTATCCCGCCCACATGGTAGAGCCTGGCAAGCTACCCGTGGCGTATTTGATATGCCAAAAACAGTAACAAGTCTCACAATGGAGACATTACTGGTGCCCGCTAGAGCAAATTGATGAACAATGCTACGGTGCATTGCTACAGGATGAGAGTGCTACAGTGCGACCTAAAGATTCATCCAGGGTAGATGTTGGTCCCTTTACTTGAAGACGCACTTTCGCAGAAGTTGGGAGGAAGGACACACTCCAAAATAGCCTTTAAATATGTAGTGTATGTTATTAGCGTGCCAATAAAGGCTCACCCAGAAGTTTCTACACTTCATTAATGGGCCCTCAAGAGAGCAATAATTAAATCCTGGAAACTACAGGGTTTTGAACAGTTGGAATTTATATTTTAAAAATAGGCAACTTTGTTTCCTCCCAGCTTTAAAATCTATAATTCTGGTTGTGACACACCATTTCTTAAGTTTCTTTGGATCTACCCAGATTTCTTAGAAAGTACCAAGCTAACATTTGCATTCTGTATATATATTAAACTGGACTTGAGCCTGTTAACAAATGTTCTCAAACATAGATCAAATCCTGCTGTTTCTACTGTTTATTAAGAAAAGAATATTTTTAAAAAGGTTGCTATTTTTTAAAAAGGTTTATTAAAATGTTTTCTAACTCTGACTATAGCCAGTGTTTTCTAGGCCCTGATACTATGTTCGTGGACCAGTGCATTTAATTACTATGGTTGAATTGTTGCTAGCAATCATTTCTTCTCCTTTTTCTTTTTACCTTGCTACTGACTGCAATAGAGAAATTAATATCTATATTAGCAAATATGAATCAACTCAGATGCATCATCAAAGATGTCATCCTTAACTAATTTTTCTTTGCATTATAAAGGTCATTTCTGTTCTCTCATTTATTTTTTTTAAACCAACTTTATTCTTTTTGGGGGGGGTCACACCCAATGGTGCTCAGAACTCACTCCTGGTTCTGTGCTCAGGGCTCAGGGAGACCATGTGGAATACTGAGGATCTAACTTTGAGCAGCCGTGTGCAAGGCAAGTGCCCTACTCATTATACAGTCTCCTTAGTCCATGCTCTTTCTTTAAATATGTATATATTATATCACTGTATCACTGTATCACTGTCATCCCGTTGTGCATTGATTTACTCGAGCAGGCACCAGTAACGTCTCCACTAGTTCCCAGCCCTAAGATTTTAGCAACCTCTTCTTACTCGTTTTTCCCAACAATAGGAGGCTTTTTTGAGGGTCAGGGGAATGAGACCTGTTATTGTTACTATATTTGGCATATCGAATATGCCACATATATTTAAATACATATATTATTTGTTGTCCTTCCCTTTCAAATTCCAAACAAACTATTTTATTACTTCCTCTAAGTATCTTCTCATGGTAATACAAATGAGCTACTATACTGAAAAAATAATGTGCAATAAATAAGAAGTGCCAAATGAGTGAGACAAGTCATACATATGTCATCTCTGAACCTGAGTTAATGTCTACTGTAGGAAAACATAGCCTCAGTAGTTTAGGTTTATTGGGTTACTCCCGTTACAGTGCTCCTATTCCTCTTTGTTTATTTGTAGCTTCTTTCTTAGTGTTCTGTTGACTTGTAAATAATGTTTTTCTCTTCTCCTTGAGTCCTTTGCATAGTTTATTCAGAGCAAGTCCTTTTTGTATGGACACAGAAAGACTTAACAAATGTTATGCTTTTGTAACCTGGGAGTCATTTGACTCTACATGATATTTTCCTCCAGGGCATCTGTTCTCTTGACCTAAGCCTCAGCTGCCCTTACTTCCTAGCACCCCCAAGGCACGGTCCTGACGTGGGACAAGAAGGACCCAGGGCAAGTGGTGAGTTGTGTGCTACCCTGGCATGGAGATGGGCCTGGCCAAAGTGCCTAATGCTTAACTATAAGTTAAGAGCTTGATCATGGACAAATGCTGTCATGATCCAAACAGTGATAGTAGATTTGGACCCTGCTAGGGTGAGGAATGATTAATCTGGCCTGAGTGCTGTGGTCTGAGCCTGTGGCAAGAAGTTGCCAGGAGAGCTGCTTTGCAAGCCTCAATGTATCCCTGGCTATGTCCATACAAAAATAACTAGTATTAAGATGTTAATAAGTTCCTGGACTAAGGAAAAGAAAAAAACCTTAAGAGTGAGGAAGGGCTTTGGAGTGCCCTGCCCTCAGGAAGGGCTTTCTTATGTTAATTTGGCTACCTGGCTGGTTGTAGCCTAGAGGGAAGGTGGGAGAGAGAAGTAGGAGGAGAGAGAGAAGCCAGAGAGAAGCAGCAGTTGAGCAGTTGATCCAGAGAGAGGCCGGAGCTGGGAGTGTGGGAGATGAGAAAGTTTGAAGATTGAATAAACGGTAACTAATCGGCAACCAGCTTGGTCCTCGTTCTTCCTTTGCCTGTCCTTGACCACCGGCCGTCCCGATCCAGCCCATACACTGCGGTTCCAGGGCACCGAACTCGGGCGGTGAGACAGAGCCGCCCGGAGAGCCCGCGAGTGCACTCACCCCTCGGCGTTCTTTAGTTTTTTACAGTCTACCCCATAAGATATTTGCAATAATTTAAAAATATGAACTTAAGACAGCTTTGAGAGGAATTCTACATAGTCAACAAACTGGTTTAAGAAGAGAAAGAATTTATTGGATAGATAATGATAAAGAGTAGTAAGCAAAATTACCAAAATCACCAGATAACTAAAGTACACACTTGGATTATAGGGTTTCAAAGAAAAACCAGGCAGCTAAAAATCAGCAAAATTGCTGTTCAAAATAAGTTAAGCGAGATCCCCTTGGGCAGAGCTGCTTGAGCTGCTACTTCTGAACCATGACATATTGGCTAAAATAGATTGTTTCTGGCATTTGTAACTGGATATTGCTGTGGCTATCATAGGTGATGCCATTAATGCTAGATTGAAGTCTGCCATTTGCTCCTATCTTTGCTTTGGGTTGGTCTGTTTGAACTTTTTGGTGAAAGAATCTGATCACATGCTTTTCAATTCTGCAAGGAGTTATTTTGAGAATGATATCTGACATTCTCCTGTTCTATAGAAAGAAAATTACACTTCCCTTTCACCTGGATGTGGGGGATAATTTTGTAACCAAGAAAGAAATTTAATAAGTAAATCAAACAAGAACTAGATTATCTCACTAGCACCGTTCACTTTCTGTCATTTCATGGACCTAAGGTATTAGAAAAATTTACTATAATAATGAAACTTGAATACTTAGAAAAATACTCCTGGGTGAAAAAAATCAAGAACAGTTTCTTTGAGATTTTTAGTTTGTGGTGAGATTAATTGAAAATAACACATTCAACTTGCAAACTAAGACTTATATGGGACTGTCAAGAGGAAAACAAATTGTATGGATAATAGTTTGGCCTTTAAAAATATCAAGTGCATCTTTAAAGTCATTTCTCTGAAATAGATCACTATAGAGATAATTGAAGAGTATAGTAATTAAATATAGAAAGGCAATTTATAACCTAGTGGCAAGAGTTTTTGATTTTATGCTAAGAATTAAGGGAATCTATAGGTATTGAACTTGGGGGGGGGAAAGTACAATAGGTTCAGTTATTTATTTATTTTAGAATACTGGACAAGAGTATTAGTACAGTAGGTAGGATGTTTGTAGCCACCAGTCAACCTAAATTAGAAATCCAGAGCTTCATATGGTCCCCTGAGCTCCACCCGGAGTAACAGGAGTAATCAGGACACACAGAGCCAGGAATAAGCCCTGGAAATGGCTAGGTCTGCCTGCCCCCCCCCCCCCCCCCGTCCCCACCAAAAAAAAAAAAAACAAAAAACGAAAGAAAGAAAAAGAAGAAAAAGGATGGGGGAACACATCCTAAGAAAGATTCCCGGTCTATTTCATGATTAGAAAAAGTGCAAGGGAGGAGGTACTTAGAAAGGATCTAAAAGATTCATGATAATAAGCATTTTTATTACATATCTTTAGACAGTATGAATCTGATTTAAAGTAATCACCACAGATAAAATACCTTTGAAAGGTGTCTTTTGCTGACCTTCATGGCAGAATCTATCAAAATATCATTACTGTAGAGCCAGGGAGATAGTACAAAGGGTAAGGCTGGCAGGCAGCTGCCCTGGGATCCCTGGCACCTATATGATCCCCCAGCCTGCCAGAAGTGATCCCTGATAACAAAGCCAGAAGTATCCTGAGCATGGACAAGTGTGGTTCCCAACCTAGAAAAAATATTCATTACTGTGATTTTATCCCTTCTCAGCTACAGAATTTAGAATATATATTTTAAGTAGATTGAATTGCAAATTGGCATTTTGGATGTGTATATATTTGAAAATGTAATCTTTGTCAGTCCTGAAGCCTAAAATCTAATTTATTCATCTATTGATAGATGAATAAACGAGTTGCAGATTATCTGTAAAAGTTGAATACTACTTAGTAAAAAAAATGGAATGAGCACATATACATTCCACCATATAAATAGTTCTCAAAAAATTACCAAAGGAACGATATTAGAAAAGTAAGGTGATAGTATATATGGCATTCCATTCTTGTCAGTTCGTTTTTAAAGGCAAATCCTAAACACAATCCAGCCCCTTCCATTCTTGGAATTAAAACACTCATGGCATTTTTTTCCTGTAACTTCCTGTTAGATATTATGGAATAGTTTATCTAATTTGGTATTAGTCTTTTCCTTAAGTATTAGGTATAATTCCCCAAGGGAACCATATACTTCTAGAAATTTATGTGATAAAGTTTTCTTTTTAAAATGTCAGCTTTTTTTGTTTGTGTAATATATAGGTTACTCTAATTACAAGTAACCTCTGAGGGATTTTTTTTAAGAATTTACCAGTTAAATAATTTGTCATTTGAAATTACTTAAAATTTTCATAGATTATTTTATCCTTTAAATATGTAGGACAGGACAGTCTCATCAGTCTTTATTTGCTGATACTGGTAAATTGAATTCCCTCTTCACTCTCTTCCTTAATAGAGGCTTAATAATTGGATTAGTAATTTAATGAAATAATTCAAAAATAAGCAGGTTTTGGAGCCACTGATTTCCATGTATTAGTTGCTGTTTCCCATTTGTTTGATGACCATCCTTCTCTTTACTATAGTATTTTTTATCTTAAATTTGAGCTTTATTTTCTCCTGTATTTCTAGTTCTAATGTGGGGGAAGTTAGCAAATTTATTAAAAGAACGAGAAAACAGAAAACAAGAATATCACTCATGATAATGTTACCATGTATAAAATATATGCATGTTTCTCTGTGTGCATTTGTTTTGGGGGTGATGGTCTGTGTCGGTGTGTAAATATATGTATATATGTGTGTGTGAGTCTGTGTGTAATTTATTGACATTTGGATTAGTCTTTGAAAGGTGACAATAGTGATGGCAGAAGATTTGGGGCAGTTGCAGGGGCAGTGAGAGGAAAGTAATTCCTAAGAAAAACCCAATCTTTAAACTGAGTATGCTGAGTACGACATATAACCTGCATTTCCCCGAAACACCACCTTAGGTATATTTTGGTGAACTACCTTTACACTTAATTTCTTTTATCCATATTTTTCATATTTTCTGAATGTTTTCCCAATTATTACATTTTAAATGAACTTCAGAGGGGCAGAGAGTTAGTGCAGTTGAGTTGGATTTCTGTCACCCCACATAGACTCCAAATCCCCTCCAAGAGTGTTCTCTGAGCTAAGACTCAGGAATAAAACCTGAGCACTGCCAGGTGTGTCTCAAAATCAAAACTGTAAAGAAATTTAATCAATAGAAATCAATTTCAGGGAACTACCTATATTGGGGATATGATTCCTTTGTTCAACTTGTTATATTTTTTACCATATAGTTATCCTTGACTTAGTCTTGAGTTATTCTTAGATAGATAGATAGATTAGCCTCTGTTACTTGGATTTATAAAATGTTTTATAAAAAATAATTATCTACCCAATAACTTTTAGTTCCTATTGTGGTTTGGAAGGCTTTCTCCTCACTGTTTGAAAATAATCACATATACTAGCTTAGTTTCCTTCATTTAAAAAGCGAAACTCTTAGAATTTTTAAGAAAACTTTAAATATGGATTAAACCTATTTTTCTTAAATCTTAAGTCAATTTATCCATTGTATTTATCAAAAAATTCAGTTTTTCTTTTTCTTTTTTGCAACACCAAAGCACTTCATATTAAATTTCATATATTCTTGAATATATTTATCAATGTTTTACTCTTTTTTCTGAATTAACTATGTTTTGCTATAATGGTAGCTTCTTGGAATATTTTAATATCTGATAGGACAAATACACTTTTATTATGCATACATTTCACATTGTTCTTGGCAACCCACATTCAAATTCTTTCATATAAATTTTATGATCAAGTTCCCAAGTTTTCAAATATACTCTTGCAAAGATGATAACTAAAGTGTTATTATTGAATTATTTGTTTGGGGGAATAGGCATTTTAATGAGGTTTAAGGCCTATCATTCTTAAGTCTTCTTTGCATATTTCAATCAAATGTAATTTATTTCATATGGAACTTAACATTTTTCAATTGCATTTAACATCATGTACTTTGTAGTTATCTCACTACTCTGAATAAGCTCTGTATTATTCAATTTAATTCTCAAATTGATTATTAAGAAAAAGTTACTATATATCTCCTATATTTTTCTACTTAGGTAGCAATGATATTAATTGCAATTACTTTAACTGAATGTCTTTTATTGCTAAAATTATAATATCTGTAAATAAGATTTCCATAAACATTTACTTCCATTTTGGATATGTACACTGTATCACTCTATAACTGTCATCCCGTTGCTCATCGATTTGCTTGAGCAGGCAGCAGTAACGTCTCCATTGTGAAATTTGTGGTTACTGTTTTTTGGCATATCAAATACATGATGGGTAGTTTGCCAGGCTCTGCCATGCGGGCAAGATACTCTCGGTAGCTTTCCGGGCTCTCCGAGAGGGCGCAGCAATCCAACCACTGTCAGTGGAGTGTAGGGCAAATGCCCTACTCACTGTGCTATCGCTCCAGCCAAAAAAATATGGAACGCTTCACGAATTTGCGTGTATAACTTTTTAAAAACTTTTATTACATATCCCTTCTGAAACCACATTCAGTAATTGATGATCTTGCATTTTTTTCTTGATTTTAGCAGGGCTCTCCTGGATAACTCCCCATTTAATAACACATTTGCTGTTGACTTTTGATTTCTAATCTTTTTCTCTTTAAGTTAGCATTTCCATTTTTAAAAAATCACTAACATTTTACTTGTATTGACCTGCATTTTGGTTGACTGTGTATTCTTGCTGAAGAATGTTTTGATCTCATGAATAATTTTGCCCGTCTTCAGATATTGTTTGTCTTGTTCTCACTTATACCTCTTTGCCCAAATTCTAGCTCTGCTTTAATTTGTTTGCTCTGTGTGTGTGTGTGTATGTGTGTGTGTGTGTATGTGTGTGTGTGTGTGTGTGTTAGGAGTGAGGGCGGTAAGATAGGGTGGGGTGAAGCATTCCAGATAGCAGCCCTGCAGCTCCCTGAAAACACCCGACCTTTCCTACACTGTGTACAGACGCTCTCAGCTCTCATTCCTTCTCCCAGGCCTGGGGAACATTTTCATCAAGCAAGACAATGTCAAAATCTTTCATTTTCTACGAAACAAAATGGATTGTTTTCTCTCAGCTTGGTAGAGCATATTGATCTTCTTTCAGTCAATAACACAAATGCCTGCCCTTCTGCTCCTCCTAATGACAGCCATTTGAGGAGTCTGGTATGCTATTCTCGTCTCAAGTCTATCGGAGACAACTGGGATCTGAAAGCAATGATCTAAGAATTATGGTGACTATTCACTTTTCAAGATTTTCCAGACTTTACTCGTGAATTAAATTATATCAGGAAAGTAACTACAGGCCCCAAATGTTTTGACTTTGTCTCCCTCATTCAATATGTATCACCAATAGCATGAGTAGCATGGTACTTTCTTTATAAAATTATTATAAACTGTGCTCTCTACTGACTTTCAAAGAAAGCTAAGATAAATAAATAGATAGATGAAAAGATAGATAGATAAATAGATAGATAGATAGATAGATAGATAGATAGATAGATAGATAGATAGATAGATAGGTAGATAGATAGATCAGACCCATAGAAATTCTTTGCAATTTAAAGGCATGATTAGCAGACTTGTTCTATCATATTCTAAATGTCACATACATAAAAAATTCACATGGCATATTTATCTCAGGACTCAGGAACTAGAAATTATTTCTCCTGTAAAATTAAATGCATTTTAATTTGAATAATAGATGTTTTATAATACAAGGGATTTGAATATTTTCCATGGTTGCTTAAAGAGTCCAGTATTCTTTGATTTTTATTTTATCACCCATTATTCATCACTTTTCATTTCTCTCTTTGTTTCTTAGTATATTGTTGGATATCAATCCTAAGTGTTTTAGGCTTCACTGGTGAATTGTCCCTTCCCTCCTCCCAGAGAAGCTTACCATACCTTTGCTAACATCCTTAATTTGGTTAAAGTCTACCTTCATTCTTTCCTTTGTGTTGGATATTGACCCTAAGTGCTTTAGGCTTCAGCAGTGAATTGTCGCCTTTCTTCCTTCCAGAGAAGTTTAACATGCTCTTGCTAGCATCCCTAACTTAGTTAAAAATTATCTTTAACTTTTCCCTTGCATTTTACCTCTCATTGTCTCAGTTCCCCAAGTCAGTCTTGTTTACTTGTAACCTAAAACTTTCTGGTAATTCTGAATTTACATTTGTATTGCTTTGTATTTGAAGTGTTGTATATTTGTACCTGTTTTTCTATTTCCCCTATCACTGTATCACTGTCTTCCCATTGCTCATCAATTTGCTAGAGCAGGCACCAGTAACATCTCCATTGTGAGATTTGTTGTTACTGTTTTGGGCATATTGAATATGTCACGGGTATCTTGCCTGTGTAGGCAGGATACTCTCTAGCTTGCTGGGCTCTCCGACAGGGATGGAGGAATCAAACCCGGGTCAGCCGTGTGCAAGGCAAACACCCTGCCACTGTGCTATCTCTCCAGCCCATTTTCCCTATAACCAATTTTATATTTTACTATAGAGCAAAGTTCTTTGCTTAAACACAGAAAGACCATTAAGTTTATGCCTCTAATATTTGGGAGTTGATTGACTTTGAAATATATCTGCTCCTGGGCATAATTACTTGGCCATAATTAACTTAACTCAGGCTTCAGTTGCTATAGTTCCTAACACCACAAAAGAGAGGTCCTGCCATGGGTAGGATGGTATTTATTTTTTGGTTTTTTTTTTGGTTTGGGGCTCCACTTGGTGATGCTCAGAGGTTACTCCTGGTTCTGCAATTAGGAATTTCTCCTGGCAGTGCTTAGGACATAATATGGGAAGCCAGGGGGAGTGACAAAGCTACTCAGCATTGAAATGGGACATTCTAGAAAGCATAAATGCATGGTCTCGATGCAATATGCTACAACTTAAAAGACAGGACCCCCACAGGGAAGGACAAGCTGAACTGGCTTGAGGACTTAGTCTGGGATTTATGGTAAAAGCCTTGTTTGCTCTCAGAGCCCAGAGAACTGTGTTAAAAGCCTTGCTTGCTCTCAGTCCAGAGAACTAAGTGTTGGGATCTTTGTCTCTTACTGTGTTTATCCAAACAACTGCAAGTATTGATAACTTATACAAGTAGAGGGAAAGATAAAAAGCAATATAGATGTCCCTGGGAGACAGAGTGTCTTCTTGAGTTGATCTCCCCAAGAGAATTTCCTTTGCCAACTGTTTATCTATGTAAATGACCAATCATGCCTATGCCCTTACCTCAACCCCCCTTCAGGTGATCTATAAGTATGCTAGCAACTCTGCATTACATGAGCCATTTTCACTATCAGGCTGTGGTCCCCTCTGTCTCCCCTCTCTCTGTCTCTCTGTTGGGGAGCCCTGGGGAGGTGGGGGCCCGGGAGGCACACTAGGCCACCGAATGCAAAGTGCATCACAGCAACAGCACCCGCAATTTACTGTGTGAGCTTTCAGTATATTGTTTTGATACACAGAGTTTTAAGCTGGCTTCTTTTTTACTCCCCTTTTATGGAGGAGAAGGGGATCCTGGAGTGGGGTAGCATACCTGGCTTTACTCAGAACTTATTCCTGGCTCTGTGCTCCTTGAGTGAGCTGGAAGACATTTGTGGTGCCAAAAACCAAACCTGTTGACCATATGCAGGCAAGTGTCTTACCTGCTGTACTATCTCTCTGGATCCAACCTGTTCTTTCAGTGTGAGCTGGATTATAAGAAATAAAGATAAATAGAACCCAACATGTATAAAGCAAAAGAAACTGGCTGGTTTGTTCTTAAAATCTGGACTGGGAGGGGGGTAGACAACTACAGGACTTTTTTAACTAGACGTTGACTTTTTGAAACTGTGCTCCATCTCTGTCTTTGTGGGGGAAGGTTGGGGAATGAACAACTGATTCTGTGAATTGTGTCAAGAAATTAATTATGTCAGGAAATTATGCCAGGAAAATAAATAAATAAATAAATAAATAAATAAATAAATAATGGAGCAATAGTACAGTGGGGTTGGCACTTGTTTAGTATGCAGCCAACACAGGGTCAATCCTTGGCTTCCCATATCATGCCCTAAGCATTACCAAGGGTAATTCCTGATTGCAGAGCTAGGAGTAACCTCTGAGCATCACCAGGTGGAGCTCCCAAGCAAACAAACAAACAAACAAACAAAAAAATAGAATTAAATTTAAACCAAGGTATAGAAGTTGCCTTTACCCAGCACCACGTCACAGGCTGAGTTGTGTTATTGACCAGCAACTCATCTGCTTTGGGTAACTTGCAATTCCCTTCCCCACCGCCCCTGAGACAGCAACACTTTGAGACAGCATCCTCAGTCATCTCAGCTTTTATTCTGTTATCTCTGTCCTTTGAAATGAGGCCAGCATGTTCAGGGGGACACCTCTAGTGTACTCTCTTCCCACGACTCATTTTTGGTTTTATTGCTTTTGCTTTTGTAATTGAAGCTTAAGGCTATAAAAATAATTCAAAATAGTGAAAGAATATATACTGTTTTATGGGTTTTCAAGCTATAATAACCAAATACTAAAATTGAACAGTCTAAAGACCAAAAATAGGAGCCCGAATAATAGTATAGTGGATGGAGTATCTGTCTGGCACTTGGTGTACTGGGCTCAGATTGCCAGCACCCCTTCTGCCCCTCCCACCACCCCACCCTCGGCACCCCCCAGCACAGTTAGGAGTTCCTGAATAAAGAGTCAGAAACTCTGAGCACGGCCAGGTATGGTCCCAAATAAAAAACAAACAAATGAAAAAGCTCATCTTACTGCTCCAAAAGTTGAGGCAGGACTGGTTCCTTGTGAAGACCATGAGAAAGATTCTTATTTGTCTCTTGTAAGCCACTGATGGCTTTCTGGCAATCTTCTATGCTCCTTGATTGACTTCTAGAAAACATCACTCTGATCTGCCTATTTTCACCTGGTATGTTCCCTATGTATATCAGAGTGAATTTTTTTTTTCCTTTTGCTAAGGATTCTGAGCATACTGAATTAGGAACTCAATTTGACATCATCTTAATTATATATGAAAACCCCTATTTTCTAATAAGTAAGACAACAGTCAGTGATCACACAGATAGGACTTGACCATACAAATGTATGTGGGGAGGAGAAACTTGATTTATTTGACTTCCTCTTAATTAATATACAAAATTATTTTCAAAGGGCAATTACAAGTAAATTGTAGGGCCTTACTCTTAATGAAATATTAGGGTAACTGATAATTTAAAAAAGTATTAGAACTTTCCTATAAGGAATAAAGATATTTGCTCACTAAAATCAGACTTACTTGTGGATTATACCAGGAAAACCCTAGTCAGCCCTGAAGATACCCCAAATGAGTTCCAGTGAAGTCTTTGCTTTTCATATTTTATCTACATTGTGTTTCTTGCTTTCTTTCCCCCCAGAATGCTATTATCAACATATCAATAAAATAACGCATAAAAATACAGGTGTTTTATAATCAGCACAATGTTTCAAAAATTTATTTTATAACTTTAGCAGGCAGTCCCAGTAAAAGAGATATTTTTTCTTTACTAGGGATTAATAAAATACCATCACCTAGTTTTCATGAAAAAATGAGAAATTGTATTTGAAGCAAACAGCTCTATTACATTTCTTAACATGTACCTATACAGCAGAGTAGAAGCAGCTAGTACCCCAAATTCAAGGATGTTTTTAATTTATGGCATACCATGGCCTCTAAACAAATATGTTCAATAAAACACATTTAAAAATTTTATTTTAGCTATTAACTCAAATATGTGTTTTAAAAAAATTCCTCTGGGAATCTATTTTATCATCAAAACATTTATTATGCACCCATCTGAGAAGATGCAAATACTATTTATTACCTGCTCCCACACAGACGGTAAATTCTACAAAAAAGAGATAAAGTGTACATTTCTTATGTTCAAACTTTAATAAATAACTCTCAAGCTAGGACTTAACAAATGGGCTTGGTAGAACTGAAGAATCACTATTATTATGACCAAACGTATGTTCCAAGGAACATGGAAGGTACTAAAAGAAAATAAAATAGTAGCAATGAATAAATCCCCATCAGTTATTAGGTCTGAAGACAGTCGAGAGGAGACCAGGAACCAGGAACCAAGACCCAAGGTGTTGGTTCCCTTCTGCACCTTCCCACTCCAATCAGTTTCAAGAATTTTTCTGAGCTCCTTCTGCAAAAAGAGAGAAAAAAATCATAGTTGATCACGTTGAAGCTCTTTCGAGATTTACACTTGCCTGATTGTTAAAATGAGCTTTAATTGTTAACTTATGGTTAGGCTTTTTCACCCAACTTTTCTTAATTCATTTACAAGTGTTTTCTATTCAGTTTGCTGATCTGTTTTAAGGAAAATTGAACAATGCTGTTTCATATACTAACAAAGAGGGCTTATGAGAAAACATACTTTCAAGTGACTTTTCAGTTTATTTTTCTCCCAAATCTGTGTGTGGTGGCTTTCGCTTGCTCATGAACACTCTTGCCAGTCAGGCTTGTCTCAAAGGGAAAATCCTTTAAAATGCTTCATCCTGGATTGTTTCACAGAGAAAAGCTCATCACTAGTCAAAAGTAATGTGTCCGAGGGGTGCTGTGATTCCCCTAAATTCTCTGGTCAGCACTGTTCTTCTCTCCTGTTCTTTCCCTCCGGTCAGCTGGAATTACACTCTCCGGGAAAGAGGCTGGCAATTCCTCTCTATCAGTATTACTAAAGAGAGAACTTCCAAAACAGTGTCCTCACTTGAGTATTACCAAAACCTCCCTAACTGATAAATCTTCCAATTTCTTCTCTAAACAGATAGCTGCAAGCTTGTATCAGCACTTTGCTTGGCATTTGATCTTCTCATTATGGACTTAAAATAGGATGATCAGAGGAAAGGGAAGCAGATTCAGAAATGCAGAACTTGATAAAGCACAACAGGGGGAAATTAAAGTTAGAAAGGAGAGAACAATAGCCGATTTGCCCTTCATCACCTTGTCATAACCTTAAAAGGAACATGCTGGCGTTTCTATGAGAAACTGTCTCCTAGGGATGACATCCCTTTGCAAAGCTATGCAGTCACATAGGGAAAATAAGTTTTAATCAGCTTATCTGTTTCATTTTTGTTTCTCTCAACCAGCAAAGATACCAGTCTTCATATTTATATTGTACGGTAAATTTTAAATAAATGCTGTAATGAAGAAATGTGTGAACAGGAAAGCTTATGCATGAATTAATAGCTGGTGAGTATATCTGAGGTCATTTTGAGTGATTCTGCAATATCAGAGGGGAAAAAATAGGCCTAACAATCCCCTTTAAATTAAATATGTTGGAGAGGATTAAATAATCACCTATGCTATAAAGGAAGCTGGACTATCTCGTGGACTATCCATGTCTTTTAATCTACTTTGTCCTCTATATGAAATGTGGCATTAAAGACATCTGCCAATATTTTAAAGGCTTCTGCTAGTTCCTGAATTATATTTTTAAATTAGACCATAAAGCTGCATTCTAATGCATTACTTCCATTTGTTAAAGTATGTGTATAGTCTCATTCCGATCCTGTGGCATGCTTTATTTAATCAGTCTGAATGCTCTACAGACTTTCTGTGTCTCCACATGCCTGTCTGCCACTGCTGACTTTCAAACTCACTTCTCAGGGAATATAAGACCTCTTTCAAGGAAGGAAACATATTGACAGGAGTAAACAAGAAATATGGTGGGAAGGTTGGGGGGCGTGAAATTAATGCAATATGACTCTTTATACATGATGTATGCATATTGTTTATATTTGGAAAACAACGCAACAGTGCTCAGAGATTATTTCTGGCTCTGTGCTCAGTGATTACTTCCAGCAGTCCTAGGCAAAGCAAGTGCCTTACCCCTGTTCTAGCTCTCTGAAATCCCCCTACCTACCTCACCCAATAAACAATTTTTCTAAAGAAGAAGATAAAAGTGAGCACCAGAGTTGTTAGTTTAGACAAAATTGAAGGTTCATGGTGTTGAGATTGACTTGAAAGAATAGGAGTAAAGATGTAGCCTCAAGAAAATAGTGTTTTCACCTCAGTTGATCCCCTCAGCCACCAAGAGCCATGCCTGGTGTGGGTAAGAGCTTGGACAGTCCTTACTCCAAGCATCTGTGGGACCAAGGTGTTTATTTAGGTCCCACTAGCCCCCTAAGGCAGTCTAGAAACTGTGCCTGAAATCTGCTTGTTCTGCATGGCAGGAACGGTTCCCATCACCTGAGTTCTCAGGGAGCCTTGGGCTCAGGCTGGAGTGAGGAATTGTTCTTTTCAGGCAGTGGAAAGTTAGTCTGGCATTTCAGGTCCACCACCTTCCCTGGCAGAAAAAGAATTCAGGAGGCTGTAAGATAGTTATAAAAATAGATTTTATTGAAAGAAATCTCAAGAGATGTGAAGGAAGAGAAAAAGAGAGAAGCTTCAAGAAAAAGTATGGATTCTCTGTGGGAGGAGGAGACATGAGGGAGCGGGAGAGAATGGGGTGGCTTTGGGGGAGAAGTTTATCTGCATTTTCTCCAAATTGTTTTGGCCTGGAGTTCTCTGCATACCAGAAAACTCATTCAGGGTGTTGCCACTGGGAAAGGCTTGGACTCTTGATGACCTTTTCACATTCTTATCATGACCTTTAGAGTCCCTAATAGCTTTTCTCGCTTTTTAAAAAATTTTTTTATTTTATTGAATCTCTGTGAGATAGTTACAGGCTTTCATGTTTGAGTTTACAATCATACAATGATCAAACACCCATCCCTCCACCAGTGCATGTTCCCCATCACCAATCTCCCCAGTATAACCCCCCTTTCCCATCCTCCCCCTGCCTCCAAGGTTATAGCTTCTCTTTTTGAGAGAAGTTCCAGCCTTCTCTGAATGGGCCCTTGGTTTCTGTATCAGGGACAGTGCTTCAGCTTCTCCACCTCCAAAGAACTCAGGATTTGCATCTCAAAGGGCTATTTCCTCATGCCTCTGGGCTACTTTACAGCTGAGCAATTCCTTCTTAAATTTTATATTTTCCCAAAAGCTCATTACCAGATCCCCTTAGTTAGCTGTCTGCAACATGATTTATTTGCTGTCTTAATGTAGGGAAGTTAGTCTATCTAATCAAACGGTAGGATTGGTAAATGATCGTAAAGGGTTCTCTTTGAATTTGCTTTCAACAAACAAAACAATAGTTGCTTCGGAATTTGGTTTTGGTGTTGTAGCAGGCACACACTAGTTCTCAAGCAGAGGGAATGGAAAGCAAAGGACCAAAGCATTGATGGCTGAATTTAGAAAAGACTAATTTAGGGAAAGAGCAAGAAAGGGAAAGGAAGGCAGATTATAGGAGGGAGTCTCCTAAAGCAGTATTTAGGAGAAAAACTGAGCCCTCCCAAGTTTACACCTTTTTAACAAAGGTTGGTAGGTGAATATTTATTATGCTCCAAGAACACAGGCACAGTAAAAACAGAAGTTTAGGATGCTGAGATAATTAGTTTCTGGTATTTGTGGCAGGGCCCAGGTCATCCAGGTTATCAGAAAACATGCAGGCCCATTCTCCCATCCTCCTGACTGTCCATGAAGGTAATTCTTTCACTTGGGGTCATATCCCTAACCTCGCCCTACCCGGTCCCCTTTGGTCTCTTATCTGTGTGTCAATGAAAAAGACTTCAGAAATCTAGATATCTCACAAAGGGGAGAACTTTAGAGCTCCAGGAAGAGACTTATGATGTAATATATTTGAACAAAGGAGAAGTGGATGTCCGCTGTCCACCCTGTTGGTATGGACAGTGAAACCGTAAACATTGAATTCAAGTCCATATGTAGCCATTTATTAACTGAGGGGCCCAAGAGATGAACTGATTCATTAGTCATAGTCACTATCCTGTCTCCTCAAAAATTCTATTTAAAAATGTAGACCGCATCTCCATAATAGACTTTTGTAAAAATTAAATTAGGTAGTGTTTCAAATATATATGACAGGACAATTATATTTTCACTATTAGATATATGCTAGGTTTTGATTTACAATATCTAGAACTTGCTAAAGTAACACATTTCCCCAAATTTCTATGGTTTAACATGGTATCATTTCTTCCTGTACTTTATAAGCTAAAAGGGCTAGTGGGATTTATCAGAGGTAGAAACAAAACTCTGCTATTTGAATACTGTTTAGATATTATTACGGAATAGGGAAATATGAGAAGACTAGATGAGAGTTTTTCACTCTCTCAGGTCAGAAATGACATACACCACTTTTGGTATTGATGTCGGTGGGTCCCACGGGTGACTTACGTGAAGCGGGGAGGAGAAAGACGGTCACTTTCTCCCCAGCTGCCTCTACCACCCGGGACCCAGAGTTACTGGGTTCTTGTCTTCGCTCTCGGAAAAGAATTTCAGGAGTAGACAAGCAGTGAAGTAACAGATTTTATTTAGAAGGTCTTAGGGAAGGAGGAAGGGATAAGTGGAAAAGAAAAACCAGTAGGAGTAACGCGCTCAAGAGAGAACGCAGGCTTCACCAAGGGTGGAGAAAGCTCTACACACATCCTAGCACTGGACACGACACGAAAGCATGAAAGTACACATCTCAAGGGGGGAGATGCGGGCGACACATGTGCTTGGGCACCACATGTGCTCGGCCACGTGGGCACAAGCAACACATGGGCTCAGGCAGCATATGCGCGCCCTCCCTTTGTTCAAGGTGCCTTTTATAGGGTTTCTTCAACCTGCCCCCACCCACATGGGGTTTCTTTCCAGGTAAAAGTTCTTTGCTAAGGTTACCAGGGAGGTTGGGAGTGGTGATGGTCTTCTTTAGGCTGGATCATATTTTAATCAGATTAAGGGAGAGGTTGAGGGAATTTGAGGAACTTCTTGGGGAGGGGTCCAACCTCCTCCTCAGGGTCTGCTGAAGGTCTTATCAGGTTTATTTTCTGTATCCACAAGGTGGGTCAGTCTCAGGATTGATTCTCCTTCCCAGAGACTTTGTTAATCTGTTTCATTGCCAAGGGCCTTTCCCTATCTACCTGCCTACATCAGTATGTATTCACATTTCATGAATTATATATAATTTATTTGACTAGCCTAACAACTAGAAAGTGAAAACATGAGAAGACAATGAAAAAGTTGGTAAGCTTTTTTGTTCAATAATGACTTTCTTTAAGATGTCTATTTCTAGTATACATATTCACACATGCACTTTAAGATTGTCTTAAAACTGAAGTATTTTACAAATATTTTATAGCAAGTATGTTTGATAAATTAGACATATTAACAACAGTTTTAGATCAAACAATGGAAGTGACTATAATCACCATAATTTCAGCCAAATATATATTTATATATTTAAATAAATATATATCATCATCATCATCATCATCATCACCCCGTTGATCGTCGAATTTCTTAAGAGGTCTCAGTAATGTCTCCATTCATCCTAGCCCTGAAATTTTAGAAACCTCTCCTTACTCACCTTTCCCAAGGATGCCGCATTGGAGGCTCTTTCAGGGTCAGGAGAATGAGACCCATCATTGTTACTGGTTTTGGCATATGAATATGCCACAGGGAGTTTTCAAAGCACTCCCATGTGGGCAGGAAACTCTCAGTAGCCTGCTGATTCTCCCAGAGGGAGAAGTAGGCCCTGTGGTTCGGGAGCTTGCTTTTAAGTCTCTGGATGTTGGCCGTTGATGGGATTACAGGGCATGGGGGTGGGGGCAGTTCCTGGGTGTGTGTGTATATAAATATATATATGTATATATATACATACATACACACATATACATATATATATACCTTTGTGTGTGTGTGTGTGTATATATATATATATATATATATATATATATATATATATATATATATTTCCCCCTTACCTAGCATCTGAGTTAAACAAACAAAAAAGCCATTTTGGAAGCTTATTAGAAAGACACTAACATGATTTTCATTACATTTCCAAAATAGTTTCACAGTAGCTCTTGAAACTATTTTGTCAATTTACAACATTCTTAAGATTACAGTAGTCCACAGGTTGGAAAGCATGATACTCATTCTAGGGTAAACTGCCCTCCACTTACCTGACAGAGGTGATTCATTTTTTTGATGTTTCCATTTTATCTCCATGTCTATTAAATAAGCTAGTTCTTCACGGACATCTCAATATCAAAGATAAAACTGACAGGGACAAAAGGGAACAGGGTGATATTAGTGATATGGCCCTAACAAAGGAATTATTGATAGGGTCTGGGTTTAGGTGGTTCCTAATAATCTGTATAACCTGAACTCTATGGATTAACCTGCAATTTTTTACAGGCTTTGTTCTCATTGAGGAATACATATGTAAAAATATAAATTTCCCTACTAGGATTTTATGTCTCCTCTGAGGAAAAAACGATAGGTAAAAATATTTCAATACAGCATGATAAGAAATAGTATGTATGATTTTTAAAACAGAAAATTTCATAAGGCACTGAAGCTTAGGGCTGTGGTGTAGGAAGAGTATGAATTAGAAAATGTGTGATGACAATTAACTATCATCCCATTTCAATACTGCCAGTCATATAATTGACACATGACAGTTTTTTAGAATGTGAAAATTGGATCTTTCGATGATCCACTGCATTGCCCTTTAAATGATTGTGAAGAAGATAAGTGTAAAATATGTATCATTAATACTGATTTCACAAAGAATAGTTGCACAATTCTTGAATAAAATGGCTTGACTTTCAATTTGCATTTTTTCTTCCGTTGCTAATTTATACATTTTTCATGATCTCACACCTCCTGAATTTGCAATTTTTCCCTTTTATTCCCTTCTTCTTGCTTTCCCTGGCTAGTCCTACAGTCCCTTTTCTTTCTTTTCTTTTCTTTCTTCTTCTTTTTTGTTATCTCTACCGGCCAACTTGAGGACCTGAGGGGTACTGGTCAGATCCTGCCCTAGGTAGACAACCTGAAAGTCAAGTGATTTACCTGCTGTCCTCTCTCTAGCCCTTGGCCCCTCCTCTTTATTAGATGGATTTTCTTTCAAGGGTTCCCTATATCTGAAATATTTTCTATATTTTTAAATCTTCCACTTGAGTTTTACTCTGATATTTAAAGAATGGTGAAAGTTATTGGCATTTCTCTAAGCTTTCTAAAACACAAATTCAGTTATTAGGGGCAGGGGTTATTTCACCAGACATAATATGTATCCCTGGAATGTCGATCCAGGTGCCAGAAAATTGCAGGCCAGTAGGAAAATGGTGTAATCTGTGATTCCATCTGGCCCATGAATTTCCAGTGGCCTTGCTTATAGATTGTCAGAACTGTTCATTAAGTTTGTTGTGAAACCAAAGGCTTAATATCTGTAATTTAGAGGGTTCAATAGGCAGTTAAATTGAGTGAAACTATTTTTGAATGACTACTCCAGTTTCAGAGAAATAGCCGACATTGCAGCTCAGAAGAGCTACATTGGAGGCAGCACCAGGAATTTAGAATTATTTATAGGTCCTTTAGAAAAGGGCTTTGCTATGCTAACTTGAGAAACTTTTTTCCTTTCTAATTTCTTTTTAACAAAAGCTTGAGTGCTGACAAAAGGAAACATTTCTAATGCAGATAGGTTATCAGTTACAACCACACAACTTCAAATGGTTCAAAAGGAGCAAATGTTAATTGTGTTTTCTCTTTTTAGTCTTTCTTTTTTTCTGATCTGTAGTTATCTGCAAAATTCAAGCACTATGGTCCAAATGTATTTGCATGGGATGCATATTTTGGTGCTGATTGTCACGTATTGAATTGATGGCTAACGTGTGTTTCTTATATGGAGGACCTTTTGTGAAAATCATAAGTCATTTTTAAGTCCTTCAATGGAGATAGTTAACCACTATTATGTTAAGAGGAGGCAGCTGATTTCAAAAGATGGCGCCAGGACCTGGGCTATGGCGTAGTGGTAGAGTATTTACCCTGTGTGAGTGAGGCCCAGGGTTGAATTCCTGCCACTACAAAACAAACATCAAAAAAAAAGAAAACTCAAAATTGATTGCCAATATCATATGAAACTGTCTTTTTCTCGGTATTAGACAGGAATGATGCAGATATTAGGATGACACACAAGAACATGTAGAAGCGATTATATGCCATACAGGGAGAAGACACAAAATTGGTGGGTTCTTATATAACCTGGGATTACCTCCACTCAATTCTCAAACTTTTTCCTGAATATCACTAAACATTTCTAAAAAATACCAAGGGAATCTTTCTTTTTTAAGTTTTAAACAGACTTGTGCCTACTAATACACAGTACAACTCAGCTATACAATAAGTATTGCTAACTTCCTTTCCCAAATATGTTTTCCCTTCTTTCTAATAGAAGTAACTTGAGTTTTCTTAGGACCTGCAAGTGCCAGAAATATAAGATTAGTGAGGGGCCGGAGAGGTAGCACAGATACCTTTGCCTTGCACACAGTTGACCCATCTCTAGCATCCCATATGTTCCCGAGTCCATAAGAAGTGACTCCTGAATGCAGGGACAGGAATAGTCTCTGAGCACCTCTGAGTGTGGTACTCAAATTTAATTTAAAAAAGAGTGAAATTTATATATTCAGCTTCTCTACAGGCTTCATGGCACATTATAGCAAGAGAAGCAAGTGCAAATTAACTAGGAATTTCTGGGAAAAGTTTGTTTTCTGGAATACAGCCCTCCTGCCTGTCTTCCCCACCCTTTTCTTACCCTCTTCCTTCCTGAAGTTAAGGCAGGAACTGGAGAGAGAGTGTTCCCTTTTTTTTTTTTTTTTAAAGAAGAGGTAATCAGAAAGATAAAAGCCAAAAACTAATGATAGCAGAAAAGAAAGCTGTAAGGTTCCTTGGACTTGAGAGACATTGCAGAATTTATTTTATGAAAAAAAAAAAAAAAACCCACGAAAAGTTAACAAGACTAATTGGGCTATAGAGCACTCAGACTGTCTCAGATTCTAAAGCCTTCTTAGGAATTACAAGAATATGCAGTTTCTGTGGAACATTTCCAGCACATAATGCAAGTAAACAAACAAATGAATAAACTGAAAGCAAGACACAAAAAAAACCTCTAAGCAAAACTGTTCAATATGCCAAAATGTATGTAATCATTTTTGATAAATGAAAAGATAAAAATTAGGGCTTAACTCTAATTACAAAGGGATACTCTTCAATGGTTCTCTTTATTCTGGTGTATTAATATTAAATTGTGATCAGACATTGCCGTTTGATAAATAATTATAGGAATAATGGAATGAATTTAGAGCCTGTGTTTGCTATCCATCCTTGCAGCTAAATTTTAAGAATGAACTTTAAATATGTTTAGCTTTTCTAAGCACCATAAGAGCTTTGTTTTGCATTCTTTTTACTAAGGTCCACATTCATGAATTTTTTAAAAATGTTATTGGTTCTCTAATCCTTCAATTTTACTAAGTCTCAAACACCTTTTGATTGGATTTTTTCAACTCCTTTCTTCTACTCATTTGACAGGCCTACAAGAGCACAAGTAAAGCATAATAAATAATGTTGTTTTTTTTTTTTTTTTTTTTTTGAGGCAGCATAGTGATGCTGATGTAGGCAGGTAGATAGGAAAAGGCCCTTGGCAAAGAAAATTGAGATTTAACAGAGTCTCTGGGAAGGAGACTCTTAAGATGTGCAGATTCAAGAAAACAAAAGACCCGAAGAAACCAGCAGCAGACCCTGAGGATAATGGACCCCTCCCCAGGAGGTTCCCCAAAGAAGGCCATCACCACTCCCAACCTCCCTGGTAACCTTAGCAAAGAAGTTTTACCTGGAAAGAAACCCCATGTGGGTGGGGGCAGGTTGAAGAAACCTTATAAAAGACACCTTGAACAAAGGAAGGGCGCGCATATGCTGCCTGAGCCCATGTGCTGCTTGAGCCCATGTGGCCGAGCATGTGTGGTGCCCGAGCACATATGTGGCCCGCATCTCCCCCCTTGAGATGTGTACTTTCATGCTTTCGTGTCCAGTGCTAGGATGTGTGTAGAGCTTCCTCCACCCTTGGAGAAGCCTGCGTTCTCTCTTGAGTGCGTTATTCTTACTGTTCTCTCTCCCACTTATCCCTTCCTCCTTCCCTCAGAAACCTCTGAATAAAATCTATTTACTTCACTGCTTGTCTACTCCTGAAATTCTTTTCCGCGAGCGAGACAAGAACCCAGTAACCCTGGGTCCCGGGTGGTAGAGGCGGCTGGGGAGAAAGTGACTGTCTTTCTCCTCCCCGCTTCACGCAAGTCACCCGTGGGCCCACCGACATCAATGCTACAGTTGATTGGGTGTTTGCCTTTCATGTAGTCAACCTGGGATTCATCTAGGAATAAATCGTTCCTTGAGCCCAGCCACGAGTGATCCCTGAGCTCATACTCAGGAGTAAGCCCTGAGCGTTGCTAGGTGTGGACCCCTTCCAAAGAAAAAAGGAAAATTAGATTATTATGTCAAATAGTGCAAAGTGCATTTTAAAAATAAAACATCAATTTGGGATACTTTCAAAAATGAAGAAAACCAGAGCTAAATTATTCTTAGTATTATCAATTAAAACCAGCATGAGAAACATATATGAAGCATATTTATGATAAGAGAGCAAATGAAAGCAAACTATGTCTACTCTTATCACTATATGGAAACTCTAGCTAGTAAAACAAGGTAGGAACATTGGGGCCAGAGCGATAGTATAGTATGTAGGGCACTTTTTTTTGCATGCTGCTTACCTAGTTTTAATCTCTAGCAACCCATATGGGCCACTGAGCCCTGCCAGAAGTGATCCCTGAGCACAAAGCCAGAAGCTACAATTGTGCTCTTACCCTGAGCACAATTGGGTGACATCCCTCCCCAACCCCCCCTCCAGAAGGAAATAAAAGTCATATTGATCAAGAGAAAAGGATGATAAAAGAAAGAAAATTAAGCGAGTGGGTGTAGAAAGATTTGATTTGAAACATGAATCATGGTTTTAAATGTTTAATGTACAACTATACATCTTGTAGAATATAATGAACAAGAAATTCTTGATGACATTGTGATTGGTGAGACCTAGTGCTCGGTAAGAACTGTTGTTTGTGTTATCAAAAGCATAATTCATAAGAGAAAAACAAATGACATCTTTAAAATTCAACAAGATTGCTCACAACAGCATTATAGCTAATAGCCCAAGCTAGGAAGCCAACCCTAGAGTTTCTCAATAATTGCTTAATGTATAAAGCTTTATGATCAGTGGAACAAAGTCAATTTCTATGGGCAACATATTACATGATTCAGCTTTTATCTACAAATGACAAAATTCTAGGAATGGGAAACTGATGTTTTCAAGGTTATAGAGATTTGGTGTGGCCACAATGCTGAGGGAATAAAAGATGTGACTATAAAGTAAGATAGTCACAAAATAATTCCATATCATATCTGTGGTCATAATTATATGTCTATGCAGTTGGATAAAATGATGTTAAACCAGCCATAAACATACTAATGTCAAATCCTATAACGAACATCATAATGTCATTATGCACAGTGTACCTATTAGGATAAATAATTGGTGAAATTTACACAGTATCTCTCTGTACTAAGTTTGAAACTGCCCATAAAATCATAAATATTTCAAAATAAACTGGCCTCTAAAGAGGGTTACAGGCTCAATATTTTTCAAGTGGATACTATGATACCTTGTAATGCAGGATATGCAATTTTTCTATTTCTAGTCCACAGACAGACTTACAGTCAGAGAAGCTTATTGTGATTGGACTTGAATGTGTTTTGCACTTTTATGCTTCACACCCAAATCAGGGTTAGCTGTAGAGGTGTAGAGGTCAGATTGCTGACATCTGGCTACCCAGAAGGTACTATGGGAGGGACACTGTTATCCAAGAGTAACTCAAGACACCTTAGTCATGTGCCACTCAGGCTGTTTTGACTCACATATTTCAATCTTTTCATTACAATTTGATATAGTCTCTGAGTCCATATACTTTAGGCTAATTACTTATGAAGCCCTGTGTAAAAGGAATGAGCTGATGGAAGGGGGATTCTGAAACTTGGGTCTTTTATGACAGCATTTACAATCTTCTATTTGACTAGAACTTGGCCGGGCACTGATCCTTTTTTTCCCCCAAACAAAAATAACAATTAACATAATCTGCTAAAATATCTGAAATAAACCAAGACTCATAACATGTTTCAGTAGGTTCTCAACTATTATAACAAAACTGAGCATACTTTTTGCTCAAATAAATATCAAAGAAATCCATCCTAAGAAAACAATCTAAAATGTTATCAAATTGTAAGCAGCATGCTCATGATATTTTTTTTTAATTTAAATTTTATTGAATCACCATGTGGAGGGTTACATAGTTCTCAGGATTATGCCAGTTATACAATACTCAAACACCCTTCCCTTCACCCGTGCCCATATTCCATCACCAACCTCCCGCCCCCCAGTCCCCGCCCTTGTAAGTGATAAGTTTCACTTCGTTTACGCTTTATCTTGGTTATAGTCCATGTTTCAACACATAACTCACTATTGTTGCTAGGGTTTCCCCCCCCAAAAGAAAAGACAGTCCCACTGTCAAGGAAGCATTTGATGGCTCTCCATTGCTGAGAATGTAGAGATATTAAGTCCCGCTGTTTGTTACATAACTTTTCTATTTTTTTCCCCCCTCGTCCCGCGCCACCGAGATCACACCTGTTTAGTAATCACCACGCTGCCTGACAAAGGGAAAACAAACCAAAAAAGATGGTTATTTCTCGTCATCAGCCGGCGTGGGGCTCTGGCTTAGTTGATAGCCTGGTAGAATGTCTGCAAGCAGTTTCTGGAACCAAACGTAATACGCTGGTATCAGCCCCACCTCAAGATTCCACCAGCATCCCGCTGTTCCAAGTACATAATAATTTATTCCCTTGTATCCCATTCCCACACCACCAGGTCTGTGTCAGCTTAATGGACATCATACTATGGTTAACTCCACGCCGCATTTCTTCCCAAGAAAGAAGGATATTTCTTCTCAGCCGGCGTGGGGATATGGCTTAGTTCAGTCTATAGAGATGGCTACCACTTTGGTAGCCTTCAATATTTCAGCAAAAGACTTACTATTCTTGGTAGGATTTCCCACCAAAGTCCGACCCGTTAAAAGGGAACCATTTCATATTGGTGATGATTAAATGACAATAGGTTGTGCGGCCATAGCAGCTGCCTCGCAGCTTTGAATTTCTGTATAAAGTCCAGGGAAAGTACAGCCAGAAATTACACGTCGCTACAAACTTTAACCCTATTATGGTCCCCCCAAAGTCCAACCCATTACAAAGGAACCATTTCATATTGCTGATGATTAGATGACATTAGGCTGCCGCAGCCACGCGGTTTTGGATTTCTATATAAAGTCCAGGGAAAATTCTGCCTAAAATTCTATCGCTACAATCTTTTACCCTTCAACAAAAAACTTAGTACTATTGTTTGGAGTTTCCCCCCACGTTAAGCCCTGCCAAAAAGGAACATTTACACATTGCTGACAGTCAAGAGATATTAGGTCGCACGGCTGCTATCTCAGCCGCACGGTTTTGGATTTCCATATGAAGTCCAGGGAAAATTCTTTTGGTAATTGCATCACTCGCTGGCAGCGCCTGGGCCAGAAGCTCCGAGCACACAGTTTGGAGGCATTTTGGGGGCGCCACTCGTGTCCAAAGTGGTTCAGTTGCCTCCGGGGTCGATCTCGCGCGGGGCCGGAAAGGGCTCATGATATTTTTTAAAAAAGATACAAATACATGTGTTATGTAAATTATAACACACTAATATCTTGATTTTAATATATTATATATTTGCAAAATAATTAGTATTATTTATTATATAAATTATTGTTCCTTATCATGAGGACATCAGTGTCACATGTTTAAAAGATACAATTGCTGCTTTATGCACTGCAGTTGTAAGTAAACTTTTTAAATTAGAAAAAATGATTGGGGAACGCATATTATTTCAGCCAATCCTGATTATTTTGATGCAATTATTTTAATTATTTTTTTATCATGAAAACAATATACAGGACCATATAAAATGTATGGGGGTTAAATAGCTTTCCTAGTGGTGGGTGACTTTGAATCAATCCCTGGCATCACTTGTCCCCTGCTAATCACAGGGTGCAGCCCATTGGGTTTGACCCAGATAATACCTGATACTGTGAGCTGGACAACACTGCATTCTTGGACCCTGCCGTTTAATAACCACAAGCCCAGCTGCTTGGTAATTGTCAAGAATGGTCCCTGAGCCGTCTGAGCACCGATTGGCATGCACCTAGACCATACACTGTGATATATGTTTTTATAAACATCATCATGTTATATGGATGATTTTGTTACTTGATGTCTGCATTCTACACAATATATCAGAACTCCATTCTATATCAAAACCAAACCCTTGTGTTGGCATCTTCCTTACTCTTCCCTTCGGCATTTTACGTGAGAGATTTTCAAACCTTTCGACTGACGGACATTTAGTTCTTTTCATTGTTTTGCAATTAAAATAATCTGTCACAGACATTATGTTCTAAGTCTCTGCAGATTGGAAATGACCTACAATGTGGTTGTATTAATTTTTTATGAAAAACACATTTGAAAATTAAATTATTTCATTATATTAGCAAAAAGGAAATCAATCATGCATTCCACAAGTCATTAAAGGAAAAACAGTCTTTGGGCAGGAAATTCTGATTATTATATATTAAAAACAAGTCCAAATCACTCTCAAGTTCTTTCAGTATAAATATATTTTGTTTCTTTTTTTCTATTCTTTTCTCTCTTTTGGGGGCATGGGTGGGTGTTGCAAAGCAGGTGGTGGTCAGGGATTTATTCCGGATTCTGTGCTCATATAACACTCCTGGTGGTGAGGGGATCAAATTCTATGTTAATGGAGAGAAAATCAAGTGCAGCACTACTGTACTATCTCTAGGTCCTAAAATTCAATTTATAATTAAAGAGGATCGAAAAGATAACATAGTGGGTAATTTTCTTGCCTTGCATGACTTAATTCCTACCACCTGTTTTAATTTCCACCACCACATATGATCCTCCAAGCCATGCCAGAAGCAATCTCTGAGTACTGAGCTAAGAGAAAGCCCTGAGTTTTTTGTTATATGTGATGCTCAGTGATTACTCCTGGCTCCACACTTAGGAATTACTCCTGGAGATGTTCAGAGGACCATATGAAATGCCAGGTATCAAACCCAGGTCAACCACAGTCAAGGCAAATAGTCTACTCACTGTGCTATGACTACAGTCCCCATATTGTACAGACACACACACACAGACACACACAAAATTTAAGATATAATGCTTGTGCAAATGCAATGAATTAATCTCAAAACTTCCAGTAGCAAAATTAATAAGGTATGCTAAGAAATTTAAAAACAAAACAAAAAACTATATTCCTTGTTATGCCCTAGTAATGGTGAATTTTATTGGTGTATATATATATACACAAACAAATTATATTATATATAATTTAGATATACATTTGTTTGTGTATGTATATAATTTCTATCTTTCAAATACATATATATTCAGATACATGTATATATTCAAATATATATATACATATGTACATATATGCAGTACTGTATTTAAAAGATAGAAAATATATACATACACAAACATATTTTATATATATGTATGTACTTATATATATATACAAATATTTATATGTACATATATATGCACATTTGTCCGTGTCCTGTGCTAGTGTAGGCCAACAGTGTCTGCTCACTCCAGGAACATGAAGATCATGTTGTTGTTACTGTTTTTGGCATATCAAATATGTCATGGGTAACTTGCCAGGCTATGCCATATGGGGGGAAAAAAATTTAAAAAAATAAAAATGAAAATAAAGAGGTCATGCAGCCACAAATGGGGCCACATGCTCCAGGAAAAATTGCATCCCTCTCTTCCAGGAGCTTTGTTTTATGGTCTCTGGATCTTGGCTGTTGATGAGATTACATGGCTCTGGGGGGAGTTTGTGGGTGTGACTGCCAAGCTACTGGAAAACTGGGGATCTGGGTGGAGGAGGCAAATGGAGATGTTACTGGCACCTGCTTGAGCAAATCAATGAACAACGGGATGACAGTGATGCAGTGATAGAGTGATATAGGTACATACATATATACTTTATTATACTTGAAAGATAGAAAAGTCTAACTTTTGGTCATCAAAAGAGCTATATTCAGACTTTTAAGCCCCAGATAATTTCAGTTTTCTAGAACTGAAATAAGTTTATAATTAACTTTATATTTTCCTCTACTTGTCATACTATAGCAGATATTCCTCAATTAAAATTAGCATTTTGGTATATTTTAATTTATTCTTTTATTTAGTTCACTAAAGAAAGAGAATCCAATGACTAATGCAAAAGAATAAAATTGAAAAATAAGCATCATGTTATGTCAGAAAAAAAATTAACACACATATAATATTTTCCAAGTTACTATAGCTATGAGAGTTTATTGCAAAATGGTCAGTTAACTAAATACAACTCCCTAGAAATGAAAACTGGTCACTCAAACCTAACTTAGAGATAATGTTATAGATTGACTTTCAATCTAAGCAATGTAAAGAGATGAAATTTCAAGGAAAATTATGAACTGTACACATTTTATAATAGATTTTTCTCTGCCCTTCATTATTTCCTTTTGTATTTACACTCTTTTTGATTTGTTTTGTTTTGAGGGCCAAACCAAGTGGTGCTCAATGCTTACTTCTGCCTCTGCTTTCAGGGATCACTCCTGACCACCTTGCTCGAGGGATAATATGGAGTCTGGGGATAAAACCTGGGTTGGCTTTGTGCAAGGCCAGTACCTTGTCCACTGGATACTCTCTTTCCAGTCCCCTATTTTTATACTTTTTTAATCTTATCAGCAGCAAAAAACATGCATATGATCTCATTATCCTGGTCCTAACCCCTCCAAATAAGCAAGTGTAGCATATTTGTTCATATAACATATCTAAATGCACTTTGATGATCTGATCAAATCACAACAGAGACTTTAGCTATCAAAATCTCTGCCTTTTGATTGGCACTCTGCCAGAACTCCCTAGTCCCAAAACATGTTTCTTTCTTCTGTCTATCTTCTGCCTATCTTCTGGCATGTTCCATGGTAGCACGCATTTGTTGTTACTTTAGTTTGTTTTCTACCTGTTGATACTCCATTTATTCTTTAGGATGCAATCACTGCTCCCAGGAGCTATTCCCCGAGAGTCTGTTTCAGTTGGTTAGGTGTTCAGAGATTGCATAGTTCCAGCACAATGTCCATAATGTTAGCTTATGTGACACCTCTCTAAATACCTCCCCTTGAATGAAGCAGTTTTTGAATATTTGTCTTACAATAAATATCTGGCATCAAATTATCATCTAAACATGGTTTCAAAGAAGATAAATAAATAAATGCATAATGAGTAGATGAACTGACTCTACATGAATGTTAGAGCTTTTCTATTGTTTTTGTGCACAAAACAATAGAGAAGTATTGTTTTGTGCACAAAAGGTAATAAGTCACCAATCATTTCAGACTTGATCAGGTTGTTTATGCTCCTTGGTACCCCAGACTATTTCAGCCTACAGACAGGAAGTTCTTTTTTGAATTTTGTTTCCTTTTCAATCTGTGTTAATATAGCACCTAGGGGCTGGAGTAAATTCATACTTCAGGAATTACATATGATGGATGATTCTGAAATTATTGATACACCTTGAATTAACTATCATAGGCTTAGTTACACCAGGAAAACTGACAAACCACAGAAAATTTTTGTTTGGGAAGAGATAGCTCTTTTACATTTATATTTACCAGCACACCATTGGATATGTGTATGCATGATTGGATATATATGTATATATCACTGTATCACTGTCATCCTGTTGTTCATCAATTTGCTCAAGCGGGCACCAGTAAAGTCTCCATTATGAGATTTGTTGTTACTGTTTTTGGCATATTGAATACGCCATGGGTAGCTTGCCAGGCTCTGCTATGTGGGTGAAATACTCTCGGTAGCTTGCTGGGCTCTCTGAGAGGGAAGGAGGAATCCAACTCCTGTCGGCCTTGTGCAAGGCAAATGCCCTACCCGCTGTGCTATCCCTCCAACAATTTTATTTATTTGTTTGTTTGTTTGTTTGTTTGTTTATTTTGCTTTTTTGGTCACACCCGGCAATGCACAGGGGTTACTCCTGACTTTGCACTCAGTAATTACTCCTGACAGTGCTTAGGGGACCATATGGGATCCTGGGAATCAAACCCAGGTAGGCCGCATGCAAGGCAAATGCCCTACTCGCTGTGCTATCGTTCCAGCCCCCAGCTCCAGCAGTTTTATTATGCATCTTCCACCCCCCCCAAGATATTTAATTCTTGAATTACAAGAGCCTATATTTTCTGTTTAGATAAATAAAAAGTTATGTGTTTGCTTACTTATGCAGTATGCCTCATCTACTTCCCAACATAAAATATTGGCTTCAAAAGCCTAAGTATAAAAGAAAAACAAAAATAATGTGATTAAGAGAAAATCAATATCATGAACACAGTCATATAACTACTTTGACAATATTAGTAATGAGCTTCATAACAGTTAACTGAAAAAAATGCCATTTTCATTTCATTTTATTATCTGCTACTGAGTGGTGAATATATAGATAGTGCATATTATCATTGAATAAAATGTAGCAATAATAATTTTTATGCATTCTGGCCATTCTCTGTATTTTATATTTTGTTTATATTCAATCTTTACAATGGAGGTAATTCTTATTACCATCTTATGACAAAGAAAGCAATGAAGCTTAGAGAGGTCGTGTGCCTCAGCTAAATCTCATGCAGAGTCAGTAAATTAAAAAGACCACGAAATTTCCATGACTGTTCCTTTGTTCTCAGACATTACATTATATTATTTACTTTGCCTACCATGGCATAGATAGTCATGGAAATTTTATAAATAAATAAAACTACCTTACTGGGGTAATTGCTAGCAAAAATGTCTGAAAGGTAGAAGTCATAAGATTTAGAAGCAATTCAATGACAATAGTTTTGCCAGGATTCACTAATGAGCCATGTATAGCAATCTCAGAAACTAATTTGAGAGCTAAACAGGATTTCAGAGCATTATCTATTGCTTACCCCTCTGCTACCATCTTCAAGACTAACTATTTAGCTGGGTTTTCTGTCAAAGAAATAAAACTGGCATGTTTGTTTAAAGACCCGTCCATCATCTTGGGTTAAGAAAAAAAATCAGCATTCTTGGGTGGGGGATGTCGGAGTTGCTCAGGGTTTACTCCTAGTTCAATGTTCATAAGTCACTACTGATGGTACTGGGGGGACAATATGTGACATCAGGGATCAAACCCAGGATGGACACTCGATACATGTATTATTGCTCCAACCCCTTACACAACACATTTTAAGTCTACCGTCAAAAGAAGTTTCCATTGTAATCTATAATTTCAAAATCTCCTAAAGTTTATTTTGATTGGTTTCAAGTTGCCCTCTGATCTCCTACATAAGCAGTGTATTGCTGTGTTAGTCACACAACTTCTAGTTTCAAGTCTTATGCAATTCATGGTTTATGTTCTTTGCCATTAACCAAGATATCCTGTCCCAGCCCCAGGTGATAGCCATCCTCCCCTCTCTTTGTAGCACAAGCATCACATTACTAGTATTAGGTATTAGATTGTTAGGTTAGCTAATATTTGTAAATTTACCTGAAGATGTTCATCATCACTGTCTGCTAGCCTCAATAAATGACTAGTGGTGGCATAATGTGACCTAGAATCACACTTGAATGTTCTTTGATTAAACTGAGTGCATCAACAAAGATCCACTGTACATTTAAGTGATTAAATTGCATGGTCCCCCAAAATTAAATTTAAAAATGAATAAATTACTTGTCTAGTGATACACAAATATGGAGCAATCTGCTAAGAACCTCGGAAGTATTAAGATGCACTTTTGGCTACTCAGCAGTTCAGAGAAACTTGCCTGACAGATCCACACCAACATTGCAGAGACTGTGATTCTTCCCTTGAATAAAGGGTATGCCCCTGTACTCAGAGCAACAAGCATAAATTGCCTGCATATTTGGAGCCAGGAGGTTCTTTCCTCCCAAATATTCTGTCACTGACACCTGGGGACCACTGAGCCAAGTTCCACTCTTCCTGCATTTCCCCTTTCCTCCTCACTCCTGGAACTTGTCAGGGTGCATTGGCATTAGGCTTGCTGTTAGGCCTGATCAGGGCTGCTGAAGACCAAAATTAGTTGGGATGGGTCCATTTGACAATCACCCAGGCCAAACTGGCACCTGCGCTCTGAGTCATTGCCTTTTAACTGTTTATTAAGTGGTGACAGTGACAGCTAAATAGTGAAGAGGAAAGGCCCTTTCTCTGTATGTTCCGGTAATGTAATGCTCTAGTGGAAAGTCAAGAGTATTGTTAACAGGGGAGGCTGTGGGAGTGGAGGGGGGCACCATTACTGAAGACCACGACAGGACCATGCAGCCAAATTTTTATTTTATGGGGAAATTAAGTGCTAAGGATCAACCCAGTGCATGGCTCCCTCTCTCTCCTATATAATTCTGAATTTGAGAAGATCTCCTTTGGCTGGAAGAGCACTGAAGTTCCTCTGGGAAAATTAGAATTCCCTCCTGTTGAGAAGTTGCAATAGGAATGGCTTTTGAAGAAAAGGGAGGCTTCTGTAGAGACCTATTTTATACAAGAAGGGCCACAAAGCCAACCGGCTCACTAGCATATGAGTTTTTAAGCTTGTCCTGTTGGATTCTGAGCTTGTTCTACTGGCCTCCTGATCATCTAAATGTTGGGTATAGATAGTAGGAGTAGGACTGGATATTTCCCTGGTCAGAAGAAAAGATCCACAGTGGGGAAGATTCTTTGGGGTTACTTGATTGTGGGCATTGGGATAGCCAAACCAAAAATGAATATGGCTTCTCCACATTTTAACTGAGTTAGATTCAAGCACCAGTTTTGGGATGTCAGGAAAACATATGCTTGTATGCACACACATGTATCTCCAGTACATATTTTACCAGATACAGACACTACTAGGTTCTCACTGCAGACAGGGGTCTTGAAAGAAGAGGCTGGCAAACAGAGATTTTGACTATGAAGTCCTGAGTTCCAGCTTCACTAAATACAGTGTTATTTTCTCTTGGGCAAATCTCTTGAATTTTCGGTACCTATGCTTTTCCATGAACAAAATAGAAAGAATAATAATAACCCCTGGGTTGGAAGATAGTTTTAAAGTTCAATGAGTTAATTTAGGCTTTCTCAACCTGAACACTGAGAGCATCTTGAGCTCATTAGTTCTTTGTGGAAGAGGCTGGTCTGTACATTATAGAATTTTTAACAGGATGTTAGAAATTAGAATAAAATATTACAATGAGGAGGAATCAATATTTATAAATAATCTAAGTGGGTATGCTGCGCATTATACCAGTGCCAGTTTCAAAGTTATGGGGTAGAAAATCAGATTATTCCAGCAGGATACATTTTGGCTCTTTACTACTGTTAAAATGCCATATTAAATTAAGCAAACTCTATTTATTTCTTCCTAGAAAAGGGGAGGGAAAAAAAAAGAAAATGAGTAACACATTAAATTGCCAGGATATTAATTATACAGAGCCACATATTAAATGCTATGCGTCTAAGGAGCTAATTTACTTCACAATGTTATTATTATTTGTTACTTGTAAAGCACCATGGATGTAAACATATTGTTTTATAAATACTCCCATAAAGTTTATTGCTTTTATATGAGTCTGGCATATAATTATGCATTTACCTTCTAATAAGCAATGTGAGAAGCACAACTCACTCATCAGCAAACCCTTTGCATTCACATCTATCTGACTTTCTAAAAATCTCTGGGTAGCAACTTTAGGCATTTTGTGTGAGAAACAGAACTGATAATATCTAAATAAACAAGAGTCTTAAGAAAAATCTATTTTAGGTTTTATTTTTTTCTACTTTAAGGAAACAGGCCATTCTTTCTGAGAAAGTGTTTCACACTGTGGGGTAATTTTTGGAGGAGGGTATTTTGGTTTTTTGTTTGCTCTTCTACAAGACCCATCTATCCCTGTCAAGTTTGCAAGGCGAGTTGCGCGTGGGTGGCAAGATAAACCACATTGAATGTTCTCATTGCCAGAGTTAGGTCACCTTAAATACCGCATGGTAAGTTTCTTTAGAAGGGGGAAAAAATCTGCAACAAAAAAGAAAACACTTGCACACAAATGATTAAAATGGCAGTATAAATTGTTTTCCAGTAGACAGCTTAGCTTCTTTAGCTCAAATCAGTTGGGTTCGAAAAATTTTTTCGTGAGCTCTGTTTGCCATGGATAGTTGGAAATGTGAAGAGGGCACTATCAGCTAGACTCATTGATGAAATAGTGCTTGAGCTACACTGGTTTAAACAACTTAGATCATTTCTAGCAGACACATTAGCTGAAAAATTCTTAACGAAGGCATCATACATACTCTATTGGACAGAAGCATTAGTAACAGTTCACATAGGCTTCAGAAAATTGAATATCCAAGATCTTGGAATCATTGCTTTTAAGAAAAAAAATATCAACAGGACTCTACATAATAGCAAGCAATCATTTTATTCTATTTCTATCCTATTATGTGTGGTCCAGACATTGAAATTAGAACAGCCCTTTTATTTTTTTTTTTAAATGACTCCAGAATGGAGACGTATAGTTTTTAAGGCTGGTGTGCCCTGGGTTTTCAGACCCTGAGGATGTTGCATATAGCAGGTGAAATGCTCAGACAGGTATGATTGTCAGTCCTGAAAACCTTCCAATTGGTTTCCCTGGAAATTCTTCTAGAAGACTATAGGTATGGACTCTGTTGACTTTAGCCAGAGGATGGAGAGTTGCAATTCCAAATAAATAGACTGAAAGATTTAAAAGCAATCCTATCACAATTTTTTTTTGAAGAATCTGTTTTTTTTCTCTGTTAGAAAAATTTCTCTGTAACTACTAGGATCTGGAGAAAAATGAATAAATTCGTTCAAAATGTTATTTATAAAAAGAGAAGTCAGTGATATTACCTATTCTCTACCTCATTTATATTTTAGTTCTACTATATATAAAATATAAGTCATTTTATGATGATACTAGTCAGAAATTCTCAGGCCAAAAAAGGAGGAAGTCAGAACAGGACAAGATCCCGATACTCTGTCAGAGAAAGAAAGTTCTGGAATGCTGTTCTCTAAGACACAGATCCCATAGATTAGAATAAATACTGCAGGGAAGCATCCCAAACCTGTCTGCTATAGATAGTTCATCCTAGATCCTTCCATATGAGGTTATAAAATAAAGGACCGATTAAAGGATAACATTTTTTAAAAGTTAGAAATGAGTATTTAATTGATAATACTGATAAAAGTTGTCATACTTTTGTTTCTTTTTTTTTTTTTTTTTTTTTTTTTTTAAATTTTTATTAAATCACCATGTGGAAAGTTACAAAGTTCTCAGGTTTATATGTCAGTTATACAATATTCAAACACCCATCCCTTCACCAGTGCCCATATTCCACCACCAGAAACCCCAGTATACCCCCCGCCCCCACCCCCTACCCCCTACTGTATAACTAATGAATTTCACTTCGTTTTTTCTTTACCTTGATTACATTCCATAATTCAACACAAAACTCACTATAGTTGACATAACTCTCTCTCTCTCTTTTTTTTTTTCTCTTTTTCCTTTTCCCTTTTTTTTTTTTTTCTTTTTTCCCCTCATCCCCCTTCTTGCGCCTCATAGTATGGTGTACGCCACGCCACGTCGGCCAGCGTGGGGCTTTTGCTTAGTTCACAGTCCAGAGGTGGCTGCTACATTAAAAACCTTCAATATTTTCAACAAAAACTTACTGTTATTATTTGGAGTTTCCCCCCAAGTCAGACCTGTTCAAATGGAACCAATTCACATTGCTGACAATTATAAATGTTAAGTCGCGCGGACGCGGCAGCGTCCGCGCGGTTTTGGGTTTCTGTATAAAGTCCAGGGAGAATTCTGCCAGAAATTACATAGCCCAGCTCACAGTCCCAGTGCATTGCTGTAAGAAGTCTCTGAATTCAAAGTCTTTAGGCGCAGAGGGTCTGATTCGCGCTCAGCAGCTCCGGGTTTATCTGGGCCGAGGGCGTGCCGGTTACGCCCCCTTCCCATGAGTTCCTGGGAGCCCCCAAAGTAAAATCCGAATACCTGTGGGTCTGGAATCAGAAGATGGCGCCTGCCACATGGTGCCGCCAGCCCGCCGCTTTCCATGCAGGAAGACAGGGTGGGGGGGGAAAAAAATCCACCCCCAGCAGCACCGAGTTGTAGCCCAGTTTGGTGTCCCAATGCATTGCTCTCAGGTGCTGCGCTGGATGCCCGAATGTGTTACATCTTTGGAGTCAAAGTCTTTAAGCGCCGCAGAGGGTCCGATTCGCGCTCAGCAGCTCCGGGTTTATCTGGGCCGAGGGCGTGCCGGTTACGCCCCCTTCCCATGAGTTCCTGGGAGCCCCCAAAGTAAAATCCGAATACCTGTGGGTCTGGAATCAGAAGATGGCGCCTGCCACATGGTGCCGCCAGCCCGCCGCTTTCCATGCAGGAAGACAGGGTGGGGGGGGAAAAAAATCCACCCCCAGCAGCACCGAGTTGTAGCCCAGTTTGGTGTCCCAATGCATTGCTCTCAGGTGCTGCGCTGGATGCCCGAATGTGTTACATCTTTGGAGTCAAAGTCTTTAAGCGCCGCAGAGGGTCCGATTCGCGCTCAGCAGCTCCGGGTTTATCTGGGCCGAGGGCGTGCCGGTTACGCCCCCTTCCCATGAGTTCCTGGGAGCCCCCAAAGTAAAATCTGAATACCTGTGGGTCTGGAATCAGAAGATGGTGCCTGCCACATGGTGCCGCCAGCCCGCCGCTTTCCATGCAGGAAGACAGGGTGGGGGGGGGGAAAAAATCCACCCCCAGCAGCACCGAGTTGTAGCCCAGTTTGGTGTCCCAATGCATTGCTCTCAGGTGCTGCGCTGGATGCCCGAATGTGTTACATCTTTGGAGTCAAAGTCTTTAAGCGCCGCAGAGGGTCCCCTTTTGTTTCTTTTTAATCAATTATTTTCACTTAAAATATCTAACTATGGGGGCTGGATCAATAGGACAGGAGTTAAAATAAGTCTCTTGCCGTACATGTTGGATCCCAATTAGATCCTTAATATCACATGGCCTTCAGCATTGCCTGAATCAACAGCCAAATTGATGGAAAATAACAGGAAAGGGTCTCGGCATCTTAGTTCACCTGAGAGCACTTGGAAGCACCACCTCCCTCAAAATAAACAAACAAGAAACAAACCCAGACTTATTCTTGTATCCAAAACCAAATGTTGGAGGCTATTATGGAGAGGGGAGGGTGGAAATCATTGTTTTTCATTTAACTTGGCCAACTCAATAAGTGCTTAACAGTATTATATGATTTTCCTTTAAAATTTTCCCTCAATGAGTGGGAGTTTTACCACATTTGTACTCTCATTACATACATAAATTTGAACTGAATTTTTCACATGTCTAACATCAGTGGTATTTTCTTATTAACATAAGACACTATATTTTAAGTATCAGTTTGAATGAAAGACACTTCACAAAAAGGTCAGTGTAATATAGCCACTGATTTCAACTTAGCTCTAAGTTACTGGATTCAATGCAGGTTGTTCCTGATGGTTTTGGATGACTCTTTTGGGATCAATATTTCAACTTAGGTATCCATTTAATGTGAATCAATTTATTCATGTCTCTTTGTTCATACCACCAAAATATTTTCTAAGAGGGCTGTACCTAGTCTTCCAAAAAATTTGAAGGGATTTCTCATCAAATTCCTTATTGCATAGTTAATCCTGGCTGAGAAGAGAAACCTAAACAATGCAGGTGCTCTAGTGGTCAAACTGGTGAACACAAATATGAATCTGTTTGACTTCTGGGCATATTCTCACCTTTACATAGTGTTAAGAAACAGTTCTTCATGGTTTCTCTGTACTTCTCAGACTGTGTTTTGTGTCGTCTTCATGGATGAAGGGCAGGTTCATTTTCTAATCAGTATACTAAAACTAATATTTCTTTCAGGGGCAGAAATTGAGAGTTTTGCTACTCACCTTCTTCATTTAAATGTCTTACACTCAGTGTTCCTCAGTTATGACACTGACCAGTTGTGTGTGCAGTTACCTGAAGGTTCATGGAGTCAAACGAAACCGAAGTGGACATAAAACACTGCTGTCTTTTTGTTATATATAATAAAACATTTGACTCCTGGGAGCTCTCCTTCTTCATTGACTGAATTTTAAGAAGGTGTTAAGTTGGTCCAGAGGCTGTAGCAACCCTGTAGCCTAGGGACTGCTTGTCCACTTAACAAACTGAGTAAGGCCAGACCCCCAAAGTCTGTACAAAAGAGTCACCAGAGAAAAGGAAAAAATTGCCTGGTTTCTGATGAGAATTGCAGTGCCTCATATTAATTTTATATTCTTGAAAGGGAACTATACAACAGCCATATGTATGCAATAGAGTGCAAAGGTTAAGAGATGAATATCTCTGGGGTTGGAGCGATAGCAGAGTGGGTAGGGCATTTGCCTTGCATGTGGCCGACCCGGTTCAATTCCCAGCACCCCATATCATCCCCTGAATACTGCCAGGACTAATTTCTGAGTGCAAAGCCAGGAGTAACCCCTGTGCTTCGACAGGTTTGACCCCAAAAACATAAAAAACAAACATATAAAAGAGATGAATATCTCAAACTTAACATATTCAGATTCAACTATCGGTTTTATCAAGGTCATAATCCTATGATCTTGAAAACGATCCTTTTGTCTCCAAACTTCTGTTTTACACATAGGAAATTAAATGTATAATAAAATTCCATGAATTTGTTGAGTGACATGCTATAGTAAAGGATGTGACTTGTTGTCTAGCACACTGCATGACTTGAATGCAGGCTCTCTGTTGTCACTTCTGTGCTTGGTTACAAGATTTGAATATTATTTTGTCCCTAAGTTTGCTAATACTGATTTGAGCCAGAAAATATGCTTCAACAGAAAATATCCTTCCTAGTCTTATAAATTTACTAGAGAAAAAGTGGAGTCTAGGAAGTGAATTTTCTTCTGCTACATGGCACACATAATTATAAAGAAATAATTCCATGTTATAGGCTCCTCAATATCAGCTCAGTTAACAGCCTATTGTAACTTTAATTTCCCTATGCAAAAATCAAACCTTATGGTCAGAGAGATAGTAGAGTGAGCAGGGTGCTTGCCTTTCATGCAGTCAACCTGAGTTTGATCCTTGGCACCACAATGGAATCTGTAAACACAGCCACAAGTAAGCTCTGAGCACAGAGCAAAGAGTAAGCTCTGAAGACAGATGGGTGTGGCCTCCAAACCAAATAATGATGAGTATAATCATCATAGTAGTTAAGGTGAAATCTGAGTTTCAGTGCTGTGTAGATAGGGTGTAAAGAAAGGCCTATGAGATACATTCAGAGAAATCCTAGAGAAACCAAATATTGCCATAGAAACATATATAAAAATGAGTAGGAAGTAGGCTCAAGTACCCTTGAAATAATAATTCTGATGGAAAGAATAGAGAGTACACATTCTATGTGATAATAATTAAATAAGAGGGTGGTGACAGAGAAATAGCAAAGTAGAGAAGGTCCTTGTCTTTTATTTGGCCTAGAGGACTCAATCCCAGCACCGCATATGGTTTCTTGATTTCTGTCAGAAATGATCTCAGAGAAGAGGGCCAGGAGTAAGCGCTGAACACCACCAGTTATAGCCTAACAAACAAACAAAACAATTAAACAGTGGCCAGAGATAGTATACAGTTAAGGTTCATGGCATGTATGCAGCTAACCCAGTTTAGGTCCTGACATAAGGTTTCCACAATCACTGTTGGATTTGACCCAAATGCCCTGGCCCCCATAATCAGCTGCATCCTGGGTCCTAGCTGCATCATGTCCTCAGACTCTCAAATTGAAACACTGGCCCACTTAGTTAAGGTTCATAGGGAAGAACCCCCTTGTCTCCTGAGTATTGCTTAGAAAACATTGCTATCTACTCCCAAATGAATTAAATAAATTATTCAAGTTCTTGGCTTCTCTAATTTTGAGAAAATTTATTTTTCTATTATAAACAAAATTAAACATATGTTATCTTTGAAACCACAAAATATAGCATGAAAAATGGTAGTAATATGAACAGTATTTCTCAGCCAGGGGTCACGTGGTCCATATGGGTACCTGGGATATTCCACAGGGGACACAAATGAAAATTGTGTAAGTGGAGATCACAGCACAAGACTAAGGGGGCAATTAGTAGGATAGTGAAGAGAAAGGAAGGAAACAAGAGCATAAGGTTGAGACATTGGTCTACAAGACATATGTACAAGCACATATATTCCATAAAATATAAGCTAATTCAAGAATGAAAATACATGAATTTATAAATCTTGAGTAATGTATTAGAACTCATTTCAAAACTATCTATTCTTATAATTATTTTGTAGTTCTAAGTTAACAACTACAAGGCAATGAAAAAATAGCTTTCGAGATCTTTGGAAATATGTATGTTTTTTATAAAATATACACAAACAGAGACACTTTTTTAAAGTATCACTATCACCATTACTATAATCCCATTGTTCATCGATTTACTCGAGTGGGCACCAGTAACATCTCCATTCGTCCCAGCCCTGAGATTTTAGCAGTCTCTCCTTACTTGTCTTTCCCAATGATTGGAGGCTTCTTTCAGGGTCAGGGGAATGAGATCTGCTATTGTTACTATTTTTGGCATATCGAATACGCCACGGGGAGCTTGCCAGGCTCTGCCATGTGGGCGTGATACTCTCGGTAGCTTGCCAGTCTCTCTGAGAGTCATATATATTTACTTCCCTCTACGATGATGTGACTTACTTTATAATGTAGAAAAATTAAATGAACACATCCTGCCGTGGAAGAATAAAGGGTATAAAAAAAACTAATGTAAAAGGTTTCTAAAAATGCTAATTAAAAAAATGGAAAAGCAGCTGTCTGACCACAACATAATAGTGCCTTTGTACACTCACTGTTCTCATTCATTCCCTTTGGTAAAATTATTTCTGAAGTGGGACTCCAAAATTACTCTTATTGTAATAAAAATCATTTTTGTTTACCATTGCCTGCTTCTCCCTTTTGACAAACTGATAAGCCCTATTGATGCTGTTGAACTAGGATGAGCTATGTTGAAAGCTTGGCAGAAGGAAATGTCATACTAGCAACTTTCCAAATTCTTTTCAGAACCTCTTCTCATCAAATAACCCTTGCTCAGAACCTTTATCCCAGACACAATAAATAAAAGGAATCTTATGACATGTAGACCTCTAGTGCTATATCTCTTTCTGAGATACAGGTTCCTAGGTTCCTAATGCCTAAACTGTGATTTTTTATCATTTAGAATACCTAACTACCATCCTCTTTCTTTTTAGAAATTTATTCTTTTGCCCTTACCTACTATTTTCAAAGTAGGTAGATTACAGAATTTGGGAATCAAAGACTGCTAAAGTGCAGCATTTATATAACAGATTTTCTATGTATTGAAATCCATCTATTGAAATAATAAGCTTGTAAATTTTTTACATTACTCCTTTTCTCAGGTTAATCATATGAAATAATTATTTATACCTGTATCTCAGATGAAGAACAAACTTTAAATGGGAGAAATTGAGTTACCTGCTCTTATCCTATATCTAGAATCATAACTGGGACTCAAACCCATTTACGGTTCGCATCATTTCAAGTGTCATTATTATTTCAAGACAAGGTGCAATCATTTCTCTGTTCATTTAAATATTGAAAAATGAGATGAGATTCCAAAATGAAGTATATTTTGTGCTAGGATCACACGTAAAATTTCTATCTAATGTTCATTTTTAAGTTGGGAAATTAAGTATAGTGAGATTATCATCTGCAATGTCTCAGGAAAGCAAATCATAGCTTCAGGTCTAAGATTAGGCCTCCTGTGTGCCATTTATAGGTATCATATAACATAACATATGTTAACTGCCTTTTAAATCAGTTATACACATGTATTCTCTTGGGTAGAATGATAAATCATCATTACTCTTATTTATGTGTTGCTAACTTGCAAGTATTAGCTCCAACAAAAGTTTATTTTTTCACGAGAATAAGAGTTGGGTCACACCCAGTGGCTCTTACTCAAGGACATCTTCTGGTGGTGTTTGGGGAAATTCTACGTGTTACTAAATGATATAAATAGAGTTGGCCTCATATAAAGCCAATATTTTAGCTTTCCTACTATCTCTCTATACCTTTATTGCTTGCTTGTTTGTTTTGACTAGATTTGATATAAAAATGCTTTTATTTGCTAAATTTGTCCGGAGCAAATGATGTTGCCTCATTGTCACAGATTTACTGACTGCTGCTATTTCAACAATGTCATCACTTCTCATTTGTCATCCCTTTGATCGTTGATTTGCCTGAGCAGGTGTTAGTAAGGTATCCATTCATCCCTCTCGAGTGCTAATGTAGCCCAATGGTATTTGTTTGCTCCAAGAACACGAAGAGCCTCAAACTATTCATTCAAGGTTTTGACAAAGAAGTCTGACTATCTCATAGGTTGGCGGGCACATGGTATTTTGACATCCCAAGGAATCCAGTTAGTAACAGCTCTAGTCCAGAGGTCATCTCTAAATCGCATTATGTGTCCGGTTCACCTGATTTTTGACACCTTGACAAACAAGACAGCATCTGTGATTCTTGATTTTCGATGGAGTCATAACTCCAGATTCCTTCTTTCCCTTGAGTGAAATGTGATATTCCAAGCATAATTCTTTCAATTCCTCTTTAGGATACCCGAATAGCATTCTAGTCCTGTTTTCGTACTGCATACGTCACTGAGGCATATGTTAGTGCAGGAAGAATGGTGGAGTTAAAAAGATGTGCCCGCAGCCAGAGGTTCTTTATCCTCTTAACACCTTCTTCAATGTCCTTGAAGGCGTTCCATGCTGCTCTCTTTCTCCTATGCAGTTCAAGTCGTTCCTCATATTGAGTTCTCGACCCAGGTACACATAGCTGCTGCATTTGGAGATGTTTGTTCTATTGAGAGCAAATGGAACGTCAGGGACTAGTTAGTTTCTTATGAACATTGTCTTGGTGAGATTCAGCTGCAGTCCAACCTTTCCACACTTGTGGTCAAAGTCTGCTAGCATTTGTGCTACTTGGTTAATGTTTCGTGTTATTAGAACAATGTCATCAGTGAAGCGGAGGTAGTGTAGTTGCAGACTGTCTCTCTTCACTCCCATTTTTTCCCATACTAGTTGTAGCATAACATTCTTGAAGGTGGCACTGAAGAGTTTTGGTGAAATGGTATCACCCTGCCGAACCCCTCTCTTACATCAATGATTACTTCCTTGTAAAATGGTGAGATCCTGGTGGTGAATCCATAATACAGCTCGAGGAGGATCCTGATGTATTGAGTTTGAATGCCCTGTTTGGCTAGGGCTTCAATGACCACTTCAGTCTCAACAGAATCAAAGGCCTTCTTTAAATCGATGAATGTTAGACAGAGTGGCATCTTGATTTCTCGCAAAACTTCAATGAGTTTGGTCACCATGTGGATATGGTCGATTGTGCTGAATCCTTTTCGGAACCCAGCTTGCTCACATGATTGTCCTTCATCTAGTGTTTTGTCTATTCTATTCAGGATGACTCAAGTGAACAACTTGTAGACGACGGAGAGCAGGCAGATTGGGCGATAGCTACCAATGTCGTGGATGTCTCCCTTCTTGTACAACAGAATGTCCTGCTGTTTCCATTGGGATGGAACCTTGTATTCAGATAGGTAGGGTATGAAGAGTGGAGCCAATGTATTGATGAGTACTGGGGGCACATTCTTCAGGTTTTGGCATCTGACCTTTTCTGGACTGGGTGCTGTACATGTCTTTACTGATGAAATGGCGTGTCAGATTTCGGAAGGGAGAATGTTGGGAATGATGTTTCTATCCTGCAGAATTTGGTATGTGGGCAAGTGGACATGTCTATCAAAGAGATCTGCATAGAAGTTGTGATTAGTCCTCTCCATTGCTCTTCTGGAAAATGTGATAGATCCATCAGGATGTTGGAGGACAGTCATCTTGGTCTTGTAGTTGGCGAAGGACAGGTGGGCTTTGTGAATACTTTTCCTGGTTTCTGCCACATCAGTGATCACTGCTGCTCTTCTCTCTTTGATGTCTTCCTTTATTGTTTCTCTGCACAGATCTGTGAGCTCAGATGTTAGCTTGTGATTGCTTGAGGCTCATGCCAAACCACGATGGCGAATGAGCTCAAGAGTTTCTGAAGATAGGCATCTGTTTGTAGCTTTCCCACTCTTGGTATTCCTCACACAGTCATGGAGGTGCTGAACCAGTCTATCATATTCCTTGTCGATGTTGCCAACAACGGCATCTTCCCATGTTGCCACAATAGTGCCAAAGAGTTCCCAGTTGGTGGTCATTCTGGGAATTCTCTTCTTAAGCTTAAACTTTGCAGTCTTTTCTCCCCAGTCTGTGAAGTAGAATTTTGCATGAAGGAGATGGTGGTCTGATCCCATTTGGAATTTTTGGACAACTGCAACATTGGTCAGGCAAAACTGTTGATTGAATATTATGTGGTCAATTTAGTTGCGGAACTGTCTATCGGGATACTCACATGACCAACATTTAGATTCAGCCTTCTGGAACTGTGAGTTACCGTGCGTTGGTTGACATGATGAACACAGACAGTCTCTCACCCAGTTCGTTCCATTCTAGGCCATAGGTGCCAATGTGGAGTTTTTTTTTATGGCGACCTTCTCGGTCATATCTTGGCATTAAAATCACTGACAATGATCTTGTAGAAGGTGTGATCTTCTTTATAGAACTTCTCCAGCTCCACGTAGAACTTCTCAATTTCTTCTTCATTGTAGTTGGATGTTGGTGTGTAGACGACAGAGACAGAAGATAGAAACTGCCTACAGTGAGCCACATCTATTCAAGCATACTTGCCTGATTCGGGTTTTTAGGCATTAGAATGAATTAATGCTCATGGCCAAGTCCGTGTTGACAAGGACACCGATGCCATCGACACCGCTATTGTTATATGTTCCGAGGAACAGTTCTTTTCTAGTGTTGAAAATGGCGTGATGTGATCGATGCCTTCTTGTCAGACCAATGATGTCATACTTGATCTTCTGCGCTTGCACCATCAGGTCATTGATGGATGCTTCTGATGCCAGCATACTTGCATTGAAAATACAGACAGTCATTTTAGTCCTTCTTCATTTGGGCAGTCTAGTTTGTCCCTAAGATTTTATCAGCCTCTCCTTGCTCATCTTTCTTAATGCTGCCATACTGGGGACTCTTTCAGTGTTAGACGAATGAGGCCCATTGTTGTTACTGTTTTTGGCATATTGAATATGCCACAGGTAGCTTGGCAGGCTCTGCTGTGTGGGTGAGGTACTCTCAGTAGCTTGCTGGGCTCTCAGAGAGGGGTGGAGGCTTTTAGGGTGGCCTCTTATCGCCCTTACATGAGTTCATACCATATTTGAACCCCGTCAAATGTGGTTTGGTTCAGATAGCAGCCTGAAGTGTGGCTGTAGCTGGGTAGTGGATGTAGTGAAGGTCTGCGGATGAGGTATTTATCTGGTGCCCGTAGAGTGTGATCCCTGGGGCACCAGAGATTGGGGGAGGCAGACAGAGGATCTCTGTTTTCGGGCCTTGTTGAGCCTGGAGTCCAAGGTCACAAAGTTCTGCTTTACCTGGTTCTGTAGGGCTTCACTCATGTGTGAGGTTCAGCCCGAGTGTTCGGAAAACAGCCTGGAGTGTGGCAGTGGCTGGGTAGTGGCAGTCTGGTAGTGGAAACAATGCCATAGTTCCCACTCAAATAGGTCTTTTCTGTCTTGAAACTTTTCCTAGATATTTGCATAATTTGTTTTGTATGGACCAAGTCTCAGAAACCTCTAGAGGGCTAAAGTGACTTACAAATATAGCTGTTTGAGGAAAAGTGGTCTTTTTTTAAATAAAATATGATATAATTTCTATGGTGATCATGAAGCTCAAGATGTTCCAAAGCTACCAAACTTACGAGAGTGAAATTTAAGAGTGTTGAATTTCAAAGGAATGCGGGTATTTTGGGGGGCTGGAGGAGAGTAAAAGTTCTCATAGACACTCAAAATCAGCATGAGCAAAAATTTTGTTCACATGTTGCAACAAGAGGTATATCATTCTTGGCACTGGCTCTGATATTGAAATCTCTATATTTTTAATAGTTATATGTGTATGTAAATTTATATATCCATTTCAATTCTAATATGGGCTGGAGTGATAGCATAGCAGGTAGGGCGTTTGCCTTGCACGTGGCAGACCTGGGTTCAATTTCTCTGTCACTCTTGGAGAGCCTGGCAAATTAATGAGAGTATCCTGCCTGCACGGCAGAGCCTGGCAAGCTACCCGTGGTGTATTTGATATGCCAAAAACAGTAACAAGTCTCACAATGGTGATGTTATTGGTGCCCGCTCGAGCAAATCGATGAGCAACGGGATGACAGTGACAGTGATGTGTATAAAGTCATGTAAAATCAACTTCAATTCCTTGAAAGCAGAGACCTATTTAGAGGACTACAAATGTAGTCTGGAATGATAGCACAGCATGTAGGGCATTTGCCTTACACGTGGCCGACCTGGGTTCGATTCCTCCATCCCTCTTGGAGAGTCCGGCAAGCTACTGAGAGTATCCCAACCACACAGCAGAGCCTGGCAAGCTAACCGTGGCATATTCAATATGCCAAAAACAGTAACAACAAGTCTCACAATGGAGACGTTATGGGTACCCACTGGAGCAAATTGATAAAAATGGGAAGACAGTGCTACAACAGTGCAGAGCTAGAGTGAAAGTGTAGTAAAAAGTGAATATGCAACATCTCTCAGTCTTGAGCCCTAAGCACAAAAGTCCCCTCCCAGGTGGAATTCCTCTGACCCAAGGGATCATTTAAAGCAGCAGAGCAGATGCAATTAGATGGCTCTCCTTGCTTACTTAAGATGACAATCTTCTGACTAAGTCACTTAATGTTTTACCAAGGTAAATCAACAGCAGAGTGTATAGTTATCTATCCGTGGTCATCTCTTAGATGATCAGACTAGGCCTTATGGCATTGATTTGGCACAGATGCATTACTAATACTCAGCTGCTGAATCACAGTCAGAATCACAGACTCATCAGTTCATAGATCCCGGAAGAAAAATGTTTTGATGCTCTTTGATCTCCTTTTTTTTTTGCTTTTTGGGTCAAACCTGGCGATGCACAGGGGTTATTCTTGGCTCTGCACTCAGGAACTAATTCTGGTGGTGCTCAGGGGACAATATGGGATGCTGGGAATGAAACCTGGGTCGGCAGCATGCAAGGCAAATGCCCTACCCGCTGTACTATCACTCCATCCTCTCTTTGGTCTCCTTTAAAAACATAAAGTTATGTTTGAGAGGACAGAAGGAGTAGGGAAGTACTTAAAGTGCTTCCCTTGTAATCATGTGGTTGCAAGCTCCTATCCCTGGTGTCTCACATGTGTTGAGCGTGCTCCTGGCAGATCTGCTATTTCATCCTGGCAGCTATGCTGTCTGCAATTCCTGTGATGAAAACATTTTCTAATTACTTTGCTGTCACGTGTGTGTGTCTGTATGTATGAGCATCACAAAAAGTGGTGCAACCCCTGGAGAACACTGCATTTTATGTAGTGATGATGATCATATATGTGAGCACTCCCCATGAGCACCACAACTTTGATGTCTTAGCTAAGAGTGCTCTCCCCAGGGAGAATATGTACAAGGATTGGAATGGAAAGAATGCGAACATCAGTGAGAATCTCAATGAACACATCTTGCCCAAGCAACCTAATGTACAGCCCTTGCAAGCACTGCATCTATAAATGTGTGAGTACCATAGCTTAACTTATGTGCAAACCCTGTTCATTAAAACATGAGCAACAGCAACAAGAATAAGAATAGGGGAGAAAAATAATATTTTAACATCCTGTCTTAGGTATATAAAATTTACTTCTTGATTCATGTTTCAAATATTCTCTTGTGCAAATCTGGGTTACTTAAAAAAGTCATTTTCCCATACACTATATTTTTCAGCACAAAATAGCTTGACCATCATTATATTGGTCCCATGAAAATCTTTTGGGCAAAATGACAAGTATTTCAGAAGTATGACCACTTAGTAGTCTGTTAGTAACATAATCCAGCTTACCTATGCTGCATAGATATAGTTATTTAAAAAGATGAAGTTAGAGCACAGTTCATGTTAAATGGGGGTGCAACTAGAATAAATAAATTCCCTAGGATAATTTTATCCTACCACATTGTCACTTCAAATACATATCTCCTTTTGTGCAGTAGCAACTGTTCTATGAGAGAAACTTGGATTTTTCCCTGATTTCTTTTTCTTATTTCCACATTTTACTGGTCAACAAAGGAAGATCTTGCCTTCCAGATTTCTCTTTAATGCATTCCCTTTTAAACTGTCAATCTTGATTCATGCAAGCATCATCTCTCAACCAGGTGATCATGATTCTCTTCCCACTCCAAACATTTATACTAACTTCCCTCTCTATTGTCATTACTGTCCCATTTCTTACCAGTAAACTGCCAAAAAATCTTCTAGAAAGCAATTCAGTAATTTCACATGCCAATTTTGTTCAAAAATGAAATCCCAAAATATTACTTGAAAAGTGTCCCCATCATCTGTTCAAATTATCTTTTCATTCTTATTCCCACAAATTCAATGTTCCACAGAAATCAAGCTGCTAGTTTGCTCATACAGCATGCAGCCTTTACACTGATCCAAGCATTGATTTAAGCTACATTCTGAATGGAATGTTTTTCTTTCTTTTCCTCATTTGACTGATCTTGGAATGTTTCCCTATTTCCTTAGGTTGAATTTTCTTTTCTGTTCATCTTTGAGATTCCAAAACCCTCTATGTATAATAGTAACAGGTACTTCAAAACCATGTTATGGAAATCATTTTCCTCAGAGTTGTTTTTTTCAGTAAAACAAGCTTTCCTAATTTAAGATACATCTTATAGTCAGATAGTAAATTTATTCAGAAAAAAATTTATACAAATTACTTAATGAATATTGAAGAAGCAAACGGTGGAATTAACAATAAATTTTGTCAGTGGGTGAACAAGCTTTGAAGGATCACCAATAGAGTCCTTGGATGACTGTTTCCTGAGCTTCAACCAAAGATCTGGGGATGAATCATCACATGTCTACATCCTTCACTGACAGTTACTTATCTGAAGACCTGAAAATCTAAAAGCATAACACAAATTGGATGCTCAGTTTCACTAGGAATATTTTTGACCCTGTTGTTGACATGTATTTCCTTGTCATTGGTTAGATTGTATTTTAACTTTAAGATTGGATCCATATTAATGTGTCTCCTTTGAGATGGGGCAAAATAACCTCTTTACTCGTCAAAGATGTCATGTAAAAATAATCATAAACAGCTATTAATTGCAAATCCTATTCAAAAATTCAAGTAAGCTACTAGCAAAGACACTGCTAAGATTTGAAGAGAAGACTGGTTTATCCTAAGTATGGACTTCGATATCACTTTCTCAGAGCAATTTTTATTTTTACATATAGACCTGGTGAGTCCTGTCTGTTGTGATTTTCATAACCCCTTGTATTTCCTCTTAGCATGCCACTCAGAGCTGCCATAATTCCTTAAATCTTGTCTCCTTTCTGCAGCTACATTACAACATCCTTAAATGTGAATAAAGACTTCCTATGTTCTTCTTCCTCATGTCTACCACAGTGCTTTGCACATTGCAAAATCTCAATAATAATATTTAATGAGTAAAAGTTGTTGTTGGAAAGCACTGCTAATCATGAAACTCTTTCTCCGGTAATGAAGGAGAAGGTATTTCCTTTTGTGCCAAAATAGTGTTTTAAGCACTCAGCAATATTGATGTGGAGAAATGACTATGTACAGTTAACAGGAAATGAAGATTTCAAATAATGACTAATATTTTTTGGAGTTGTTGATTGAATGCAGCCATAGGAGTTTGAAAGTCTTAGGAAGGACATAACCAAGAATTCAGCCCTGGAGCATTGGGCTTTTGAGGCTAAGGTAAATTACTCTTATTACTAAATAATTCAGTGCTTTGGTTTAGCATTGATTCTTGATGGGCCATGATTTTGTAATGAAGAAAGTAAGAACAATACTAAGATAATGGAAAATAAAAATAATCTCTACTTCAGGTGTTTTTTCTCTTTTGTTCTTGCTTTATTTCACATTAAACTTGCTTGTGCTTATTATTCTAGGGTGTTTTCCTGAAACATCAGAAATCAACCCCATTCTGAAACAATTTAATTTAAGAAAAAGTCTCAAAAATCATTGTCTATCATTGTCAACTAATCCTTTCCTTATTGTTGCACAATTATGATGGACAAGATGATCTTGCTTCTTCTTTTTGAAAAAAAAAATATCAATTCACACACTTGTAACTTTCATGCTTGAGTTACAATCACACAATGATCAAACAGCCATCCCTCCACCAGTGCACATTCTCCACTACCAATATCCCCAATATATCCCCACTTTTCCCACCCTTCCACTGCCTCCATGGCAGACAATCTTCCCTATATTCTCTCTCTACTTTAGGGCATTATGGTGTGCAATGCAGATACTGAGAGGTAATCATGTTTGGTCCTTACTCTACTTTCGGCATACATATCCCATCCCGACTGATTCCTCTAACCATCATTTTCTTAGTGATACCTTCTCTACTCCAGCTGTCCTCTCCCCGCCCACTTGTGAGGCAGGCTTCCAACTATGGAGCAATCTTATATCTTATATCTGCTTTCCTTGGGTGTTGGTCTCCTGTTATGTCATTTTATACTCCACAAATGAGTGAAGTCCTTCTATATCTGTCCCTCTCTTTCTGACTCATTTCACATAGCATAATACTCTCCATGTATATCCGTGTATAAGCAAATTTCATGATTTCATTTCTCCTAACAACTGCAGAGTATTCCATTGTATAGATGTACCAAAATTTCTTTAACCAATCTTCTGTTCTCAGGCACTTGGGTTGTTTCCAGATTTTTGTTATTCTGAACAGTGTTGCAATGAACATACAGGTACAGATGTCATTTCTACTGTGCTTTTTTGCACCCTTGGGATATATTCCCAGAAGTGGTATTGCAGGGTCATATGGAAGGTCAATTTCTAGTTTTTGAAGGACTGTCCATATTGTTTTCCCAAAAGGCTGTAACAATCAGCATTCCCCCTAACAGTAAAAGAGTGTCCCTTTTCCCCCACAACCACACCAGCACTGGTTGCTTTTGTTCTTTTGAATGTGTGCCAGTGTCTGTGATGTGAATGATAGCTCATTGTTGTTTTGATTTGCATTTCCCTGATGATTAGCGATGTGGAGCATTTTTTCATGTGCCTTTTGGCCATTTGTATTTCTTTTTTAAGAAGCTTCCAGATTCTGGCTATTGTAAACAGTGCTGCGATGAACATACATGTGCAGATGTTGTTTCGATTGTACTTTTTTGCCTCTCTGGGATATATTCCCAGCAGTGGTATTGCTGGGTCAAATGGGAATTCAATATCTAATTTTTTGAGAGTCGTCCATATTGTTTTCCAGAAGGGCTGAACCAGTCGGCATTCCCACCAGCAGTGAAGAAGGGTCCCTTTCTCCCCACATCCTCTCCAACAGCGGTTGCTTTTGTTCTTTTGGATGTGTGCTAGTCTCTGTGGTGTGAGGTGGTATCTCAAAGTTGTTTTGATCTGCATCTCTCTGATGATTAGTGATGCAGAGCACTTTTTCATGTGCCTTTTGGCCATTCGTATTTCTTCCTTGGTAAAGTTTCTGTTCATTTCTTCGCCCCATTTTTTGATGGGGTTGGATGTTTTCTTCTTGTAGAGTTCAACCAGTGCTTTATATACCATTGATATCAACCCCTTATCTGATGGGTATTGTGTAAATATCCTTTCCCATTCTGTGGATAGTCTTTGAATTCTGGTCACTGTATCTCTTGCGGTGCAGAAGCTTTTTAGTTTAATGTAGTCCCATTTGTTGATCTCTGTTTTTACTAGATTGCTTAGTTCCGTGTCACGTTTGAAGATACCTTTATCTTCAATATCGTGGAGGGTTTCGCAGCACTGTTTACAATAGCCAGAATCTGGAAAAAACCCGAATGCCCCAGAACGGATGACTGGTTGAGGAAACTTTGGTACATCTATACAATGGAATACTATGCAGCTGTTAGAAAAAAGGAGGTCAAGAATTTTGTAATCAAGTGGATGGGCATGAAAAGTTTCATGCTGAGTGAAATGAGTCAGAAAGAGAGAGACAGACATAGAAAGATTGCAGTCATCTATGGTATATAGAATAACAGAGTGGGAGACTAACACCCAAGAACTGTAGAAATAAGTACCAGGAGGTTGACTCCATGGCTTCGAGGCTGGCCTCACGTTCCAGGGAAAGGTCAACTCAGAGAAGCGATCACCAACTACATTGTAGTCGAAGGCCATGTGGGGGAAGGGAGTTGCGGGCTGAATGAGGGCTAGAGACTGAGCACAGCGGCCACTCAACACCTTTATTGCAAACCACAACAGCTAATTAGAGAGAGAAAACAGAAGGGAATGCCTTGCCACAGTGGCAGGGTGGGGTGGGGGGGAGATGGGATTGGGGAGGGTGGGAGGGACACTGGGTTTACGGGTGGTGGAGAATGGGCACTGGTGAAGGGATGGGTTCCAAACTTTGTATGAGGGAAGTATAAGCACAAAAGTGTATAAATCTGTAACTGTACCCTCACGGTGATTCTCTAATTAAAAATAAATAAATTAAAAAAAAAAGAAGCTTCTGTTCATTTCTTCTCCCCATTTTTTGATGGGGCTGGAAGTTTTTTTCTTATAGAATTCTACTAGTGTCTTGTATATCCTGGATATTAATCCCTTATCAGATGGGTATTGGGTAAATATTCTTTCCCATTCTGTGGAATCTCTCTGTATTTTGGTCACTGTTTCTTTTGAAGTACAGAAGCTTCTTAGTTGATGTAGTCCCATTTGTTTATGTTTTTTTACACTTGCTTGGTCAGTGGTGTTTCATCCTTAAAGATGGTTTTAGCTTCAATGTCAGGGAGGGTTCTGCCTACATTTTCCTCTATGTACCTTACGGATTCATGTCTAATATTGAGGTCTTTAATCCACTTTGATCTGACTTTTGTGCCTGGCACTAGACAGAGGTCAGAGTTTATTTTTTTGTAGGTAGCTATCCAGTTTTCCCAGAACCACTTGTTGAAGAGGCTTTCCTTTTTCCACTGCACTTTTCTAGCTCCTTTGTCAAAGATTAAGTGGTCATATATTTGGGAGTCTGTGACAGAATATTCAACTTTGTTCCATTAGTCTGCAGTTCTGTTTCTAGCCTAATACCATACTGTTATAATTACTACTGCTTTGTAGTAGAGTTTGAAATTGAGGAAGGTGATGCCACCCATCTTCTTTTTCCCAAGGATTGCTTTTGCTATTCGTGGAGGTTTATTGTTCCATATGAATTTCAGGAGTGTTTTGTCCATTTCTTTGAAAAATGTCATGGGTATCCTGATAGAGACCACATTAAATTTATATAGTGCTTTGGGCAGTATTGCCATCTTGATAATGTTAATCCTCCCTATCCATGAACAGGAGATATGTCTCCATTTCCTAGTGTCCTCTTTTATTTCTTAAAGCAGTGTTTTGTCCCTCACCTCTTTGGTTAAGCTGGTTCTGAGGTACTTGATTTTCTGAGGTACTATTGTGAACGGGATTGTTTTTGTTTTAAATGTCTCTTTCTTCTCTTTCATTGTTTGTATACAATTATGCCATGGAGTTTTGGGTATTGATTTTGTAGCCTGCCACTTTACTATACAGACCTATTATTTCTAGGAGCTTTTTTATAGTCTTTAGGGTTTTCTAAGTATAGTGTCATATTGTCTGCAAAATTTGATAGCTTGATCTCTTCCTTTCCTGTCTGTATGCCTTGATATCTATTTCTTGCCTAAATGCCATGGCTAGTACTTTCAGTACTATATTGAATAGAAGTGGCTAAAGTGGCCAACCTTTTCTTGTATCCGATATTAGAGGGAAGTTTTTTATTTTTTCCCCATTAAGAATGACACTTGCTGTGTGCTTGTGGTAGATGGCTTTGACTATGTTGAGGAAAGTTCCTTTGATGTCCATTTTGCTGAGAGTTTTCATCATAAACGGGTGTCGGATCTTATTAAGTGCTTTCTCTTCATCTATTGATATGATCATATGGTTTTTATCTTTTCTTTTGTTGACATAATGGATTACGTTGATCAATTTCTGAATGTTAAACCATCCTTGCATCCCTGGGATGAATCCTACCTGGTCATGGTGTATGATCTTTTTGATGAATTGTTCAATTCAATTTGCTAATATTTTGTTGAGGATCTTTGCATCTGTGTTCATTAGGGATATCAGTCTGTAATTCTCTTTCTTTGTGGTATCTCTGTCTGCTTTTGGTATCAGGGTGATAGTTGCTTAATAGAAACTGTTTGAAAGTGTTTCTGATACTTCAATTTCCTGGAAGAGCTTAAAGAGGATTGGGAGCAAGTCCTCTTTAAAGATTTGGAAGAATTCACTAGTGAATCCTTCTGGGCCAGGACTTTTGTGCTTGGGGACACTTTTTATTACCATTTCAATTTCCTTGATGGTAATAGATAGGTCTGTTCGGGTATTCCAGGTCTTCTTGGTTCAGCCTTGGAAGGCTATAAGAATCTAGGAATTTATCCATTTCCTGGAGGTTTTCGTGTTTTGTGGCATAAAGATTCTCAAAGTAATCTCTGAGGATCCTTTGAATTTCTGTAGTTTCTGTTGTAATGTCACCCTTTTCATTTTTGATTCATTTTATCAGGGCTTTCTCTCTCCCTTTTTTTGTGAGTCTTACTAAAGGCTTATCTATCTTGTTTATTTTCTCAAAGAACCAGCTCTTGGCTTCATTGATCTTTTGGATTGTTATTTGGGTTTCCATCTCATTAATTTCTGCACTGAGTTTTATTATTTCCTTCCTCCTGTTCAGATTAGGCTCCTTTTGTGGGTTATTCTCCAAGCTCTTAAGCTGTGAGGTTAGGTTACTTATGTATGCTTGCTCTTCCTTGACCTTGCTTCTTCAAGAGGTTACTGTCATATTCATCTTGTTCCATCATCATTATCATGTCTTTAACGAGCAACTTCTCTGTGCTAGGAACTAAGCATATGATCAATTTGCTTGACTGCTACAGACAAGTCATCTGAATGATGTTCCAGTATCATAGAGAAATAAACTAAGCTCAACATGTGAATTTTTAAAGTCATATATTCTGTAACTTAAAAAATAGACCAGTAACCAAGTTTGTCTAAATCTAAATCCTCTTGCTTACAAATTATAAGTTATATCAAATCATATTTTTTAAATCTATGTTTGTACTTATACTATTTAATTCTGGAGTTGGAAGAAAAGATTCAGTTATTAACAACAACTTTGTCTAATAATATATATCCTTTAACCTCTATTTGTTAAGATAAAAGCCATAACAAAAAATATAAATTACTGTTGCTATATTATTAATAAAAGGGAGAACAAGAGGATGAAATCGAGGTTGACAGATGAAGATGAGAATTATGTGTGTCTTGCAAGATCTGGCATTTTGTATATGCAAATTTTACAGAAGTTTGGTCTAGTTTCCATAGACAAGACCCAATTGCCTTTCTGTACATGATTTTTGCCTGCTGTGTTAGTTTTGGATTTTAATCTGGTTATAGTCTATGTTTTGAGAGAATGAGATACTGACTCACTGAAAATTGAAGAATACAGGTAGTATATTATGGGAGAAATTCTTTCCAATCTTGAACATAGTATTTCAATGGAATGCTTGTGCTCCATTGCTCTGGGTGCTTATGGTTCTTTTCTTCACTTCACTGGATTGTTTTCCCTCATTAATATGGAGGCAGAAGGTATTTTATTGATGATTAGACTGCAGTGGGAAATCACAAAAAATTCCAAGACCAACTATCTTATTGCAAAATGGGCCTGGAAAGCCATGTGATGCTGCTAAGATTTAAACAGTCATTCCAAAGCTGAAAGAATGACAAGGGAAAGGAGTTTTTGCTTCCTACTAATCTCTAAAAGCATGCCTGAACACACCAAGAATTATTTTCATTCTGGCAATTTCTTTCTTAGGTTTATTCGAAGACTTAAATGAAACAAAGTCAGGTTTTTTTAAGTGGCAATGATTTGGACTGAAACGGAAAACTGATTCAGACGATGCAACTATATTGAAAGTTAAATGTATATATGTACAGTAATGAAGCAATCATAAAATTGAAATCACTAAATGACTAGTGTTCACTGCCTTTCCATTTTCCAGTAATTATTTGACTGGTTCTAGAATTAAGCAACCTAGTACTTCTGGTATTTTTTTAGACAAAATTTTATGAATATGAAAGAAAATGTTGTAAATTGCATCAGAGTTATGGTGCATTTAAAATATGTGAAGGTATTCAAAGATGCTGGAATAATGTGCTATTTTAAATTGGAAGATAATATTTTGGATATGTGAATGAAATATGAAAACACAGTTGGGGGATGTTTTTGGTAAGAGCCTCCTCCAACAATGCAGTAGTATTCACACCCTGTGGTGCTCAGAGGTTATTAGAACCACACAGTCCTTAAGGGTTCACATAATTCCAGGGATCAAACTGGATGTCTCCAGTTCACTAGGCTTGTGCTCTACCACTTAAGCTATATCCCCAAATCCTGCAGAAGTTTTCCTAATTTTATAAGTTATTCTTAATCTAAGAGATTCATTTTAATTACATTTTGGCTGTTGGGACTTTTGTATCATAACCAAATATCATCCATTTCATTGTTATCTTAGAGGTTAATAAACTATGGTGATGGGTTAAATTCAACTCATGGCAGGGGTAAGTATGTGTAAAAGAGAATGTAAAAGGCAAAAGATTTACACAGTCTGAAGAGAAACCAGAAGCAGGCAGGAGGTGGGGGGGGTGAATGAAGGAAACCTGGGAACACTGGTGTAGGGAAATGTACACTGTTGGAGGGATGGGAGTTGGGATATTGTATGACTGAAATCCAGTCATGAACAGCTTTGTAATGGTCTATCTCACAGTGATTCAATAAAAAATTTTAAAAAGAGAGAATGTATATTCTGTCGACATAACTGTTTACTAGCTGGTATTTACAGAATAAAATGTTGATCACTTGAAATAACTAAGCTTCTATAGATTTCTCATAGAAAAAAATTCTGAACATTCTGAATGGCTGGTGCTTTCAAATATAATTTTTAGCACTGCTAAAAATAGCTTATCATTTTCTTTAACTGGTACAAAAAAAGCACTCTAAAGAAAATGTCTAAAAAGGATGGTACATACATGGATAAAGTATGATCAAATCTCCTATGGAACTCAAAAAAGATTTTGAAGAGCAGACAAAATTGTTTTTGATCTATCTTTTTTGCCCATTGACAAAAGGAGAAGGATTGAACCAGTCCCAGTTTCCTGACCAGCAAGCTCTTAGGTTTGCATGTGAGAGTGGCCAGAGAAGGAAGCATCAATGCAAAGGTTTACATTTCATGGCTTCACATTAGCAATCCCCAAGGAGACTAAGCAACAGCCAGCGTCAAGACCCACTTAGACCAGCGAGCATCTGGCTTTGAGGCCAGGGAAGCAGAAGTGTTTCAAGATTTTCAGGTAGTTCTACCATGCAAATAGAATTGAGAAGCCCTGTGCTTAGAAAATGAAGAACAACCGTGCTTTGAAGGAGTATGCTACTTAGATTTAGCCTTTTTGTTTCAATCTGTAAGTCAAGGAGGTGGAAATGAAGTTCTCTGAGGTCATTCATATCTATGTACTTAGTTCACTGCAATTGAATTGTATTCATTCCTCCAGAAGAGGATGCAAGTGTATTGCCTCTATTATGAAGAAATATACAGTCTAGGAACTGGTCCATGACTCTGAGAACTTGGAAAAGTCTGGATGACTTTTGTAATTTACTCTGTGGCTTTATATATTTTCACACAAGTGAGACTAGGGAGAGTAAGTGCCAAGGGCTATTAGAAGGGCTTATCTCTGCAGCCTATCATTTCTGCCTTCCTTTTAATAACTGAAAACATGATTATGGTCTCATATCAGCAAAAAGAAGGGTGAGGCATTGTCAAAGAGAATTTGATTTTTGAGTCAAATGGGTCAAATTCTGGTTCTGTCACTTATCAGTTATGAGACACAGGATTTATTTACTTTCTAGTTTTTCACTTCGTCTTCAAGTTAAGGGCATAATCATAAGGACAATAATCATAATAATTCTGGGGTCTTTCTGAAGATTAAATTTTATTTATTTATTTTTATAATTTATTTATTTTTAATTGGTGAGTCACACACAGTGAGGGTAAAGTTACAGATTCACACATTTTCGTGCTTGTTTTTCACTCATGCAATGTTCGAGAGCCCATCCCTCCACCAGTGTCCATTCTCCACCACTTATGAACCCAGTATCACTCCCAACCCCCTATCCCATCCCCCCCACCCCGCTCCACCTCTGTGGAACAGCATTCCAATTTGTTCTCCCTCTCTCCTTTTGGGTGTTGTGGTTTGCAATAGGGGTATTGAGTGGCCATTATATTCAGTCTCTAGTCTATGTTCAGCATGCATCTCCCTTCCCGCTCGGGATTTCCAATCACATTTTATTTGGTGCTCCCTTCTCTATCTGGTATGACTTTCCCCCAGCATGTGAGGCCAGCTTCCAAGCCATGGAGCCAACCTCCTGGTATTATATACTACTATTCTTGGGTATTAGTCTCCTACTCTGCCATTTTATATTCCATAGATGAGTACAATCTTTCTATGTCTGTCCCTCTCTTTCTGGCTCATTTCACTTAGCATGATACTTTCCATATTGATCCACTTATATGCAAAGTTGAAGATTAAATTTTAAAGTGTATAAGAAAGCCTCAGCACACTTCTGGTCACAATATAGGCTAAAAATGGCATTTATTTTTTAATCTTTATTTATGCCATTGTTATTTTCATGTTGACAATGTGATGCTTTGGCATTAGCCAAATTAATCAAATGTGCTTGAAAATTTTGATTAGGAAGCACACTTAAAATAAGTTACTATAATACTATTTACATGCTTTACTACATCAGGAAGAGAAATAATTTTTTATATAAACCTCACTTATCTGTGGCTAATAGACTAATAAGATGAGGTATCAAAATGGGATACCCATATTACCCTTGACCCTAGATTATAGAAATGAGGACAGTGAAGTAACAAATTGAGAAAGAGAGTAAGAAGTGGTTGATAGGAGGGGTAGAGTATCACAAACTTGGGCAAATATTTATAACTAAACTCCTCATCCAACCCCTCATAAGCATGATAACCAAATTATAACTTAACTTAACTATGTCTGTCAAGCAGGTAGACGTGATGAGAAGAACTTGGGCACAATTGTGGAGGGAAGGTAGCACAGATGGTGGGATTGATGGTGGAATGCTGCATACCTGAAATTAAACTACAGAAAACTTTGTAAACCCTTAATAAACTAAAAAAAATTGTCAGTGACTGTAGAGATAGTTCAGCATGGAAGATTCTTGCTCATTGTTGACCATGGTTTCATCCCAGTCAACTCATATGGTCCCCCAAGTCCCATCAAGAGTGATCCCTGAGCACAGAGTCAGGTGCAAACTCTGACTGTCACTAGGTGTAGTCCCAAAACCAAAGTAAATACATAAAAATAAAGCCTTAGGCATTCCGAATATCATGAGTAAGTACCTATATCTCATACTCTCTTTTCTTTTCCCAGAGCAGAAGGCAGTGTCCCATGTGTATACAGTACAATTATTGCACAGGTGTGTGTGTGCATAAGCAATATATGGTATTGTTTAAAACTTCACATTTTAAACTTCATTTAAATGGTCTCATATTAAATATAGGATGATGAAGCCTGCTGTTTTTGCTCAGCGTTATGCTTTTGAGATTTGTTCGTATTAATGTATGTACCTCAACTCCATCCAACATTATATATTCTGCATCACTTCATGATTTTTGTCACAGTTTATCCTTTCTCATGGTGATGGAGATTTCGATTGCTTTCATTATCCTGTATTTAAAAACCAAAATGTTCTGATGTTCTTATGTCCTTGTGTGCAGGTGTGAGAATTTTGTAGGAATTACTGTGAGACAGACTGCACATATCTTTGACCACTCAGTCACTTTCCTATTTAACTCCTTGGTGTCCAACTGTCCATATGCCCAGAGCTCATTACTCACACTTTTCCTCTCTTTCTGCACTCAATTATTGGAGAATGTGCATACCACCCAGGATTATGATCTCTAGCCTGGACCTAAGCCATAAAAGCCTATATTCATATATTTACTTGCTTCTTAATATCTCTTGTTCAATGTCCATTAATTTTTTTTGATGAATATTAGAAGCACTTGCCAATAGTGCAGTGTTTCAGACACGTGCAATAAATTTCTTATAACCATTTAAGTGAGTTTTGAAAACATAGCCACTTCTAATGGGGAAAATAAGAACTGCTAGACATCTGATATTTTCCTTGCAAACTATGTCACAGAGATTCTGATATAGAAGTTAAAAAAGCCAGTTCTTCAGAGTCTCCTATAGAGGGATGGGCGTTAAAGTATGCATCTTTCATGCAGCTGCCTGCAGTTATGTTCTGGAACCACGGGATAGCCTAAACATCAGTGTGTGTAGCCCTGGACACCTCGAACCCAAGCATTTCTGGGTGTGCCCCTGTTTGTCCCTAGCACCTCATGACCGAGGAACATTACATCCTCAGGCTCTCAAATTGAACCCTGGCCTGATTGGCAGAGAATCACCAGGAGGATCCCTAGCCCTCTGAGCATTGCTTATGTCTACTCTTTCCTACTTTCCCGCACCCCTTCCCTCCTGAACAAGACTCATCTACAAAGGAGTATGAAGGAGAAATTTAACAGAAGAAAAAACTGACTGATGCAATTACAACACCCTTCGCTAATTTACTGAAAGGTCCTGGACTAGAGATGGCCCAAAAGCCTTTTTCTAAACTGAGGTTAAAGTTGTGTCTTTGGTACTCTCATTCAATTATCTTTGGAAGTAAGTCGAAAGTGAATTTTCTTAATCTAGGTGATCCTATTCGCAGGAAACAATTTTTAGTTGGGGTAGGGAGCAGGAACTAGGGGTATTCTATATGCACCTAACACCTCAACAACAGGGGCAGTACATCAGACCTCCAGAGGAATTCTAGACAACCCTAATCACTGCACACTGTGTAGTCATGCTGAGGAAGTAGAAGAGTACTGCCCAATATTTTTTTTCTTTGCTTTTTGGGTCACACCCGGCGATGCTCAGGGGCCACTCCTGGCTCTGCACTCAGGAATCACTCGGGACAGTACTCAGGGGGCCATATGGGATGCTGGGAATAGAATCCAAATCGGCCACATGCAAGGCAAACGCCCTACCCACTGTGCTATCGCTCTAGCCCCCCGACTGCCCAATATTTTGATCCTGCACTTCTCACATCAGTGATTGTAAGATTTTGAGAAGAAAAGGAAGAGTCATTTCACTAAATCATCTCATAAAATAAGTTGCCTTGGAAAATTGCCACATTTACAATGGGCATAGTACTAATGAGAAATACGTTTATAATCCAAATCGGTTTTGTACTACTGAAAAAAACATTGGCCCAAACTAAGTAATATTTCAAAATTAATATGTGCAAGACCAAGTTCTGGCTTTCCCACCACCTTCAAAAATACCTCTTTATATGGCCTTCAAGAAAATGGAAATTTTATCCTTAGTTTATAAATTGAAAGTTCACATATATCAGCTCCCTTTAAAAAATGCAGCTGGAGAGATAGTACAAAACGCAGGGCATCTGCCATGAACATGGCAGACCCAGGTTCAATCTCTGGCATCCCATATGGTCCCCAAGCACTGCCAGGACTAGCTTCCGAGCATAGAGTCAGGGGTAACTCCTGAGCATCACCAGGTATGGTCCAAAAAGAAGAAGGAAAAAAAAAAAAAAGAAAACAGGAAAGAAGGAAAAAGGAAAGAAAAAATAATTAGGTATTTCCTCAGGATAAAGCAAAAGCTAATTGTGCCTTATACATGCAGTATTACTTCTGGTCTAAGCCACAGATATTGGCTTCCTAATTGATTACCTACCAGCTTCTGCATTTTGCCATCTGTTTTTAGCATTTACTCAAAATTCAATGGTAAGCTACCTTAAAAAATAAAAGCAAAATCTCTCAAGGAGTTACAAAGTGTTACATAATGTGGCTTCATGTTACTTCTTTCATAGGAAATTGAAATTCATATGAGAGCAATGAAATTCATATGCTTTCATTGCTCTGGGCTGCTTTACCATTGCCTGCTGTTATCAAGTACACAGGGCACATTTCTAATTTAGAATGTTCTGTACATTGTCCTCCTAATCCAAAATGATCTTGTACCATTCTCCATCAAACCCCTTACTTCTTTCAGGACTCTACTTCGATGTCAGATGTTAGGATGGTCAATAACCACCGAATATTATTTAATATACAAATCAACTTATTGTACTTATTATGAACCTTGTTTTTTAGAATATTTTTCAGTGTGAGATATAATTGCATTTTAAAAGAAAATATTAACTCTATGAGAGAATAATTTTCTGTATTTCTCCTTGATATATCCATTGTATCTACCTATAATAAGTATTTACATTGAATATATGTTTGTTGAATAAAAATAATTGAACATGTAAAAGTCTCTTAGTACTAATGGTTTGTAGATTCTATCAGATATTCTATGTTTATATTTTGTTTGTATTTAAGAGCAAATTGATGTCTAAATGTTATTATTGTAATTTTCTATTTTTCTTTCAAAAATATTGCAATTGCTAAACTTATCCACAACTCTTGAAAATTCTTTGTTATGAAGCAGCTGAATTTGTATGAAGTTATTTTAATGCATCTGTAAAAATGTCTTTTAGAGAATTAATAAAAAAACATTTGATGCTTAACAGCATCCTTAAATATTTGTGAGAACCCGCTTTGATGCTGGTGTTCGGGGTCTGAACAAGACCTTAATATCTTAAATAAATAATCACAAAAGATACATGAACTAGCAGGTGGAGAGGATAGGTTTATTAGAAAAAGACAGTTACTCTATAGAGTAGTTTGAGGTCTTGAGGATGTATGGCAGATTTTTTTAATTATGGTTTGATGAAGGGTGTTGAAAGTGGTGTCAAGTTTGTGTGGGGAAGTTAGCGACTACTGTACATCTTAATTGGAGCATACAGGTTGCACAATAGGATTCTTAGCAGGGTCTTGGTGGTCTCAATTTATCTATCTTCTACTGTTTGCATGAAATGTCTAGAATCTGTATGACCACCTCAGTTATAGCTAGTTGAAAGAGCCAGGTAGACATTTGGTGGTTTTCCCACTGTCCTTTATCCCTATTTATCTTGCCTATATTAGCTTGCTTGATCATGAACTCTATAATAAAATACAAGTTCAAAAGACATAGGACACAGATTCTGACTAAATGAGACATTTTGGTCATCCCTAGATCAAATAGATTTTGATATTAGTGACAGTTCCACAGATAGTTGGCAAAGTTAGCGCCCTTAAGAGTTTGACAGATAATACAAATTGGTAAAATAACCAAAGTGAGAGGTGTTACAAGGACCATCTCACTTTAAAATATTATGGGCAAGGATAAGTCTACATCCACAAACTTTTGCTATATGTGGAAATGAAAGCCTGTTGTGTATCATTTCATTGCTGGTAATAGATAGCAAAATGTGTGTTTTAAAATAGAAATATTTTTATATGAAAACTAACTGTTCAATGCCTCTGATGTCAGTTGATAAAAGGAATATTTATGTGAGTCAAGCAAAATATGTGTCTAAGCTAATCTAGAAATCTCCAGGTTACCAGAATAATTTACTTTTTGCTCTCTTTATGGTAGGCATTTTTATATGTTTTGTTTTGTTTTGGGGTCACACGTTGCTGAGTTTGGGACTTAGCCCTAGCTCTGTGTTCAGGGGTCACTCCAAAGGGTGTTCAGGAGAACCATATGGAATGCATACTGAACCTTGAGGTAGCCAAATGCAAGGCAAGCACTGCACTGACCACTGTAATGACCCACTGTGCTATGTCTCTGGCTCTTTAACTTCTTTTCTTGATTCTTCACATGTAAATAGTGAATAACAGTGAGCTGATCTCATAGAGTTGTGGCAACTTTCAGAAGCATGCAAGCAATGTTATGAGAAAAGATAGACTTGAATTCCAACCATTGAGAGCTGATGCGAGGTGAAAAAAAAGAAAGGAGACAATTTGGAACATGCTCATTTACTTTCAAAAGCCTACTGTGAGATCAACCCATGATACAGATTTATATAACAAGTAAATATGCATTAAGGAACAAGAGCTTTATATACACTCTCCCCTATTTATTGTTTAGTGCAACCAAAATATTATTTGCCATAGAACATGAAGCGGTTAGGAAAATAGCCAACGTAAGTGTGATGTATGAATGACCTGAGTCATCAAATTTCATAAACTATTAGTCACATAGCCAGGGATAGTTAAGAACAGGTACTAAGCACTTGCCTTGTATATGGTCTACCCAGGGTCTGTTCTTTGGTACAACATATGATCCTTCAGCACTATATGGATTATAGACCCCAAATGCCAAAGCCTGAAAAGTTCAGTCACCATCTAGTAATAAGAATGTTCTTTCATGCAGAGATCAGCACTTCTTTGAAATGACACATATTTTGTATATAAACCACACGATGCTTTGTCTATAGAGTTAATACATTATTGATATTAATCACCCTAAGGGCTGAGAAGAATGAAGATGGAGAATCATGAAATACGGCTTAGAGCCTAAAGAATCCAGGATGAAGGGCCAAGTGACCTGTGGTCCTCTTCCAGCATATGCTAATATATTTGCATGACAAAAATCACAACCACCTGTGCTTCATAATTGCCATGACCATCCCTGGAACTGATCAATAAGGTGAGAATATGGGTGGTACCTGGACTCTAAGAACTTTCCACCCCAGAATCCTTCTCTGATAAACCATGAATATTCCACCCCTTATTAGACTCCCTTATTCCTACACCTATATGTCCTGAAAGTTTTGTAAATAATCCAGCTACTCTTTCTCCAGTCTACCTGCCTTCTGACTCTTGAAATAAGTAGTATTACTTTTACCAAGTGCCGCAGGGTGAATACTAGCACTGAACTGGGAACGCATGCGTGGGGAGAAGTTGCCATGATTACAGGTCATCCAGGTGAGGACAGAATCAATATGCCCATCTGTGTGTGTCCGGGTCCTGATGTTATTTGTTCAGAGCAGACAAAATTCTGGCTTCTGAATGTTCAATCAAAGGTCCTGTTCCTTAAAGAAGACCCGGAGAGAGACCCGGCACTGCGCAATCCGGGCTGTGGCATGGATGTAGGTGAGCTGGGACGCATCGACAGGGAAGGAGCATCTGTGATGACATCAGTGGGGACTCACCTGCCCTCGTGGAAGGCCTGGGGGATGCTGTGCGGGCTGGGGGAAGGGGTGCATCTGCTGCAGCCCCACAAACGAGGCAGTGAGCAGACCGCTGATTAAAATGCAGAGCCCTGTGAGAGGGCGAGGCGCCGCAGCTGGACCGCAGCTTCTCCGAGTCATTTGAAAAAGCCTCACTCACAGCTGGAGAGAAAATAGCCCGGGTGCCACTGGCCTACCATTGTGAAAAGCAAAGAGTCCTTCTTCGGGCGGAAGCAGAAGTTCACCCAGCTGTCAAGTATTTGAAATGTAAAAACCCCAGGGCTCCTGGGGGAGGGGAGAAGACAGAGGCCACGTCAGAGGAAATGCAAGCTGCTCCGGGGGTTGAGGAAACCGTGGGCTGAGGAGTTCACTTTGAGCAATCAATAAGGCTTTCAGAGAAGCGGGTAGAAAAAACAGTTCCGGAGAGGGCCGAGAAACAGGGCCAGCCAGACTTCTGGGCGCGAGCTGCCCTGTCCCCCAGGCCTGGCAGGGAACAAGGCTATCCCTAGGATGCTGCATCCTCAGAGCCCCGAGCTCCAGGAATGCAGGGAACAAACTCAAAAAATGAATCAGTATCCCTGGCATCCCGTTCTACCTTCCCCTGCTGACCAGCACCCCTCCACCATCCTCCCTGCTTGGGAGTGCTCTGCCGGCTCCCTGAATTTCCCCCTGTCACCTTTCCCAGTCTCCCCTTTGCTGTCTGGCTTGCTGATTGCCACAGCCAGAACTCCACATGACGTTTGTGCCTAAAGTCCTTTTTCTCACAAACCTCTGCTGCGGTTTTCAGCATTTATCATCCACACATCAGTGAGTTTTGCCTTTGTTGCACTTGGAGCAGTCTGCCAGGAAAGAGTATGTACCAGTCTTGTGCTAGGTAAATTCTGGTCTAGAAGTGTAGAAAGCAAGTGAGAGGGTAAATGATCCATCTAAAGGGGGCTTGTTAATCCCTAAAAGCAGGTGACTATGAGCTCGGGATAAGCAGAACCCTGTCTGTAGCTCATGGAGCTCATGAATGGAGAAATGCAAGTGATTTCCTACCCACTAAGGACTCTCAGCCCTGATTCTTAAAGGTTGGTACAAAAAACTCTAGCTTGGCGGCTAGGAGCAATAACACAGCAGGCAGGATGCTTGCCTTGCATGTGGCTGACCCTAGTTCGATTCTCAGCACCCTATATGGTCCCAACCTCCTCCAGAGGTGATTCCTCAGCACAGAACCAAGAGTAAGCTCTGAGCACAGGTGGGTGCAACACCTCTCCCCACATCCCCCCCCCCCACACACACAAAAAGAAAACATGAACTTATCTGCAAGCCACAACCTAGCCTATTGTTGAGTTTTCCCTTTACCTAGCTGTGTACACACCTCCAGATTGCAATAAAAGTGAGTACTTCGTGTCTCTCATATTGTTTTAAACCTGTGGGTTCGTTTTTTGCTTTAACAACAACAAAATCAAGTACCTGACATTGCAAAAGCAAAATAGTGATGAAATCATCACTGTGTCCCTTGTGATCATCCGAGGGGTAAGAGATACCAAGACAGCAGTCTCTGCTAGCACTGCAGCCTGGCTGGTTTCCGGTCTGTCTCAAACTTGGTTGCTACTTGCCCTGCCATGCTGCAGACTCTAATACTAGACTCTGAAGATTGGGAGTTTGGGGAAGGAAAGGGAGAGGGTGAGGCTTCTTATTTGATGAATTCTCTGAGGAAGTATCCTGATGCTAGCACGGCAGTCATGCAAGACTGTCCCGTTTTCTAGTTCAGTATCTCCTGTCATCCTCTTGACATGGAAACCATAGCTCCCTTTCTATCCACCCAGGTCTAGACAGATAAGCAGCAGCTCACTGGTTTTGGCAACTGGGAGAACTGAAGTGAGAAAAGGAATTGGACAAGGCAGCAAGAAACTTAGAGACAAGGGAGAGAGAGCATAGCATCCCGTGCCTTTCCACACTCAAGCTGCTGTTTTCCTGCAGAGTGGGCTGAGGAACACTTGGTTTCACTTTCTCATTGCTGTCCATTCTTCTAGAAGGAGCAGCAATCTCTATGCTCTCTCCCTAAGCCACACTTCCACTTTGGAGGTCTGGCCCTATCCCTGGGATTCTCCTTCGGGCTCTGAAAATACCGGTTGTCTCAGCCAGCAGCCTGCCAAGTGGACCGGGGCAAGAAAAGAAAGAGACATGGGTTACTGAATATGAGTGTGTGAAGTGGGATCTTCACAGAGCTGGAGCCCAGCCCTGGATGCAGTGTGCTGGCTGACACTGACTGATGGTTCCAGAGCTTGAAGGAGCACCCCAGGCACCCAGTCCAACCTCTGAAGAGGAAGTGTGGCTTAGGGAGAACAGAAAAGTGATGCTCGTTCAAGTGAAGTGGACAAAATAAGAAATTAAAATCAAGTGTCACTCAGCCAACTCTCGTGAAGAAGTAACCTCACCAGTGTGCGAATGGAAATGGATATCACTCCCCTCCCTCTCTAGTCTTGCAAATTTCCTTCTCTCCACCTGCACCCTGGGCAGAGTCAGGGATCCTGTGAAAGAAAGAAAATGGCTTGAGGCCTCAGTGAAGAAGTATGAGGAGGCAGCTCAGAAATAAGGACTCCATTCCTTGTGAGTGCTTCGTCTCCTTCAGGGACTCCTGCTAACTTGCCACACAACTGCTCTCCTGTTTACCATCCCTACCTCTGGTTTGTTTGGAAACTTGTACATCTTTCGTTCAAATGACTAAGCTACTTTTCACTCAACCAACTCTCATGGATGCTCTTCCCCATTTCTGACCCTTCAGGTTTTGAGGGTTTTGAGAAGGAAGCCAGATGCTTGCTTGCTCACTGTATCTGCCAAAACACAAACCACAAGTATCCAGGCTTCTGAGTAATATTCTTAACACACATTTTGCGTTCACTTAGAAATAGGAAGAGCCTCTTGTTCCACCTGATAGCAACAAAACTCAGTCTAGAAAAATCTAGCCTGCATGCCAGCTTCTCCTAAGCCTTTTCTTATAGAGAGGCAAGGTATAATGAATCATGACATTTTTTCCCCTTCTTCTTGCTCAAGCCCATCCTTAAAATCTGGCCCCTTGTTCTGGAATATGATGACTAATTTTGTTGTTCTTAGTACCTCAACTGAAATTTATCTAATAATTTGTTAAATTTTAATGAACAAATTCAACATTATAGAAAGTATTATTACATTAAAATATCAGTCTCAAATCCAGAAAGATAGTACAGTGGTCCGACTTCTTGCTTTTCATGGGGCAGATTAAGGTTCCATCTGAAGAGCGCCATATTGTCTCCTGGACCAAGCCAAGAGTGAAGGAATGATCTGGTCCATGAGTAAAGATACAGGAGTAATCTGTGAGCATTGTTGGGTGTGATCTCCTCCAAAAAGAAGTTAAACATTCACTCACTGCCCTACTATGTCTGAAGCATTAGAAAGACAACACAAAAGAGAGATACCTTTTGCTACAGCATCTGTGTGCACTAAAGGGAAGATAGAAAGATAGAAACATAAATCATAACTAGATTCCCACATGTAAAACTCAAGAGGAACTGTGTTGAAGAAAGAACAAACACAGGAGCTGGAGTTTTTGTTAATTTTTCACGAGGAAGTGGGTGGGAGTGGAGTGGAGTCCACCCTTGGGAATGATCAGGGGCTATTCCTAACTCTATTCAGGGTGATCCCTACTGGTGCTCAAGAGACCATGGACCAGGGGACCCAGGAACCAAAGCAGTGTTAATTGCATGCAAGGTGAGCGCCTACCTCCTATATGATCTCTTGGCCTCAAGAATTGGCTTTTGAGATTCTGATATCCCAACTAGAGAAAGAAATAAAGATGTTCTAAGCCAGGACAGCAATATATCTCTCTCAACATCATATTGGTGTTGGCAACACTCAGCTGTTCTTCCTGAGGATAATTGCTTCTTTAAGACAGAGGGAGAAAGAGAGACACACACACACAGAGACAGAGAGACAAAAAGAGAGAGAGACAGAGAAACAGACACAGAGACAGAGACAGATAGACAGAGAGAGAGACAGAGAGACAAAGAGAGAGACAAAGAGAGATAAATAGCAAACAGGTAGAAAGGATCTGAAAGATCTATAAATCTTTTATCATCAGTGGAGGGACATCGACATTTAGATCAAATATACTGTTTCTTTTACTGATTTTTCTATAAATGAAGACAAAACTATTTGCATTTGAGAAATTAATTAGGAGATGAATGTGACAAGGATACAATGTTCTGAACCAAAGCTATTAGATTCAGATAGTATCTGGTCAGGATTCTTGAGACTAAAGTTGGGCTTGGTGACTCATTAAATTTGGTAACAAAGGGAAAGGAAACACAAAAATCATCCAGATGTTTTATACTGTGAGATTTGTTTCATGGTCCTGTCATGTACAAAGGGGTTAGGAGATAGGGAAGTTAGTGATGAGAAGGTACTAGGGATAATAAGTTTGTGATGCCTTATGTTGGTTCTCTAGCTGTAATGAAATCTGTGAGTCAGAAATCTGTAGAGAAGTCAGTGAGTCAGGAAACAGCTGGAGCTGATAGGAGAATTTAGAAACCATTGCTCTATAGATTGAGGGACTTAGGTTGAAGGCTTGGGGTGGTAACTTAAATGTTAAAGAGTCATAAATTTGTACTCCTAACATATATAGTAGTATAAACTAACACTACCTCTACAAAAACTTTAAAAAATTTTTAAAATTTTATAGAAATTATTCTAAGTTTTAGAGCACAAATTCATGAAAATAGATACTAGGATATGACTATAGAAATTGTGACTATCAAATTTGCACGTATTTTATGAATATACTTATGCTGATGAAAGCCATTCATTTTTTCATTCGTATAATACTCCACACAAATGAACATTTAAGAGACTACAAAGTAAGACTAATCCTTTATAAAGATTTGCTACCTTTCCCAGGCCCTCCTATGGAACACCTTATTTACAGCCACATAAAAATGCGTTCAAATTCCAAATTCTGTTGCAACACACTGACATCTAGTGTTCAATTTGGCTAACACCAAGAGAAAGGTCCCCAGGGAAAAACCAGGGAGTTTCTGACCTCATATTCTGACCTGGACTTTGGCAGAAAAGTTTTAGAGAAGAGCTAAGACACAAGAGATGGTCTTACTTCTAAGGACCCAGTGTATCTACACACACAAATATTTTTGTTTCTCAACTCAGAGCTTAGGCTTTAAAGCGAGGACCATGTGTATCTTCATTTGATGGAGGTCTTTCCCAGGCATATTTGGTTTTGATTAGGATTTTTAGTTAATTATAATTTAATTAGTAGATCTTGGACTATCAGTTTGCTTTAATGATAGTCATTAAATTATTTCATATACATATAATTATGCCAAATGTAATTTTGTCCTAAAATTGCAAGAGTGATTTACAGCTACATTATGAACTGCTAGCTTCAGGACAGATTCAAAATGCGTACTGGTTACCAGCAGCCTTTCCTATTGCAAATCCGTGTAACCTGTGGGGTGAGTACTTCTGGGTGGGCAGAATATCAGAGGTTGTGTTCTTGTCCCATTGTTGTCAATCACCTTTCATGTGACCTAGGCCAAGTCACCCAGACTCATGACTTGTGCCTGTAACTAAAGTGTACAGTTGAATGTGTCCCTCTCATATCAATCAGGAAATTCAATGGGGTTACATTCGTCAATCTTCACTTGATATATGCATCGTTTCCCTCATTTTATAAACAAGGAAACCTGAGCTCAGAAAGGTAAACATTTAGGTAGCCAGCTTGCACATTACAAGTCTGGGAGAGTCAACATACACTGCCTGACCTTCAAGCCCTGTCTGTTCTTCTCCTGCATTGCTACCGTCAGTTACAGTAAGTGAGCTGGATCCAAAGAACAATAAAGCATGCTTAACTAGACGCTAAAACTCTAAAAACTCCCTTGTAGGAAGTACAAGTTAATAATTCTCTAATTCTCTCTTCCCTCTCCCTCCATATCTCCCCCCCCTCCACCACCATCTCTCACCTCAAGAAGCAATTATTCTCAGGAAGAAGATAACAACTGAGTGATGCCAACACCGAGATGATTGGATTTGGGAGTCAGTCTCCAAAATGGAAACACTAATTCTAAGAATTTTTTTGAATTGGGAAGCTTATTTTCATGTACTTGGGCAAAACTTTGCAGCGTCTTCATCTTTGCTGCATACAGGCAGATTATTATCCTTGAAATTAAATGTTGGGAATAAGGTTCCAAATTGAATGAAAGGAAATAGAATGAATTAATTCATACTACATGTCAGATAGCACTGTTGGGGCTTTCCCATTTCATGCTTGACCTCACAGGAAGCTTACTGGTTAGAAACTAGCCTTTCTCGGTCCATCTTGAGAAGAGACTGATAAAGTGTCCAACTTTTATATATTGGAGCTCTGTTTAAAGTTAAAAAAATTAAGATATTCTTAATTAAGATCATTTTAATTCTTCTCCCACTTCCCATTAGGATTTTTTTAAGTTTGTAATATTCAGCATTTATTACTGTGAGGGACAATTGATGCTGACTGCATAAAGAGTGGCACAGCCTTTGAGCAGATATTTGAAATATTACCAGAACTCCCCAAATCAGCATAACCTCTTAAACAGGTCAGCTTTTTGTTCTACAATGCATGTTTTATATTTATTAAAAATATGTGCATTTTTAATGATTATTTCAATGGGTTAAAATAATGACCCTTGAAGACAACACATTGTTCATACAAAAGATGTTGTTAAATCATTTATAGTCTGCTTTACAGCACTGCAAATAGTTTATTTTTTATTTGGCATTTGTGCTGTACTTGGCAGTGCTTATGGCTTACTCCTGCCTGGCTCTGTGTCCAGTGCTCACTTCTGACAGTGCTCAGGAGGCTGTACGTGGATCTGAGGATTGGTTGATCTCTCATCAACTGCAGCCAGGCAAGCACCTTGCCCACTGTACTATGTCTCCAGTCAATGAACCCACGATTGTTATAAAAGTACAATGTTTTTGTGTGTAGTGGCATAGAAAGAACTTTAAGGTATAATTATTTAAAAGAAAAATACAAATTATAAATCTGGAACTATAGCATATTAAAAGTATATGTGCTGTTTGCTCAATAACCACACTTCAGTAGCGCTTACAAGCTTCTAAATATTTGTTTTAGTGTAAGTAGGTGCTAATATTGATCATCTACATAAGGAAACTAAAATATGGAAATGTTGAAAAATTTGCCAGAGTTACACGTAATTCCCTTCCCTTCATTACCCTTCCCTTCCCTTCCTTTCCTTTCCCTTCCCTTCCCTTTATCTACCCTTCCTTCATCTTCCTCTTCATTCATCTTCATTTTTCCCTTCCTCTTTCTCTTTCACTTCTTATCCTTTCCCTTTTATTCCTCCTTCTTCTCCCTTTCCTTCTTTCTCCCTCTCCTTTCTCATTTGCTCATTTCTTACTATCTTGCTTGCTCTCATCCTTGATGCATATATATTCAAGTAAATTAACTGGTTAACTTAAGTGAATGTGAAGAGTTGGGGGTGTTAAAAGGAGCCATATACAGATGACCACTGACTATTTTTAACAAGTATATTTTCACAAATTGCTTGAATAATAATCAAAGCTATGTAAGAAGTTAGTTTCTCTGTGATATGGTGCATGGGGTCTTAGCTGAGGAGTTTTGAGTCTCACAAGCAGGTTAAAAGTTGCTTTTAGAAGTGGAGATCATGCTCTCTCTCCACAACTAGACTGTATCCTGATCAAATCCTGCTCAGTAATCAAATCCTTTCAAATATAATGTTGCCTTTGTCATCTGCTCACCTGGCAGACAAGCATTTAGGTCTTCTTTGCAATCACTGATCAGAACTAGGAAGTTCTTTCCAGAATTTTCTTCAGCTTTTATATTTTAGTCCCCAAATATATATTTTGACAAGAAGGTTGTGATGAAGGTTTTCAAGCCACTAGTTCTTCAATGTGGTTAAATGGAGGATTCTCAAAACTTTTACTGAAAAAAAATTTTTTTAAGAACAATGCATATTTTCACCCTTAATCTTTCAAATTGAGCAGAACTAAGATGGAGTCATGAAATACATTATTGTAACGTTTCACAGTTCATGTTGCTGGTCAGTTAAATTTAGAAAGCAGGTGTAGATGTAGACCCCAAAAAGAAACTAGTTTTGTTTTGTTTTAGATATATGAGGACCCAGTCCCTGACCAGGGGCTTGGGGGGAAAATGGGCTAGGAAATCAGAGGATAATGAAATAATAATGAAGCAGTCATGGACCGGACATAGCCCCATGCAAATGACCTAGAAGAGAGAGCAGGTAATCTGGGACTCAGTAAAGCAGTTGGAAAATGAGGTAATGTTAAGACATTAAGGCATCCAGAATCTGGAAAACACTCGAGTGGCCGAGAACAGATGACTGGTTAAAGAAACTTTAGTACATCTAAACAATGGAATACTATGCACCCGTTAGAAGATGAAGTGATGAAATTTGCATATAAGTGGATCAAAATGGAGAGTATCATGCTAAGTGGAATGAGTCAGAAAGAGAGGGACAGACATAGAAGGACTGCACTCTTTTGTGGCATATAAAGTGGAATGTGGAATGAAAATTTGTGGAATTCCACTCATTTGTGGAATGAAATGAGAGACTAACACCCAAGGATAGTAAAGTTAAGGACCAGGAGGATTGCTTCGAAGCTTGAAGCCAGCATCACATGCTGGGGGACAAGGCAGCTGGGATAGAGAAGGGACCACCAAGTAAAGGATGCTTGGAGGACCCGCTTGGGATGGGAGATGTGTGCTGAAAATAAATTATAGACTGAATATGAGGGCCCCTTAATACCTGTATTGAAAACCGTAAGACCCAAAAGGAGAGAGTGGATAAAAGGTAATGCACCTTCCACAGAGGCAAAAGTTGGGGTGGAGGTGGGGTCGGGGTAGTGGGAGGGATACTGGGAATATTGGTGGTGGTGAATGGGCACTGGTGGAGGAATGGGTGCTCAATCATTTTATGACTGAAACATAAGCACAAAAGTTAGTAAGACTGCAACTCTACCTTATGTTGATTCATTAATGAAAAAATTTTAAAAAGACATTAAGGCATCAATACTTTTCAAAAATATTACTATAATGTTATGGTGAAGCACATAATTTGAATCATCTAAGGCTCAGAACTCCCCTTCAGGGAAATGAAGCTCATGTTGCCATTAAAACTAACTGTACAGGGGCTGGAGAGATAGCACAGCGGGTAGGGCGTTTGCCTTGCACGCGGCCGACCCGGGTTCAAATCCCAGCATCCCATATGGTCCCCTGAGCACGGCCAGGGGTAATTCCTGAGTGCAGAGCCAGGAGTAACCCCTGTGCATCGCCAGGTGTGACCCAAAAAGCAAAAAAAAAAAAAAAAAAAAACCTAACTGTACAACCCTAAGTGGGCACGCACACTTGATAACTGAGGCTTCTGTTTGAAGTTTAAGAAAATAGATGAAGATTCAGAAGAAAATCTTTATTTCCTTGAACCTATGAGAAGAAAGCATCAATGACTGCGTTCATGCTGGTTGGAATTCCTAAGGAATGTACCATTAGCCCAAAAAGAAGCCAAAGTTAGCTTGAGCAAGGTTTTGTCTGAAAGAGACTTATCCTCTGGAATTCTTCCTACTGTCAACTGCTACTCTTCTTCTCTTGTCAGAGGTTAATCCCCAGTCAGGCCACCAGGTGGAAGGCTATGTGGTAGAATTGGCTACATGGTAGAGTCTTGAACCAACTAGGTTAGTGCTTAGTCCCTTTGTGTCTTTAGAATACTTGCTTTGGTGCTGCCTACGACACATTTTTTTTAATTATTCTAAATCAAGCGCTCAGAAAAGCATAGCTTTACTAAAGAAATAAATCACTAACATTAGAGAAAAAAGTGATGACTAAGCATAAATTTACCCCAAAGAGAGTTGTATAGTTCCATCACCTGCAGGGACTTTTCCAGTGCCTCCCTAAAACAGTACCTGTTTAGATTCCCTCATTCCTTCTGGTAACTCTAAACTTAACTTTGGTGCACTGAGGTTGTCTCCTCCTATCACACTGGTACTGGCCTGCATGCTCTACCAGAACAATGCAGTCTGGTACCAAGGGAGTTATTGCCATCCAGATTCCTCCTTATAAAGCTTGGACATTGTAATAAGAATAAATCCTGATCAAGCACAAATATGATCTGATACCAATTCTCTTGGCCCTCATTTCTACTGTCTTTGGGTTTAAGTCTCATAAGACAGTGTTTTACACCCCAGAAATGTGTACAATCATTCTATGTCTGTCCCAATCCTTCTGACTCATTTCATTCAGCATGATACACTCCATGTTTATCCATTTATAAGCAAATTTTGTCACTTTGTTTTTTCCTAACAGCTGCATAATATTCCATTGTATTGATATACCATATTTTCTTTAACCAGTTGTCAGTTCTCAGGGTCTTGGGTTGTTTCCAGATTCTGGCTATTGTGAATAGTGTTGCAATAACAGACATACAGATGGCATTTCTGCTGTGTTTTTATACCACCCAGCTATATTCCCAGAAATAGTACTGCTGGATTGTATGGAAGTTCAATTACTGGCATTTTGAGGAATGCCCATATTGTTTTAAAAAATACTGGACCAGAGGATTGGTGTACGGTTGGAAGCCTGGCTCTCAAGTTCTGGGGGGAGAAGACAGTTGGGATAGAGTAAGAACCACTATGACAAAGATAACTGGAAATGATGACTCTGGATAAGAACTGCATGACTTTTGAAAGTTGGTAAAGGAACAAACATGATAACCTCTCAGTATCTGTATTGCAAATCATATGCCCAGAGAGAGAGATAGAGAGAGAGAAAGAGAGAGAGAGAAGGAAAGAGCCTGCCATAGAGACAGAATGGTAGTGGTGGTGGTGGTGGTGGTGGGTAGTGGGAGGCAAACTGGGGACATTGGTGGTGGGAAATGTACACTGGTGGAGGGATGGGTGTTAGAATACTGAATGACTGAAACCCAATCATGAACAACTTTGTAACTGTGTATCTCACAGTGATTCAATTAAAAAATGTTATCTGGTAAAGCCCTTGCTTAAAACCACTTTCAAAGTCATATTTTTTGGAGGCCAGAGCAGTAGTATAGTATAGTATACCTTGCATGGGGGGTACTTAGGCTCGGTCTCTGGCATCCTGTATAGTCTCCTGAGCACTATCCGAAGTGATACTTGAGTGCAGAGCCAGGAGTAACCCTGAGCACTGCTGTGTGGGGCCCGAAAACCAAAACAAAATCACCTATTTTTTTCAACTGTATGTTTAAAATTATGCTTCAGAAGTCTTAGAAGTACACAGAAATATTAAGAGAGTTAGGTGCAATGGGCAACTTTCCAGGACCCCAGCCTCAATCCTGTCCAAGAAGCTCTGCCTGGATCTGTTTTATATATTTGATTCTGACTCAAATTTTAGCTTTGGAAAAGCAGCTTTTTTAAACACTTAAGAACTAAGTCAAATGTCTTTAATTTGGCTCACAAAATTTTTCCTGGGTTTTTATCTAGCCACGTCAGCAATTACTATTTTCACCACTGCCTTCAATTCCTTTAAAATGTACATACACCTCAATTTCTTCTGTTTTTATCTTCATGGATCTGGAACAATTTGTCCTACCCTGTTGCTCTGCTGTTACCCATTTACTATCATTCATTCTGCCTAATTTTTAAGAACACATTTTACTCTCTGTCTTTGGATCCCATCTTTTCTTCTTTGAGTCTCTAAACATTTTTCTGCTCTCTCTTCCTGTGGTTTTCACACTGTCTTGGACTATGAACATGTCTACTTATTACTCTGACCAGTAGATTTTTTTAAAATAAGACCCACAGCTTACCTAAGAAGGTCATGATTCCCCACTGTGCTCTGCTCAATGCTTGTCAATTACAGGTCAAACTAAATGATGCTGATAATAGTGGAGTCTGGGCTAGATGCCAAATAGGATCTGCATAGGCACAGCTCATGATTAAATAAAACACCAATGAAACATATTAAAAATACCATGTTAAGAGATATTACAGTGATAGAAAACAACATAGTTGAGTCGGAGATCAAGAAAAGATGGTAGGAATGGGTAGACAGAACCCTACGCCAAAAGTTCTCTAGTTTCATAGAGCCTTTTGAGCTACAAAATTACCTCCAGCTGAAAAACTTGTAAGTAAGGTGCTCTCCTAAGGTTCTGGGTTTTAAATGTCTAGTATTTTATTTGGTTCATGCCCACACAAAGGTTATGGGTTTTAATTTCAATTTTCTCTTATCACTACCCTCAATATATCTCAGACAGGTATATGGAGAGCAGCTTGGAATGCAATAACAGGAGAAAACTCTAAGTGTGCACGGGCAGTGACATGAGTTACCCTAAGACTTTCAAGCCCTGTGCTCCTAAACAATGAATCTTTGTGGTATATTTGGATATCTATAGAAGCTGTGCGACAAAGTTAATTCTCTTTAGCAAGATAGCTTTAGCCTTCTTAGTATTGGCCCATGGGAAATGACCCTATTTGCGAACATCTGATTGCTGAGAGGGGTTCTCATTTACAGACCACTAACAAGATTAAACTGCAAATTTAAAAAGTGCTTAGCCTAGATATTTAAGAAGCACCAACCCTGTTAGTTTATAGCTGCCGTTTCCATATTGGTTGCTAAACAGGAACCGTTTGATTCTGCTGCATTGAAATGGATCAGATAAATCACATTAGGTAGGTTTACAGGAGCAAGCAATGACAGGTCTCTCAGAACTGAAAGCAAAATAACCTGCTAGGGTCTGACTTTCTTTCATCATGCACTCTATCTTCAAATTCAATACCTATTTTAAAGCTGCTGATAACACAGCATGAATGCCCCGAGTCCTTGTCCTCAAACATAATAACGCAGTTCCACCAATGCTATGGAATTTAAGCATTCCTTGATACAGTCTATTAAAAAGAGGGTTTGTAGCTAATTCAAATTCAGCGTCTTATAATAAAAAATTAAGTCCATAAAATCACATGCTGCCTTGCAAAGGAAACTGGGTAGAAATCACACAAGGACACTTTCTGTTCTGTCACTAAATTATCTATCCTGGGCAGGCAGGACTGATAAGAGAACTCATTTTACACACACCTCAGGAACAAAACAGGAGATCTCATGATCTCCCAAAATAGAAGGGAAGTTCAAATTACTAAGGGATAAAAGCTCCTGTATATTTTATCATGCAACCATTTAAAATTCTTCTTATGTAGAGGCAAAGGCCTCTGCTGCAGCCTGGGTGCAGATTCTCTATTAATGTATGTATAGTTTGCACTCTTTGTAAAGTCTGCATGCAAAACTGTACTCTTGTCAAGATAGGTCCCCCTCCCCCCCCACTTAATTGGGCACCATTCTTCTGTGCCTTTATTTATTTATTTTAAAGTTCATTTATTTATTTATTGAATCACCATGAGAACAGTTACAAAGCTTTCAGGAATACGTCTCAGTCATACAATGATCAAATACCCATCCCTTCACCAGTGCACATGTTCCACCACCAAGAACCCCAGTATAGCCCCCTCACCCCACCCCTGCCTGTGTGGCAGATGATTTTCACTTTACTCTCTCTTTACTTTGATTACATTCAATTTTTAACAGAAAAACCACTTTTATTATTTGGAGTTTTCTTCCCAACCATCAGACCTGTCGAAATGGCATCATTAGATCCTATGTTTTCTACTGCTGATAACGAAGAGCAAATGATGTTGCATGGCCGCGAAAGCAGCCACACTGTTTTGGAATTCTGGTATTTTAGTAATTAAGTCCAGTGGTACTTCTACCAGCAGCCGCTGCATTCCTAGATTGTGTACTGTTCAGGAGCTGAGGAGCTGTTCGTGGGTGGCCGCTTAGGGTCTCATTTAGGCGGGGAGCAGGGCCGGTTCTGCCCCCCCGCCCCATTGTGAGATTCCCCTCTCGTCCCATCACTGCAAGCTCCTACCTCTCTATCCAATTTGCTCTGAAAGATGTTAGTCGCCATGCTGCCGCAAAGGGGATAAGGTAAGGCGAAGGGTCAAAAACCCTTTCCCTCCCAGGGCTGCACGGGACTAACAATCTCGGAACTAACTGCAGCTTAGTTCACAGTTCAGGAGTATATCTGACAGCAGCTGTTGCATTACTGAAATTGGTTTCTGTGCCTCTGGGATAATGGCCACTCAGGGTTGAGGGAGCCGTTCCTGAGCAGCTTTTTGTATATCAGGAAAGATCGCACAACCGCTTATGTGGCCGCGTGGTTTGGAGAAAAAGTCTCAGTCCCCTCATAACGAAGCCATGTTAGTAGAAGCTCAGTGTCATCAGGACTCCATCGGGAGAAAGCAGGGAGACTGCACCTTCTCCATCTGGGGAGCCCTGGTATTGTCCGCCCGGTCTGGGGTCTGGAGCATTCTCTGGCGTCACACCCCACAGCCTGCGTTCTTCACTGCTGCATGTGGCAAGATAGTGCTGGGGGCCGGTTGAAGACGTGACTTCCGGGGCAGGGGCAGGCTGGAAGCTGGGATGGAACCTCCCAGTTCCAGTGCCCCCATGCAGTTTGGAGAAATAGCCCTAGTCCCTACATACCAGAGCCATGTTAGTAGAAGCTCAGTGTCGCCAGGACTCCATCTGGAGAAGGCAGGGAGACCACACCTTCTCCATCTGGGGCCCCCCAGTGTCGTCGGCCCAGTCTGGGGTCCAAAGCATTCCCCCATTCTGTGCTTTTAAAAAGTGAAGGCATGCAGGAAGCCCAAATTACCCTAAGATTATTTGTGTGACATAGTGTTAGTTACATGGTATTTCAAAGGATTTTATTTCATTTACTAAATTAAATGGTGTTGAGTCTCCTTTTTCATCTCTATAAGTTGAGGTCAAGTTTATTAATGAGCAAAAGGGAAAACTGAAATTTTTTTCCATATCTTCATGACTAATTACCTAATCAAAACTGAAAATATGAAGTAGAGAGAAGTAGAGAAAATATAACTAAATAAAAGCACTGGGGTTACAATTTAAAAAAAACAGAAAAATACAAACAGGTAAAGGGAACAATTTGGAGACGGAATATATATCCTTTGAAGACAACAGGAAGTTAAAATCTAAGGAATAGAGGTATAAATATGTTCATGATCAAAGAGAAAGTGGAATGAATGCAAAGGAAGACCAGACATAGAGGTATAAACCAATAAGGTAATAACATCTATAACATACATGAATGTTCAGTTGGTAAAATGTTCTGTTTGACTGTGCATAAGCTCTGTGCCCTGTAAAGTTACTTTCAAGCTTTTGATCTTAACCTTTCCCATATATGAAAAAGTAGCCATAACATCTACTTCATGAGCTTGATACATATGAACATCATTTTGGTCAGTGCATTACTATTCTTATAAAATTATAAACTATAATGCTACTAGTAAAAAAATGCAGTAGTTGGAGTAGTCACAATGGTGTTTGTAAGTTTTGGGTTACTGTTAAATGAGCTGACATGTGTCTTAATTGAATTGCAAATTAATTATCCAACACCATTGTAAAATTAGAAAAATATAAATTGCAGTGATTCTATAATATCATTAAAATAAAATATAGGAAATAACATATTTTTCTTTGAATAATTGTTAAGACAGTCTATTGAGCCCAATTGAAAAATCATGGAATGGAAGGGATTGTAGACACAAAAAACTGTTTTTTCATTTTTTCTCAGGGGTAATATACCTAGGACTGGAGCAGTAGCACATCGGGTAGGGCTTTTGCCTTGCATGGGGCCAGTCTGGATTCGATTCCTCCGTCCCTCTTGGAAAGCCTGACAGGTTACCGAGAGTATCCTGCCCACATGGCAGAGCCTAGCAAGCTACCTGTGGCATATTTGATATTCCAAAAACAGTAACAACAAGTCTTACAATGGCGACATTACTGGTGTCCGCTCAAGCAAATCGATGAACAATGGGACAACAGTGCTATAGTGCTACACTATACCTAACTGTACTCAGAGCTTACTCCTGGCTATGTGCTCAGGGATCACTTCTGGTGGGGTCAGAAAATAGGCAGATTAAAAAAAACTCTCTCACATCATTTGTTATCAGAAACATTCACATGAAAACAGTGAGATATTAATGAACACCTGTTAGAATAGCCAGGATATGAAGCACTGATGATATTAAATGTTAATCAGTAAAAGACAATGTTCTGATGTGTCTTTTGTTTCATATTTATGTGGAATATGAAACAAGAGCTTTAAGAGTGGGTGGGGGAGCAAGAAGGAGAATGAAGGGGAATCCAGAGAGAGAAGCAGAGAGGAATCGGAATAAACTGCAATTGATACTGACCAGTCTGGCCCTCGTTCTTTCCTTTGTCTGCCCATCACCATCAGCCTCCCAGGGTGGGGAAAGGGGAGACCACCGAACACAGGCAGAGATAGAGCACTGTTGCCCACTGTTGCCCAGATGTTGTAATACACATCTGGCGTCCCTGGGTGTATACTAATACACAAGCTCAGCCCTGAGATTTTATCAGCCTCTCCTTGCTTGTCCTTCTTAATGTTGCCCTATTGGGGGCTCTTTCAGGGGCAGGGGAATGAGGCCCTTTACCCATTCTTACAGCCTAGTTTATATAGAAATCCTGTAGGGTGGGGATACAAAGGTGGGGTTGAACATTAACAAATCAACGAGGAGAGGTAAGGGCACTCCTCCAGGAGATCACCTCAAGGACAAAAATCTCATCTAAGGAGATTACTCCAGATTACTAGGGGATAGGCAGAGTGATAGCACAGCAGGTAGGGCTTTTGTCTTGCATGCAGCCGACTTGGGTTCAATTCTCCCGACGGGGGTTCGATTCCTCCATTTCTCTCGGAGAGCCCAGCAAGCTACCAAAAGTATCCAGCCTGCACAGCAGAGCCTGGCAAGCTACCCATGGCGTAAAATAGTAACAAGTCTCACAATGGAGACGTTACTGGTGACTGCTGGAGCAAATCAATGAATAATGGGACAACAGTGCTACAGTGCTATGGAACAAGCGAAACTCTCATTCACTTTTTCTGGGAGTGCAAAATAGTACAGTCATTCTGGAAGACAATTGACATTTTTGATTTTTTTAAAATTTTTTCATTGAGTCACCATGTGGAAAGTTACAAAGTTTTCAGGTTTAAATCTCAGTTATACAATGCTCGAATACCCATCCCTTCACCAGTGCTCATATTCCACCACCAAGAATCCCAGTATAGCTCCACCCCGCACCCCCAAACCACTAACCCCCCCACGTCCCTAGCCCCCCCACCCTCAGCCCCCCCGCCTGTGTAACTAATAAATTTCACTTTACTTTCACTTTGATTGCATACAATATTTCAACAAAACTCACTATTATTGTTTGGAGAGTCTCTCCCCTAAAGTCAGACCTGCTGAAAAGGAAGCATTAGATAATTTGTTTTCCATTGCTGAGGATGAAGAGGTATGAGGTCGAGTGACCACACTTAGCGTCCTCTCGGCTTTGGGTTTCTGTATTTTAGTATTTTAGTAACTAAGTCCAGAGAGATATCTGCCAGAAGTTGCATCGTTGCCAACTTGTACTTCTCAGTTACATTATATTCCACATATGAGTGCAATCTTTCTATGTGTGTCTCTTTCTTTCTGACTCATTTCACTCAACATGATACTTTCCATGTTGGTCCATTTATATGCAAATTTCATGACTTCATGTTTTCTGACAGCTACATAGTATTCCATTGTGTAGATGTACCAGAGTTTCTTTAACCAGTCATCTGTTTTGGGGCACTCTGGTTTTTTCCAGATTCTGGCTATTGTAAACAGTGCTACAATGAACATAGAAATACATATGCCATCTCTACTATACCATTTTGCCTCTCCGGGTTATATTCCCAGGAGTGGTATTGCTGGGTCAAATGGAAGCTCAATTTCTAATTTTTTGAGAATCGTCCATATTGTTTTCCAAAAGGGCTGAACCAGTCGGCATTCCCACCAGCAGTGAAGAAGAGTCCCTTTCTCCCCGCATCCACGCCAACAGCGGTTGCTTTTGTTTTTTGGGATGTGGGCCAGTCTCTTTGGTGTGAGATGATATCTCATGGTTGTTTTGATCTGCATTTCCCTGATGATTAGTGATGTGGAACATTTTCTCATGTGCCTCTCAGCCATTCGGATTTCTTCTTTAGGAAAGTTTCTGTTCATTTCATCACCCCATTTTTTGATTGGGTTGGCAGTTTTCTTCTTGTGGAGTTCAACCAGTGCATTGTATGTCCTTGTTATCAACCCTTTATCGGGTGGGTACTGCATAAATATCCTTTCCCATTCTGTAGGTTGTCTTTGTACTTTGGTCACTGTTTCTTTTGAGGTGCAGAAGCTTCTTAGTTTGAGATAGTCCCATTCATTTATCTCTGTTTTCACTTGCTTGGCCAGTGGCGTGTCAGCTTTGAAGATACCTTTGGCTTCAATGTCGTGGAGGGTTTTGCCGACCTTGTCTTCAATGTACCTTAGGGATTCTGGTCTGATGTTGAGGTCTTTAATCCATTTTGATCTGACTTTTGTACATGGTGATAGGTGGATGTCTAAGCACATTTTTTTGCATGTGGCTGTCCAGTTTTGCTAGCACCATTTGTTAAACATGCTTTCCTTGCTCCACTTCACATTTCTTGCTCCCTTATCAAAGACTAGATGATCATATATTGGGGGGGGGGGTGTCACAGTATTCAACCCTGTTCCATTGGTCTGCAGCTCTGCCTACAAAAACCTTTATAATAGTTGGGGCATGGGGTGGGGCTAGGGCAATAATACAGCAGATAGGGTGTTTGCCTGGAATGAGGCAGAACTGTGCACAGTTCCTGGCACCCCATATGGGCCCCCAAGCTCACCAAGAGTGATTTCTGAGTGTAGACTCGGGAGGAAACCCTGAGCACTGCTGGGTGTGGTCCCAAAATAGAAAAACAATGACCAAAAACAGAAGGGGGAGTGTAGGATAACGTTGGTTTGCCCTTCCTCCCTGGCCGCTGGGAGCTTGTTGATTGCCCCCCAACCTGTCAACTACCTCTGTCTCCTGATCAGACTTGTAAACATTGTCTTTCTCTTCTCCTTAATGTCCTTTGCATGGTTAGTTATTTCAGAGCAATTGCTTTTTGCATGGTTACAGGAAGACAGTTAAAAAGACAAGCCTGTGGCTTGAGAGTTGATTGACTCAAATAATATTGCCTCCTGGACATCTGCTCTCTCAACTTAAGCCTCAGTTGCCCTAATATTCTAGATCCCCAAAAGCAGGGTCTTGATGAGGGACTGGAGGGACCCAACACAAGTGGTGAGCTATGAGCTACCCTGGCATTGAAATGGGCCTGGCCAAAGTGCCCTGATGCTTAACTATGAGTTAAGAACTTTGTCATGGACAAATTCTGTCATGATCCAAAAGTAATAACTAGATTTGGACCCTGATTTTTTTAAACAAAGAAATTACACTCTTGTGATATAACCTAGGACTGGAGCAATAACACAGTGGTAGAGCATTCACCTTTCAGGCGGCCAACCCGAGTTGGATTCCTCCGCCCCTCTCGGAGAGCCTGACAAGCTACCGAGAGTGTCGCACCCGCACGGCAGAGCCTGGCAAGCTACCCGTGGCATATTGGATATGCCAAAACAGCAACAATAAGCCTCACAATGAGAGACATTACTGGTGCCCGCTTGAACAAATCGATGAAAAACGGGATGACAGTGACAGTGACAGTGATATAATCTAACATTTTCACACCTTGGTATTTTTTTTTTAACCGACTTGAAAATTTAGGTCAACTCAAAAAAAAAAAAAAAGAAAAACCTGCAAACTGATGTTCATAGAAGCTTTGTTATAGTTATCAAGCCTTTGGCAGCTTTGAGATTAACTTTCAATAGGCAAATAGATGGGGGGGAAAAATGATGATTCTGCAACTTGGGACTCCTGTTTGTAAGCCTAAGGAGTTTTGATCAACACTGACTTACAAGGGATATGTGAACAAGGAATGAGACTGGACCAGCTAAGAAAGCAATAAGCATGCTTTGCAGTTCTAAGAAATCCTTCATTGTGCTGGAAAGCATGATGGCATTTTCGAGTACATTAATTAATATAACTCTCCAAAGAACTTGGCACATTAAGAATGCCCATATTTATTTTGTTCAAGAAATATGGTTACCAGAGTAAAATAACTTCCCCCAAATCTATGCTTTTCCATCACATCCTAGCCACCAGCCAATAGAACCTATGAAATTTTTTGATTGTACTTTTATTTGTTGATTTATGTTTCATAGAGAGAGAATGGCAGAGTCTCTTGCCCACACACCTGGGCTCCAGCTTCCCTCCCCACCCCGAGCAGAGGCCCCAGTGGCCGAAGACCACCGGAACCTAGCTACAGCCATGCTGGAGGCTCCTCTCTACATGTTCGGACAGGCTTCACGCATGAAGGTACCAGCAGAGGAACCCAGGTGTGTGTAATCCCATCAACAGCCAACATCCAGAGAGAGACTTAAAAGCGAGCTCCCAGAAGTGATATCTTTAGCCTACTTCTCCCTCTAGGAGAAAATTGCAATCTTCTTAGAGTTTCCTGCCCACATGGAACAGCCTTGCAAGCTTCCCATGGTGTATTCATATGCAAAATCCAGTAACAAGCTGGATCTCATTCCCCTGACCCAGGAGAGCCCCCCAGTGCAACATCGTTAGGAGGGCCGAGTCGAGATAGACTTCTAAGATCCCAGGGAAAGGACAAAATGAGATGTTACTGAGCCCGCCCGAGAAATCGGTGATTAATGGGATATTGTGATTGATTGATTGATTGATTGAGAGAGAGAACAAGTTCTTGTCCTCCATTGTATTCTTTTTTCAAAACCTGGGACAACAAGGTACCAGAGTTATATTGCCTGGAAACAAGTAAAGGACTGATTCCTTATCTTCTGGGCTGAAAGTGTAAGAAGAGCTTTCTCATTACTCCATGGCTCAACCTGAACTAATGGCTCTTCCTGTGCCCCAAATATCTCTGCCACAGCCCACTAGGAGAATGGTAAATCCAATAATCAGCCCCAAAATCTCTCTAAGCAACCTTGACATGAAAGCAGAATCAAATGGATACACATTTCAGTGAGTATCAATATAGAAAAAAGAAAGAAAAGGGCTGTGAGTTACAAGTAAGTATATTAAGGGCATTGTCAGACCACCTGGACAGACTGCTAACTTCTCCAAGCTCCCACTGTACCACTTAGAAAGTAGCAAGGGCGTCAGGCATGAGAGGTACATGGAAAATCTTGCTTGTGTATAAGCAATAATGAATATATTACCATATGTAGTGTATCACTGTCACTGTCATTTCGTTGCTCATCTATTTGCTTGAGCGGGCACCACTAACATCTCCATTGTGAGACTTGTTGTTACTGTTTTTGGCATACCGAATATGCCATAGGTAGCTTGCCAGGCTTTGCTGTGCAGGCGAGATGCTCTCAGGAGCTTGCCAGATTCTCTGAGGGGATGGAGGAATTGAACCTGGGTCGGCCGTGTGCAAGGCAAATGCCCTACCCACTGTGCTATCGCTCCAGTCTACCATACATAATAATAACTACATATTAGCATTATGTGTCATAATAACAATGCACATATCTAAGAATCATATGTCATTGTCATAAAAACAGTGCATGCATCTGTCGCAAAATAAGAGCAATAATATTGATGACAATAGAAAATGCTGCATACAACAGCCATTGTTACTATTCTAGACTCAAAATTCTACCTCTGCCTATTTCTAGTCACCTTCTCATTAATGCTTTCTTTTAATTAAGTTGCACATTTCAAAAGTTTTTCTCTGACTCAATACATTAAAGCCCTTTCTATTCAGTCATTGGAGGGCTACTTAGCAAGATGTTGGATTGTTAATTTTTATGTACCAATCATGGAGAAGGACAAACAGTACCTCATTAGGAATAGCTATGAGCTATAGGAGAGTTGTTTCAGCCCTGTTTCAGGTGGTTGAGAGTACATTCCTTTCTCTGTGGTATATGCATGGAAAAAAATCCTGAAAGGAAGTGAAATATGGACTTCAGCTTTCACATCAATATCCAAACTTCGGTGCTGAGCATGAGTTATGAAAAATGAACACAGTTATTAACAGTAATGCTAGATTCCTGTGGGACAATAATTGAATGAAGACCACTCTTAGTATTATCACTGATCAAATGCAGTACAGATTGTGTCAATTTTAGCCATGACTACTTTTGTTTGAAGCTAAGGAAAACGTGTATTATTAGTCCATGTAAAACACCAAACTATATTCAAATTCTGGTTCACTCAAGCATCCCGTTCTGGCTTCTTGCTGCTTTTGAATGAGAGAATCTCTGGGAATCAGGGATACTGAAATATTAAGAATTGCCTTTGAATGGAATTATTGAGGATTTAGAGCCTCTGAGATGACATAAGTAGTAAGACTATATCTCCTGATGAATAGTCCACAAGAGACCCATAGGACTCAAACATTTAATATTTAAACATTGTATTAGAAATTTATGAAAGATATCTGAAGAGCTCTTTGAAAAATTCCAATAGAGTATATCTCAATTGTAAGGTGAATACAGTAATTGATACCATTCAGACCTCCCAAAAACTATGGAAGAAAATGAAAAAGATACCAAAAGTAGTTCATATTTGCTTATAAACAAAGACAGTTTGTTTCATGTTTTTGTTCTGATATGCTCATGATAGCTTTGATATGCAGTTTAGTTGAACACATTACTGACTGATAGTTTATCTCAAAGGCAAATGTTTGCTATTCATTTTATGCAATTTATTTGTTTTAATATCACCTTCTAAATTAATATTTAGTGAATAGCTTACTTATTGAAGAGGATATAGATACGTCGTTCATTGAGGATTAGATTATGGGAAATAAATGCTAGACAGATAAGCATAACTCATTCAAAACCATTCAAAGCCCTTCCCATCATTAATGGTGTCCCCTTGACGGGTCATGACCTTTTCCTCTGGAACTCAGATTCCTTTTGTATACAATCACTAATGTCTCTGCCATGTGAACATGTACTGAATGGTTCCCTTAGCAAAAGACACTGTGTGCTTCCCAAGGCATCAACAGCACAAGGTGACCGTCTGTGTCTTGAGGATATCAAGTGCAAAGGCATCTATCCTCCCAGATTGCTGTGGCCTTGTAGGCATGCAAAGGTTCAGTGGTGTGGCACTTAGTCTAGCAGTATGCCCTTGAGATGGGCAGGCCCCTAACGAACTTCCTGAGCCTTCCTGTCTCATCTGCCTGGTGGAGATAAGAAGGCCTCCCGGAGGTGTACATTGTGTGCAATAAAAAAGATAATGTGCGTACATCCAGGGCAAAGGAGTTGGCCCCTCGCACAAGCTCAGAGAAAGAAAATCCTTCTATTCAAGGTCCCGGGGAATAGAGAGCAAGAAAATATAACAATAAAGAAGGGGGGAGAAAAGGAAAGATGGATTGCCATTCTTTAAATAAAATCAGGGAGCGAGGTGTGAGAAAAATAGAGAAATGCAGAGCATATGAAAAAGAGGAATAGCTACAGGCACTTGGAATAGTGCAGTAAGATTCTCATAAGTAAAAGCTTCTTTTAAAATATTGGAGTTCCTCCATATGGGAAGCTTGGGGAGAGGAGAGAAAAAAAATTAAATTAAAGCATTTCAAAGTATATTATAGTTTTATCTCTTTGGCTCTGCGATTTCAGAAATAATCTAATCCTATGGGAAACAAGCTGCCAGAAGATTTTGTATAGTGGCACCCTGACAGAACGGGACGGAATGATGTCAAAAAAGCTTATATAACAGTTTTGTTTTATTCATTTACATAAATCACATTTACCGTAGGTGTTTTATTCAAAATAAAGTTTGGGAAAAATAAATTGAACAGATGAACCTAGGCAAACCTGGTGATTTTTTCATGAGTAGTGTTTGATGATAAAGGCATAAAAGCATAATGTGGTATCATTTCACCAAGGCACAATATGGATCATCCATATGGAGCAGAAGTTGATAATACTGCAAAGAAGCAAAAATAAACAGAACAGATGTACTTGTAAAATCAAGTCTGCCCCCACCCCAGAGTACCTGCCTTGCACTGGAGAAGTTTCTCCTAAAACTCCAAACTGGCTCTAAGTCCCATTCCCCTTGGGACTCTAGAGAAGCCAAAGATAAAGTCTTAGGTGACCACGGGGAGAAAGTTGCATGATGTAGAGGCTGAGCTAAAACATTGTGATGACAACAGAGCTAACATCCCCAAATACTTTACCTGCAGGGTTAGACAACATGAGTTCCCATTATAAGTCCTTGCAAAGTGGTGTTCCCTATTTCTCAAGAGTAGTATGAGCTATAGCTGAGATAATACAAGCAAGAATAACAAGCAATGAAGATTCAAGTACCAGAGAGGCAGAGTATAGAGTGCACTTGTTAAGCTCTTAGTCTGAAAGACATGCCAAGGGACATGTGATGTACAGAGACCTCATTTGTACAAGGGAGGATATGATTGGGGACCACATGCTTATGTTTTGATGCAGATAGATTATGGAGGCATCATGTACCTTCAAGCACATCAGCTTCAGATCACTCTACTAATGATATTAATCACATGCACATAAATTATTCTCATTTACAAGGCAACATCGCACATACTTTTTCTTTTGATCTATACAAACCCCACAATGTTTGTAAGAAAGAGAATAATCTTTCTTGCAATTGATAAGAGTGAGCTGTAACTGATAGGGCTCCTGGGAAAGCTCAGACTATCACCTTGTGCTACTGTCATCACTTTGGCAGACGTTTTTATAAATGAAGGAGATTTTATAACCTATCACTCATGATCTGGTGGGTCTACGTGTGAGCACAGACTATTAAAAGAACAATCTAGGCCCTGGGTTTAGTGTTTGGCCTAGAGTAAATGAGATCATATCTGTACCTGTGACTAAAGATTTTTCCATGCTGTGAAATGTTTATATGCATCCAGGTTTATCTTTTCATTACTTCCCCAATAAGATCACGGATCATGAATCACAAAATCCTGTTAATTGTCGATTTCTCGAGCGTGCTCAGTAACCTCTCCATGAGTCCTTTCCCTGAGATCTTAGAAGTCTTTTTCGACTCAGCCCTCCCAACGATGTTGCAATGTTGCACTGGAGGCTCTTTCAGGGTCAGGGGAATGAGATCCAGCTTGTTACTGGATTTAGCATATGAATACACCATGGGAAGCTTGCAAGGCTGTCCCATGTGGGCAGGAAACTCTCAGAAGCTTGCCAGTTTCTCCCAGAGGGAGAAGTAGGCTACAAGATATCGCATGGCTGCTTTGTGGCCATGCGCTTCTGGAGCTTGCTTTTAAGTCTCTGGATGTTGGCTGTTGATGGAATTACATACACCTGGGTTCCTCTGCCGGTACCTTCATGCATGAGGCCTGTCCGAATGTGTGGAGAGGGGCCTCGAGCATGGTTGTAGCTAGGTTCCGGTGGTCTTCGGCCGCTGGGAGCTCTGCTCGAGGCGGGGAGGGAAGCTGGAGCCCATTCCCTCTGAGGGGCCCCAGGGAAGACAGCCAGGCATGTGGGCAAGAGACTCTCTGCCCCCAATAAGATATCAGACAGCATCTCTAGGAAGACCTATTTCATTCTCCTATATGCTTTTACAAATCAAAGGTTTTGTGACCACCATCTGTCTAACAGGACTACCAGCATCATTTTGCTGACAATTTAGATTATCATTAGCACATTTTAATATAACATTTTAAATTAATTAAAGTATGTACTTTATTATACTTATTATCACGGTATACTTAATAGATTACAATATGATATGGATATAGCTTCTTCTTTGGGAAGTCTCCCAATGCTCAGGGATCCTGGAGACCACTCCTAGTGATACTCCTCTAATCTGTGCAAACTGAATGGTTTTCTGCTCAGGCCCAGAGGTGATGGGGGCTGCCAATACTAATTCAGTGGTACATAGGGAATCTTGGGGTATAGGGAAATCAAACTCACATCCTAGTTGCATTCTTTTTGAGTCATTTCTTTGGCCTTAGTATAAGCATCGTTTTCTTAATATGTACTGAGAAATTAAAAAAAAAACCCTCATGTGACGATAGCAACACTTGCTATATTGTTATGGTCTGAAGCTGAACCCAAATCTCTGAGATTTTTATTGCAGTGAGAAAAGGCAGAAATCCTCCCCTTTCTGCCTCTGCTTTCAGGGGCATCATTTTGTACCCACTACTATCAACCAAGCTCTTCTGCAAACTCTGTATTGTCCTTCCTGCTGATCTTTAAAGAGAATGCTACTTGCTATTTAATTTTAAATGTCCAGAATCTGCTCAACTTACCCGGGTGCTTCAAACTCCATAGGCATATTGCACAAAAGGTGTTTAAAAATTGTTTTCCCGTGGAGCATCCGTGGCTGCACATTGCAGAGAGAAGTAGGCAGATGTGCTTTCAGCAGTCCAGGACACAAACACAGGATCTTGAGGACCATGGGGAAAATGAAAAGCAGAAGGGAAATTCTTCTCTTTGCCATAGTAAATGTGGTCACGTGGCGAACAGCTGGAAGGCACCATGCCTGGCCCCTGATATAATCAAGTAGCCACCCATCTGCTTGGTTCCCAAAGCAGCAAGGAAAAAATAGCGTCCCACATCCCACGCACTCCAGCTGTCCTCGGCATCCAGTGCTCGGTGATTTTTTTTTTCTAAAAATAAAATGAAATAAAATCATCACTTTTCCAATCAAGAGAGCCCTTGTTTAAGGAACAATTACACAAGACAGGAATTTGTGTCCAAAGCTACCTGTGGATTGATTTAAGCAATAGCAAGTCATCTTTTTGTTTGCTTGTTTTTTTTAACTGGGCAACCACTGACGGTAGCTAGAGAGCCAGAGTGCATTGGAATTCCCTGCTCGTTAGAGCACATCTGGAGGAAGTGATTTGATACCTGAGTTACACTGGGTTGGTCAGCATGATAATTAAGCACTGTTTGTCCCAGGGAACTCGGCCATCCTAGGTCACATTGTAGATTTCATTTATTTCCAATCAGATCCTGAAAGCATCCCTCTGTAGAATGTGGACATATGTCAATATTCAAGAATAGAACTGGCAGATATTTGCAGACATGCAGCTTTGGGGTATGCCAGCATTATCTTCAGTCAAATTCTCTTTTAGAGGAAACACAAATCAAGCAAACATTCCCTGTGGAATTCAAGTTTCAGAGCAAAAATTCAAATGGAGGCTGCCATTAAAAGAGAAGCAGGAATCTAATCCCGTATTTGGCACAAAGAACCTTCCCTCAGCACCTCTTCCCCTCCTCCCTTTGTGGGCCCTCATGACTGTCCTGATATGACCTGCCATGTAGGGACACCTCTATTGTGAGCTGCCTCATGATGAGGCTGAGGACACTTTGCTGTTATTTAACCCTATTTTTTACCCTTCCTTTTACTTTCGTAGCAACTTGACCCGTGTCCTCTTCTGGCAACTGTCAGACTGAATTGTAATTGTCACTGTATCACTGTCATCCCGTTGCTCATTGACTTGCTCAAGCGGGCACCAGTAATGTCTCCATTGTGAGACTTGTTACTGTTTTTGGCATATCGAATACGCCACGGGTAGCTTGCCAGGCTCTGCTGTGCGGGCAAGATACTCATGGTAGCTTTCCGGACTCTACGATAGGGGAGCAGGAATCAAACTGGGGTTGGCTGGGTTGCGAGGCAAATATCCTACCTGCTGTGCTATCGCTCCAAATATATCTATATTCTTCCTTCATAACTTCTATGTTTATCACCACAAAAAAACATGTATATAGCATTTATTATTACTAGGTGTTAACCACTCTTCATAGAGAGTCTCATGAATTGTCATTCTCCCTGACTGACCTGTGATTTGTTCCATGATGCTAGAGCCACTGTAGGGATTTGAAAACTGAGATGCTCAGTGTGAAGCTCAGCTAAAGGAGGGAACAATTACTGATGAGCAGACAGTTGGCCTCCAAAGCTCTTACTCTCTACACACACGTGAGGGCACTTGGATAATCTGCAACATTAATTTATCCATTATCTATCCTTTTCGAACCCAAACATTCTTGTTAATGGTAATGATATGTTCAAGATATTATGTGCAGCTTCTTGATGACATAGAGTGGTTTCTTCGAATGCTTAGGGGGTCTGGTTCCAGGACCCTCTCAAATACCAAAATCCGTGAATGCTTAAGTCCCTTATTTAAAGAGGCATTATATTTGCATAACCTAAGCACATTCTCCCATACAAGGAACTAATATTCACATAACTCATAAAATCAAATACAGCATAAAAGCTATAAAAGAGAGTTGTCATTCTGTATAACTTAGGAAATACTGACAAAGGAAAGAGAGTCTGCACATATTCAGTTTAGATTTAACCCTCATAGCCTTACCTACAAAGTTCATACTTTTGCCCATAGTTGGTTAAGTTTTTAGATGAATGTGGAGTCAGAAGGCAGGGAAGGCTGAGTGTACCTGCATTCATTTGCAGAGAGCCTCACTGTGAAAGCAACCTCGAAACAAGCATTGTGTGCCAACCCACAATTTATTTAAAAAAATGGCACAATCAACCTGGAAGGTATTATGAAACTCACTTTAAAATAAGTTTATGACTTGTATTTATACTATAATTTGATAACTGAATGGATGCACAAAACTGTGTTATAGGAAGATAAGATTTCATGTGTATTTCCTGGCTCAAGATAAAAAGCAGCCATATTTAACTTACTATAGTTACAGGCTGGAGGTTGAGAATAGTTCAAGAATTTCCATACAGAAAGCTCCTGAAAGTGAAAAATTCAGAAAATGAACCAGAAACAAACCACAATTTAAAGGTGGTTGATTTAGTGGTTTTGTGGTTCCTGGTTACATCCTCTAATTTTAAAGGATTTTAGGAGCAGCTGTTCTATATAATTTCAATACTTGGTGAGGTTTTGCAAGTCTGGTTTTCTGAAATAACTGGACTAATAAAAATTTGTCAATAATGGCAATAATTTTTGTCATTAATATTTGAATTTCCTTCAGCATATCCCTTCCTGTGTATTTGAATTGGGGCCTCCAGAGAAGGTTGTTTTGAATAGATCCCATCTGAGAGCTGAGTGGATCCCAGATGTAATTCCCTCCTTTGGGCCACCAGGAGCCCAGACCAGACCAGTGTTTCCCAAAGTGGGTGACACCACCTACTGGAGGCACTGGAGCTTCAGGTGTAATGTGTGTGTATGTGTGTAGGGGTTGGTTGTGAGGAGCAACTTCCTATTCACTTAAATGGATTTTCAGAGGGATGATGGATGATTCACTTTCTGAGAAGCTATGATAATAAGTCTATGAAGGACCCTAGGCTCGCTGGTCATAACTTTAGTTGAAATGTTGGTTTAGATTCAAATTTACCAGTTCCTTAAGTTAGTTTATTCAGGGTAAAGGGGAAAAGTTAGGCCTGAGGAGGGTTCAAACAAGCGTTGGTGGTGACATTGAGAGATTACTCCTGGCGGAGGATAACACTATCCAGGGTTTCTATCTTAGGAAGGAGGTGTTAATACAGAAAAAATCATTACCATAGCAAAAGAAAAGCTTCCAGGGAGTCCTGGTGATGTCTCTGGTCTATCTATACAAGCCCCAAAGCAGGAAGAGAGAAACTGTCCTTTAGCAATCTAGACCTCAGATGGAATGGGAGGGGTGAGGGAGGCGGGGAACTCGGGGGAGGGCCAGGAATGAAAGGTTGAAGGCAACTTTTCTTGCTTCTCTCTGCCTGTGTCCCCCCACCCACCCTCTTTCATATGTGTGCGTCTCTCTCCTTCTCTTGTCCTCTCCTTTCCTTCCTCCCTGGTAAACCTCCCTCACCTTCCTGCCCTCAGCCCTTATTTATTTTCTCTTCCTCTCTATATCACCCTCTCCCCCCCTCTTTTTTTTTTTTTTTGCTCTCTAGCTTTTTTCCTTCTCTAAATTGTCTTCCAACTCTCCCACCCTTGTCCCCAGTCTTTCTCTGTCTGAAACAAAGTCCCAATCATGGGACATTGTGGGAAGGATTACTTCAGAGACTCCTTCTCAGCCAAAGACTCTATGACATTTTCAGATCCAATATTTTGTCACTCTGTGATTTTATTTTTCCTTTGCAAGTATTTTTAACAAACATCCAATTCTAAAATTACGCACATTTCAATTATCATGAGACATAAGACGGCTGAATAAAATAATCTAGCATGGCCATTAAAAATAAGTTTCTTTAAAAATGCTTAAAAATAAATAAATGTTTTACAGAATCATGTTAGGATAAATTTTATTTCTTCTTTTGCTTATTAATCCGGAAGAGGGGGTGTGCCGTGTCATTTCCAAGTTTGCAGACAATGCTAAAAATGCTATTGAACAGAAAGAAGACGTCAAGCTGACAGGGATAGGAGGCAGCAAAAAGATTCCTCAAGGCTGGCTGGGTGGGCGGAAGTGGCAGATGAGTCTCAGTGTGGGGAAGTGTGAGGAAATGCATCGTGGGGAAAAGCAGTTATCACACAATTCTCTCCCAGCTATCAGAGGCATGACACAGAAAACATCACTTCAATTCAGCAATCACTATTATCTGCACATATAAATATTAATACCCAATATAGTAATGTTTTAAAATTTACCAAAAATAACTGTGTGTAAATAAGTATATGCATATTTGTGCGTAGTACATACTTTAATTCCATGATATCTTACGCCTTCACGATAGAGGAATCATATGTGAGGATTATACTGTGTATTGTTACATGTTATTTAAGATGAAGCACATAAATATTCTTCTTGTTCTGAAGAAACAAATAATGTAAAAAGTAAGTCATAGAAAAAAATCCTGATAGAATAGTGTCGCTTGCCATGATTTAAATAAAATGCTGTCTTCTACTCAGCACCAGAAATTAATTTAGATAGTGAACAGTGAATTGAGCCAATACTCTGTAAGATGGGCCTTCATGGGAGATTTCTTGAAACATTGCAAATAGAACTTTCATATGACACAGCAATTCCACTCCTGGACATCCACTTCTCCTCCCCCCAAAAAATATAGAAACTTTAATCTAAAAGGATTTATGTGCATGTTCTGGTATGATGTTCATCATACCATTGTTCACAGAGCCTAGATCTGGAAACAGCCCAACTGCCCAAGAACAGATGAATGGGTAAAAAAATTGTGGCCTATACACACAACACACGCTACTCAGCAATGACAAAAGACGAAAGCTTGCAATTTGCTCCTACTTGGATAGACTTGAAGGGTATCATTACAAGTGAAGTGATTCAGGAAGTAAAAGCCAAATACAAGATGATCATGCTTATATGCTGACTGTAAAGGAACAGGGAACAGTATGGTACAATGCCTAATTGAAACAGACCTTAAGACAAGATCAATAAAATTGGAAACTGAGGGGGGCTGGAGTGATAGCACAGAGGGTAGGGCATTTGCCTTGCACGCGGCCGACCCGGGTTCGAATCCCAGCATCCCATATGGTCCCCTGAGCACAGCCAGGAGTAATTCCTGAGGCAGAGCCAGGACTAACCCCTGTGCATCGCCAGGAGTGACCCAAAAAGAAAAAAACAAAACAAAACAAAACAAAAAACCTGGAAACTGAGTCAACTAATGAGAAAAGAGGTGGGGGAACCATGGAATTACAATGAGGAAACTTGATACTTTGTTGGAGGAATTGGTGTAGTAGTCATTAACTATAAAGCAGTGCCTTTAAACACTTTTATAAACAAGATATTTAAAAAGAAATATGACAGGCCAATGAAACTCAGTATTCCATGGACTTAAGATCCATGCTTGGCACCTTTCTTGCAGGCCTGAGGACATAAATTTGCTCCATTTGGGGCCCCACATGTCAGTTAAGAGCCTCAACGCACTGCCATTTGTATGTAGTCACTGGTGCTGAAACCAAGTGAGGAATCTGCAGCAGGTTGCAGTTAACCATGTGCAAGCCTTGAAACTAAAGTTTGAGACACCCAAGCATTGCGAGAATAACAACAAAGGAACAAAAAGGGAAAAGCTTAAAATTATTGGGTCAGGAGTGATTCCTGAGTGCATGAGCCAGGAGTAACCCCTGTGCATCGCCGGGTGTGACCCAAAAAGCAAAAAACAAACAAACAAACAAACAAACAAACAAACAAATAAAATTATTGGGTCAGGACAGATGGTGCAAAAAGGTGCTTACTTTGCATGCAGTCGACCTGGTTTTGATCCTTAGCCCTGGATAGCCCCCTTAGCGAAGAGGAGAGATCCCTGCACAGAACCACGAGTAATCCCTGTGCAATACTGAGTATGATCCAAAATCTCCCCCCAAAATTATTGACTAATTTAATTATAAAAACAAACGCTATTGAAAGCACTGAATATTCTATTAGATGGTTCATTTTGATGACTTTATTGTCCTGTGCAGATCTGCTGCTCTTAACTGAAAAAAGAAAAAAGAGTATTTTAGCTTTATCTGTTTCTTTTAATAACTTTATTTTTCATTGGTGTTAATTTCCAAGTAGGAAAATATCAATTTTGCAACCTATACACAGCAAGTTTAAGGAAGAGGACAGATGAAAAATGTAATTTAACTATTCGTTTAGTCAACTTTGAACTGCATAAAACACAATCAGCAATGATAAAGAAGCTCTAGCACCAACATTCCTGGACAGCGGTCATAATGCTCCACATTTTGACACTGAATACATCTTGTGGATCAGTTTGTCCTAACCCTTAACACAGTCTTTGATTTTTCAACCATGATTCCATCTACCTTCTGCACGTAACTTTAACTAGGATTTTTCTAGTTTCCATTTGTCTGTATGACATGGTCCCAATGACCCTGTAGCATTTTTCACTCTTATTGACAAATGTGACTCAATCACATACGTTTAGAGGAGTTGCTTATACAAGTGAGACAAGTGCAGAATATTTCCATTTCTTAAGTTTTTTCTCTGAATTTAATCATGCAACCCAATTTATGTTTTACTGGAGGCCAGCTTAATCATGTGCATTAATGATTTGGCACACTTATGATATAATTTAAGGCAAACATTTGTTTCTAGAATATGGAGCCAAACAATTTGGAAACAAATATTCTTCTTAATAGTAAGGATAGACTACATCTTAACTGTACTCTTCTTGTATTATGACTAGGATATAACTAATCTGGAGTATATTTTATGAAGAGAATGTGCCATTCCAAAAGAGAATTATTTCCATCTAACAATAGATTTTAGGGTATAATATGAATGTGCTTTTCCATAACTTTCTATTTGGTTAGTTTTCATAATATTACATATTCAAAATGAATTTGTAGATGAACTTTGTATATGTTCTTCCTGAACATGTCTATTTTTTCGTAAAGATACATTAGTTCAGTAGTATATCATTCAATACGTGGCAGACTTTATCTGCATGTTAAATGTTTCTTAAAATTGGAATTTGAGTTTAATGTTTTGCTTGACTACCTTGATTTAAGGAGGAAAGCAATTCTATTATCTATACTTGATGACTAGAAAAGATGAGAGGCACATTTTTGGTAAAAAATATATGAAACACCACTGGGTGCTTGGGGGTTCGTGGAAGTACTTGGGGAATAAGCAGTGCTGGGTACTGAACCCATGCTTTTTGATGCATGCAAATCATGTGCTTAGCCCATTGAGGTAAATCTCTTTCTCTGGAGCAAAGAACAATAAAAATGGTCAATTCTAAATATCTACATTATTGAGTGATGTTAGTAGTAGGAAGTAGGAAATAGTAGTGGTAGGAAGAGTCCTTAGATTTTACCTAATCAAAACTATTCAGACTTTTAATTTATTTTTTCATTTTGGGTTTTAGGGCCCTTACCTGACAATACTCAGTCATAATCACTCCTGGTGATGCTGAGAACTGAATCTGGTCACTAAAAGCAAGTTCCATAACCCTTTCTCTATCTCTCTAGCCTCCAAACTCTTCAGACTTAAGGAAAATAAATAGCTGCCCTAAGAGACAAAAATAATTTATGATAGAAATGGAGATACTGGGTCAGAAAGCCTTTCTCTGCTTGTGATTGCTTCCTGGCACCAAATAGTTTTTTTGAGATCATCTATTAGAACTGTGTAGGGTTACTCTCTCTCCTTTCTTGAACATGTCTTTTCAGACTAAACTGGTTTTGTGTGTCCAAATGTAGAAGAGCACGTTCTCTTTAAGTCACAGATGCAAATCTGTATGGTGAGAGCCCTCTTAGTGAGGCTTTAGATCAAGACACAAGACACTTTTTGTGTCTTCCCATGGTGGAAGGAGCTGGGAGCACTCTATAAGATCTTTTATAGGAGGTTTTCTGGTCACTGTTGTTGTTGAGTCCATTACATGATGGACTCATAATGCACGAGTCCATCACTTGCAAGGCCAGCACCTGAAACACCTTACTATCTCTCCAGTTCCTATAGGAACTTTAATAAGATTACTGATCCCATTCTTGAGGATCTTATTCAATCTTAACTTCTCTTACAGTCCTCAATTTCTTTTATCATAACAAGAGAGTTTAGGTTTTCAACATAGCAATTATTTTTGAGAGGCGGACACAAATGTTTTCTACCATTCTCATCAGATATGTTGCTCCTTCTCTTTTTAATATCTGTGACAAATAATGCCTTTCATTTGGCCTAAAGTTACAACTTACCTTTTCATCTGATTTCTAATTTTTTTCTTTACAGCTAAAGGCCTCCGGGTCTCAACAGTTACTGTTGTTTATCAGTTGCTCATTTCCAGGGGGTGGGACAGGCCATATTCCTCTGCTATCTCACCCAGTCTCTTTGCTTTGCAGGCCTGCTTTGGGAATCCTGAACTAACAACAGAGAATGGAAGAGTGAGAGTCAGCCAGGGGATGTCTTCGTCCTGACTCAGGATGTTCTAAAGTGAATGGCTAGCTAGGGCAATATTTCACCGGATTATTTTTTTCCCCTTAAAATATGCAGCTTTGCATTTCTTTCCTCTCATGCATTAGTTCTGCCACATTAAACAATTCTAAACCACTTGAATATTTTGACTTTAAAATATGTCTGGAGGTAATAAAGCTAAGGAAATATATTTACACATTAGAAAAATCTCATCTATGTTGGTTCTGCGTAAGGTCCATTTGAGGGTACCTACCCTACAGCTGTTTTTGTTTTTAATAGAAAAGAGCTAATAATTTGTGCAACAGTCATAAAACAGTGGAGGATTTATAAATAAACAAAAAATGTGATTCTGCTATCTGAAAAATATTTCAGTGATAGTAAAAAGCATATTGATAGAGTGCATCAATAATTTACAAGAAAAAATACTTTATATATTTTTTACTTTGATGTTGCAAGTTTCATTAAATTGACAATACAATGATAAATTCAAAGTTAATTATCCCTTAAAAATAATACACTAAGTTTTGCTGGATATCTCACACCTGTATTATCCAACAAAACAAAACACATGGATGTGATTTCTTTTGAGTGTGTGTGTGTGTGTGTGTGTGTTTGTGTGTTTGTGTTGGGCAGTGGGTGGAGTTGGGTCATATCCAGCTACCTCCTAACTGCTCTCAGGAATCAGTCCTGGCAAAGCTCAGGAGGTCATATGCAGTGCCAGGCATCGAACACAGCTTGGCCACATGCAATGCAAGGGTCTTCCTTACTCTACTTTTGGGCCCATATGATTGTGATTTCTAAACATTGAAAACTTTCTCTCTATAAAATATATTTTAATGTCAGTGATCAGTAATTCATTGCTGATATCAACTATAAAGAAGTTTAAATTATGTACTGTCAGTGAAATAAAGTCTAGAGTAGGGATTTAAGAGTTCTCCTAGTCCTACCAGAAGAATCTGGAAAATAGGGTCTTCAATTATAAATGCTTTTCAAGGAAGTAGAATTAGAGTTCATGATTTTGAAAAGTAACTGGGGTGGAGAAAAAATTTATTTGTGAACTAGCAAATGAAATTTCATGATGTCTCCCCAAATCCTAGACCTCTAGGAGCTTTTATATTCCTTAAATACTTTTGTTTTGGACTATAAAAGTGACTTGGATAATGTTGAGACTGCACTCCTTTAAAGAGTTTTCTTGTAAGGCAATCATGAAGAGATTTTCCATGTGCAGTTAAGATCCCAAGTCAATTGAGACCTTTTGTCAGGTTTTCATTTATAGTATGTCTTGCTCAATAATAGTTAAGTATATAATATGTATACTTAGCAATATGTATACAGAGAGTCTCTTGCCCTCACGCCTGGCTGCCTTCCCTGGGGCCCCTCAGAGGGGATGGGCTCCAGCTTCCCTCCCTGCTCCGAGCAGAGCCGAAGACCACCGGAACCTAGCCAAAGCCATGCTCAAGGCCCCTCTCCACATGTTCGGACAGGCCTCACACATAAAGGTAATGGCAGAGGAACCCAGGTGTGTGTAATCCCATCAACGGCCAACATCCAGAGACTTAAAAGCAAGCTCCCAGAAGTGGCCTCGCGATATCTTATAACCTGCTTTTCCCTCTGGGAGAAACTAGCAAGCTACTGAGAACTTCCTGCCCACATGGGACAGCCTGGCAAGCTTCCCATGGTGTATCCATATGCCAATGCCAGTAACCAGCTGAATCTCATTCCTCTGACCCTGAAGGAGCCTCCAATGTGGCATCATTGGGATGGCGGAGAAGAGAGAGGCTTCTAAAATCTCAGGGATAGGACGAATGTAGAGGTTACTAAGACCTCTCAAGCAACTCGACAATCAACAGGATTTCGTGATTCGTGATACATTATGTATATACTTTCTGAAAAATGAATTAGGTAGTTTTGATGTCGGTGGGCCCCACGGGTGAGTTATGTGAAGCGAGGAGGAGGAGAAAGACGGTCACTTTCTCCCGATCTGCCTCTGCCACCTGGGACCCAGGGTTAGTGGGTTCTTGACTCGCCTTGCAGAAAGGACTTTCAGGAGTAGACAGACAGTGAATTAATAAATTTTATTTGGAGGATTTTTAAGGTGTGGAGGGGGACAGAGTCCCTACACACATCCTAGCATTAGACACAAAAGCATTAAAGTACACATCTCAAGAGGGGAAAGGTGGGAGACACATGTGCTCAGGCGCCACATGTGCTCGGCCGCATGGGCACAAGCAGCACACGGGCTCTGGCAGCATATGCATGCCCTTCCTTTGTTCAAATTGGCTTTTATAGGGTTTCTCCAACGCCCCCACGTGGGGCTTCTTCCCAGCTAACCGTTGCTAAGAAGGTTACCAGGGAGGTTGGGAGTGGTGACGATCTTCTTTGGGCTTAATTAATCAGATTAAGGGACAGGTCAGAGAGTCTGAGGAACTTCATGGGGAGGGATTCAACCTCCTCAGGGTCTGCTGAAGATCTTATCAGGTCTGTTTTCTGTATCCACAGAGTGGATCAGTTTTAGGATTTTCCTCCCAGAAGTTCTATTGACCTAAGTTTCGTTGCCGAGGGCCTTTCCCTATCTACCTGCCTACATCATATTCATCATTGAGTGAACATTGGCATATATTTACACAAACTTCAAATATCACCTACCATACTCCTAAGTGATATGATATGGATGTTATCTATCATTAATTGAAAAAAAAGCAGAAACATCATATATTGTGTGCTTACAAATTAATCAGGTCAGACACCTCCTATACTCCTATACCCCCAAGAGGACATTATTCCCCTCTGGGCTTAAAGAAGCGAGTATAATTGACAGAAAGTAAATACTGAGGGAGTCTGTGAGTAGATCTTTTCTCAGTCAATTTTTTTTTTTTTTGCCTTTTGGGTCACACCTGGAGATGCACAGGGGTTACTCCTGGCTCATGCATTCAGGAATTACCCCTTGCGGTGCTCAGGGGACCACATAGGATGCTGGGAATCGAAGCCGGGTCAGCCGCATGCAAGGCAAACGCCCTACCCGCTGTGCTATTGCTCCAGCCCTCTCAGTCAGTCAATTTTTTAATGACAGAGAAACTGGCATCCACTCATTTGAGATCTGGAAAGAGCCTAGCCATCATACCCATAGTTTTGACACACAGAAATGGAGAGATCATAAATGCCAATCATTGAATTTGTGGCTGTTTAATAGACAGCAATAGAAGATTCGAGTAATTACTCTTGTTCAAAATGTTACACACACACACACACACACACACACACACACACACACACACACACCTAAAAATACCCTAGGGCAACATTCTCCACAGAATGCCTTAGTAAGAAGTAGGAGGCAGGTACTAAGGGGTTCTGTCAGTCAAATCCTACAAGGATTAAACTCTTTACTTTAGGAACTGAGCAGGCTGCTTGCCCAGAAAAGAAGTGATAAGAGTATAATACATATGCACACACAGGTGTGTCATCAGGCTCCAGCTCTGGAAGGGACTTCAAAGTTCTTTTTGTTTTGCTAATTTATGCATGGACTCAAGGTGGAACTGAAAAACTGGGAGAGTTCTTAGCAGTATCTAAGTCACTGTAAGATCCTGCCCTATGAATGTGCAATTCCTTTTATAGTTGGATTCCCATGCCATCTTATTAGGGTTCAAAGAACAAGATAAGAAATTATTTAGTATTCTTTGTATCATAGTTGCTTTTTTTTTTGATAAGTCGGTATTAACTCTCAGACACATTTGCAAGCTGAAGAAAAATGGATTTTTTTAACAATGCATTGAATAAACATCTTCTGCTTGAATATCTCCTATACTTCACTGACTTCAATACAGTGGAAGTTTATTGACGTATGTACTGCAAGCTATGTTTGAATGATTGCTTCATATATTATGCTATGCTACATTACATCGTGTTCCTTTTCTGCTTTCATAGCCCAAAGACTTATTGGAATCAGTTGTTTCAGACTCATAAAATATACATGACTTTGAAAAAAAAAGTACCAAGAATTCACCAGTCTTTTGAAACTGCATCCTTGATTATTTGTTGAAATTCATTTCATTTTCTATCATTATCGCCGTGCATGCTAAATCCTACCATAGAGTATAAACCTACAATCTGCTCAGTGAGGCAGTTTGTAATAAGCTAGCATGAAACAACATTTTCAGTGTTATGGTTTGTTGGCTTTAAAAAAAAAAGTGAGCACCCATAAAACAGAAAGTTTGTTTCAAAGTGTGAATTCTAAAATGAGCCTTTTTCAAAAACAATTCCATCTAAAACTTAATTAAACTGTCCTATCTTTATCAATAAACTATCTACGTTACACACAGTAGACATTTTTTAACAGGAAGATTTATGAATCTAGTGAAGCAGTACGGATGTGGAGAAAGTGCAAAGAAATCAGATGTTGGTATTCAAGTTTGGACTATGTCCCATTATACTCTGGCCTAACCCTATACTCTGCCCTCTTTGCCATGTTGGAATCCATGTACATGGACCTCAAGATGGATCTGTACTTCTACATCTTTTCAGCTGAGATTGCTAGGTGGTGGGCAAGGACCAGAGAATAGGATTGAAGGATGGATGGTGAGGCAGTTTTTCTTCCTGTCAGGCCACTATAGATTGATTGCTTCATCAGGAAGGATCATAACTCTTCTGAGGTACTATAAGGTACTCTCCTTAGCTTTTAGTATTCATTTTAAGATGGTAAGACTTCTCACTATAGTTTTGCATCATACTATTTTGCCTCACACCCACTTGTACTGTTATAAAGAGTATTGTTGTAAAATCTGCTTAATGGATCATCATTAAGGGTGAATGTGTCAATTCTTTTTTTGCAGGGACTCATGATGGTATTCTTCTTGTTCTTGGGTGTGTCATTTATGACCCCTAAATGTATATCCTTATTTTTTTTCTTATGAAAACAAGAGTGAATATTCTTGTTTCACATCTTTATGACTCTGTAGGGAGTAAAAAAAAATATGTAACTAAATGCTTTTAAAGGTTTAACGTTTACATTTTTCACATGTATGCCAATGACTTTGCACTATATGTTCAAAAGTATGCGAGAGAGCACAACAATAAATTAAGCATAACATCTGCAAACTATTAGCTATAATAGAAATACTGGTGAAAACCAATATGAATACTAGCAAGATGCTATGCAAGTTTAGTATGCCTCAATTTGGAGGGGATGAATGGTGAAAACTCTGGTAAAAGATGCCAAATGAATCAGCTTTCAAATAGTATATATTATCTGCAAAGGATTTGGGGGGATTGGCTTCCTAATCTAGAGTCCAAGAATCATGAGCAAGATCAGGGGCTTTGACTGGCCTTACAGCTTCCTCAGGTTCAAAGTGTTCAAGAGACTTCTGCATATGTCAGATTTCAAAGCCACTCCATAATAGAAATTTCCATCCTTCTAATTCAGCAGTAGCTTCTCAAAGCGTGGTCCTAAGACCAGGAGTGACAACATCCTTTAGAAGTTGGTATGAATGCAAACCTTCAGCCCCACCCCTCGCCTGTTCAATAAGAATCCTTAGGGTTGGGGGTGCCACAATCCTTAAACAAGCTCTCTAGGTTATTGACTCCACACTGAGGTTGAACCCTTGTTATAGCTGTGAAAGTATTTTCAGAAATTGGGGATGGAACCACCACAGGGAGGCCTCTGAGCAGTTTCCCTTACCACAGATGACAGCATGTCACCCTGCTTCTTTCTCAAATGCCAACAGCTGGGCCCAATGCCTATAGGATTCCAGCTTTATTAAAATCCACAAATGGTAGGAGAAACTTAAATTACTTTTTCTAAACTTTCGAGTTTTGAAAACAGTAGTCCCAAGTATTGCTTATTTTGTTTGTTTTTGTTTAGCGGCCACATCTGGCAGTGCCCAGAGACTGTTCCTATCTCAGTGCTCCAGGGTTCCTCCTGGTTATACTTGGAACACTGTAACTGTATACTATGTGAGGGGTTGAACCCAGACCTCCTGCAAGCAAAACGTGTATATGAGACCTTTGACTTATCTCTTTAACCCTATACTTTATATGCAATTATGTTGGGATATTGAACATAGAGGTCAACTCAGGAAACCAGCATAAAAACCCAATTTGTTTGTATTCATGCTATGTGATCTTAAAGTCTCATAACCATGTATAACATCAGCTTTCTACTTTAAATTTGGAATAGCAACATCTATTTTGCAGGATGTCTAGAGGATAAAGTAGGCTACTACTAATTAACTAGGAAATCACTGTGTCCCTTCTGCTTTCATTAACTCCTAGCCACTGTTAAGTGCTCAGTGCAAGGTAAAGTCTCACAGACATTATCTTCTTCTGCTAGTCTAGATTGAATTTTTTTTTTATCATATGTTGATATAGTTTCATGAGCCACCTGCTTTCACCCCATAGGTGGATTTCTATTTCATCTATTTTGGAGATAACTTAATGTCTGGTAAATAATATGCCTTAAAATTAGAAAGAAAACATGTTTTCTACATTTAATGCATAGCAACATGAACTCAGTAAGTTATTTTTTAATGAATGCATAAGAAGTCCTTGAGAGCAATGACCAAAACCTTCTAAAAAAATCACATGAACAAAAAAACCAAAATATAATCATGAAGAGTTCTTGAATCTTTCAAAGTAAACCTATCTGAGCATCTAAATGAATAAGAAAATGCTCTATGTCTCTTTCCTTATGGGATTTCAAAAAAGTAAAACATGAAGATGAGAGCTTTGGCCTTTAAATACTGCTTCAACCAGCCAAGCTCTCGTGCTGTAATTTAATCATATTGTCCTGTGTTTTATCCTTAAGTCTCCATTTCGGTACCACCTGGGGTGCCTTGCCTATTTCTGACTTTAACTCTGGCAATATTGCACCTGTTCTGCCACCTGCCCCCTCTGCAGGTTTACTGTTATCTAGTCCTAAATCTTGAGACAGCCTTCATTTGGATCATTCTGTTTTATCCTTGGCTAGGAAACTGTCAACCAGACTGCCTTCCTTCCTTCCTTCCTTCCTTCCTTCCTTCCTTCCTTCCTTCCTTCCTTCCTTCCTTCCTTCCTTCCTTCCTTCCTTCCTTCCTTCCTTCCTTCCTTCCCTCCTTCCTTCCCTCCTTCCTTCCTTCACTTTTTTTTGTTGCCTTCTTCTCTCCCTCCCTTTTACTCTCCATCCTTTCTTTTCCTTCCTTCCTTCCTTCCTTCCTTCCTTCCTTCCTTCCTTCCTTCCTTCCTTCCTTCCTTCCTTCCTTCCTTCCTTCCTTCTTTCCTTCTTACCTTCCCCTTTCTTTCTTTCTTTCTTTCTTTCTTTCTTTCTTTCTTTCTTTCTTTCTTTCTTTCTTTCTTTCTTTCTTTCTTTCTTTCTTTCTCTCTCTTTCTTTCCCTTTTTCTTTCTCTTTGTATCACTCTCCTTTTTTTCTTCCTTGTTTTCTATTTCAATATAAATATTCTATATTACTATTAATCTATCTACAGTTTAATAAGAACTCACTATGTGGGGGGGAGCAAAGAGATAGTATAAAAATTAAGCTACATACCTTGTAGGTAGCTGACCCCACTTTGATCTCAGCCACCACATGGTTCCCAAACATTTTTGGGTGCAGCCCTGGAGTCTTCTTATCATCATAGAGGTGTCCCAGGGACTCCCTGCCACTGCAGAGTCCAAGCAGCAGTACACTCAATGCCCTAGAATTCTCCAAGAGGGGCATCTGGACCTACAGACCACCACTTGCCCACCATATAATAATTAAAAAAAAATCGGCTATGTGCAAATTTTTTACAGTCATTAGAAATGATGAGACTTCCAAATTGCCTTTTTATATATTGAGAGATACCAATCATCAATTCATTTGAGTATCTATTAGAAATTATAAAAAGATATTGGGATCATTTGAGTATAATTGACTCCAAAATGACAAATATAGAGCAGCTTTCCCAATGCTGGTGAAATTAGGGTGTGAAAGGAACTGAAAGAATACCAATCAATCTCAATATTGTGAACTTATGACTACAAGTCTTTGGTGCTTCCCAAGAATATACCAATGAATATGGTTTATACACATGCATGCAGGACTGGACATGCTTAGTGCCCAGCAGAGTAGTTTTAACAGTGGATTCCTTGACCATCAGCATCAGCACCACCAGAAACTTTCAGAAAGACTAAGTTGGGGTTCCAGCCCTGATAGATGAATCAGATTTTTTAAGTTGGGATCCAGCACCTACCTTTTGACAAGACCCCCTATTCCCACCACCACCACCACCAGGTGGTTCTGGTACATACCCATATGCATAGTCAGGCACAGCACAATATTGGCACTGTAGTGACATATAATTTACTAGGTGGGGTGAAAGTAATAAGCAGAAATCAATGTAACTTTGAGCCTATTTTGGTTGTGATCCCATGGTCATCAAACACTGACATTATTTGAGATGCTAGGTACTTGCAGGGAGTCCAATCCACAGCCATTAGTTATATGTCCTTTTCATGATGGGTCACTGGGTTCCTTGCATTTTCCCAGATGACACCAACTACCTATCAGTGTATAAAAACTTAGACACCCACCAAAGTGCAGTAGGCAAGGGAATCAGAACCCTCTATGACAGTTTCTACAGAATCCTAAAGCCATACTCATTTGAATTCCCGTACCACTTGCTCCTCCTAACTCCATGATGCGAGCCGAGAGGAGGTTTTCATCCCTTTTCTGTGCCTCATAACCTTCCCCATGGCTATAGTTAAGTATTTAGGCAAAACATCTTTCTCTCTACACACAATCTCTAGTCTCACACCTCTATCTTGGCCTTGGGAATTACTTGAATCAGGGAGGAGCAAGAAAAAGTGCATTGAGTTTCAGCATCAGGGACTGAGTCTCTAAACTTCAAATAAACAAACAAACAAAATAATTACTTGTCTGGAAAATGAGCCCATCCATGCTTTGAATTTCATCCTTCTTGTTACTTCTGTAGGAAGACTACTGGACCAATGCCCACCAGACGTACTTGGTTCCAAAACACAGCTCTTCACTTCATACTGTGAAAACTTGAGCAGTTTATTTAGTCACCTGAGTCAGGACTGGGTCACAGTTTTCTCACATGTGAAGTGTAGAAAATGGGTTTCAGCCCAGAGTTGGGTGCAAAGGAGAAACAGTTAACAGGGACTAAAACTTTTGTCCCTGTAACAGGAGTTCAGTAAACATGTCTTCTCGGTCCTTTGAACCTGCCTGGCCACTCTGTAAATGGGACACAGATTAGTCAAATAATACTCAACTATATTTTCTTGTGCTGCAAGCAGCTGGTTCTAATGGAACAAGAGACCCATCTGTTCCTCTATCTACCCATTTATCATTTGCCTCACCACCCAGCCTTTCATCCATCTTATAAGTATAAACTCGACATCTATAGGGTGTCTTAGGAAACTCAGGCGATAGATTTGGATGAAAAAAAATTCCTTCCCACTTTTTCCTCCTCCACTGAGACCTCACCCCATCCATAGTGCTGCTCCCCACTCTGTTGTTCTGTGAGAGACATGAGAGAATTCATCCCATCTCTCCCTGTGCTCAGTTCTTTGGATTGCTAATAAAAACTGAATTGATAATAATCAAATTTGAAGTCTTTGTCTATTTCCTTCATTTACCTATTAGAATTCAGTAAATTCTCCTCCACACACAGGTATACATGTATAGCATCTATAATAATGATCTGTATTAAGCAGACCTTCTATTTTATTGCTAAAACCTTGACTAATAAAACAAGAAGTGCAATTCTCCTGTGTATCCCTTCCCCAAGAAAAAGTCATTCTACTTGAGAAACAATCTAAGTATAAAAGTCTTTATCTTTCAATTTCTTTTCTAAGCCTTGCTTGTAATTACTTCCTATACTCTATGACAAAAATTCCTACTTCATATATATATATATATATATATATATATAATTTAGATAGCTTTAGTTAGCTTTATTTTAGCTATAGATAGCTTTAGTTTGACTTTAGGTCCAAAGTAGCACTGTAGCACTGGCGTAGCACTGTCATCCCATTGTTCATCTATTTGCTCAAGTGGGCATCAGTAACGTCTCCATTGTGAGACTTGTTGTTACTGTTTTTGGCATATTGAATAGCCATGGGTAGCTTGCCAGGCTCTGCTGTGTGAGCAGGATACTCTTGGTAGCTTGTCGGGCTCTCCGAGAGGGATGGAAGAATCAAACCCAGGTCGGCCATGTGCAAGGCAAACACCCTACCTGCTGTGCTATCGCTGTAGTCCAGGTCCAACGTACATACAATTTTAACAATTTTAGCAGTTTTGGTGTGTGTGTGTGTTTATCAGTGAAAGAGAGGGGAAGAGAGAGCTAGTTGGGGCCACACTTAGTGGCTCTGTGTTCAGGGAACAATTTGGTGCCAGAGATTGAACCCAGTCTTCCTGAATGCAAGCCATGTGCTCAGCCCATTGAGCTCTCTCTGACCTATATATTTTAATATTTTTAAGAAATAAATTTAATTGAAGGCAATTTTGTAAATAAGTTTTATTACATTTTAATTTTTAACGAGAATACATTTTTGAAATATATTATTTTTTAAGTAATTGCAAAGGCATAGATCAAGAATTTACAAAGATCTTTTTGTAAAACCTCGAAGTTGGAGCCATTTCAAAATGCTTCAAATGCCTGCAATGTCTGCCACAACCAAGCTCCCCGCCCCCACACTGCAGTGTTCATTAAAGTCTTAAATGAAATACTCAAACTCCTCGATCCCTGTAATCAGTGATCATTGAACCAGCAAATGGAATAACGGATCATTTGGAGAGCACTGAGTTTCATTTGTTTACAGCTTAAAACTATAAACCTTTCACAAGGAGGAAACACAGTTTCTTAGGGCACAAAATTCCTTATTGGAAACTTGTGAACAAGAGTTCCACAGAATAGTCACATTTTGGCTTTGTCTGCTCCAAATGATCACCTGATGCCGAGAATCGTTTTTTTTTCCTTAGCAGATGCTGGCTAATTCAAGATAGATCTTATGTTTACATCCCTCGACTACCCTCTGTGTGCCACCCACCAGAAATGTGTGCAGTGTCTGAATAGCCACCATGAATATGTACTTTCTGTTCTACCACCCCAAACTAGTTTTGCATTTTTCATCTGACTAGCTTTTACTTGGTCTCAAGGACAGTACTTCAGAAAGCCTCAGATATGCATTCTCTCAGGGCAATCTGACGGGGGACATTCTTTCCTCACCTCCCTGGTGTCTTTCCTACCCATAGTCAGCTTGTGTTATATCAGACTTTGCATTTAGGTCTACCCAATTAGATTAGAGCATTCATGAAATCGGGAAGTGGAAATTTTATTATTTTGCCTCTGGGCATTTTTTAAAAAATCATCAACAAATAAAAGAGATTTGAAATCCATAGGTGGTCGTATTCAAACTGATATTTTTAGCATGGATGAAGAAGACTCAAATTATGGGCAGAGAGAATGCTCAGCTTTTTATAGTATCGGTACTTACAGTAACATGATTCTGATCATGACTATATAATCTAAAAAACTTTCAGTGATCTATTAAACTAGTCTCGTAGTTACAGAAAGAGTGAGATGTGAAATAAGAAATTCCTCCATTATCTCAGGATACGAGATAATGGAGGAATTTCTGAGATCCAAATTGTCAGAAAGAGATCCAAGATCCAAGATCCAAGATCCAAGATCCAATTTCTGAGATCCAAGTCCCGGAGAAGGTCCTTTGTATTGGCCTGTCAATATACCATTATATCCCAGTGTAGATCTTGAAAACTCCTGGTATTTCATAAAAGGGAGAAATATTTATAATAAGTTAAATAAGTGCATAACTAAATAAAATAAGAATCACACCAGGTATTAAGAATGGATGCTCCATACAACTCATCCTCTTAACAACTTATTTCAATCAATATTACTCTGCCACCTTACTGATAACTCCATCTCTCTCCTCCATATTTCAAACATTTGCATGATTAAAAAGAATTCACACTTAACTCAATTTTCCATGAACATGGAAATGTCCCAAGCAGTATGTATATACTAACTTAATTTAATAACTATATATTAAACTTATCAAATAATCATCATCACTATGGTCATTATCATGTCATTAATGAGGAAACTATAGCACAGAGAGGTTTAGATGGTGCATTTGAAACCACAGGTAATAAGTTTGCAGAGACATAATTTAAACATAAGTAACCCAAGTTGAGGGGTGGTATTCTCTGCAAATCATCATATTCTATTGATGAAATTCTGTTTTACATCCTTCCATCCTTTACCAAAATTCTTGAAAGAATCCTTTTTTGAAGCTTTCATTTCTCATCTCTATTTATTTGGCATTTCCCCACAATTCAGTTACTGTTTCATTTTTTTCTCCAGTTTTCTATGATGTTTGACCCAATATAGTTTATTAACCAACCACCTTGTATAACCATCTTCGTTTCTGACAGACAATGCACACTCAACATTCCAGAAATTAAGAGTGACATTTTTCTCTTACTACCTGTTGTTTCTCGGTTCATCTCTGGCAATGATAGGGCTGTACATCTATTTCCACCACCTATATATCTGGGCATTCTGCGTACTTAATTTCACCCATGATATGAATATTGCTAAAGCATTTTAAGTTTACAGATGTCATTTTAATCTTCAACTTCAATTTTTATTTTCAGCCTCTGCATTAATAAAGACTAATAATCTGAAGTTCGCTCCCAAATGAGTTTTGATTTTCTGACCCATAATTTTCTACCAGAGACTTTAATTCTACTGTTTTCCCCAGGAGAGCTAAAGAAGACATTGAGCTCTTCCAGATGTGCACCAAAGGGATAAGCATGGTGATCTTTTAACTGCACCTTTCTTCCTAAAGGTCACGTGGCATAATTGAAAACACACTCCCCTAGTCCTCAGAGAACTGGATTCTAGCCCTACTTTGTTGCTCTGACCAGCTGGGATAAATCCTATGACCATCTGATCTAGCTGATCTTTAGTTACCTTCTGTTAATTGCTGGCATGAACTCTCCTGAATGCCTCACCATGGGTTTCGGCTAAGGGCACTGTGTATTTAAGAGCTCTAGTCACAAGATGCTGCTTACCCCCTTGACAAAAGGCTGCAGATGCTGTCACAATTTCCTGGGCAGTCATCACTATCAGATTCAAGTGACAACGGCATGGACACATGGCAGATGAGCTGATCTTTTCCTCCTGTCCTTCTAATGATTCAGGGAAGAGGGCATCCACAGAATGCACATAAAATTTTTTGAGTCCTTTCCTCTGCTGCTTAAAGACCTGTGCTTTTCCTGCCTCTCTGCAGCCTCTCATGTACTTATTGCACACAACCATTAATGATTGGAGGGAATGCAAGTTTCTGCCTCTAGGAATCACTCTACAGGTGAGGTCTTCAATCCCTTGATTTCCATACTTTTCATTTCTATGGGGTCCCATTTTGCACAAAAGTTTTTAGACCATCTAAGAGTAAGTCATTTCCGTGAACTATGTTTTCCTCATAGCTTGTGTGCTTTGAAGAATTAGCCTCCATATGAGAGTTTTAAGATGAAGGATCTTAGTAGCAAGGCTATGTATGTTTAGATGAAAGCCAGAATCTGTGATGGAGTGTGTTCTTAAAAAGAGAGACATCAAAAAGCTTTCTGTTATAGTTCCCTCCATGAGGACACACCAAAGAAAGACCATGTGAATACATTCAAAGATGAGGACACTTACCAGCTAAATGAGAGCTTTTATCAAAATTTTACCATATTGGCACCCTGACCTTAAAGTTTCTGCTTCAATAATTGTGAGAAAATATTTTTAAGCAGTCTAGTTTATGCTTTTTTGAAAGTAAATATTGACCAAAACTGTCACCATCCCCTTAGTACCAGATATCACCTGTGCACAGGACTGCATTGTGGGGTCAAGGACTTGACTTATAAGAAAGTACACCTTGAATGTTTAAAGTTGTTGATTTGATAACCCATATATAAAGTAAAAAAAAGACCTAAAGCAATATCATAAACAATCAGAGACCACAGATAGCTCAGTTGAAGTTCCTATAGCCTTGTGTTTCTGAAAAGATAGACTTTTATTTGCAACAATTTTTAGTGTCTTCTTTCTGTTGGCCACTGTGTCAGGTATTAAAGATATCAAGACCAATACTAAAATCAGAGTTCCTAACTCATGGGATTCGTAGAAAATATATATGCATAATAGGAAGTAAAAAATAACCCATTGAATATCAGATATTATGGGAGATAAATGTCAGATTTATGGGAGATAAATGTCAGGTCTGTAGACCTTTGTCATGATTTCAAGGGGGAAGAATTCAAGCATTTTAGCAAAGCAAAAGTTAAGGAACACAGTCTCTAAGATAGTCGCTCATTTTTTGGAGCAATTGAAAGGCTAGAGGGGATCTCCAAAGCACTTTCACTTTTGATAATTCACCAGAAGAACTTACAAAATTCAGAGAGCTATTAGGTCCACATGAAATGGTGAAGATTCAAATTAAAATCAGCCAAAAGAAAAGTTACATAGGGCAGAGTAAAATTTTCAAATGCATATTTCCCTGTGTCCCCTTCCCTTTGAAATCCTGGAATTGATGTGTGACAATATGCAAGGATTATCAATGAAGGAACTAACTAAGATTCTCTGTCCAGAGTCCTTCGTGGAGCTTCACTAAACTGACATACTGACTACCCCTATGGTTGAACTAAATTTCCAGGTCAGCTTAAAGTTCACAAGTCAAGAGAAAGTCTCATGATCCAAAATCCCACATTTAATCATAGTTTTTGTGGGAGTGGGGTTGGAAGGAGGGGGTTGCTCACTGCTACCCAAGACTGCCCCATTCTCAAACCACCCTCCTTCCAAATCAATGATATTCTTATAGAAGATAAAAGAGATAATCTTCTAGAAGGTTAAAAAAAAGGCTAAACTTATTTAGGAATAAGGCTAAATTATTTCCAGGGACATTGTAGGAGTATGTAGCAACAGAATTCTAGGGAAGTTAGACAGGGCCCTGAGAAGCTACAGTCATGGAAAAGATGTTACATTCAAGCAAGTATTTTTTATCATTATTATTATCACTTTAGAAATGCACTTCAATAGGATCCCGACCAGCCACTTCTTTTCTGTGGGCCTCAGTTTTTTCCTCTATGAAATGAAGAGCATAATTCTATGTTATACGGGGTGGTTATTTAGAAGCAGATTTTTATTTTTTTTATTTTTTTTATTTTTTTGGTTTTTGGGTCACACCTGGCGATGCACAGGGGTTACTCCTGGCTCTGCACTCAGGAATCACCCCTGGCGATGTTCAGGGGACCATATGGGATGCTGGGATTTGAACCCGGGTCGGCCGCGTGCAAGGCAAACGCCCTACCCGCTATGCTATCACTCCAGCCCGAGAAGCAGATTTTTAAACAACTACCATAGTCTTTAGCATTAAGCAGATGATCAATAAGTGACTTTTCCCCCTTCCCTTCCATTTCTTTCTTTCTTACTAACAAAAGTGACTACTGAAACCACCAACACCTCGCCTCCTCCAAGCATCCATTTCTGCCTCCAGCAGAACAAATATCAGAGGAGAAATCCCCGTTATTTTAAATACACTCAGAGATACTTTTTCAAAGATCTACTCTCCAATGCTCTGCTAGTCAACAGCTGTGAGTCAAAAGGAACTATCACAAGGGTGTGATTTCCATGGCAACTGCCATGGTTACAGGGGAGCACAGAGGGAATGGGGAGACAGCTTCTTGTTCACTCTCTTCTCCTATTAAAAATGCCAAGGGTATTTCAAGGGTCATTCAACAACACCCTCCAGAGAGAGGATTCATTTCTTTAACTGAAAAGATCCTAGTGATGGTGCTGAACAACGTGGTGAAGGCTCTGAAAGACCCTGGTCTCACAAGTTGTTAGAAAATCAATAATAAAGTGGATCACTTTATGGGTGATAGTTTTACCACTGAATCACCGGATCTGGATGACCAACTACCAAAAATGCTGAAAGTATTTGGGAGGAGGGAGCGTGGGAGAGGAATGGGGTATGGAGGTGGGAATGCTTTTGATGAGTTGGAACTATGATTCAATTGACTTTTAATTGACTTTTAAGACTCATCCTACCCTGAGTCAAGAATAGTAATTTTTAGGCACCTATGTAAGCCAGTAGTAGGATGAATTAAATGGTCCAGATGAAGATTTTGAAAGAAACAATCTTAATTCCCAGAAGCCAAGTCTCACTTGGACACAGAATGAAACTATTTAATAATTGAGTATACACTGAGAGAGAGAGAGAGAGAGAGAGAGAGAGAATATTTAAGACTAGAGAAGTGGTCTCTGCTGAGAACTGGAGAACTCGCTGAACATGATAGTAGTCGCCTACTACATAGCATGCACTGTGTGAGCAGGGGCTTACCACTAATTCCACACAGATCCAACTCATTACTGTTACAGCTTAAGATTTCAGGATCTAGGCTCTGCTTACTCTTCTTGAAGCAGAATGCCCTCTCTTACTTCCTGATTGATACAGCATGTGATTTTCATTTTGTCTTAAATGAAATTGGTACCTGGAAGCAACAATACATCTTCTGTTCTCTCAACTTTTATTTAGGTATTGTGATGTATAATACCGTTCATAATAGAGTTTCAGGCTCGATGTTCCAACATCACAGTGACCATCAGGGTGTCAGTGTCCCTCCACCTATGACCAGTATAGTCTTCGTCCATGCAATGCCATGTCTTCTCAGTTGGCAGCTTAAGCATCAGCTCCTTTACGAAGTTTGGCCCATTTCTCAGGTCAGCTGGAGGGCTCTGTCTCTACACAGGGGCTTTGAACCTGCTTTCTCCATTCTGTAAGAGGCCTCTACCAATAATAATTCAGAGTCACCATCCAGAGCATTCCCTAAAGGTTGTCCTGTTGTTCTTGATTTTGCTTCTGTTCAAGTGCTCAGTACTATCTACCAGGAGAGCAGTTAATGGAATGGCTTTAATTATGCTATAAACCAGGAGTACTGATAACAAATTGGGATGCTTTGTTTATTTATTCTTTGCCTGAAGTGACTGACAGACACCTAATAAGAAAAAAATCATTTGTTGGAAGATAAAGAAATTCAAAAAGAATTTGTGTTGAATAAGTTTATGTTGTATGAATAATTCAATCTTATCCAAAAAAGATACATTTTATAGCTCTTTATATAAAGGCTATTTTATTTTGGTTATATTCTCATTGTATTTTCTATGCCACTGTAACAAAGTACCAAGAGTGGTATATTAAGATAGCAGAATTCTCTTTTTGTCTGTCTGTCTGACTCTGCCTGCCTGCCTGCCTGCTTGTCTGCCTGTCACTGTCTGTCTTTGTCTCTGTCTCTACCTCGGTCTCTGTCTCTGTCTCTCTCTCTCTGCTGGAAATCAGAAGCTCAGATCAAAGCATTGACAGGGTGTGCTCTCTTTATGGTCTCTTGAGGGATGCATCTTTCTCCGTCTCAGCTCCTAGTAGCCCAGGACTTTCCTTAGTTTCTAGATGCTCCATGACTTATTTCTCCTTTCTGCCTGTATTTACATTTCACATTCCCTTTATGCATGGTTGTGTCAATTCTCTCTCCCCCCACCTCTCCCCCTTTCTCTCTCCCTCTCTCTTTCCCTCTCCCCACCCCTCTCCCTTATACAAATATGTCTTAGATCAGGAACCCACCGTACTCAAGGAACTCCTCATTTCAAATGAATATTTGCAATGATAATGATGATCCTCTTTTCCAATAATGTCACATTCTAGGGTGTTGTAGTAGAACTTCATATACAGAACACAACTGTGCCCATAATGCTGCTTTGTCACCTTGTCTGGTCGTAGTGATTTGCACCTACTTACAATCTCTATTTATCTTTATCATTAGGACAAAGGCTGTCATATTTGCCTGGTTGATTTTCATTCACTGTGGGATTTTTTTTTGCACATAAAAAAATCTTATTTTTTAAGTCTTAATTAGTATTTAAAGTTGTTCCTTTAAAATGTATTTGTGATTTAGAAATGCCTGGGTCAGGTGCCTCTGACCCTTGGCTTATCAAGCTCTGAATATTCATGGCTAAGGGAGCAGAAGGCCCCGGCACACACTCAGTTCTGCACCCAAGTGACAGAGGCACGAATATCTTCAAAGCATATGGAAAGCGGGGCGATGCAGAGGTGTACTGGGAGCCAGGATGCAGCTAAGAACTCTGGCGTGCAGGGGAGGGACAGAAATAACCATCAAATCCCTTCTCTGCAGACAACCCTCGGTGAAAAGACTCAGCAGACAAGTGGCAGGAGTAAACAGGACACAGATCTGGGCTTGCAACCCGGACAGGTTGTGGCTCCAGATGGCAAAAATAAAAGAAGTAAAGGGACCATGAACAACAACCTAGTTTTATTCCCTTTGAACATTTACAAAGTTTCCTTTAAACCCCCTTCTGGGACTCCAGCTGCACAAAAGAGAGGAGGGGCCGACTCAGCAGTGAGGTGGCTCAGCCAAGAGCTGGCCTGAGCCCCTGGGTCTTGACAGCTGGGCTCTAGGACGTTAAGAAAGAAAGTCCTTGGTGGTGTTTTGCAAGAGGCGTGGGTGACAGGCTGTCAGGCCTGTACTGGGACTTCTCTTCCTTCGGGAAGGAGTGTGTTTGAGTCACAGAGACCAGACAGCTGGGCTGGGAGATGTCTGCCTTCCTTGGACACTCATGGTCTTAGAGCAGCTTCTGGAAGGGAGCCTGGCAGGAGTACCCACAGTGTTGCCCAAGAGCCAGAGGCTCAAGGGACCTGAGACTAGGCATAGGGAGCAGGAGCAGGCCAAGGATAGTGCTGCTTTCCAAATACCCTTCTGCAAAGACACAAGCTCCCGGGATCGTGAGAGCTTCCCTGGAGTTCTTCAGTCTGGTATGAAAATTGGAAGTGAGCTTTAAAAGAAGTATTAGGACTTTTGGGTAGGGAATCAAGTTTATCCTAAAAGGTTGTTGCCATGGCCCAAGGAATGGTGCTGGATGCTTTGCAAATCAAGATCTCATATGATCAGCCAATCATATGAGATTTTGCTGGAGGGGGAAATCTTAGATGAGCATAGATGGGGTAAGACATGGCTACTAGAAAGCATCCACACAGAGCAAGTCTTGTTCCCTTACTAGTGTGTGCCTTCTGTTCACAATAGCCAAAATCTGGAGACAACCCAAGTGCCCTAGAACAGATGACTGGTGAGAAAAACTTTGGAACATCTATACAGTGGGATACTATCCAGCTATTAGGAGATATGAAGTCATGAAATTTGCGTATAAGTGATAGACATGGAGAGTATCATGCTATGTGAAATGAGTCAGAAAGAGAAGGACACATATAGAAGGACTGCACTCATTTGTAGGATATAAAATAACACGAGACCGACACCCAAGGACAGTAGAAATAGGGTCAGGAAGATTGCTCCATAGTTGGAAACCTGTCTCATGAGTGGACAGGGAGAAGGCAGCTGAAATAGAGAAGGGATCACTAAGAAAATGATGGTTGAAGGAATCATTTGGGATGGGAGATATGTGCCAAAATTAGACAAAGGACCAAACATGATAACCTCTCAGTATCTGCATTGCAAACCATAATGCCCAAAAGTAGAGAGAGTATGGGGAATATTGTCTGCCATGGAGGCAGTGGGAGGGTGGGAAATGTGGGGGTAAACTGGGGATATTGGCAGAGGGGAATGTGCACTGGTGGAGGGAGGGGTGTTTGATAATTGTGTGATTGTAACTCAAACATGAAGGCTTGTAACTATATCTCCCAGTGATTCAGTAAAATAGAAAAAAAGAAATGAACATAAATCATGAGTAAATCAAGATGTTAATCATTAAAAAGTAGTATGTGCCTTTATCTTGGTTGAAAGAAAGGCAAGACGCATTCATAGGCATGACCTTAACAAATTCTAAACCAAGAATGAAAGTCATCTCTCCAAGGAGCAAAGTATTTTTGAAACCCAATAGGACGAGAGAGCATATCTCTGGAAATGAGGTATGCTTTGTGCAGAGGCATGAGAGTTGCCCTTCTAAAGAGATCCCAAGCACTTTTCTCCTTTATATTTTTGTTTTACAACTTTATAGGATTGCCTCCAACCATCCAATAAATATGACGGCATGTTTTCCAAATTACAGTTTTAAAAAATAAGCCTCAAGTTTTTTAGTATTGTAAAAGTCAACCTCTGGTATTTGAGATGAAGTAACAGTTTGGGAATAGCCTGGTTGTGCTTAAACAGTTCTTGAGCTTCTGATGACTGATGGAACCAGAATCCACATGACCTTGTTCAGTCAGCTGCCATCTCTGTCTCCTCAATATAAAGATGACATCTCATACACAATATTGTTTTGCTGAACAAGTAGACACAAAGGTGAAATAAAAGTCTTTGACTAGCTGTGTATTGACACACACAGGTGTGTCATTTACCTGCACACACACATTTACCTGCAGAGACCTCTCATCCTCTCTGGCACAAAACTTCTCCCATAATATAAAATTACTTAGACTTGCAATAACTATACCTTTATTTCACACTGTATTTTTATTTGAGAGAGAAAATAAAAGATACTTTTTTTCTTTTGGGAGAACAACCTCAATGGTACTTAGAGGCTACTCCTGGCACCTTTCTCAAGTGTCTCCCAGTGTGTTCAAGGGACTATTCAGTGCCAGGTATTAAACTCAGACTTCCCACATGCAAAACATGTACACTAACCTTTTGAGCTATGATAGCTCTCCCTGATACCTCAAGAAAACAGGCAATTCCTAGAGAGCATTTTTATTATTCCTAGCTTGTCATGTCATATAAAGAGATTTTGCTAGCCTGTGAACATCTTGAATGTCCGACTCTTACAACTCATTGTTTGATCCCTCTACCCTCAATGGGGTCTGCACACAGTAACACTAGCGGCTATATTTTAAGACTTTAGAATGAACAATGAGACACAGACAATCCACAATGCCCTGAAAAAGCCTTAGAAGTAAAATTGGTGCTCTGTAGTACAATTGATGCTCAGTAATCAAACGGTAGTTATTACAGATAGTACAGTATTAATCTCTCACCTCCTTGAGCAGAGCCCAAATTCTGTAGACCTCATTAAGACCATGACAAATTGTTTGACTGGGTGAAAGCTGGCCACTTAGACAATGAAACACAGGGAAAAGGCAGGGTGTCCTGTTGGAGTGTCTTGGATTGAAGCCTTCAGTATCAATTATTTAGGATAATCCCTTGGTTCATCAGAAAAGACATCCTAGGATGGGGAGTGTCTTGAGAAAATTCAAGATTGACTACTTATTTAAAAACAGGGAGAGGTATGTATTAGAATAAAATTATTAGTGACAAAGAAGTGTATCATGTCTCAAAAAGAATATCATTCTGTAGAGGGCATAACATCTATGGTTTTGTGTTGAAAGGGCTGTCTTCATTTTCCTGATGAGAAGAATCCCAAGCCAATGATTCATTTTCTCTTTTAGTTTTATCTGAAAAATAACACCATGATCCTTTTTAAAAAATCATTGTCATCATCATCATCATCATCATCATCATCATCATCATCATCATCAACAGCATCATCATCATCCTGTTGATAGTCGAATTTCTCAAATGGTCTCAGTAACTTCTCTGTTCATCCTAGCCCTGAGATTTTAGAAGCCTCTCTTTACTTGTCCTTTCCAATGGTGCCGCATTGGAGGCTCTTTCAGGGTCAGGGGAATGAGACCCATCATTGTTATTGGTTTTGGCATTTGAATACACCATGGGGAGTTTGAAAGGCTCTCCTATGCAGGCAGAAAACTCTAGGTAGCTTGCCAGGTTCTGGGAGAACTAGGCTATAAGTTGTCTTGAGGCCACAAAGTGGCTGCGCACTTCCAGGAGCTTGGTTTTATAGTTTCTGGATATTGGCCCTTGGTGGGATTACATGGTGCCAGGGGCAGTCCCTGGGGGTGATCGCCTAGCTACTGGAAAATGGGGAATCTGGGTGGAAGAGGCCCAGTCCCAATCCAAGCAGGTTTGGAGGTCTTAGCCCCGGGTCCCTGCACACCTGGGTTTCTCTGCTGGTTCCTTCATGCATGAGGCTCATCTGAATGGGTGGAGAAGGGCCTTCAGCATGGCTGTGGCTAGGCTCCAAAGGTCTTCAGCCACAGGAGCTCTGCTCAGGAAGGGGATGGAAATTGAGGCACAGCCCTCCGAGGGGCCTCGGGGAAACAGCCAGGCGCGAAGGCAAGAGAACTCATCATTGTAGGGGACAAAAAACATACAGAATGCAATCAAATCAAAAGCACCTGCAGCCTCTGGAGAGTGTGGGACTTCAGGAGCAGAGGGCTAGTACTCAAATCATCTAGTTTTTTTTTAAAGAGAAAATAGGACATATTGAAAATGTCCACCTTTAGGCAACTAACAATGAGCAGGATGCACATAAACTAAAAATGAGAAATAAGCACAATGCATAAGCAAGCAAGATTACTATGTTTATTTTAGGGCAACTCAAGTGGAGTCTCTGAGCTTGATATCTGGGCTTATGTGCTATAGAGACCAAGTTTGTTATACTTGAAGCCTCATCTGCTTTTGGTCTCTTTTGACTCCTCTACCCGTTAAGCTAGCATGTTTTAAACATAGAGATCTATTCCCTTAGGATTATATAAAATAAGGTAGGATCCCATCTGATTCAATTCCAAAAAAGAGTGACGCGTGTGTTTTCTGGGTCAGGTCTTGTATGATTCAGTAGTTCTCTCTCTCTCTCTCTCTGCAATAGAGTGAGAAGGTATGACCCTTGTTATCATTTTACACAAAAGAAATGGAAGTCTTAGATGTATAGGCTACAGGGAAGACAGGGATGTTTCCCAAAACTTGACATACTGGATCCCACTTCAGTGACTTCCAATGGCTTCTACTACATATCACTATCAAACACTAAGCATGATATGTTCACTGGCAAAGGTACAGCTTCCTGGGAAAGGATTTGAGGAATTACAACTAATTAAAGGTTACATGAGACTGGGAGGATTGGCATTGAGCTGCTAATGCTCTAGCATTTGTTCAGATTAAAAGTAATCCACCATTCATTGTATCAGAGATCTTCCTGGAGCATCCTGTTCTCACAAGAGATTCTGGTTTCATTTTCCCCTTTTGCAAAATTAGCAGGGTCTTAGCCCAAAGTGAGACTCAACAAACAAGTTAATCAAAATGAATTGGAATTGAGAGGCAGCTTCCCTTGTATATTCTCCTCCATGCCCTCATTTCTTATTTCCTTTCTTTCATCTTAGAAGCAGAGGGACTAAGTCTCTCCTGAAACAAAACGCTCCTGAAACCAAGAAGCTGAAACTGAGTCTTTCCTTCAGTCCATTAGTGACAGATGAACTAAAGCTCTCCAGAGTATTAACCTATAGAAGAAAGGTATGAACAGACTTATTCTTCGATCCATTAGGCATTAAGCCAGTAAGTGATGCTTTCAAGTCAGTAAACATCTTTTGGCACCAACTAAGCAAATTCACTAAATGTCATCAATAGGCTCTTAGAAATTGCAACTTGAAGCAGAACCAACTTATAAGGAAACCAATTTAACAATAGGATGATAAACATTATACAAGTTAAATTTCTATGACATATTTCTTGTCACAAAAATGCCTTCTTTTTCTGAATAAAGACACAAAATGCCCTCTAAAACACTATTGTAGCCTACAATCATTTTTATTCATTTGTTTGCTCATGTTCCAGACTTTGTATTTCAGTTCCTCTATCAGACTTTCAGAGTGCACTTAGCAGTGTTGACCCTGCAAAGTGTTGACCCTCCATCATAAGTATATCTATACTCATGTGAACAAAATACGGTCAATTAGTGAATCTTAGGATTGAGGAAGGGAAAAAAGATAATATCTACATAGACATAGAGAGATCATGCAAAGTATATAGCAACAGTGGCCTCAGTTGGAATCAATTTTCCTTGCCAATATTATAGCAAAACAATGTTGCATAAAATTATATTGATTGAGGACTTGCTGTAGTGTTCTAGAAAGACACAGGTGATAAAAAGAAAAACAGAAAAAAACACAACTTCAAGGGATGAAGGAAAGGAATCGTAGAAAGGGAAGACAGTGAATAAAAGGTGAACAGGGCTAGCCAGCCACTCCCTCCCCAGGAATTCCATGATAAGTTCATCTTAGAGGGGACATTCAAGGAAGCTTTCTTTCCACATGAAGTCCCCATTAGTAAAAGTTGCCATATGGGGAATTTATTCTCTGAACTTTAAGTTGGGTCTCTGAAGCCTTTTATAGATACTAAGTTAGCAGTATCTTCCAATTTGTGCTTTGCTCGCTCCTCTGAGTTTAGGATCCAGCAAGTGGAAGGAAGTGACAGGCAAGTGCATGTGAGGGAATATGACAAAGGTGTGTATGTAAAAGTGGTCAAGATTAGTACTGGCCTTTAAAAATGTTAAATGGTATCACTGATGTGCCCCTCAGAGACCAGGTTTTATCCCCATTCCCAAGCTTCCTACTGGTGCTTTCCAAGACTGTGCAGTGTCCTCAGATTTCCTCCTGCAGGCTTGTCTCAAAGGATGAGTAAGGAGGCATAGGCAGCAGGAACAGCAGAGATATTGATGCTCCCAGCTTGACCATGGTCCCCACCCCCTGGGTCCCCACCAAAATTAACTCACTCTAATCAGGCACAGAAGAACCTGAGAAATACTGGGGTATTTTTTTCCAGAAAGTTAAAGGAATAACATGAATTTGTTTAAGACAGTGCCAAAAAGTATAAAAGTAGAGAGGGGAAAAGATAGATAATGAGAGAGAAGAGGAAGAGGAGGAAGAGCAAGAAGAGGAGGTAATGGGTGGAAGGAAGAGGAAAAGGAGGAGAAGGAGAAGCAGAAAGAGAGAAAAGGAGAAGAAAGAGAGAAAGAAAAAGAAAGAAAGAAAGAAAGAAAGAAAGAAAGAAAGAAAGAAAGAAAGAAAGAAAGAAAGGAAGGAAGGAAGGAAGGAAGGAAGGAAGGAAGGAAGGAAGGAAGGAAGGAAGGAAGGAAGGAAGGAAGGAAGAAAGGAAGAAAGGAAGGAAAGAAGAAGGAAAGAGAGAGGGAGGGAGGGAGGGAGGGAGGGAGGGAGGGAAGGGAGGGAGGGAGGAAGGAAGGAAGGAAGGAAGGAAGGAAGGAAGGAAGGAAGGAAGGAAGGAAGGAAGGAAGGAAGGAAGGAAGGAAGGAAGGAAGGAAGGAAGGAAGGAAGGAAGGAAGGAAGGAAGGTATCTGTGATTAAGGCAGTATGGTAAGGTGGAGTATGGGACATTGGTGGTGCAAAATGTACACTGGTGATCTGCTGATGGGATGGATGATGGGTTTGGAAAATTACAATGGTAATGAAAGGTTAGGTAGAAGCCAGAAACAACCCTGGAAATCAGTATCTCTATAACGATGGCCACAGTTCCTGTGAGGACCCCAGGATCTCTTGGAAAGAGTGGAGCTGGATGGTTCACCACCCCTTACAGAAGGCTTCACACATCTGCAGACTTCTGGGTTGACAGAGGTAAGAGGTCAGGGCTATGGAGGGCAGAACACAGGAAAACTGCTTTTTCCTGAACCATTCCTATGTAACAAATATTACAGTCTAATATATTTCAAAGGGGCCAAGAGTATCCCAGATCATCTAACCTTGATGAAAGTATAACACAGTCTTAAAAGAAATCAATTGGCAGAGAGTTTAATCGGCAAATAAAACAACAAAATATTTGTGTGGGTATTAAACTAGCTGCTTTCTCCAACCAAGCAACAACTCTAGAAGTGGCTGCTGTTACTCTTCTAATTTCAGAGAAAGAGTACAGTGACCACAGCAAACTGCCACAAAGGTGGAACTTGATCTCAAGCCTTGGCGGTTTTCTGTGATCATGTGCTTCTCTGGGTCCTCTGAACAATGCTTTACAGTCTCATAGACAGTCTAGTAGGAGGCAAAATTGGTTGTCTAAGCCAGAGCCCAGAACTGTCGTATCCTTCTAGTTGTGTACACCACTTGGCTTGAGTGCACAACTATCAGGCATCTGAGATTATGAACTGGATTCTCCATAGGCTTGCCTATGGGAAGACACGGTAAACATCAGGGCCACACATGAAGCTTGGTTCTCTTCTTATTAGTTGCAGTTCTCTGCAAAAAGTACTAAATATGTCTGAATATAATCACCCCTCTCAACTTTAGTAGAACGAATTGGCATCTACAAACACGGTTATCCCTGGGCTACTGAGGAGACAGAGTTTATGTTGCAGAGCTAAAAGACAAGCACTGGGAGAGTCAGAGGAATTCTCAGAACCTGGCATCTCCTACAGACGACAACCCTATATTACAGCTTTATTTGGAGACTTCTGTCCTCTAGAGGTCCAGTGCTCTCAAACCACCTTCCTTTCTTTAATTTTAACTGCATGATGACAATAATGAAATAATGTGGATTACTTAGGTTGCATAGCATGGCCATTTTATGTATGCCTCGAAACACAAATTCTCTCTCCCCCATACCTCTCTCTCTCTCTCACAGACACACACATAAAAATGCGAACACTCACAGTATCTTTATGTTGCTGTTACTTTGAATTTATTTAATTTCAAAACAGCATTCGGTCTCCTTTTTTATTGAATAACCATGACATACACAGTTAAACAACTTTTTATGATCTGGTTTCATTCATACAATGTTCTGACACCCATTCCTCCAGCAGTGTAGATTTCCCACCATCAATGTCCCCAGTTTCCTTCCTGTCACCCCACCTGAACTCCCCAGCCCGCTTCTTCACTTTTCTTCTCTCTCTCTCTCTCTCTCTCTCTCTCTCTCTCTCTCTCTCTCTCTCTCTCTCTCTCTCCTCTTGGGAATTATGGTTTGCAGTACAAATACTTAGATGTGATCATGTTTGTTCCTCTACCTACTTTCAGCATGCAGTTCTTTTTTCAGAGTGATTGTTTCCAACTATAATTGTTATAGTGGTTTCTTCTCTATCCTAACTGCCTTCTCCTCTAGCACTTGAGGCAGGCTTCCAACCATGGAACAACCTGGCCTATGTTTATACAGCCCTTGGGTATTAGTCTCATTAGTCTCATACTAGGCTATTTTATATTACACAAATGAGTGCAAACATTCTATGTTTGTTTCTTTCCTTCTGACTCATTTCACTCAGCATGACGCTCTACATGTCCATCCACTTATTAAAAAAATTGTATTACTCCATTTCTCCTAACAGCTGCATAGTATGCCATTGTACAGCTATACCACAGTTTCTTCATCCAGATGTCTATTCTTGGGCACTAGGGGTTGTTTCCAGATTCTGGCTATTCTGAATAGTACTGCAACAAACATAGAAATGCAGATGGTATTTCTGCTGTATTTTTTTGGGCCCCCATGCTATATTCCCAGAACTTGTTTTGCCGGGTCATATGGAAGCTCAATTTCTAGTTTCTTTGAGAAATTCTCATATTCTTCTGAAAAAGGCTGGACAATTGGCATTCCAATCAGCAATGAATGAGAGCTCTTTTCTCCCTGACACAGTATTTGTTAAGCCCTGATGTTATGGTGGTATTGTGACATCTAACTCCAATTCAAGAATTGTATTTATGAAAAGTTGGCAGAGTTCTTATATTCAAAAATCATATAGGTTAGTTCATAATACTGCATAAACAGATTGCAGGTTATTTCTTATATAAATGTTTCTTCTATGAGAAGGTATAATAAGTGAAGAACATTGTAGCCTAAGGGTAAATATAAGCAGAAGCATAATATAAGGTTTGAATTGTCAAACAAATATGGGGTTTGAGTTGTGAAACCTATAAGCCAGTGGTGCCTGGAGGTGGGAATAGAATCTGAATGAACCTGAGATTTTCAGTATCTGTCTTGATGAATGTTGTATTTCTGTAGGAAAGTGGGCAGAAATGTGCACAGAAATGTGTGCTGCCTTTTCAGCTCAAAGGCACAGCAGTTCATAACTATTCTAGGCTAGATCCCAAATCATAGGGTTAGCATGTGCCTCAAATTATCTCGTCTTACTTCAGACTGCCTGTTTTCTCTTTCAAGAGTGAAGAATGGTTTACTAAGTGGACTCCTCGGTCAGTGCAGAGCTGACACCAGGATCCTGTTTTCTTTCCAGGCTTGTTTTTCTATGACTGTATTTTGATGTTCTCTGTCTGTAGGCTATAGTTTCAGCAAAAAAAAAATGCTTATCGTGTGCTCTTTGTTCACTCTCATCATGTGTGACTATCACTGTTCACTTCTGTTCTCCATTATGATGAGTCCTGGTTGAAGGAATAATTGACTTACCTTCCTGTTTTCCTTACTCAGTATAACATTAAGACTCTAAGAGGTACTAACAGATACATGATTAATGATAAATGAATGAGTGTAGTTGTGACTTGAAAAAGTGGAGACTAATATAAATTTGTCTTAGAAACTCTAAGGTTAAAATCTAAGTTGCATCATTTCAAGTGTAAAGATCTTCTAAGGTGATTCTTTGATTCCTTGACTCTCCATACTTTGTGATTGTTGCTGACATGTGTAGTTGCCTTTCATCCTGACTTTCAGACTCTTGCCTATTTTGTATCAGTCATTTTACTGTTTGTGTACTATGCATTCCATTACCTATTGTTTTATCTAATTAGTTTCTTTCTGAGTTTGGCCATGAGTTACTCTCATGTGGGACACAATGTAATGTATTAATCATGCCTTTTCTTTAGCTTGAGTTCCTTATCTATATGAAACCATATTGATCTCTTTCTCCTTGGAAGCCATAAAACATACATTGTTTTCTCCTGTAATCAGTGGCCCTGCTTCATATACACACATCACTCATTAATAAACAAGGCTGCTTACTCCATAATAAATAGTCTGCAGTAACATATTGTAGCTATTGTATTTATCACAAAGAGTTCAAAAGAGTTTATAGGCAAGTAATTATCAATGGAAAGTCTACATATTATAAGGATTTCAAACGCAGGCATAAGGAGAAGGCTTTTGCATTTCTAAGAGGCTTTGACCTTGGGAATCCTCCTGGCAAGAAATGCAAGAACTGTATATTGGAGTTCTAAGTGTCAAGGTCATACTTAAAATTTCCAACCTTATTAGAGATTCCTATGGGTCTCCTTCACTGCCTAGAATTGGAATTCTTAAGGAATGGGAAGAGAGAGACAGGAAAAGACATTCTCATGTTTCAGAAATTATTCCCTGGTAAGGTTTATGTATAAATATAGTGTCAATTTTTGTAAGTTAAGTCCCTGCCCTAGCAGTTAGTAACATGATGCCATATAATACCACAATGCCAGAGGTTGACTCAAGATGCAATGGGAGTGGAGAAAAGGAGGTATATCCATGAAAGTAGGAGGGTCCTGGCCTAAGCAAAGTTTCTTAGGATGAATTTGGAGGGGAAGTGATCTTCCCTTTGAAGATAAAATGAAAGCAGAGTGGTAAGAGCAGTAGACATGGTTTATGGATGAGGATGCATGCTCTTGTAAAATAAAGTTTCCCTGGATAATAAAGTACAGGACATAAGTGGAGACAAGAAGAGACTTGCAGGCAGGAAAGATTACATGTCAAATTTTGTCATCACCTTATGAAGTCTGAATTTTATTCAGGATGCTACCTATGATATTGAAAATATTAAAGCACGGGGAAGGACATATCAGCTTCATGTTGGAGCAAAAAGGCACTTCTGTTGGCACAGAGAAAGTTTCTTGGTGGAGAGGTGGAGCCTCCTAAGAATAGGGAACCATTCAACCCTCTAAAACTCCGTTGGAGCTTTCTTCCATGCCTGCAAAGCTTAGACAAGAACCACATCATTTACTGTCCTCCCAATTCCAATATGTGTAACAGTCTGACATTCTACTCCCTCTTATCAGCCAGCTTCCACCAGCTTCTGGCCTCATCCAGGTGCTCCAGAACCTGGTTCTTCTGTATACTGAAATCAGTCAAGAAATGGCAATTGATTGTAGACTCCATCAAATACCTTTCTACTTCCCTTTTCAGTGCATATGTATGTTCTTTAGTTCTTTTATTATTATTGTGATAATATAAGAGCTATCGTCAGAATGCATGATTTAGTGTAAAATACCTATTGTTATCTCTGGACACAATTTTGAACATAAACTTTCTGAAATTATGCATTCATCTTACACAGTTTAATATCTCTGGGAGCCAGAGAGAAGGTACAATGGTAGGGCTCATACATACCTTGCATGTGGTAGTTTCCAGTTTGATGTGTGGCACCTCATGGCATCTTGACCATCACAGGGTGTAGGTCCTAGAGCACTTCTGGGTCTGTGTAGAATCACAGCATCTTCAGGTCCTCACATATGAATCATTGGGTATGTTAGCCAAAAATCACTAGGACTTCCCCCTAGTCCTCCTGAGAACTTTTTGACAGATGCCTCAAAAAAGATGAGTAAATATAATACTATTTTGTATAATTTCTTTATTGTGTTGAGAAAAAATCTACTGCTGGTTTTTGACTTGAATTTTAAGAAAGAAAGAGAGAAAGAAAGAAAAAAGAAAGAAAGAGAGAGAGAAAGAAAAAAAGAAAGAGAGAAAGAGAGAGAAAGAAAGAAAAAAAGAAAGAAAGAGAGAGAAAGAAAGAGAGAAAGAAAGAAAGGAAGAAAGAAAGAGAGAAAGAAAAGAGAGAAGAGAAAGAAGAAAGAAGAGAAGGAAGGCACAAAGAAAAAAGGAAAAAATTAAGAAAAGAAAATTTTGTTATCATTCTTCAAAATCTTCTAGAAGTGAAGATGGATTTAGTTTCATGCTTTATAAACTTGCTGAAATAACTTGATTGAGAAATCTGGGGGTGGGAAATGGAAACTCTGAATGTTCCATATATATATGTGCATGTGTTTTAAAATTAAATGTAAGGCCGACAGTTTTTCCTTATAATTATTTTCATAACTGAACTTCTTGCACTATAGATTCTGTTCTTTATAGATGGGTAAGTTAAAATCCAATTATCACTCATATACATCAAAATAACACATTTGATATTTATATTTATCACAGATCTGCCATTTAACACCTCCATATTATGCTCTCCCTTCCCTCCCATGATCATATTCCAAAACACACTTTAGAATCCAATTTTTTTATCATAACTATGACATTCATAATGGTTCAATAGAATGCTGATTATCTGCACCATGTAACTTCATCAACACAGTTGAAAAAATATAGATGCTTAATTCATACATCCATTGTTATTATCATCCTTATATTAGCATTTCATATTCATAATTAAATAATTGAAGGAAGTTGTGCTTGATAAATTAACCGATGTTGCTTAAATATTACATATTCTTTATTCATTGGCACTAAGGAAGTTTAAACAGAACAAGGTAAATTAAGAAAATATGTTTTTCTACTTATTAGTCACTTGTTATAAAATACAACCTCATGTGATTTTTCTATATGAAACCCAGAATGTTATATTTAAAGTATAGGCACAAAAATCTAATTCCTTCTAAGAACTATAATATGTTCAGTCATTTTTGCCTTGTAAATATGTTTGCAGTCAACAACTGGAGTGATAGCACAGTGGGTAGGGCGTTTGCCTTGCATGGAGCCAACCTGGATTAGATTCCTTCGTCCTTCTCGGATAGCCTGGCAAGCTACTGAGAGTATCCCGCCTGCACAGCAGAGCCTGGCAAGCTACCCGTGGCATATTCGATATGCCAGAAACAAGTCTCACAATGGAGACATTACTGGTGCCCGCTCAAGCAAACTGATGAACAACAGGACAATAGTGCTACAGTGCAGAATATGTTTGATGTCATAACAGCCATCCCTACTGCTTTATGCTCAGAAAAAAATATAAGGACTGAAATAATTTTATTTATAGTTCTGTGAAGGTTTGGAGACTCTCCAAAGACTGTTGGGAGTAATTAAACTTTAGCACTCACCTGGGTTTTGGAAAGTCTGGGTTCTGTACTCAAGTGCATATATGTCTTTACGTCCTTTAAGGATTAAGTAAAGCTTGAGCAGAGAGCAGACTTGCTTTAGATTTGTTACTCACAGTGCTTTTCAAACATTAGTATACTTTATCAGTAATAATAAAAATAACATTTTGGCCATTTAGCTCCTAAACAATATAGATTCACAGATATTTTCTTCTTTGTTTTACTGTAAATACAAAGCCTTACTCTGTGATTCAGAAACACTGAGAACTTAGGAAAGCACATCTTCTTTAAAATATGACTACCACATACCAAAAATGCCCAGTGAGGGTAAAGATGAAACTGCAATTAAAAAAAATTAAATCAGGGTAAAATACCCACCTAATCCCCTAAAGAATTATGATGCAAAATTCCATCTAGGAGGAAAAAACACAGCAGTAAATGTTTAGTACCTTTATATTGAAGAGTAAAAATCTTAATATATTGGTAGTTTTCTTTCTCCTTTGTCTCAAACACTTCATTGTCTGTAATCAGTAACAAAATGATTTCTCTTATGCTCATCCTTTAAGCACTATTCTTTGGAGAGATCCAATTGTTCCAGAAGGCAGCTGTGTTGGGCCAATTTTTAATCTTCCTCTTTTAGGTCCATGTCCAGGTGAAAACTTGTAGTTTCCATCTCCATCAGAAAGAAAGAAAACAGAGTTTTACTAGTGTCACTTCTGTTTCATTATTTGCCCTTTTCAAGCAAGCTATTAAAGTTCAATGACTCCTTATTCTTTTAACACCTATAAAATGGAGATAATACTGTGTCTCATATCTTCAAGGAGAGCTGGTATTATAGCCAGAGACCCTTTTGTCTTCACTTTATGGATTCCAAGAGAATGAAATGACAAAACCCTGACTTCTATAAGCAGTGGGCAAGTGAATGTTGGAGAGGCAGAGTTTATTTATGAATTCTACCTATTCTGATTTAATACGCTTGTATTTGTATTTCAAACTATTCATCAAAATCAATTTTTCAAAATATTCTTTAAAGTATACTTTCTTTCTGCTGTTTCGTCTTTAAATTCTCTTAAAAGCTTGCACCCCTTACAATTGATAAGTCATCCACATTAATCTGTCTCCCACTTTCTTCCTTCAGAATCTTCCCTCAGCCACAATAAGAGCTGAATGCATGCCTATACACATGGCATCCCAATTTATAACCTCCCAAGTTTCAGGATTGTTTGCAAAGGGCTAAAAATTGCCATGCTCATAAAAAAAACAAAACAAAACAAAAAATGGCAACCTTGTTTGCCTTGCCAGTCTGTCAGAGCTTAAAAAACAAACTTCATCCCAGAAAGACAAACACACACACACACACATACACACACACACACACACACACACAGAGCAAACATGGAGGAGATGCTGACAGAGCAGAGAGGCTCAGCAGACCAAGGAACAATATAGCAGAGCACAGCTAGAGGGTGTGGGAAGAGCAGTGTGTCCAAACATGGTGAATAAGAAACAGAGAAGAGAGTCTTGCCCTTGATATGGAATGAGCCGATTTGGAAGGAGAACCTTTTGCACACCCTCCTTCATATTTCCTCCTCCAAAGCCACAAAGCTTATCAGTGTGAAGTTACAATCAATTTTTGCTCTGCTCACTCTCTCTGCTTGTATTATTGCCAGATGAAAGGCATTGGTGACCCTGGGTTAAATGCTTGTTTATTTACTTAGTCTAATTCCCTCAGGTATGTCAGGTATATTATTCTGAGTAATCAGACATTAAAATCCTAAGTTTGCAAATCATTGTTGGAAAGAATCAAAGCCCATCAATGGCATATTTCCTGGAAGGCTTCATTTTACAACCTCTGATGAGAAACAAAATAAAAATGTGACTTTGGCAGGTTTATATAATAACAGTTTATATTAATATTCTACAGGAATCTTTTCTTCCAAGGAATCTAAAATACTTGCAAGGAGATTGGATTCTGCCCCAGCTCTGGTTCCAGCAGGAATAAATGGCAATGCTTGGCAGCAACAATCCAAACCTTAGCAATATCTCAGGGATGTGAACACTAAGCTGTACACATTACAAACTGCACAGACACACACACACACACACACACACACTCCTTTATACACACGTTCTGATCTGTCAAGGCTTAGCAGCTGTTGGCTCTCCCACATCAGAGCAGATTTATTCCTAGTTTAGGGGTTTAGAGTTGAACATCATGCATATAACTCATTACATGGCCAGTGGACTTAGCCGTTCCTAACTAGTTAGGCTTTTATATCTGCCATGTACTGTAGTGGACTCTTTCTTTATGCATATAATTCCCCAATTTAACCTTTCAAGTTGGGATTATTATCTACCACTGTCCTCATGACTGGAGAGATAGCACAACGGGTAGGGCATTTGCCTTGCACATACTGACCCGGGTTCGATTCCTCCGTCCCTCTCAGAGAGCCCGGCAAGCTACCGAGAGTAACCCTCCAGCTCGGCAGAGCCTGGCAAGCTACCCGCGGCGTATCTGATATGCCAAAAACAATAACAACAAGACTCACAATGGAGACATTACTGGTGCCTGCTAGAGCAAATCGATGAGCAACGGGATGACAGTGTGACAGTTTGACAGTCCTTATGAAGAATGAAAGCTTGCAGTTGCCTTATCCCAGTGACGTGGCTATTAATTGGTTAAATTGATGGGTGTCCGGTTCTTGCCGAAGGTCATTTATTGTTATTCTATTGTTTTCTTGCAGACTGTCAAAATAGGCAGAGGCAGAATGAATCTTGCTTGCTGTCAGGTAAGCTGTTGTGTTCAGTTTTTGTTTTTCATGTTCCTATTCTAATGCGCTACTGTTGGGAAGGATGAGTAAAGAGAGGCTGCTAAAATCTCAGGGCTAGGATGAATGGAGATGTTATTGGGCCCACTCGAGCAAATTATTGATCAATGGAATGAGAATATATACATACCTCTCGGAGGGCCCAGCAAGCCACCGAGAGTATCCAGCCCGCATGGGCAGAGCCTGGCAAGCTACCCATGGTGTGTTCAATATGCCAAAAATAGTAACAATAGGTCTCATCGCCCTGGCCCTGAAAGAGCTTCCAATCATTGGGAAAGATGAGTAAGGAGAGTCTGCTAAAATCTCAGGGCTGAGAGGAATAGATATTATTGGAGCCCACTTGAGTAAATCGATGAACAACGGGATGGCAGTGATACAGTAATACAACAATTCCAAGTGGAAAAGTTTAGAATTATTAGAATTACTAGTTTCTCAATTACTCCTAATCATTGTCCCTCCTTACTTCATAAGTGAAAATCCATTGTGGTATGAGAACTAACCACATAGAGTCTCTGGCACACCTACATCTCTGGATCCTGAGCACCAACTTTTAAGACAACTTGGAATTTGCAGTGTCTCTACAGTTTGTTCCAATGGGAACAAAACAAGGGTAGAAGCCTATTTGGGGCTTTGTTTAGTCCTCCATTAAAGCAAACATTTAGTGAGAGTTACTGCATGTTAAACTGTGACATAGACCTAGTGGAGGCAGGGCCACTTTCACAAGAGGCAAATTCCAAAGACATAATAAAGAATATTTATTGTAATAAATAATATTTCAAAATACTATTTTAAAGCTCAAAAGCAATGCAAATGGTATTCTGGAAGTACTGTAGCACTGTAGCATGATCTCCCCTTGTTCATCGATTTGCTCGAGCAGGCACCAGTAACGTCTCCATTGTGAGACTTGTTACTGTTTCTGGCATATATCGAATATGCTATGGGTAGCTTGCCAAGCTCTGCCGTGTGGGTGGGATACTCTTGGTAGCTTGCTGGAATCTTCGAGAGGGACAGTGGAATCGAACCTGGGTTGGCCACGTGTAAGGCAAATGCCCTACCCGCTGTGCTATCACGCCAGTCCATTCTGGAAAAATATGAAAAATTTAAATGCATATAGAATCATTGTTCACAACTGTTTATTTTTATCTCAGGTCCCATAAGGTCTCTGCACAGCTCTGTGCTGGGCACTGGGTATCAAGAGAGCCATCTGGCCTTGGGGGTGAAGACTACATAGAAATTGGTTTGCAGGATAGGGTGGAAATCACATCCGGTCTGGCACCTTCAAAGTGAGACACGCAATCTCTACTTCAAAAGAGAAATATGAAAGTTTGGGACCTTAAATTAACTTTAATAAAATTGGGCAAAATTTAGTTTCCCTGCTGTTGAGGTAGAACGAGGTTTGCCAGTTCAAAGAATATGGAAGAAATTTCTTACAGTTTCAAAATAACCAGTGATGACTATGCATCACAGCAGCTACACAGAGCATGGCAGTTCAGAGCTACTATAAAGATGCTGTTTCTTCTACCAATCAAACTCTTCATGTGGCTGAAGGAACCTGCTTCCCCTGTTGGTCTGGAATTAAAAAGTGTCACTGTTGTACTCAAATAGAAAGCATTGCTCTCAGTATCTATATTGCAAACCATAATGCCCCAAAGTAAAGAGAGAGTATGGGGGAAATTGTCTACCATAGAGGCAGGGGGAGGGTTGGGAGGGACACTGGGGACAATGATAGTGGAAAATTTGCATTGGTGGAGGGACGGGTGTTCGGTCATTGTATGACTGAAACTCAAACATGAAAGCGTTGTAACTGTATCTGATGGTGATTAAATAAAAAAAAAAGAAGAAGAAAACATTGTCATTGCAAATGTGTCTCTCATTTGAGTTCTTTCTTCTAGTCTAAGAGAATGCAGATGAGACAGAATGGAGCTAAAGAGCTGTGTCTGTCCAGAGGTCAGTGTGAGGACAAGGAAATGATGGCTGACTTGGAGATAATGGCAATCCTAATGCTTCCTCTTCTTATTACTCACATCTGGGAGATTTATGTGGGGCATATTTAGGTAATTTTTCTAAGTTTAGCTATTGTGACTGGATGGAAACTTGGAAAATTTCACTGTCACTGTCATCCTGTTGCTCATCAACTTGTTCGAGTGGGCACCAGTAACATCTCTCATTGTGAGACTTACTGTTACTGTGTTTGGCATATCCAATACGCCATGGGTAGCTTGCCAGGCTCTCTGAGAGGGGCGGAGGAATCAACACGGGTCCGCCATGTGAAAGGCGAACGCCCTACCGCTGTGCTATCGCTCCAGTCCCTTGGAAAATTAAAAAAAAAAAAACTTCTAAAGAAATTAATTTCAGGTCCAGATATCTAGCTGAAGGTGTTATAGTATGTTTCTCAGAGAGCAGAATCTTGATTTAATCCACAGCAGTGCATATTCTCTTGATAAAACGCCTGGCATATACCACTCTCCCTACAAAAAGAAAATAAACTTATTATATACTCAAATGCGATTGTTTTATAGTAAAATGACCCCAAAACATTCAGAGAGACAGCATTTTTGTTTAAGCTTATAAAAAGGAAAGTGTTTTTCAAAAAATGATATAAAGATTCTAATTTGCCTACCCTTTGTGGTGACACATGTTATCTCAACCCTTTACTGAGGCCAGAGTACCAGGTAGATGGGACTGCACAGAAGAGATGTATCTCTCAGATACTTGAGAGCTACTTTAGGCTCCTGGAATGTCAAGGATCTTTTATTTCCCAGGAAAAGCTTATCTGTGCTTGGTTCACCCACAAAGAAGGGAGATTATCTGATGCACATGAAAAACTTTGATTCTCAATATGTTAAATGCAGTTAGCATATGACATAACAATTCCACACCTAGGGATAAAGTTAAGTGAAAATATGTGTCCACACATATTTGGCTGTGATGATTGTGCATCACCCAATGTTCCACATTAGGAAATGGAAAAGAAAACAGAATGATGTACTGACTGATGCGGTAATTTACCCTCAGTGAAAGAAACCAGGTACAATGGAGAACATATTCTAGATTCTTCCTAAGTGAAATCTCCAGAACAGACCCTGAAGGGGCTGATGACTGGGGAGGGTTATGTGATTTCTTTTTGGGTGATGGAAATGTTTTGTAATTGGGGGGCCAGAGAACTAACATAGGAATTAAGGTGCTTCCCTTTCATGTGGCCAACTGGACTCAATCCCCAACATCCCATACGGTCAAAGAAAAAAAGAAGAAAAAATTTCTGGAATTCAATAGTGATAAGAGTTACCCAATTTTGTAACTAAGGTAGCAACCACTAAACTGTACACTCTAAAGGGGTGGATTGTATGATATGCAAGTTACATCTCAATGAAGTTGTAAAATAAGCAAGCAAACAAACAAAGCCCTGAAAAGCTAGAATTAGACAAGATCTGGCAACCAAAGTCCAATGTGGAGCAGAGGTAGCTTGTAGGAGGGAGTAGGGGAGGGAGGATTGCATAAGAGAGCTCAGATGCAAGTCCTACAGCAACATATATACTGACTCAGCACTAGCCAAGGAATGGTCCCTAAACAACCAACTCAAACAACAAACAAACAACTAAAAGGAGTGGTGGTGCCGGGTGCTAGAGAAGATAGTGCAGTGGGGAGGGTGTGCCTTGCACCTGCCCCTGACCTGAGTTCAATCCCTGGAGTCCCCATAAGATTCCCTGAGCCCTGCCAGGAGTACTTCTTGAATGCACAGCCAGGGGTACGCCCAGAGCATGGCCCTGGTATGTGGCCCCCAAACAGACACACAGACAGACACAGACATAGAGACAGACAGAGATAGGCAGGTAGGCAAACAGACAGACAGACAGGCAGAGATACACACAGGTGTGGGGGACTATGGAAGACGGGGAAAGAGTTGGCTCTTACCCTGCAATCTTCAACCATCTTCTCTTCTTCTCTTAGTGGAGGCTGTACTGAGCTGATGATTCAGAAGCTGAGAATATGGGGAAGCAGGGAGGTCTCCATGGGATGCCCACTCACAGACCAGGCAGAATAGGATGTGGTTCTGGCGAGGGTTCTCAGTAGGAGCCTAATCTGTGGGCAAGCACAGTGCTTGGAAGGAAGGAAGGATCTGTAGGTAATGAGCAGCAGCGCTTGTTGGGGTGTCTGCATCCTAGAGGGGCATGGAGTGCACCTGGGAGCATTTCTTCTCTTCGGTTGACTTCAACAGGGGATAGGGATTTGAAAGGAGCTTGAGGTATGGCACGATCTATGGCCTATACCATTTATTGCTATCCCAAAGTCTCACTAATTCCTAATGGTTTCAACTGAAGCACTATTTTCCTGGGAACAATTCACAAACTATCAGGTGCTCAGTTTTTCATCAGCTACACAAAACCATTGGTGATGGGGGAGAACCAGGGGCCCTCCTACAAACAAATGATGAGACTGGACATTCAGCATGGCCTCATGGACAATTGGGAATTGGAACTGGCTCCCCTCTTTCCCTCCTGCTGCCCGTGTCACCTGCTGAAAACCCACAGGAAAGCCCCTGGCCAGGATCTTAATGACACAGAGCTAGCAGCACCCACCTGCACCTGACAGTGCCACCTGGATGATGAGAAGCTGGACAGGCAGTGTTGTCCTCTCTGTCACCAGGCCCACAGATTATACTATACCCTCCAGGGGCTCAGTCTGCACATTTCATAGGGCAGAATGGTTCTGGTGATCAGCAACCCTTGGCAGCTGAGCCTGCCTGGCTTGGAGAGCCACCTCTCAGTACAGCCACTACTGGGAAGCCACCTGGGCACCTGATTCATCACAGGCCATGGTGGGCAATGAAGCCCTTATCGTTCTCTCAGTCCCGAGAAATCCCAGGCATTCTCATCTTGATTATTCAAACCATCTTCACCACTCATAGCTAAGCCAATTGTTCAGGACTATCCCAACCCTTCCAGTTCTTCTCTGGAACTTTCCCTTTCTGGAATCCTGTACACAATGGCCCTGCCTGTGGTCAGAAGCACCCATAGATATGAGGGCCCTAACTGCTCTCAGTGCCCAGAATTCAGCTGTCTCTATGATGACAAAGGTGTTTAAAGAGATTCAATGCTATCTAGAGAAACAATTAGAGCTTAGTGCTCAATGTTGAGGGTGTAATAGGGCAGGCATTCTATCTATAATCATCCTCGCTTCATTGAGAGTCCATCACTATATTAACTTATCACAGGTGTCTGAACTTCTTTCCAAAAACTTAGTGTGGCTGGGGTATCTGTTTCACTTCTCAGAATAGAGCATTATAATTCCAAATCATCCGAGAAGTGGGATGTAGAAACAATCTCACTCCATCAAACGCCTGGCTAATTCTAAGGGCAAGAGTTCATGATTTGCTTGCCAGTAGAGGTTGGGTAAGCAAGATAGGACCACGACTTGTCAGTCTCCCCCACAGCGTTGAATGAATTTTCATTCTAAGTCACTCCTGATTGGCAGATTTTTTTTTTTTTTGCAGTCTGGGCTTCCTGGAAGGTGTGAGCCCCCTCCCTCTGCAAGATAAGTTTGGGGGAGGGGGAGTGAGGGAGGGTGGGGTGCCTCGGCAAAGGGGCTTCATATATGAGTCTGTCCACCTATACAAATCCCAGACCTGCTCTGGGATTTGTCCACATTTTCACACTTAGATCCGAGAACACAGGGAAGTCCACAGCTGGAGGATTCTTTTGGCTTCACCAGAAGGAATACAGGCACACACACATGGAAACAAATTGTTTTTTTAAGAAATTCTTTTATAAAATAGAATTTCCCCCTTTATTTAAACACTCTGCTGTGCACAGTTGTTCATGATACATTTGTTACAGGCATTTAATACTCCAACACCAATCCCACCACCAGAAAGACCTTCCCTTCATCATTGTTTACATTTTCCCAACAACCCGGCAAGCCTGCACATTAGCACACACAAAATAATTTAGTTTATATTGTGTGTTATAATTAAAATCCTAAGGGAATTAACAAAAAATATTTCAGTAAATTAAATTTGTGAAAATTGTTGTATCTCACCACAAGGTCATTAAGTCCTTGTCAAAAATAGAACTTTAATCTTCCATCCAGAAAATCATTTTTATTTTCCTTTAGGTCTTCTCCTTCAGGACCCTATTTCTGAGACCGTTAGTGAGAGAAGGTAGTAGGATGGAGAACCCTTTCATTTAGCACTTACTTAGCACAATTAATTTGGTTTTGGTCTTGAGTTTTTGTTTGGGGACCGTACTCAGCAGTGTTCAGGGCTTATTCCTAACTCTGTGCTAGGGATCACTCCTTGTGAGGCTCAGGGGACTATATGTGATGCTCAGGACTGAACCTGAGTCTACTAATGAAAACATTCTACCCACTGACTGTCTCTCTGGCCCACTTATCACATTCTTGCCTAAATGTTTCTGCCATGAGTATTTCTATTTCCCAAAGACCTCAGATTTGAAATTGAAGGACTGAAAAAAAAACACACTATCCCCTTGGGATAATCAACCAACCCAGATTATCCTGACTTCTACATGAAGCTGGTATAGAAAAGTGATAAAAGAATATCTGAAGGCAGAGTAGACGGAGAAAATACCAATTCATATTTTAAAAGAATACCCTGTTATAAGTTTTATCTCACATTTATTAAATACTCACAAAGCACTGATACATTTATAACATATACAGCTTTAATTAATTTATACATTGGGAAATACATTCTTTTTATAAATTAGGAATTGAATTAGTCACTTATTCTCTTGAAACCCTAAACCCTTTAGCACAGAACATAACTGTATTTGGAAACATATTCTGTTTTTCTTTTTGTTTCTTTGCTTATTTGGGGGACCCACATCCAGCAGTGTTCATGGCATTATGCACTCAGGAATAACTTTTGGCAAACTTGGGGAAATGATAGGTGGGCCCTAATGAACTGCTTTCAATTTTTTCATAACCCTAGCATGGCGGATGCCTTAAACTTTTGATGGAGGCACTCCTCATTCTGCTGTTAATTCTCCCACCTGAGCTCTCAGAAGAATAGTTTTAAGCCCCTTAAGATTTCACAAGGATTGATGCTCTCCTCAATGGCATCTTTCTGGATTTCTCAAAATGTAATGAACCATCCCCTCTTTGGTGCCATAAAATGCAATTTCCTGATACATGGGGGAATGTGTGTGTGTGTGTGTTTCTAGTACAATATTGTAAGCTTCTTAATAGAAGCACTCAGTATTTATTCATGTGAAAACCACCCAATATCTGAGCCAATGCTTAATAGAAGTGTGTTATTGAACCTACACAGAGACATAGGGTTTCAGGGCAATGTTGTAAGGCAGCCACTAGTGTAGTGTGGAAGGCTTAGGGTTAAAATAAATAATTAGCATCTAATCTTCAAAAAGCAGGTTTATCTCAAGTAAGAATTCCAGATTCAGAAAATGAAATTTCAGGCCAGTTAAGTTTGATTAGCAGCTATAGAAATCAGTTATGTTTTAAGTTTTAGATGTTTCGTGAAAGATTTAAATTATTTTATATTTTAAAAAGTTTTTAACTTATATCTGAAATTAAAATTTAGCTTGATATACTGTATTTTATCTATTAGTCTTAATAAGCAATGTTATGACATATCAAGAATCTTATATGATAGCCTTGTGCTAGAGAGACAAAGACTTTATCACTTGACTTTAATAGATCCACAAAATTGTGACTCTTTTGCAAATAATAGGTTAGAAGCAGCCATAACTGCTGCCCTTTTTTGTTTTAGTTCTGTGATTAGCACCAGAGTCAGGTAAAGTAGAATTAACCCGAGAAATTAAGCAAGATTCTGCACAATAAAACGATAAATGCATAAATGCTATACAGCATGAAAAGAAGAGAAAATACGGTGAGGGGATTTAAGAAAAAAAAACAGCCAATATGGTCTTGGCCTTCATCAGAAATTCACACAGCTTTGGAGATATATTTCCAAAGCTGAAACTTGAAGGGAAATCACATGGATATTATGCCACCCTTCCCAGAATTTTAAGCAGAGGCCAAATGAATGTTTCCCCAGAATCCCCTATCAATTGCAACTACTGACATTCATGTCGGTCTCATGGCACCTGCTTCCACCAAATGCTAGTGTTTAACATTTCTCACAGTGTTTCTAAACTTGAATTTGCTCACTGCTACCAGCTAGGAACAGATGCACCAGAGAGAACCTATTTGAAAGTGGGTGGCTTATTATGAACAACTTAGGGTCTATAAAAAAAATCCCAATAAGAGCTGGAAGAAAAAAATAAAAACTGCCAGAAGCTCTAAAAAATCTCTTCATAAAAGAACAGAATAGATATCTGGAAATTCTGCAAGTATGTAGAGGAAACTTGTTTTAGCACCATTTTGCGTTTGAGTATAATTTCCTAAAAGTTACCTCTAACTTGGATTCTCACAGTATTGAGTTACTGTCCTCCCATTAGAATTTAAGGCCAGTGAAATGACTTGCAACACAAACCTAAAGATAGTTTTCTGATATTGAGTGGATACAACAATCATGTACTTGGTCCTAACTATCAAATAACAGGAAAATATTATAATTTCTTCTGGTTTAATCAGTTTTGAAAAATGGTTTTCCACATCCATTCCAAATTATGGAATTTCTAGTCTAAGCCATTCAATATGATGGCCATTCTACCTGGGTTTGCTGAGCACTGGGAAGACAGCTAGTTTAAATTGAGAAGAGAACACATAAACTGAAAATCAAAATTAAAAAAAAAATTATCGAATTACTGTCAGATAGTTACAAGCTTTCATGTTTGGGTTACAATCACACAATGGAAACCAAAATTTGAGAGAAGAGTACATATAAAATGAAAACCAAAATTTGACTATTTAATTAGGAAGGATTACCAATGATTTTTATATTAGTTAGATGTTGACCTTGTAAATTTCTGAATAGATTTTATAAATAAAAGACATTATTAAAATAATTTTGCCTCTTTCTTTTTGTTATGGCTATTAATGTCTTTTATTTTATGTGGTTTCCACTAACATCCAAGGTGTATTTAAAGAAAATATTTAAATTGCTTTAATTTAATAACAAACTAACGTGACACTCAAAGTTTATACTCTTTGAAACGTAGCTTCAGTTTCTCTGGAGTAATAGGTTCCAGAGTCTCTGGAGTAATCTAAATATATCAGTGTCACAGTGAATAGAATCTATCTTTGAGGACATTATGTGAGAGCCTGATGAACTTAATCAGCCAATAAGTAAAAGAGAAACTCAGAACTGTTTCCATTGCACACTTGGCCTGGCCGTTGTGTACTTTGATTCGTGTTACTCCAGCACAGATTCTTTGAACTTTTTCATAAAAGCCATTGAATGTCTGTTGCTCTTGATGTGATTTTTATTTTAGTGAGACTAGAGAACAAGATTACAGGTACTGTGGCTCACTTTTTAACAGTCTCTCGATAATTTTCCTTTGCTAAAATATTCCCTGAGTCAGGAAATGGGCATTAATTATAGGATAAATGGAAAGAAGGGTAGTGCTAGGAGACAGAATGAAACTAACAAGAAAGCCAAGAAAGAAGTTCAGTACTTCATAGAGTCCACGGATAGAGCAAAGAAGGAGCATACAGCCTTGCTTGGCTATTATTGCTCACCTCCGGGCTCCAAGCCTAATAACACCGTGTCTCAGGAGTTTCTGAGCCCCACTGAAAACTAACTTGTAAATGTCTTGGTCTCTAACTAGAACTTCAAAAGATAGTTAACCAGTCTCTAGGAGTTAACAGAACCAGGATGAGAGGGTTAGGTAAAAGAACGAGGGAGGGCGCTTAGGGTGTATAGTGTGTGCAGGGGTGCCTTTGTGGGTGACAAAAAGCATTCTGAAGTTAAAGAGTGATGACAGTTGTACAAGTGTGTGATTACATTAAGGAAAAATACTGAATTATAAGTTTACAAAATTCATTGCATAGTATATGACACGTGGCCAACCCGTGTTCGATTCCTCCGCCCCGCTTGGAGAGCCCAGCAAGCTACCGAGAATATTGAGTCTGCACGGCAGAGCCTGGCAAGCTACCCGTACATATTGGATATGCCAAAAACAGTAACAATAAGTTTCTCAATGAGAGACGTTACTGGTGCCCGCTTGAACAAATCGATGAGCAACAGGATGACAGTGACAGTGACAGTATATGACTGTCTCTTGTATCACTTGTCATTCCGTTGCTCTTTGATTTATTCAAGCAGGCACCAGTAATGTCTCCATTTGTCCCTGTTGCATGCTAGTGTAGACCAATGATATCTGCTTGCTCCAGGAACAGGAAGAACCCTAAATCGTTCATTCAGGGTTTTGATGAAGAAATCTGACCACTAACAACAGTAACAACAATGGGCCTCATTTGATGGTCTCAATTTTAAAAAATGTGACTCCAGAATGTTTGAGATCCTAAGGATTGCCACAAACTAGAATGTGTTATGCACATTTTGATTATCTATTTTGAAAGTTACAGATATTTCAAATGTTTTCATACACATTTTTGACCCTGCCCATTCCTAGCCCAAGTGAAATTTATGCATATTCAGCAATATTTCAAGAAGTGAGAAATATGAAATGTAGAAATCTAATGTTAGAGATAAATGAATGACTATATGATGGCAAATCCATTCAGAAAGGTGCTTATTCCTATCTGATTTGAAATGAAATTCAAACTGTTCTTTTTTTTAATTGCTTTTTTTTTCTTTTTGTGTCACACTAGACTATGCACAGGGGTCACTCCTGGCTCTGCACTCATGAATTACCCCTGGCGGTACTCAGGGGACCATATGGGATGCTGGGAGTTGAACCCGGGTTGGCCGCGTGCAAGGCAAAAGCCCTATTCACTGTTCTATCTCTCCAGCCCCAGAAATGAAATTCAAACTGTTTTGGAAGACAATCATCACAACTCTCTCTGGGTAAAAATTTATACAAAGTTGTGTCTATGTTATTACCAGTCTTCTGAGCGTCTTTGCTTGACTTTGAGCAACTCTACAAGTCAGCTTATCATGAAAAAAAAAGAGGCAAACTCTTTTTGAGATTTCAGTTATTCTTTTGCAAATAAGGTAAATTCAGTTTCTGGGTTTCAGAAGCTACACACCTACTTATTGTGTAGTGCTGATTGTATTCAGGATGAAACAGGATTCCCAGCTCAGAAATAAGCTCATATTGGTCCTGGAGTCCAATAATCAGCTCATATTGGTCCCAGAGTCTAGCAATCAAATGTCTGCACTTAATCCACAAAAATAACTCCTTCAGGGGCTGGAGCGATAGCACAGCGGGTAGGGCGTTTGCCTTGCACGCGGCAGACCCGGGTTCAAATCCCAGCATCCCATATGGTCCCCTGAGCACCTCCAGGAGTAATTTCTGAGTGCAGAGCCAGGAGTAACCCCTGTGAATCGCCAGGTGTGACCCAAAAAGCAAAAATAAATAAATAAATAAATAAATAACTCCTTCAGACATTATATGAAAAGACTAAATTGATGGAGTGCAAACAACAAACTCATATTTATCTGCCTATCACATAAAGGCCAGACATTTAGATAGGTTTTTCCCTTGGATTTTGCAAAGTGAAGCATCCAGGAATTTATCCGAGAGACCAAAAAGGAATATGGAGAAATCTGGTGAGCCTGTGTGGTTCCAGAGCGCTAGAGCCTTGCATGAGGTCCTTCAAAGCCAGGCACAAGGATGAAGACTGTTAACAAAAGAGGAGCAAGTCTCAGACTCTGTCTTCCTTTGGAAGAAAATCCAAGTTTGACAGAAAGATGAAACAAATACAAAGAGCTTTTTTGAGTGTTTATATGATATCCTCCACCCTGTCATCTGTAACTGGTTTCCCACTACTATAGCTGAACCCTTGTGGAAATGCTGACCTCTTGTTAAGGGTAGTATTTGTATAGGGTGAAATCTGGAGTATTGTATATATTTTTCAGCCAATGAGTACCAGGGGAAATATTTCTTGAATACACAGAAGTTTTCTCAAAAAAAAAATAAAACATGCTAAGTCTCCATCCTATTTTAGTTTCTGAAACTTTGTTTGTGTCACTATGTGTGACTGATGAAAAATGCAATTGCCAATTCCTGACTATCTAGGGAGATTTTAAAAATATTTCTCATATTCTCTCCAACCTGCTGTACTCAAAGGATCCAGGAATATTGGAGGGAATGTGGGACTAAGTTCCACGAATACCAAGTCCCACTCTGGAGCTACCCTTTGAGAGGTGACATGGGAAAACTCTCCAATACTCTGGTTTTCAGTGTCTCCATCTTTATATTTTTTGCTTTTAATTTTTGGTTATGAGCCCACCACAAGCAGTGCTTCAGGGAGACTCCTGGCTCTGTGGTCAGGGGTTACTTTTGGCAGTGTTCAGGGAACCATAAGGTGTCATGGATTTAACCTTGATTGGTTGCATACAAGGCAAACAGCTTGGCTTCTGTGCTATTTCTCTGGTCCAGTGTCTCCATCCTAAATGAGAAGGATGAGAGCATTGTGCATCTCATATTCCGCACATGGACTTGAAAGGTGCATTTCTGTGAACCATATCACATATCTGGAGCTAGAAATAAAGCGGTACTTATAGAAAGCAGAGAACTGTGCATTTTCCTGGACACGATAAGTGCCTCGTCCCTCCTGTTATTTGCATCTAGTTCTAACTAAACCAGCTTGCATTTTTAGCACAATCTGCTACCACCTTTCATTCCAGCAGTTTGCCAGCAAATGCACACTAAATCCAAGCTCTGGGTCTCCAAAGGAAAGTTCCTTTCTCTCAGCTCAGAGCTCTTGATGGAAGATACTTTGGGAAATGAGTCAGCCCAGTAACACAGAGCAGAGTGCACCATTTCTCCTCATGTTGGACCTCAAACTAACCACCCCCACCCCCACCAAGCTTCTGTGCCTTTCTGGTATGTTTCCCCCTAGTTATTTAACCATTTATTTACTCCGTGATACTGTTCTGCTCCAGATCACCTCCACCTCACTAGACCCTCTAGACCCTCTTCGTGCTTGCACTCTGGTCTGTGCTTTAGTTCCATCAGAGATCATTGCCATCTGCCAAAGGCACCTCTATGTTTGACTCACTCTGGGGACTACAATACCATGCATATGTTCTGCCTGCTTCAGCCATATCCTGTACCATCTAATGAACTAACAAGGAAATCACCTTCCCCTACTGAGTTTCTGCATAAACAAATTAAGTCAAAATGCTTTATTTTCCACAGCATGTTGAAATTCATGTAGATTTGTCTATCAATGAGCTCACTTGGTACCCAGAACAATTCTGGGAGAAAGACATTTTATTTCCATTTTACAGTTTTACAAGCTGAGACTTAGGTGATGCGATATTCCTGGAGATCCTTTAACCCTGATAAATGTCATACAATTAACCTCTACTCCATGAACAAAGGACAGAAGACACAAAACTACGTAATGTACAGGAACAGCATTGTGACTAATGGGGCTGGGAACCAGGTCTCTCATAGAGATCAAGAATTTTTCCTGGACCTCAACCCTCTCTGCTCATCTTTTGAAATTCTGTGTGGGCCTCAGGGAGGAAGGTCTGGAGAAGCTGTCTTGTGAAGATGGAATGATTGCTAATACAGCATATTTTCCCTTTAGTTTTCTCGCCATAAAGTTTCTGGAGGCTGATATTACCAGGGAATTTTACTTAGAAGCTTGCGCTCTGTCACATTGAGTATTTCTAAAACTGCTCCAAGGAAATCCTCGGAGACTGAAAGGCAACCATTTATATAAAGACACAGAAATGTGTTTTCATGCTCAAAGAGATTATAAATCAGATAAAAATATTTGTTCACTCTAAACTTTATTCTTAAGGGAAACAGAAAGAAAAAGAGAGAGAGCACTTTTGTCAGGGAAGTTTGGCACTTGAGAATTGCAAATATATAGAAAGGCTTCACAGATTTAGAAGGGCAAAAGTTTAGGGAAGAGAATGAAGAGAAAGAGCAGTTAGCTGTAACCACTGTGCTGGACAGTGGTAGTTTCTCTGTATATATGCTGGCATCAGCGGGCAGATGGCATGTGACTTTTTAAGGGAAGCAAGCTGTTTTCTTCATGACTTTCAGCTACTGGAAAGGAAGCCTATGATGAGTTCTTTGGGCTCCCCTCCAGTGAATTGTAATGAACAGTGGGCAGTTAGTAGATCAATATTTTTATCACAGTAATTGACTCCTATGTATTTGCAGCAGAGTCTCTTGCCCCCACGCCTGGCTGTCTTTACCAGGGCCACTTGGAGGGGGTGGGTTGAGTTTCCCTCCCTGCCCAGAACAGAGCCCCCACAGCCAAAGACCTCTGGAACCCAGCCACAGCCATGCTCAAGGACCCCCTTCACACATTTGGACGAGCCTCACGAGAGAAGGAACTGGTAGAGGAATCCAGGTGTGTGGGACCCGGAGCTGAGATCTCCAAGCCTGCTCGGATGGGGACTGGGCCTCTTCCACCCAGATCTCCCATTTTCCAGTAGCTAGGTGGTCACACCTAAAAACTGCCCCCAGCACCATGTAATATACCATCAACGGCCAACATCCAGAGACTAAAAAACCAAGCTCCCGGAATCACATGGCCTCCAACATCTTATGCCTAGTTGTCCCTCTCGGAGAACCAGGCAAGCTACCAAAAGCTTCCTGCCCACATGGGAGAGCCTGGAAAACTTCCCCTGGCATATTCATATGCCCAAACGGGTAACAATGATGGGTCACTTTCCCCTGATCCTGAAAGAGCCTCCAATAAAGCACTGTTGGGAAGGACGAGTAAATAGAGGCTTCTAAAATCTCAGGGCTAGGACGAATGGAGACGTTATTGAGACCGCTTAAAAAAATTGACCATCAATGGGATAATGATGATGATGATGATGATGATGATGATGTATTTGCAAATACATGTATTCTATGTCTCATTGAATATTTTCTCGCCTGACATTAATAATTTCTAATGAACATTATCCTTCTATTTTTAATGTACATGCAAGATTCACTCAGCCTTGCCAAAATAAAATGCAATTTAAAAATAATAACGCCAATTATTCCTCAGTCACTGAGTGTTGGGGGCAGAAAGTAAAGTTGCCTCTTTGCCCTATAAGGTGTAACTTACTTTAACAACTTTATTTTTGGAAAGTAGAAAAGTTTATTGGAAACTAGAAGTAAAAAAAGCTCCCCAAACGGGGAGGAACTTAGTATAGAACTAAGTTCTAAGAACATTTTTTATGGAAATTTAAAAGAAAAAAATTCAAATTAAAGAACCATTAATGCTGTGAATATATTTATGAGTTTTGTATTGAACAGGATCACTTACTGTAGTTATTCCAACTAATGAAACACTGCCAAAATCTATCATTTTCACAGAGATGTTTTATAAAGATATTTTCAAAAATTCAGCTATTATGTAATTTTTGTTTATTTGTACATAAAGAATTTTGTTCTATGTTCAAAATGAAAAAATTGTCTGTTGGACATGTGAATATTTAAGATGACTACCGAAGTACTAGGCACAATTAGAGTACTGATGCTATACTATTATAAAGTCCCCTTAATTCTTTTAATTCCTTTGTTATAGCCATCAGAAATTAATACATGCAAAAAATTGTAAAACTTAGCTCAAAGTTAAAATGCTGAGATAATTGCTGCATTCTAGGGTTGAATTCACATTAATAATTTTGGTAAAAAGCAAAATTAATAAAAACATTAGTTTTTAAATTTTTTTATTAGAGAATCACTGTGATGTACAGTTACAAACTTATGAACTTTTGTGTTTGCATTTTACTCATACAGTGATCGTTTACCCATCCCTCCACCAGTGCCCATTCACCTCCACCGATGATCCCAGTATCCCTCTCACCACCCCGACCCCATCCCCCATCACCCCACCCTGCCTCTTCGGCAGGGCATTCCCTTTTGTTCTCTCTCCTTTGGGGTGTTGTAGTTTGCAATAGAGGTATTGAGTGGCCTTCATGTTCGGCCTATAGTCTACTTTCAGTTCACATCTTTCAACCCTAATAGGTCCTCCCAACATCCTCTACTTGGTGTTCCCTTCTCTACCTGAGCTGCCCTTTCCCCCAGCCTGTGAGGCCAGTTTCCAAGCTGTGGGGCAGACCTCCTGGTCCTTATCTCTACTACTGTTGGGTGTTAGTCTCCCATTCTGTTATTTTGTATTCCACAGATGAGTGCGATCTTTCTATGTCTGTCTCTCTCTTTCTGACTCATATCACTAACATGATACTTTCCATATTCATCCACTTATATGCAAATGTCATGACTTCATCTTTTCTAACAGCTGCATAGTATTCCACTGTGTAGATGTACCAAAGTTTCTTTATCCAGTCATATGTTTTTGGGCACTCTGTTTTTTTCCAGATTTTCGCTATTGTAAACAGTGCTGCAATGAACACACAAATGCAGATGTTATTTCTACTATACCCTTTTGCCTCTCTGGGATATATTCCCAGGAGTGGTATTGTTGGGTCAAATGGGAGCTCAATTTCTAATTTTTTGAGAATTGTCCATATTGTTTTCCAATAGAGCTGAACCAGTCGGCATTCTCACCAACAGTGAAGGAGAGTCCCTTTCTCCCCACATCCGCTTGCTTTTGTTCTTTTGGATGTGGGCTAGTCTCTGTGTTGTGAAATGATATCTCATTGCTGTTTTAATCTGTATCTCCCTGATGATTAGTGACATAGAGCATTTTATCATGTGTCTTTCAGCCATTTCTTGATGGGGTTGAAAGTTTTCTTCTTGTAGAGTTCAACCAGTGCCTTGTATATCCTTGATATCAACCCCTTATCAGATGGATATTGGGTGAATATCCTTTCCCATTCTGTAGACTGTCTTTGTATTTTGGTCACTGTCTCATTTGAGGTGCAGAAGCATTTACAATAACATGTCGAACTTCATATTGTATAAACATACATATATTAGTTAACATATATGTAGTCTAAAAGTCATCTTAAATATATATTAGTATATCACAGAGTATAGTTCTCAGTTCAATCCCCCAAATAAAAAGTCAAGCTTCTTGTTTGGAACATTGTAAAACTGAAAGGCAATCATGCTGTGTATCTCATGGTGATTCAGTAAAAGGGGTGGGGGAGTCAAACTTCTTATATTTCAGGAGCTATAGATAATGCTGGAGATAAAACTACCCTATAGAAATGAATGGATGACCTGAAAGACAACATACCTGCATTCTACTGCCTACTTGTCCTTTCTGATGACTCCATTCTGAATCAGGACTCAGGGCACAATCCAACCTCCCACTTTATACCTGCTTAGAGTTCAAACCTTGGATTCATAAAGTGGGCCTTCCTTAGTTTGTTGATATTTCTTTAAAACAATATTTTCCCTTTCCAAACCTTCAGCTTGTAGATTTGCCATTCTCACAATTATATCACATTTAAACCTCATGTGCTGCTTCCATGAACTATTTCAAATTGGCCATCAGCATTGAGTAATCTCCAAAAAACATATACATAAAAGGTTGGTATTTTATGACATTACTTTGTCAAATTGCAGAAGATGAATTCCATTATCATTGAACTTGAGTGTCATATTTTGCTTTGACATTTTGGCTTCACTGCTTGCTTGATTTAATTCCAAGAAAAGCATTTTACTGCAACCATTGTAATTCCTTCACCTTCTCTTGCCATTGGCATTCAGAAGAAGCCAAAACAATGACGCGGCCTCAGGTATTAGGAGAAACAAATGTAATAGGATCAGACTTTCCAAATCTCAGGCTCCAGATTTATAGAATCTTAGTTCTTTGCAGAGTGCATCAAAAATGAACTTCTTCCTATCTCTCAGTCAGCATACACTGTCAGGAGGCCTGGTGAGGAAAGCTAAAATGATTTATTACAGGGGACACAGGTTTCTGTTTTTGCACTTGTTCCGTCCATGTCTGCAAGATCTGTAGTGCCAGTTTCTACCGGTACACTGAACTGAGATGAATACATGAATAATTGTTTCGATGATATTGAGCAGGCATGTGTGATGTTGCTTTGCAACATCTCTCATTAATAACATACACAAAAAGAGCCTTTACTGGTTGAATGTTACTCTACTTTCAGGAACAAGACAACATGTCCAATTTGGCAATCTTTTACAGGTATTAATAAGAACAACTATCTTTTTCTAAGATCTCCCATCAAGGGGAGCACCACTGCGTTTAAACTAAGATCACTCTCACTGTCACTGTCACTGTCATCCCGTTGCTCATCGATTTGCTCGAGTGGGCACCAGTAACGTCTCCACTGTAAGCCTTGTTACTGTTTTTGGCATACCAAATACTCCACGGATAGCTTGCCAGGCTCTGCTGTGCGGGCGAGATACTCTCAGCAATTTGTTGGTCTCTCCAAGAGGGGCAAAGGAATCAAACCTGGGTTGGCCATGTGCAAGGCGAACACCCTGCCCGCTGTGCTATTTAAACTAAGATGCCAAATAAAAATCATTTGGCATATTTTAAAAATAACAACCTTCCCTTTTGTCCTCTAAATTTTTAATTCAGTGTATTTTTAGATAATGAGCAAGTGTTTTTTATAAACACTAGAGGTTATTAGCATGTGCAACCAGCCTGAATATTACAGACCTGACTCCTTCCTCACTCTTAGTCAGGCTCTGATGAAGAACAACAATCAAACCTTTGTCAATCAGCAAGAAAGATGGTGAATAAACTCTGACCTTTTCTCTTTTATTTTTGTGGCCAATCCTGATGCTCAGGGCTTGCTCCTGGCTCTGTGCTCAGGGATCACTCCTGGTGGGGCTCAGGGGATGATATAATTATCGAATGTAGATCAGTCATGGTAAGGAAAGCATCCTACCCACTGTACTGATGCTCTGGCCCCAACTCTGGTCATTTCTAATGATGAATGACTGGCCATATTGCAAGATCACCCATTGAGTTTTCATTTTTTTTGGTCAGTCAAAAGTTAATTTTATTTAATAAAAAAAGTCAGTATCTAATAAGCACTTGGAAATATCAACAAATGCATTAGTAACCAAAGAAATACAAAATTTCAAGTGCTTAACAGAGCAGTTGGTCACTTGTCAAGTTTTTTTTCCCTTTTTTTAATTCATTGAGTATTGTAGCTGGGGACAGGCCAGTTGTTTTCTCCAAAGCAGAAGATGTCAAATTATTAAACCATGCCCCTGTGTGTAGTAATCTATCATGCTCAGTTGCTAATATTGTTTGCCAGACCTACTCCCCAAAAGAAGGTTTAACTGAGCAAAATTAAGAGGCAGAGATTAAGTTAATTTTCAACCTATGTTTCCAAATTCTGCAGCATAAGAAAGATAATAAATACGAGCATGATAGCTATGGAAAATCTGGCTTCCTCCCTACCCCTATCCCATCACACTCCCAGGATGAGGATAATGAAGAAGAAAGCAAAGATGAGACTGGCTTCCTTATTATAATCTGTGGTTAGAGACCAGAGAGTTGGCAGGCCTGAAAGTCTAAGCCCTAAAATGGTAAGAGACTCAGATAAGTGTCTCAGATAAGTGCCCAGGACCACATAACAGATAGGGATGAGGTTGTTAGACTATTCATTGTGGATGGAATGACATGTAAGCCAGTTAGCCCACCCCCAGCCTCACACACCCAACACCAGGTAAAAAGACGAAGAGTTCATGCAGCACAAAACTTTTCTAGATAAGGTGAGGTTGTGTTCTTTGAGAATACTTTCCCACCACTCAGTTGTAGAAGCAGGGACTGCACATCTATTTATTTTTATTTTATTTTATTTATTTATTCTTTTTGCTTTTTGGGTCACACCTGGCAATGCACAGGGATTATTCCCAGCTCTGCACTCAGGAATTACTCCTGGTGGTGCTCAGGGGACCATATGGGATGCTGGGAATCAAACCCGGATTGGCCACGTGCAAAGCAAATGCCCTACCCGCTGTGCTATCCCTCCAGCCCCAAGGGCTGCAAATCTAAAAATGTCAACTACTCCTCAGCCCAAGCTTTCTTTTAAGAATAAATCTCTATTTTTCTAAAGAAATTTCTTCTTGTTCAATCATTTGGGGCCATTCAAAGTTCATTCATCTTCCGTAAGTTTCCTTCCGGCTAATTGAATAGGAAGTAGTTGTATTTTTCTTCTCCAAAGTAAACATTCTCAACCCCACCATACTTCACTCGATATTGCTTATGTATACCATTCCAGTATACTGTATTTTGTATATATTTTCCATAGCATTAATAACCACATTATTATTCTCTATTACCCAAAGATATTCTCGGATATTCTTTTTCTTAAGTAGCACTGCACTGTAGCACTGTCATCTCATTGTTCATCTATTTGCTCCAGTGGGCACTAGTGCTGTCTCCATTGTGAGACTTGTTGCCCTCCCTTTCTGACTCATTTCACTCAACATGATACTTTTCATATCGATCCACTTACATGCAAATTTCATGACTTCATCTTTTTTTAACAGCTGCATAGTGTTCCATTGTGTAGATGTGCCAGCGTTTCTTTAATCAGTCATCTGTTCTTGGGCACTCGGGTTTTTTCCAGATTCTGGCTATTGTAAACAGTGAAGCAATAAATAAACAAGTGCAGATATCACTTCTATTGTATTTTTTGCATCTCCGGGATATATTTCCAGAAGTGGTATTGGTCGGTCAAATGGGAACTCAATGTCTAGTTTTTTAAGAAATGTCCATATTGTTTTCCAAAAAGGCTGAACCAGTCGGCATTCCCACCAGCAGTAAAGGAGAATCTCTTTCTCCACATCCATGCCAACACCGGTTGCCTTTGTTCTTTTGGATGTGTGCCAGTATCTGTGGTGTGAAATGATATCTCATTGTTTTGATGTGCATCTTCCTGATGATTAGTGATGAAGAGAAATTTTTCATGTACCTTTTGGCCATTTGAATTTCTTCTTTGAGGAAGTTTGCATTCATTTCATCCCTCCATTTTCTGATGGTATTAGATGTTTTCTTCTGGTATATTTCAACCAGGGCCTTGTATAACCTTGATATTAGCCCCTTATCAGATGGGTATTAGGAGAATATCCTTTACCATTCTGTAGATTGTCTTTGTATTCTGGTCACTGTTCCTTTTTTTTTTTTCCTTTTTTTTTTATTAGTTTATTTTTAATTAGAGAGTCATCGTGAGGGTACAGTTACAGATCCATACATCTTTGTGCTCATGCTTCCCCCATACAAAGTTCAATGACCCATCCCTTCACCAGTGCCCATTCTCCACCACCAGTAAACCCAACATCCCTCCCCCCCTCCCCAGACCCGTCTCCCCCCACCCCACCCTGCCACTATGGCAGGGAATTCCCTTTTGTTCTCTCTCTCTGATTAGGTGTTGTGGTTTGCAATAGAGGTGTTGAGTGGCCATTGTGTTCAGTCTCTAGTCTGTATTCCACCCGCCTCACCCTTCCCCCACATGACCTCCAACCACATTTTACTTGGTGGTCCCTTCCCTGAGTTACCCAGAATGAGAGACCAGCCTCCAAGCCATGGAAACATTCTCCTGGTACTTATTTCTACTATTCTTGGGCGTTAGTCTTATAGTCTATTATTCTATATTCCACAGATGAGTGCAATCTTTCTATGTCTGTCTCTCTCTTTCTGACTCATTTCACTTAGCATGATACTTTCCATGTTGATCCACTTATATGCAAACGTCATGACCTCATTTTTTCTAACAGCTGCATAGTATTCCATTGTATAGATGTACCAGAGTTTCTTCAGCCAGTCATCTGTTCTAGGGCACTCGGGTTTTTTCCAGATTCTGGCTATTGTAAACAGTGCTGCGGTGAACATATAAGTGCATATGTCACTTCGACTATACTTTTTGGCTTTTCTGGGATATATTCCCAGCAGTGGTATTGCTGGGTCAAATGGGAGCTCAACCTCTAGTTTTTTGAGAATCGTCCATACTGTTTTCCAAAAGGGCTGAACTAGCCGGCATTCCCACCAGCAGTGTAGAAGGGTCCCTTTCTCCCCACATCCTCTCCAACAGCGGTTGCTTTTGTTCTTTTGGATGTGTGCTAGTCTCTGTGGTGTGAGGTGGTATCTCATGGTTGTTTTGATCTGCATCTCTCTGACGACTAGTGATGTAGAGCACTTTTTCATGTGCCTTTTGGCCATTCGTATCTCTTCCTTGGTAAAGTTTCTGTTCATTTCTTCGCCCCATTTTTTGATGGGGTTGGATGTTTTCTTCTTGTAGAGTTCAACCAGTGTTTTATATACCCTTGATATCAACCCCTTATCTGATGGGTATTGTGTAAATATCCTTTCCCATTCTGTAGATAGTCTTTGTGTTCTGGTCACTGTATCTTTTGCGGTGCAGAAGCTTTTTAGTTTAATGTAGTCCCATTTGTTGATCTCTGTTTTTACTAGATTGCTTAGTTCCGTGTCACCTTTGAAGATACCTTTATCTTCAATATCCTGGAGGGTTTTGCCGACCTTGTCTTCAATGTACCTTATGGTTTGTGGTCTGATGTTGAGGTCTTTAATCCATTTTGATCTGACTTTTGTGCATGGTGTCAGGTCGAGTTCTAAGCCCATTTTTTTGCATGTGATTGTCCAGTTGTGCTAGCACCATTTGTTAAAGAGACTTTCCTTGCTCCACTTCACATCTCTTGCTCCTTTATCAAAGATTAGATGATCATACATTTGAGGTTGTGTGTGGGGATATTCCACCCTGTTCCATTGGTCTGCAGCTCTGCCTTTGTTCCAGTACCATGCTGTTTTAATTGTTACCGCTTTGTAGTAGAGTTTAAGGTTGGGGAGGGTGATGCCTCCCATCATCTTTTTCCCAAGAATTGTTTTAGCTATCCGTGGGCGTTTATTGTTCCATATAAATTTCAGGATTGCTTGCTCCGCTTCTTTGAAGAATGCCATGGGTATCCCTATAGGGATCGCGTTAAATCTGTATAATGCTTTTGGGAGTATTGCCATTTTTACAATGTTTATTCTCCCTATCCATGAGCAGGGGATATGTTTCCATTTCCTCATGTCCTCTTTTATTTCATGGAGTAGAGTTATATAGTTTTCTTTGTAGAGGTCCTTTACTTCTTTAGTTAAGCTGATTCCAAGATATTTGATTTTCTGGGGCACAATTTTGAATGGGATTGCTTTTTTCATGTCCCTTTCCTCTGTCTCATTGTTTGCATATAGGAAGGCCATGGACTTTTGGGTATTGATTTTATAGCCTGCGACTTTACTGTATAGGTCAATTGTTTCTAAGAGTTTCTTACTAGAGCTTTTAGGTTTCTCTAGGTATAGCATCATATCGTCTGCGAATAGTGAGAGCTTGATTTCTTCCTTTCCGATCTGAATCCCCTTAATATCTTTTTTACCACAAGCTCACAACAAGCATTATCCTCAATGGAGAGAAACTAAGAGCCTTCCCTCTAAAATCAGGGACAAGACATGGATGCCCAATCTCACCACTACTATTCAATATAGTACTGGAAGTACTTACAATAGTGGTTAGCAGGAAAAAGATATTAAGGGCATCCAAATAGGAAAGGAAGAAATCAAGCTGTCACTATTTACAGATGATATGATACTATATTTATAGAACTCGAAAGCCTCTACCAAGAAACTCCTAGAGACAATAGACTCGTATAGTAAAGCTGCAGTCTATAAAATCAATACCCAAAAATCCATGGGTTTTCTTTTTTTTTTTTTGTCCATGGGTTTTCTATACACAAATAATGAGAGAGAAGAAAGTGACATGAAAAAAAGCAATCTTGTTCACAGTCATGCCTCAGAAAATCAAATACCTCAGAATCAGCTTAAGTATGTTTTCTAATAATCATATTTTATTATAATATACAATAATTGTTACTGTCATTGGCATATCAAATATACCACAGGTAGCTTGCCAGGCTCTGCCGTGCGAGCAAGATACTCTCGGTAGCTTACCGGGGCCTCCAAGAGGGCTGGAGGAATCGAACCTGGGTCGGCCATGTGCAAAGCAAATGCCCTACCTGCTGTGCCATCACTCCAGCCCAGTAACAATTTAAGTCTCACAATGCAGAAGTTACTGGTGCCCGCTCGAGCAAATCGATGAGCAATGGGGTGACAGTGAAAGTGACAGTGACAGTAAAATAATAAGCCAGGCATGAAACCAAATAAAGTACTTTCTCTGTGCACAGTCCTTTCCAGATATCACCAGTAGAGCTATTTGCTTATGTCCTAAGTATTCAACTGAACACTTTTTGTTGTTGTTGTTTCTTTGTTCGTTCTGTAGACACCTGGCTGTGTGCTCAGGCATCAGTCCCTGTGGTACATAGAGAATCAAACATTGTGCTGTGTCTCTAACCTTAGTTAGAGCCCTACCTGCTGCAGTATCTCTCTAGTCCTTCTTTGCACACATTTTGCTGTTGAGTTATTTGACCATGAGACTCTATTAGGAAGCTATATTATTTTGTTTTAGATTTTCTGTTCATCTGATATATTGGGGTAAATATAGTTTCAGTAACAAAGACACCAGTAAGTTTTATTTTTATTAATTTATTTTTTGCTTTTTGGGTCACACCCCTATCAATGCACAGTAGTTACTCCTGGCTCTGTGTAAAAAACTAAAGCTTGCCGAGGGGCAAGTGCACTCGCGGGCTCTCAGGGCAGCTGTGCCTCACCACCCGCGTTCGGTGCTCCGGAACCTCTGTGTGTGCTGTCGGTCAAGGGCAGGCGACGGAAGGAAGAAGGGCAAACTGGTTGCTCGATCAGTTTATTTCATTCTCTCTCTCCGCTTCTCTCCCGGCTCTCAGTCTCTCTCAGGATCTGTGGAGCTCGCCCCCATGGATCTGGCCTGTGGATCTGGCCCCCCAACCCACTCTTCCAGCCTAGTTAAATCTCCACAGCATGAGGGGGTTGGGGTGTACACATAGGTGTGGTCACCATCAATAGGGTAAGGTCCTTTTCCCCAGGGGATGCTTCTCCTAGGACTTAATTCTCTTTCAGCAGGAGGATCCACCCAAGGGCGGAGTCCCATGAATGTGTTTCTCTTCTCCTCAGCCAGCAAACATATAAGAATTCATAATATTAATTATTTTGTATGGACACAATAAGAGATGCATTAAAGCTTATAGAATTGCTCTCCTGGGGCCATCTCAATCTCAGACTACAGTGCTCAGGCCAGATCAGTTTTTCCTATCCCTGGCAGGGTCCTAGTCACATAATTACTATTGGATCATGACAGCATTTGTCCATGATCAAGCTCTTAATTTATAGTTAAGCATTAGGCACTTTGGCCAGGCCCATCTCGATGCCAGGGTAGCACATAAATCACCGCTTGCCCTGGATCCTTCCAGTCCCACGTCGGGGACCCTGCTTTGGGGTGCTAGGAACTGAGGGCAACTGAGGCTTAAGTGGAGAAAGCAGATGCCCGGGAGGGAATAATATTCGAGGCCAATTAATTCCCAAGTTTTAAAAACATAATATTGTCTTCTTGTGTCTATACAAAACAGACATATCTTTAAAGTAAATTATTCAAAAGGCACAAGAAGAGGAGAAAGGCAATATTAACTCATATAATATAAATTCAGTATCCTAGGAAGGTCTGACCTTGCAAATTAGCAGAGTCAGATTAAGGGAAAGCCGTGGATTAACTCTTTTGGGGAAGAGAGCATGGAGAAGTGATTATAGCTAAATAAAGGGATGGGAGAGAGTCGGGAACACCTTGATGGTTGAGACTGGGGTAAGCCTAAACTCCGGGGAAAACCGGGACAAGCTACTTGTGGCAAGGAGGGAAAGGACAAAGTAATGTCATCCTACAGCTCTGCACTCAGGAATTACCCCTGGCGGTGTTCAGGGGACCATATGGGATGCTGGGAATTGAACCGGGGTTGGCCATGTGCAAGGCAAATGCCCTACCCGCTGTGCTCCAGCCCCAACACCAGTAAGTTTTAAAAGGTTGTTTTCCTTGTATGTAGCAATCCTGAGGTTAGCACTGTTATGTATTGAGGCAGACTTGTTCCTTATGTTTTTTTGTAGAATCATATTCTCTGCAAAGATTTGCTTTTCTATCTTCTGCCCCTCTATTCTCTAGCCAACAGGAAGTCTGGTTCTCTAAAAAAAAGTCTTATTTGAACAAAGAATGTAGTGTCTGTGCTTTCCTTTTTCTTTCTTTCTTTTTTATTTTTTTTGAGGAAGGGGCATTGATAGAATTTAATAATAGAAACATAAGCAATGCAACTCCCATAGTCTAAAATACTTATTTTCTGGAGTGATAGTACAGTGGGTTGTATGCTTACCTTGTACCTAGCTGACCTGAGTTCAATCTCAAGCACTGTACATGGTACCCAAGTACCAAAAGAAGTAAGCCTAAGCATTCCCAAGCATGACCTCCTCCCAAAACTATAACAAACTTTGACTCTCTGGCTCTTCCCAGAAAACGGGCACTATCATTGTCTTGTGATTAAAACTGAGTCCACTCTAGCAGTTCTGTTTGTGAAAGTAAAAGAAAGCATGGGGAAGGCACTCCAACCTAGACTAATGGGAGGAAAGTGAGTCCCGATGCCATACCAAGGGGCTCTGGGAATTAGAGCTGATAGACATAAATCTATGGGACATGGGTGGAGGGGCTTTGCTTTATGCTCACAGACTCCACTCAGTACAAGGAGGCGAGTGGTTTCTGCTTTTGTATACAAGTAGTGCAGCCTTTTTCAATGGAATTAAATCTGTCAATCAGATTTTCCTCTTTGATTTAATGCCTATGTTTATTCTAAAGAAAAATTTATCCATATGTTTCTGCATCATTTATACCTCTCGTCAAAATGTTTTTCAACAGCTGTTTGGCATTTTAAATTCCTGGTAGAAAATAAGAACTAGAGTGGCTTTGTAGTCTGAAAATCTACATGTAATTTAAACTTAGCATGCCACATTAAGGAACTTAAACCTAGTTATTTCCTAAAGAAATTAAAGTATGTGTAATCCCAAACAGAACTGATTACAATAAAAATTAGGTCAATCTATTATTGCATAAGTGTATTCAAAACAAAGACCCTGAATGTACAATGACTTCTTTTATTGTCAAAGTTACTCAATTTTGCATTCACTATGCCTTTGGCCAGTATTATGCTCTAAGAGGCAACCAACTCTGTCATTCATGACCTTCAGAATTTCCATTTTCATCACATTCCAATTCTTGGCAGGAAAATAACTTCAGCACCTATCTGTATAACTGTTCAGAAATCTTGTGTACAAATAGTTACCCAATTGTTCCAAATTTTATTTTGAAGGTCATATTCAGTGCAACTACAAAACAGATTCATATGCATCACTGCCTATTCTTTGAAAAGTTCTATTCTTTGAAAAGTCCGAGTTAATATCTTGCTTCTAAGTCTGCACCTCTAGCCATTTGCTGCTTCTTGGAGCTATCTTTTTAATAATTTTCTTTTCAACTAAAGTAATTAGAATCATTGTTGTTTAATTGAAAAAGCTGATGGTGTCATCCCCATGATAGAAGAAGACAATGAAACTTAGAAATTCATGCGCACGATCTCACAGTTAGTCAGCCGCAGAGCCAAACATCAATTGATTGCTTTTCCTTTTATAGTCAGTATTATATTTTGGATTTGATTGATTCTCTTCTAATCTCCCTTGTTTTTTTTAAAGTTTGAGGGAAGTTTCTATTGCAGTTCTGAGTTCATTTTCATATGAGAAAGTGCAATTTGAGAGGCATTTACCGTCTGAAATCTCTGCTATAATATAGCCATGCTATATGCTCTCTTCCCAATTGTTCTCATATCAATTTTTCCATTCTTTTGTTAGAAAAATTGCACATCATATTATGTAGCTGCGCATTTTTCTCTATAATTCAGAAAAATGATAATTTCATCAAATAAATTATACTTATTATAAGGAACACTGCATTTAATATTGAAGCCCATAATACACCATGGGCACTCAGTTTACTTTTATGAATGTGTAAGAAAAATTAAATATGGTAGAACACACTACTCAAAATTCTGAAGAGGTTTTCTGAAGCATGGTGCTTTTATAAAAGCATACTTTAGCCCAATTTTATTCACTAAGTAGTACCAACTCCTTTTTAAGAGCCAGAATTTTGCCACAGCATCTGTAATTGGGAAAAAAAAAACTATATATCTCAGTATACTCATCAGAGTCTGAAACCTAAATAAATTTTTATTCAAATGCTATAGAGAAAGAAATACTACATTCATGACTCATCACAACAATATTCTATTAATAAAAATTATGAAAGTCCCAACTACTACAAGTATTTTCTATAGTAGTCTGTAAGGGAGTTCAGTTAGTAAAGACTCTCTCTAAAAGAGACATGATATCTCCACAAACCATATCAGCATGGAAAACATCTTTCCTGATAGAATAACATGAGCACTGTGATAACCCTGGGTGTGTGTGTGTGGGCGGTAAATGGAGGGAGAAGAGCAAGGGCTACCCTACACACAAGAGGTTCTTCTGCAAAGCAGGGTGGATCTAAACAATTTCTGATAAAGCTTAAGAACAATGCAGGGGAGGGGATGGTAAATGCAGATCAAAGAACAAAGCTGTGAGAGGACAGAAATAGATTAGAGGGAGGTGTACGTAGAAAGAAAGGTACCCTAAGAGATGCTGACAACGAGATGCCTGAGAGTGTTTCCCAGAATAAGCAGGATAGGTTTCCCAGCTTTTCTGAAATGGTTCCCAGAATTATATGTCCTAGAAATTAATTTAGGAACGAATGCTTCCCAGGTGCCAAGCTAGATCCATGGAGAGTGAATTTATTTCTAGGGAAACTAACTCAGAGATTCCACATGGGAGAGAAAAGGAAGACTTTATAGTCTTAAATGGGGTAATGAAACACAAAGAACATGAGTTTATTTTATAACACACCTGTGGGGGTAGAACCATAGGTGTCAGTGAGCCATAATCATCCATCCTTGCCTTCACTTCTCCCCATAATATATAGGCTTAAAGTTGTAATTTTACACATAGAAGCGAAGTGGCATATGTCTGTGATTGTATTAGATTATCCTCTGGGAAGACTCACCTTACTCAAGCTTTTTGATAAAGGGGTCTTGATGAGAGAATCAGCCATTCTTTGGAAGTCCACATGGAAAGCAACTGTGATAATTCTTCAGGTAGCCTCTAGATGCTAAAAAGAGCCTTTGACCAACAGCCAATTAAATAACACTGAAGTATTTAGCCCTATAACCAAAAGGAACTGATTGCTAGCAATAATATTGTGAGCAGGAAGTCCTTTCCCCAGGACAGCTTCTAGAGGAGAACCTTAGGAGAACCTAGGTAACTTCTCCACTACAGCTTAAGAAATTCAGCAGAGCCACACACTATTTGGTGTGATTATGTTTGGGACACAAAATGTATACACAGCAACAGAAAATAAAGTATGTGCTGCACCTGGTATTCTAGAAAAGTCCTGGTGCAGAACGTTTTTAGGATACGGATCTCAGGCTTCTATTGAAAGGATGTAGGAAAATGATACACTGTGGGATACAGGTTAAAGAGTATGGCCACTCTCAAAGAACAAGATATATGATTATAGTTAAAACATCACCCCTTGCTAACTGTGTGATCTTGTGCAAGTCTCTTAACCACACAATTCCTCACCTTCTTCTCCTGAGATTAAGATATCTTCTGGGCTATTCAATTGGCAAACAGGTACATATAGGGTGGACAGAAAAATCCAATGGTGCTATTTACAACAATCAAGTAGCTCTTATTACAAATAATACTAATAGCTATTTTATAATGAGTACTTATTGTGGTCCCTACTGTACTAAACATATTATATGTATTTTACCTACAAAACTATATGTATATTTTTAATTTGTAGGCAAAATACATACAATATGCTCTTTATATATTAAAAATACAGTCCCATTTTACAAAAGATTAAACAAAAACAAATTAATCACCATAGAGTAAACATAGAGACATATTTCAATCGAGACAATCTTTCTCCAACAGAGTTACCTTGACGAGACAGAAGTAACAATATTTGGAATGAGCCACTAGAGCCATAAACTCCAAGGCCCTGGTTAACTGTGCAGGGCACTCAGAGAAATTTAGACATTTCCCAAATTGGGAGCAGTAGATCTAAGACAATTCCCACTACAACAAATTGAGTCTTGTTTCTGGGCACAAAAACAGCAGGTAGAGCATTTGCCTTGTACATGGCCAACCCAGGTTCACTTCCTCTGTCCCTCTCAGAGAGCCCAGCAAGCTACTGAGAGTATTCCACCTGCATGGCAGAGCCTAGCAAGTTACCCACACAGTATTCGATATGCCAAAAACAGTAACAACAAGTCTCACAGTGGAGATGTTACTGGTGCCCGCTCGAGCAAATCGATGAGCAATGGGAAGACAGTTTATACAGTGATATAGTGATTGCGATTTATGCTAGTTTGGCCATCAGGAAAGTACAGATAAACTCTAGATTACTTTGGGTTTCAGGAGATAATTCAAAAATCAAATGCCCATATGTACAATTCATTTTAAGAAATAGAATGTTCAGTCCCAAAGTGCTATATTATAGATGACTTTTTAAATATATAATTTGAGACGTTATAGAAGGGACCAATGTGTAGATTTATCAAGTTATCTGAGCACCTTGCTATAAGAAGTTTTCATATATAATAGCAATCTGATGCAAGTTTCCAGAAGGAGACAAAGAAATCTGCTGTGATAGAGGGCAGGGAAGATAAAAGAGGTGTTAATAAAGAGACAACAAAGAACTAAAGTAAGGTTTAACCACTTTTAATGAATTGCATTTGCCAAGAAAATCATATGTAATTCTCCTAGGGAATTCCTTTGAAGAATGTAGTTCCATAGGAAAGTACATAGAATAAAATTCACCTCATTTATTTGTTTATTTTTATTACTGAATCACTATGAGATACACAGTTGCAAAGTTGGTCATGATTGAATTTTAGTCATGCAATGTTCCAACACCTGTCCCTTCATCATTGCACATTTCCTGCCACCAATGTCTCTAGTTTTCTTCCTGCCTCAACCTCCTACCCTGCCCCTGCAGCCTGTGTCTGTGGCACACACTTTTCTTCCTTCTCTCACACTATAGCTGTGTAATATCCCATTGTGTTGATGTACCGTAGTTTGTTTTTCCTCTCTTTTGTTCTCAGACACTTGGGTTGTTTCCAGATTCTGCCTATTGTTAATTGTGCTGCAATGAACATAGGAGTGTGGATGACTTTTCTGCATTGTGTTTTTGGGCCATCAGGTTATATTCCAAGGAGTAGTATTGCTAGATGGGAGGTCAATTTCTACTTTTTCTGAAATATATCCATTTTGTTTTCCAGAAAGGCCAGACTAATTGGTATTCCTATGAACTGTTAGAGTCCCTTTCTCTGCATCCATTCTAGCACTAGTATGTTTTTTTGATGTATGTCAGTATCCGTGGCATGAGATATTTTTAAAAAAATTTTATTAGTGAATCACTGTGGGAGGGATGGGGGGGGATAATATTTTTATTTCACTTGTTTTATTTTTAAAAGATCTAAGAATGATGATATCTTTAAGAAAACTTAATATTCCTTATTTATCTTTGTTTACCTACCATTTGGGGATAGGAATTATCTAACAAGTGCCTCTTGCCAGATTTTGTATGCCATGAAAGATAAGGATGACAAAATGTACAATAAAAAATATTTTAAAGGGGCTGAAGCAATAGCACAGCCGGTAGAGTGTTTGCCTTGTACATAGCCGACCTAGGTTCGATCCGCAGCATCCCATATGGTCCCCTGAGCACTGCCAGGAGTAATTCCTGAGCACAGATCCAGGAGTAACCCCTGTGCATTGCCGGGTGTGACCCAAAAAGCATAAAAAAATTATAAACATATTTCTTGTATATGAGATGATATAAAATGTAAATGCTACTATCAATAAGTGAAATATTATTGTTCATCTCTGGTGCCGTTGACAATTATATCAGGTCAGTGTTGGGAGAAGGGTATTGTTCTGTGAATTTATGTGGTTTTTGCATTTAAGAATGTTCAGAGGCATCCCTGGACTGTTCCCACCATGGTGCAACTCTTCTTCAATCATGGCAGTCAAAAAGGTCTCAAAATATTGTGAGACCCCCTTGAAGGCAATACAGCCCTGTTGATATCTGCTTTTCCATTTAAACTTTTTGCCATTTTCTATCACCATTTTCACTATCATCTATCAAATTTGTCACCATTGTTTATCAGCTCTATATTTTTTTTCTCTTTTGGTCACACCCAGCGATGTTCAGGGGTTACCCCTGACTCTGCACTCAGCAATTACTCATGGCAGTACTGGGGGGACCATAAGGGATGCCAGGGATCAAACCCGTGTGCAAGGCAAAGGCCCTACCCCCTGTACTATCATTCCAACCCATGTGTATCAGGTTTTTTGCTTACTGAAGAATTGTGACAAAGCCTTCTCCACCTTAATCTTAAATATTTACTTCCCCCGTCTATACAGAAAAAGTTCTAGTAAAACAGATTGATGTAGAAACTAATGATAAGGGAAGGAGGAAAAGAACTGTATAGTTTTTTTTGAAAAATCCTTTTGGAAAGAATTTGCTTTTTTTTTTTTAAACAGTTTGTGTATAATGTCAGGCTCCATGTAGACCAGTCTTTTCCTAAGAAAAGTCTCTTTTATTGAAATTCCAGGAAGATACCATCTATCCTATGAATTAAGACAGTAAGAATCAAGTGAGAGAATAAGAGCATTGGCCCTGATAAGCAAAACTGGAGTGATTTAGCCATATTAGCAACACACAGTGGTTCAGAAATTCCAAGTTAACCCATGGAAACCACTCTTTAAAAACCCATTAAATAGAAAAAGATTGATATTGAATATTTATAATGTTTCAACTACTCAGATGAAATCTAAATATGTATGTAACTTGTCCTCATTTTACTATGATGGAACTGAGGATTATAAATTCACTAAAGGGGAAAAAATAAGAGTCTTACTGAGTCAGAAGCAGTGGACAGCCTCTGATGGGAAATTGGATCTGTCAAGGCAGCCCTGACTTCCTGTCACTGCCATGTTACATAGGAGGTAATTCTTAGCAGAATGAACTGTATTAACAAAACAACAGATCTGTCACTGGAGTGAACTGACAATTTTCAGGAATTCTGATCCCAAGGAAACTGAGTCAGAAAGTTAATACCCTTAAGTCACAGAGGAAAGCTTCTGTAGGGTAACCAGGACCCAACTTCTTCAGCTTCCAGAGATGTTTCCCAGTATCACTGGGCTAGTCTAAATTTTTGCTTAAGTATTAGTATTTCCACACAGCATGATGAACAGTGATAGACACTCTCCAACAATCTAAAAAAGTAAATGGACTGAAAAGTTATGTGTATAAAAGCAGGAGTGTAAAAAGAGATTTATCACTTGTTCTGATAAATTGACAGTGAAATTAAAAAGCTTAATTATTTCAGCATGAAATTCAAGAGGCATCTTTTCCCACTGAACATATGAAAAAGTTTCAAAGCATTTTGCAGCAATAAAACATCTGTGACCCAATTTACAAAAACAGATGAAAATAGAGAGTTGTTAAGGTAGGAAGGAGCAGCGTGATAGTTATGAACTCTTGTTCCATCCTTCCTTCAGTAAATTGACCCTTGTGTGTGCAGCAAGTCTTCACAAATGTGTTTGCATAAATCTTGAGTGTGGGGATATAGGGAAAGAAGTTTTTTAGAATCAAAACACAATTGAGAATACATAAAGTTCTCAACAGATCAAGGATTGAAGGAAGAGGTGCACTGAGAGATCACTAATGGAAATATAATGGCCTTCAGGAGCCAATGAGAAAGACAATAGAATGAATACATTTTAAAGACAAAAATCCACTTAAAAATATGGCACAAATACATTTCTGAAAACACTGAATTATAATAACTCCAAGATGTTTTTTTCATCCCATTTTGGATGCTGTTAATGATGAAAGATAGAAAGTATATTGAAAGAGTTTAATGACAGTTTTAAAAAGGTTGGTTATATCTGAGCTTAATTACAGTAGATCCGGCTGGGTCTTCAAAAATGTGCTTTTTGATGAAGACAGAGATCAAATCCAATTTACTCAATAAATATTCACTATTCTTGACTGATTTTAAGTAGATTATTTTAAACTGATATAACACTTGACAAAAATCTGTTCTGTTCTGAAGAACATATAGAATAACGACATATGGTAATTTACTAATTAGAAAAAAATAGGCAACACTTATAAGATGTGAAACTTAAAAGGAATTAACTGGACAAAATCAATGGCAAAATATTCTAACTCCTTTGTGAGTTATTTTTTTCTTTCTGCTTTTTTTTTTTTTTTTTTTTTTACTTTTTCATTGCTCAGGTCTGATTCCCCAGTGCCCAGGGAAGTTTAGACATATGATTTTGTCACTTTTGTAAGCGTATTTACTTTCAGTGAGGTGTCATTTAGTTGAGAAAGTTTGTTACCCAAAATAAGCACATTTTTGTCTGCATTTTCCGGGTGAAATATTTGGCTAAACAAGGGCTTAATAGATAGAGGATTGTTTTTATAAACAATAGCTTAAAGAAACATTTTCATTGAAAAATACATAGAAATGTATTATAATGTAAAGCAGTGAATTTGATTTTTAAGAAAGAGCTCCATTTATTCACTATAAGGATAGGAACCTTGGGGATTTTCCAAATACAGTACTACCCACTACCCACTCTGTATTCCTGGGGGAAAATCCTAATATGCACTCAAAGCGATGCTATCTGTCAATCAATTTTGCATTCTATTCTTATTAGAAATCAGGACCTTGCTGAGTTACTATTACTGATACATCATATCAGTGATGTCTTTGACAGTTTCTTCTTCATCAGGATTTTCTTTCTGTCCCTCTGGGACTCCAAGAATTATTTTTTTCACTTTATTTTTATTTTTTTATATTAATTAGTAACCGTGAGGGTACAGTTACAGAGTTTCGTGTTTGCGTTACAGTCATACATTACTCGAGTACTCATCCCTCCACCAGTGCCCATTCTCCTCCACCGATGACCCCAGGGTCTCTCCCACCCCCCTATCTTGTCCCCCCCATCCCACCCCGCCTCTGTGACAGGGAATTCCTTTTTGTTCTCTCTCTCCTTTTGGGTGTTGTGGTTTGCAATGGAGGTACTGGGTGGCTATTGTGCTCAATCTATAGTCTGCTTTCAACCCGCCTCTCCCATGCCGAGTGGATTCTCCACCACACTTTAGTTGGTGTTCCCTTCTCTGTCTGAGCTGCCTTTTCCCCCAGCATGTGAGACTGGCTTCCAAGCCATGGAGCAAATCTCCAGGTACTTATTGCTACTATTCTTGGGTGTTAGTCTTCCATTCTGTTGTTTTATATTCTGCATTGGTATAGTGGTTAGCATAGCTGCCTTCCAGTAATTCTTATATTACTCCTCTTGGCTTCATCACGATCTTCTCTTGCCATCTGTCCCCGATTGTCAATCTCTTTTCCATTTTCTGTTCTTTTCTAGAGAGTTTCTGGGCTTCATCTTCGAGCTCACTGATTCTGTTCTCAGCAGCTGTTACTCTGCTGCTGAGGCCTTCCACTAAGTTTTTTAATTCGTCTACTAGGTTTTTCAGGTCTGACATTTCTGTTTGTAATTTTGTTCATTTTCTGCATTTCTACCTTCAAACCCTCTTGTATTTTATTGGCATTGCTTTCCATTGTTTCTTTTAGCTCCCTGAGAATCCTCAGTAGTTCCCTTCTAAATTCCTTGTCAGAGAGGTTATCTAGCACTTTATTGTTGTTGGGGTCTTCTGGGCTAGCCTCTTCAATAAGTAAGCTTAGTGGGGATCTGCATTGCTTTACCATTGTGACCTACGTGGCTTAGCCCTTCACACTCACTCTTACTATTCTGCTTATGATGCAGTATTAATTGAGGTAGGCTTAATGAGTTATTGGCTATTGTGTTTCTGGTGGTTAAGCTAATCTGGTGAAAGTTCCAACTAAGAGGGTAACTTAGAGTTACCCTTATCAGATATGGAGGGGAGAAAATAACTCGTAGCCAAGTTAGCAGCCATGGCTCTGGGAAGGAGCCCTGACACAGGCTGATAATGAATGGTATGAGCAGAGGGCACCCGGAAAGTACCAGAGTGGTATACGTATGCAGTGTGCCTCAATTCCCGTCCCCTGCAGACCAAGGATGAAAACAGGCTTTCCTGGGGAGTGGATAGAATTGCACTTTGAGAAGGATCACTGACACGGGCCCATATCTGAATGGGATGACCCAAGTATTTTTTAAGGTAGTTTTATGAATATTGTTGATGGTATGATATAGTGTACTTTTTGTTGAGAACTATATGTTTAGGAATTATTTTCAGAAATACTGCATCTTACATAGAAATTGCACTGAATATGGCTATTTGTTTTACCAAATACAGTAGATTAAACATATGTACAATAAGTATAACTAAGAAATAGAACAAAAATCATAAAACTCATTTATAATCACAAGGAGGCCAAAAAAGCAAAATCATTTGAGATAAAACAGATGATACAATAGAGGCATCACAATCCCAGTCTCCAAACTATACTACATAGCAACAGTAATTATGACAATAAGATGTTGGAATAAAAACACACAAATGTCAATAAAATAGTCTCTAGAATCTATAAACACATACACATACACACACACACCCCCACACATATCTAATTTATGAAAATGGGATCCAAGAGTTTACTATGGAACAAGAACAATCTTTAAAATGGCATTGACAAACCAACAAATAGATGCAAAATAATAAAACTAGACCACAACCTAGTACCATACAAATTAATCCAAATTGAATTTAAGACTTGAATGTAAAGCCTGAATCACAAAAAATACAGGAAATACATCCTTTGATATAACCTTTAAAAGAATTTGGACACTAATGACAAGGGACATAAAAGCAAAAATATACCTAGAATTATATCAAACTAAAAACTTTATATTGATGTAAACTTACATCAAAATGAATACGCAAGCTACTAATGGGAAAATACATTTTTCATATTTTTAAATTTTATTTTACTTTTAAAAAGTTTTTCATAGTTTGAGATAGTCCCATTTATTTGTCTCTGTTTTCCCTTGCTTGGCCAGTGGCGTGTCATCTTTGAAGATACCCTTGGCTTCAATGTTGTGGAGGGTTTTGTCGACCTTATCTTCAATGTACCTTAGGGATTCTGGTCTGATGTTGAGGTCTTTAATCCATTTTGATAAGACTTTTGTACATGGTGATAGGTGGAGGTCTAAGCCCATTTTTTTGCATGTAGCTGTCCAGTTTTTCCAGCACAATTTGTTAAACATGCTTTCCTTGCTCCACTTCACATTTCTTGCTCCCTTATCAAAGATTAGATGATCATATATTTGGGGGGATGTGTCAGAGTATTCAACCCTGCTCCATTGGTCTGTAGCTCTGCCTTTGTTCCAGTACCATGCTGCTTTAATGACTACCACTTTGTAGTAGAGTTGGAAGTTGGGGAGGTTGATTCCTTTCATTTTCTTTTTCCCAAGAATTGCTTTAGCTGTTCGTGGGGGCTTATTGTTCCATATGAATTTCAGGAGCACTTGCTCCATTTCTTTGAAGAATGACAAGGGTATCCCTATAGGGATCGCATTGAATTTGTACAATGTTTTGGGGAGAATTGCCATTTTGACAATATTAATTCTTCCAATCTATGAGCAGGGGATATCTTTCCATTTCCTCGTGTCCTCTTTTATTTCCTGAAGTAGAAGCTTCTGCACCTCAAGAGAAACAGTGACCAAAGTACAAAGACAATCTACAGAATGGGAAAGGATATTTAAGCAGAACCCATCTGGTAAAGGGTTGATATCAAGGATATACAATGCACTGGGTGAACTTCACAAGAAGAAAACTGCCAACCCGATCAAAAAATGGGATGATGAAATGAACAGAAACTTTCCCAAAGAAGAAATCCGAATGGCTGAGAGGCACATGAGAAAATGTCCAACATCACTAATCATCAGGGAGATGCAGATCAAAACAACAATGAGATATCATCTCACACCACAGAGACTGGCCCACATCCCAAAAAACAAAAGCAACCACTGTTGGCGTGGATGTGGGGAGAAAGGGACTCTCCTTCACTGCTGGTGGGGATGCCAACTCGTTCGGTCCTTTTGGAAAACAATATGGACGATTCTCAAAAAATTAGAAATTGAGCTTCCATTTGACCAGCAATACCACTCCTGAGAATATAACCCTGGAGAGGCAAAAAGGTATAGTAGAGATGACGTCTGCATTTCTATGTTCATTGCAGCACTGTTTACAATAGCTACAATCTGGAAAAAACCAGAGTGTCCAAAAACAGATGACTGGCTAAAGAAACTCTGGTACATCTACACAATGGAATACTATGTAGCTGTCAGAAAACATGAAGTCATGAAATTTGCATATAAGTGGATCAACATGGAAAGTATTATGCTTAGTGAAATGAGTCAGAAAGAAAGAGACAGACAGAAAGATTGCACTCATATGTGGACTATAATATAGCAGAGAAGTACAAGTTTGCAATGATGCAATTTCTGGCAGATATTTCTCTGGACTTAGTTACTAAAATACTAAAATACAGAAATACAAAACCGTGCAGCCGCTAGTGCGGCCACTTGACTTCATATCGCTTCATTCTCAGCAATGGAAAACAAATTATCAAATGCTTCCTTTTCAGCAGGTCCGACTTTAAGGGGGAGAAACTCCAAACAATAATAGTGAGTTATTTGTTGAAATATTGAATGTAATCAAACTAAAGAGAAAGTAAAGTGAAATTTATCAGTTACACAGGTGGGGTGGGGAGCTGGGGACTTGGGGGGAGGCGGGGGGGGCCATACTGTGATTCTTGGTGGTGGAATAAGTGCACTGGTGAAGGGATGGGTGTCCAAGCATTGTATAACTGAGACTTAAACCTGAAACCTATGTAATTTTCCACATGGTGATTCAATAAAAGAAAAAAATAATAAAAAGTTTTTCATGATGATTTCTTACATTGAATATTCCAAGGCTAATTTTACCACCATTATACGTCCTACCACCATCATTTCCAATTTTCCCAGTCACTATTTAAGCCTTCCCCAATAGCAGGTCCTAAATAATTTATATTGTATTGCTTGTTATGAATAATTTGCTAAAAATGATCAGAAAACATTTCCTTAGAAAAAAGTGTGTGAAGGGTCTGGAATGATAGCTCAGCGGGTAGGGCTTTTGCCTTGCACACGGCCGACCCGGGTTCGATTCCCAGCATCCCATATGGTCCCCTGAGCACGGCCAGGGGTAATACCTGAGTGCAGAGCCAGGAGTGACCCCTGAGCATCGCTGGGTGTGACCCTCCAAAAAAAGCAAAAAAAAAAAAAAAGAAAAAAGTGTGTGAAGATTATTGTTTGAAGATTATTATCTCATCTTGGATCCATTAAGCCCTTGTATAGGAGATTACTAACATCTTGTTACAAGTGAGGCCTAGTGTGCTAATAATTCTTAATTGAGATGGTTTGCTTTCTACTTTACATCTCATCCAATGAGTTGTGTGCTACTCCTGCAATATCAGTGGTGAGGAGTATAAGATGTCATACACTCCAGGAATTAAAATATTTTGAATGATGATAAAGCTTGAGTTAAATCATTAACTGGATGGTTACTTTGGGATCCAGAAGCATCTCTGCAGCTTGTTGATCTCTTTCGAGATTTATTTATTAGTCCGGCTCGTGTGTCCAGTTAATGACCTTATATGACCCCAGAGAGAGTTAATGAGTGTGACTGCCAGGCTCCCTGAAGAATAGTGAAGTAGGGGGAGGTCACCCATCCCCACCACCATGAGATCCTGGAGATTTTGGTCATAAAACCTGCACACCTCAGTTTCTCAACAGATTCATTCCTGGATGAAGCTTCTCTGGAGCCTTTGGATTCTGACTGTGAGCATAGTAGTGATTGAGTTATGGAGGTTTTCAGCTGCTGGGGCTCTGGGCACATGGTAGGCTCACTCCCTGAGTTCTAGGGTGCCTCAGATGATACTCAGCCTTGGGCAGAGTCTGGAGGTAACTCTGCAACTTGTTGATCTCTTTCAAGATTTACTTATGAGTCTCTCTCCATTTTATTTTAACAAGTAATTAACATTAAAAGCATGCAAAGAACTCATAAAATAAAAACTTTTTTATTTTTTTATTTTTTTTTATTTTATTTTTTTTTTTGCTTTTTGGGTCACACCCAGCGATGCTCAGGGGTTACTCCTGGCTCTGCACTCAGGAATTACTCCTGGCGGTGCTTGGGGGACCATATGGGATGCCGGGGATCGAACCCGGGTCGGCCACGTGCAAGGCAAACGCCCTACCCGCTGTGCTATCGCTCCGGCACCAATAAAAACTTTTTTAAAAGAAAAAATCTAAATAAATGCTTTGCCAAAGAAGACATATAGCAGTAGACATATCAGAAGTTGTTCATCATATTTTAATTAGGGAAATGAAAATAAAAACAAAAATAAAATAGCATCTCAGACCAGTAAGAGGAACTATTATCTTAAAGATAAAAAAAGTAGTAGATAAAAAGGAACATTTTATGCTTGAACAATAAAAATTGCTGTAATCATTGTAGAAAGCACTATGAAAATGCCATATAGAGTTTAAAAAATAGAAATTTCCTATAATCCAGTTATTCTACTTTTGGGTATTTACTCTTCAAATGCAATGCTAATTTAAAAACATAATTACACCTCCATCTTATTGAAGTTTTACCAACAACAGACAAGAACTAGCAACAAAGTAAGTGTTATCCACTGTCAACAAATGGATAAAGAAGATGTGCAGTACAGGAGAGATTATAGTGGAAAGGGCACTTGCTTGGAAGTGGCACACTAGGTTTATGTCTAGCACTCATATGTTCCCCTGACCTCAACAGGAGAGAGCCCTGAGCACAGGAGTAAGACTTCGTGCCTCCAGGGGTGGTCTCCTCCACACACACACACACACACACACACACACACACACACACACACACAAAAGATGAGTAACATAGAGACAATGGAATACTGTTCAGCTATTTGAGTAACGAAATTCAGATGCTTGCAATAACACAATAACACAGAGAACATTAAATCTGTCAAAGAAACACAAAAACCATATAATTTTACTCAGACATGATGCATACATAAAATAGATGTACAAAATAAACTCTCAGAGGTTACTAGAAAAAGAAGGAAAAAGGTAAATCAGGAGAGAGAGGACAAGGGTGTGGTGATGGAGAGACGCGTGTTCAGTGAACTCATGCAGTGAACACACATGTTAATTTTCAAAGATGCATCTCTAAAATTTCCACGTTGTAATGCAAAACTACTCCAAGTAAGACAATAGAAACAAAAAGCAGTATTTTTGAGGGGTGAAAAGTTCTTTCAAATGTATTTTTTTAGTCTTTCACTTCTCACAGAATATTTGCATATTACACTGGCTGTCAAATAGCTCAAAACTGAATCAAGGTGTGAACCATTCTGGGCCCACTTTAACTTCCCTTACTTACATTCCTTTTGATTCACACACTCACATATTTACTCATTTTTTTACCTTATCTTATTACATGTATTGGGTTCTTGGTGATATAAGCCACATCTATTTCAAAATTACACAGAAGAGAAATGTGTGACTGATACTTTTAAAATAAAATTTAAGTTTCTGTCATCTGCCTTCAAAGGAGCAGATTTTTACAATAAGCAGATGTAAGAGTGGAAGCATTTTAATAAAGACTGCTTCTGAACAGAGGGTCTGTTACCTGGATGGATTCAACACTTCAGGGAACTAGAGCAGGAGGAACTAGAAATGGAGTGCAAGGCAGACACCTGGAAAGCCTACCAGTTTATCTGCACATTTACCAAAGGGCTTCTTAGTTGCTTTCATTTTTTAGAAATGATGAGAAAAGTTATAATAACAGCCATGCACTAATATTTGCATTTGCCTTGCATGCAGCTGGCCTAGGTTAAATTCCCAGCATCCTCTATAGTGCCCCAAGAACCACCAGGAAAAATGATTGAATCCAGAGCCAGAAATAAGCCCAGAGCATAACCAAATGTGCTCCCGCTCCCTCAAAAAATCCATTTTGTAAAATAAGAAAATCATAAAAATAAATGATTTAATTGAACTATTAAATAAGGCACCAAATGATAAGTTATAAAAAGAGATGATGATACTAAATAAGCAACTCTCCCCCACTGCGAACACATATACACACACAACTTACCCTAACATGTTTGTCTATAAGGAAAAGAAAAAGACCTATTCAATAAATTTTGGAGTCAGACTTATTTTCTCTGCTTTCTCTTGATTTTATTTCTGCTTTTTCATCATTATTAGCATGGCCAATAGAGAGGGTCAATCTTAGTTACTTAGATTTATAGATAAATGATAGACATATGTCTGGATAGATCACAGATTTAATAGATAAATTTTATCAAAACAACTTATCTCTTGAAAAAATGTCAAACTCTGCTAAAGTGATCAGGGTGTTTCCTACAACCCAAGAAACCTTAAAAAAATACCAGTGTGTTGCTTTCAGAGACTCTGATGCAATAAATGACTTAAAATACTTTACAGTTTAAGGGTACTGAAAGACATCAGTAATGGATCTTGTGTAATTTTTTCATCACTGATGTAAAGAGGTGGCTGAAAAAAACTGCTCTCCATCCTGGTTTGACGTGATTAGATGAGTTTGACAATTCTCTGGATCTATGACCAGACAAATTTACAACATACTACAAAGGCACAGAAAAAAATTAAATAAGTTGTGGGATCTCAATGATCTTTTAGCTTCCATCAACTAAACATCTATGTTCTTGTCTGACCTCAGGACTCCTTCATGTGTGGATTAATATGTCTTTATTAAGTCATGTTTTACTAAAGTATTTTGGGTTCAAAATCATCCTCACCTATATAGTTTTTAATTCTATTATCCTTCTTTGGCTTCTATCCCTAAGAATAAAGAAATCCAACATTGAATTTCAACCACATGAGATTTAAAAAGAGGTAGCACCTAACAATTTGATGCTTATAGGAAAATAAAACCTTGAGATATATGATTTCCTACAACACAGAAAGCTAAAATTATGCAAAACTTAGTTACTTGTCTACAGAAAATTGTTGATTCTTTCGAATTTTCAATTACATCCTAGTTGAAAGCCAGTGAGGCATCATGTGCATCTTATTTTATGACAGTAGCTGTTGATTGTTATGTAAAATATTACAGTATGTTTTACATTTTCAGTCAATATAACCTATGTTTTTATGTAAATTACCTAAGTGATTTCCACAGGAATTCCATATATTTGTAAGTATCTCCATTTTGATCATGAGAAACTGGCGTAGAAAGAGGCTATTTAAGATAACCCTACAAAGCTTTGCATGAGGACTTGCCATATTAAAAAAAAGTGAAACAACAACTACAATATCTTTGACATGCAATGCTTGTTTTCTGAATATAGAAACCAAAATATACACTTAATCATTATTAATCTTTATAATAATATAGGCAGAGATCAAATGTCTAGTTGTACTATGAAAAGAAAATAGCATGAAATTGAATTTTGTATCTAACTCTAAAATAAAAGATGACTGAAAGTTATTGGCTTTGTGGGCTATGTTGAACTCGGTGTCAGATAACCAACTCCATTTTATTCTGTATAAGTTTAAGCAACTAGTTTAGTTCCGCCTGACATTTTTACTTAAATCTATTAAAGATGCATGGACATCTTTTCCAAGAGCAAAACATTGCATGTAGTACTCGCTTCAAAAAAGGAGGCAGGGGGAGGAGGGTGGGAAAGGGGGGTTATCCCTGGATATTGGTGGTGGGGAATGTGCACTGGTGGAGGGATGGGTGTTTGATCATTGTGTGATTGTAACCCAAACATGAAAGCTTGTAACTATCTTACAGTGATTCAATAAAATAGTTTTTAAAAGGCTATTTTTCTAAGAAAAATGAGATACTGGTGACGCCCATGAAGATGGCAAGAAAGTAACAGACCACTGAGAGAATGTTGGTAGTCAGCAGGGAATATCTCCAAGAATTTTGTCAAGTTATCATTTTTTTTTTTTGCAGAAGAAACTTTTAAGGGAGCACCACAGGAGTCAAAGCAGAAAATGCTAAAAAAGTAAGTAGCCCACAAAGAAAGACGTTTCAGATAAATGTGCCAAGAGTTGGCAAGGGTTTTTTTCTAGAAGTACGGTGGTGAAATTCCTGGGGTCTCTGCTGCTGGCGATTCCATCCCTTCTCTGACACTGGGGTGGCCCTTTTCTCGGGAGAGCTATGTCTCTGCTCTTGTGGGGTGGGGCAAGTCTCAGCATCTTCTTACTTCTAAGTAGTTCTCATCTAAAATAACCAAAGTGGCATGATTGATTAGGGGCGGTATATCGAATCAAGTGGAGAGGATGATAGGGAGTCAGGAAGTGCTTCCTGAGCCATGGCAGGAGCCTTCCTTACCTCTCATTCCTTTTTACACTTGGAACACTCAGCCTCTCCTGCCTGTCTTCTCATTGGTAAATGCAACAACGGTCTGACATCCAGAATTGGATAGATGGTGCAGGAAAAGCCCGGACACAGTGCAGGGCTGTCAGCAGGAGCGCCATCCTTTTCCTGACACCTGGGGTGGGCTGGTCCAGTGGTTTGGTCCAGTGTTAGACACAGCCTCGCCCCGGATGAAATCAAGTGCTTGGAGTCTTAATCATCTCAGTCCAGATGTTAGGTTTTATCCTGTCAAACTATTCTTTTCTAGAAACATCATGGCGAAAGCATAGTCCAAATCAAATACATCTATATGCACAGTGATATAAATATATTTATGTAAATATTTGAATGGACAAAAAGAATAACTTTCATAAACAGATTTGTTAATAAATTATTGCAAAACTTAAATACAGCGCTTCTGGTGTTAAGTAATAACTTAGAATATTATAGAAGAAATCATTTATTGGTAATTTCCAATCATTTGTTATTTATTCTATTTTTGTAAATTATAAGAACTGCAAAGCTCTCACTAAGGAATATCACCAGTGCTTGAAGTTTATAATTGCAATATTTGGAAAATACCTTTTTAAAAATTTTTAATGAATCACCGTGAGATTCAGTTACAGACTTACAAACTTTCGTGATTCCGTTTCAGTCATACAATGATCAACTGCTTATGCTTCCACCAGTACCCATTCTCCACCACCAATGTTCCCAATATCCCTCCCATCACACCCCAAGGAAAATATATTTTTATCTAGTCAAATAAATTAAAAAAAAACATGTTCACTAAGGACACCAATGAGACAGAAATGCTGATCGCTGATGTAGTACTTTCCTCAAATCTGAGGAAAAAATTGCAAAATAGAGGTCACAGTGTTATAGACAAAGTGAGTTGGAAAACATTGCTGGTTACAGACAAAGTAAGTAGAAACTAAAGTGCATTATTCTGAGATCATGCATCTAGGCACAAGCCCAGAGAAGAAGAAAAACTTAACAAAAAAAATTGTGGTCCTATTCCTATATGAGCACAGGGATAGACATTTAGCCTGGGAATTGCTTGGAAAGAAAATCCTCATTATACAAAAACAGATGCTGGACCCTTTCCTAAACACAGCTGGTGTCCACAAGATTTCTATTAATCTTGGACTTCAGAAATCTACAGTTCTCTCGATTCATAAAAAACTTTAAAAAACTTCCCTAATTTGTCAGAGAGACGGGTTGAGAGCACGCAAATGATTCAGAAGAAACTAAAGGTATGTTTCTGATTAGTTTTATTGCAGCAATATTCATGACTAAGAATTCATAATTTGAAATTGGGAAGATACCTCCAAGGGTGGAGTGCATGACCATGTGATCCTCGGTGACGCTAATTGTAACCCTGGTAATTCTGATGTACCACCTGAATATAGCCCTATTGTTATTAACAGCACCACAGTACTAGGGCTAAGTTCCTGTCAAGTATGACCTTGCAGGACAGAGTATCACTGGGAATAACCCCTGGGCTCCTGACCACTACTGGGAGATTTCATCAAATAAATAAAATATAACTCATACTTCTATAAAAATTTAGAATTTACAAATAACTTTCATATTTATTAAGATATTGAACTTTTATCATGAGGTAAATCAGCATGGACAGAGACAGTCTAGGAATTAGAGCCTATTTAGAAGAAAAAGCAAAAGAACTCCTGAACCCAACCCAAGGGACAGTGAAGTCTGTAAGTTGATCACATACTAGCAAAAGTTGGTAATTTATGAGCCCTCTTGTAAGTCTACATCTGGAGTTCTCTCTTCTGCTGTCCAGTCACTGATGCTGGTAATAGCTTCTCAGTTACTGCTCTAGATTTTTCCAGTGTTCTCATTAAAATTCCTATTTTCACTTTCTTATATTTCATTCATGCTAATTTTATTCTGAGGCAAGCATAGACAAACTGGATATAATCATTAAGATAACAAAAATATTATAATGATACCCACATACAATTTTAGGGTTTTCAAAGTAGTCTTTCATTCTCTCTCCTATAATGACACTACCAAGTATCCAAAACAGGTATATTCTTCCCTTGCTGCTCAAGATTGTGAGATATCACTGTCTGAAATGATGTATTCACATGGGCATGGTAAATAGAAGAATTAGATTTTCATCAAAGTCCAACTTTAAGAAACCCATATTTGAAATCAGCTAAGTCTTGTTAGCTTTTAACCTTAAATTTGTAGGAAACAGTTTTACTAACAGTAGTCTTCATAACTACAGTTTAATATTATGCAAATAATAGTTCATTGTGAATAAAAGTAAGAAATAACACTCAGATGCTTTTAAGCACACCAATGGAAGTCATTTTTATCACTAACATCATACCAAGAACTGATTCTAATATTACTGAAGGATATCATTCCTTTCTTTGATTGTCACTGTCACTCCCATCCTGTTGTTCATTGATTTGCTGGAGCGGACACCAGTAACTTCTCCATTGTGAGACTTGTTACTGGTGTTGGCGTATCGAATATGCCACGGGTAGCTTGCCAGGCTCTGCTGTGCAGGCGTGATACTCTCAGTAGCTTGCTGGGCTCCCTGAGAAGGACGGAGGAATCGAACCTGGGTCAGCCGTGTGCAAGGCAAACCCCTACCCGCTGTGCTATCGCTCCAGAATAAATGTAGTTAAAGTCTCAAATGGCCAATAGTTGGATTAGATTATTCTTTATTGAGGCTTATGAATCTATATAATTTAAAGTGTCTATATGGTAAACTGTACATATATTACATACATGTATAGTTTATAAGTTACAAATCAAAATTTAGTTCATCTAACTACATAGTATTTGCATATAGTAATAAAAGTCATTATATACAATTAATGGATAACTTATAGAATATAAAGTGTTATTCTTGAGATATTAGGCTAAGTATAAGATAATGTTGAGATACACACTTGCAGCTCACAGGGAATTCTCCAAACATTAGAAAGGCTCAAATATGTAAATTCAGCTAGTGTAGTAAAATGAAAATATAGGTAAAATGCTTTAATATTACAGGAGAAATGACATTTTTTATCTTCCTAGGAAAAATTATTGAGATTTTTAAGAGGTTTGGAAAAGTGTGGTTTTGTTTTATTTGCCAATAAATAAAACAAAAATGTAACATACACATTACATGATGAAAAGACTAAAAGTTTTACATCATCGAAAGTGATTTTTATAATATCCAAGGTAAATTGAGTCTGAGAAAAGCCATTTCCTTGATGAGGAACCTGGTGGTGTATCTTACATAAAGCGTGCTCTCTTCTCACAGAGAAATGCCATTACAATTCCTATGAAATGGCATGCTCTCCAGAGGTAATTGCAAATTTCCTTCCCAAGTCGAAATTTAGGAATAACCAAGCAGGCCTTGAAATCAAAAGCACCAGTTGGCTCCACATCCCTTAGCAAATTTTTTCCAGGAGTAAATAATTGTTACTGGCTGAAATGACACTCAGCCGAGGCAAAACGGTTCTTTTGAGGCCCAGTGGGGTGCTAATGGTCAGATGGTATGTCCTTAACTTGCTGGGATGTAGAGCAGAGCTTGAATCTTGCCCGTTCAATTTGAAACACTTAGCTTTTCAACAGGGAGTGCTCAGAAGGAGATGGAAATTGCTCTGGCATCAGACCGAAAACAAAGAGGAGAAAATGGAAACCAAATTGGTAAGTATCACTAGAATCTGGGGCTTATTTCTTCATCATTATGACATTTCAGGGATTTTATTTTACATATATAATAATAATTTGTTTATTTATTTAATTTTGATTTCAGGGCACACCTGGTAGTGCTCAGAGCTTACTTCTGGCTCTGCACTCAGAGATCTCTCCTGGTCATCTCTGGGGACTGTACAAGTTACTGGGGAATCAACTCCCATATCCCTCAATACAAGGCAAGTGCCCTTCCAGCTATACTATTACTCCAGCCGCAAAGTAGGGGAGGATTTTATTTTTCTAATTTCCATAGTAAAATGTCTGACTTTATTCTGAACCATAGTACTGTTTTGAGTATAACTCAACAATAATACTGAATAATCAGGGCCAGAATGATAGAACATTGGATTGGGTGTTTGCCTTGCTTGCAACCAACCTTGGTTAGACCCGGGTATGTTCCCCCAAACCTGCCAGAAATGATTCATATGATTCATGAGTGCAGAGCTAGGAGTAAGCCCTGAGCACCATTTTCTTTCTTTTGGTGGAAGGAAGGAAGGAAGGAAGGAAGGAAGGAAGGAAGGAAGGAAGGAAGGAAGGAAGGAAGGAAGGAAGGAAGGAAGGAAGGAAGGAAGGAAGGAAGGAAGGAAGGAAGGAAGGAAGGAGGAAGGAAGGGAGGGAGGGAGGGAGGGAGGGAGGGAGGGAGGGAGGGAGGAAGGAAGGAAGGGAGGGAGGGAGGGAGGGAGGGAGGGAGGAAGGAAGGAAGGAAGGAAGGAAGGAAGGAAGGAAGGAAGGAAGGAAGGAAGGAAGGAAGGAAGGAAGGAAGGAAGGGAGGAAGGGAGGGAGGGAGGGAGGGAGGGAGGGAGGGAGGGAGGGAGGGAGGGAGGGAGGGAGGAAGGAAGGAAGGAAGGGAGGGAGGAAGGGAAAAAAGGAAAAAAGGAAGAAGGGAGGGGAGGGAAGGAGAGAGGGAGAACTTTCATGAGAACCTGAAAGTTTGTGTGCTTAGAAAGCAAGTTAAATTTTTTAAAAAGTCAAGATTTTTTTTAACATCAAAAAGTTATTCCCAATGCCAACACATTTATTACAGTATTCAACAACCAAATAGTCAAAAACCAATGGCTTCTATCCAAATTGTGGAGCAGGGGAGGTTAAAGGGTACTCTTTTGTACTCCTTACAGATCCGGTGCAGAGTGGCATTACAGTTATTCAGTGTTACAAGAATGTTTCCTCTGTCACTAATTTTGTGAATCACTGTTTAAGGCAGGAAGGTAGGTCAATATAAAACACATTCTTTGACCTCAAAGAGAATACATTGAGGAGACAAAAATATTCTTATATATGTAGATAATACATATATATTTATAATATATTCACAGCATTATCAAAAATAATGTGAGAGATATTAAATGGGTGAACCATTTACTATAAGCCACTGTGATTACTGATGATTTTGAAATATCTTTAAAGTTAAAAATGCATAAATATGGGGGCTGGAGCGATAGCATGGCAGGTAGGAAGTTTGCCTTGCACTCGGCAGACCCAGGTTCGGTTCCCAGCATCCCATATGGTCCCCTGAGCACCGCCAGGGGTAATTCCTGAGTGCACAGCCAGGAGTAACCCCTAAACTTCGCCGGGTATAACCCAAAAAGCAAAAAAAAATACACAAATAGTTAAATAGTTAATTCATTATTTTAATTATTTTTTTCATAAAAATAATGTCACATGATTTTTTAACTGCTCAGTCGTAATTACTCAAACTTACTATACTTAAGTGTCACTTGAGATCTTTGCTAATAATTTTTATCTGGAGCCCAGCTTCATGCTTGTCTGAGGAGTTAGCATGCTTTACAGGAGTCCATATAATTCTAATGTAGACTGGCCTCCCTTCATACTTTGGGCAACTCCATAGAGCCAAGTTGTTTGTCTAATTGTTAGACTCAAGTCCAATTCAAACTATGCCATATTATATATGATTAATAGCTATTTATTATACAAATAAATGATGACAGGCATCATGATAAATTCTCAGAATATAAAAGTTAGTAATTCACTAGAGCAGGAAATTCTCAATATGAACTCTAGATCTCCTAGCAATGAATAATCTGTTAGTGATACATTCAATAAAAAACTCATTGAATATTATTAAATTATTATTATTACAAAACATTATTCTAAAAATGGATTATCCTGATAGTTGTACCACATATAAACTGAACTGTGAAGTAAGCTGTAAAATGATTCAAGAGAGAGAAATTCTGAGTTAGAAAGAGTACCATGGATGAAAGTATAAAACATTCAGGGAGATTGGAGCCACACTGCAAAATGGTCCATATAGCTAAAACTTTTCCCCAATAGGCACTAGAAAGTCATCTGAGATTATTAATTAAGTAAATCTCTCAGTCACCTTTATGTTTTGAACAAATTGATCTTAATGAAGTGAAAGGTGGGAGAGAGGGTGACGTATCACAAGCAAGAAAGTCATGAGAGAAAAAAAAAATAAAGAAAGTCATGAGGTCCCTCAATAGCCAAAGCCAGGACAGAGGACTTGTACTAGGGCATGGGGATTGGAGGTTAGGCAGAGAAGGGACAGATGGAATATAATGTGTTTAGGAGGTAGAGTTGGCAGAGTTCAGACAACCCATGGTAGTATTTTGAGAATTTCCCAAAGACACTCCCAAGTTTAATCCTCTGATTGCCAGTTTCACACATGCCAGTTGACATGTGTATCATTATCTTATCATGGCTCTCCTGAGAGGGAACAAAATGCAGGATCAATGTCATAAACATAGCTCTCTGTGCCACAGAGGTTAAGAAGGTGGAACAGATTTACAGCTATCTTGACAATCAGTGATGCCTAAGCTCTCTTCTTGCTCATTACCTCTGGTAAGGACCCATGGGCTGGCCCAGAAAGCATAAGTATATAATGAGCCCCAGGAGTGCAGCCCTGTGCGTGCTGTATGTAGACAGCCAAATGGCTCTGGTTTTGACAGTTTTGTTCACTTGGATTTAGCTCATGCCACAGACAATCTGATTGCTTGCTTTAAGAGGATTCTCAAAGCCCAATTCAGCTCTCAATTGCTACTCAACCTGCATGGTTCTCTGTGGGACTGTCCAGTGGTCCTGCATCTTCCTTCTAACAGGGATGATGTAAAAGCACATGCAATGAAGACTGAAGGGCACTGTGGTCATATTTGGCTTGTAGAGAGGGACTGGTCACAGCCTGTCCTGTTTGATGTCAGCCCTGGGACTTTCTTCCCTAAATATTAAGGGCACTGTGTTAGCTGGTCCTTATCCTGACACATTATCAAGATCCTATGAAACTTTTCTCTATAGCTTTCATTCAGAAAGCGAAATTTCATTTCGATCGTCTCCTTCTGTCAGAGAGGTCTAACAGCTGAACAAAAGCTTGTAGGCCTACATCTAGAACACCTGGCTTTTAACCTTTTCTCATAATAAGTTTCTCAGATGTAGGGAATGTCCAGTTTAGTAACTCAACAATAGACTTATCTCAAACCCATTTAACCAACACTATTACGCACCTTTAAATTACAGTGTTTACATAAAGTTGTTTTTTTTTAAATTTAAGCATCTAGATTTCTTTTATCCAAATTGGGGCTTTGAATAACACCAATTAATTACAAAAACAAAAATTGATATAATTGTCCATTACAATGTAAACTGTATTACAGCATGTTTATGTATTACAGCAGCACTGAGGGTAGATTATATCATTTGGATAAGTAAATATATGAACACAGACTAACAATATTTTACTGTTGTTAGTTCTACTGTGGCAACATTTACAAATATTAGTACATATTTAAGCATGTGATTCTATATGTATAGGTATATTCAGGAAATACAACCACAATCAACCAATCAACCAATATAATTCCTTAATTACCCCAGAAATTATACCTTCTCTAATCAATTCTCTGCCCTGCCTCAGCATAACATACATCTCTCCAGCATATGTATTAAATTCTAATATTTTCTAGACTGTACATACATGAAATAATACAGCATATATTTTTCATCTGGATTCTTTTGTTCAGCAGCAGAACTTAATTTCCTGATGTTTTCATTAGCATTTTATTAATGTATATGAGGCTTCTTGTTTGCAAATTTACATGTAAATGGACATTTGGGTTGTTCCCAATTGTAGGTTATAACAAATATGCTGAAGTGAACAGTTGTGTGCATTTGCATTTTGTGGATAATGTATTTCTGGATACATTTTCAAGAAATTGAATTGAAAAATTTGGGTACTGATATGAAAATAGGTAACTTCAATATTTGTTATATGATATACACAAAAACTAAAGACAAATGGATAATTCAACTTTTCATACCTTTATATAGCTTTACTCATCTGATACATATACTACTGGGTAATATAACAAATATTTGCTATATACATGTATATGTTATATTTTTTGTATAAATATCTAGGCATAAAACTATTGGATCATGTATTTGGTTTCTGGTTGCTTGTATAATAATTTGCTAAGTTTTTTACAAATTTATTGTTATCATTTTATATTTGTAATAGTAGTGTATGAGAATTCCATTGGTTCACATTTTATAACACATAATAGTCTCATTGTTACTTGCATTTTAATGTTTCAAGTATATGTTCTTATATGTTATAGTTTAAATTTTGGTTTTTCTTATAGTAAGTGATGTTCAACAGTTGCTCACGCATTTACTGATCATTCAATATCTTTTTGGATCTGTGCCTGTACAAAAAATTAATTCTGTTATTTATAGACTTACTGAATTATGTTTTTCACATATTCTTTACACTCTTTTGTTTTCTATAAATGTATGTGTTGCTGATATTTTATCTCGACATGTGACTTATATTTTTGCTTCCCTAAGTTATATTTAAATATTTTACAGTTTGGGGAGGTACATTGCTCCAATTTTTTTAATGTGCATTGCTTATTGTGTCCTATCTAATAATCTGCCAACCCCAAAGTCACAAATGTTGTCTCTTAAATACTTTCTAAAATCATATCATAATTATAATTCATTTATATGATTTAATTATTCATTTTTGTTCAATCATCATGCATATCTATGACAAACATTGAAGTTACCTATTTTCATATCAGTACCCAAATTTTTCCACAGCAGAGCTTGGCATCACGACAGTGCTACAGTGCTACCCAAATTTTTCAATTCAATTTCCTGGAAAGTCCACCAATTTCCCACTAAATTTCTGGGAAATTCAAGTCCACTCAGACTTGTATTGCAAAACTGAGCTTATCAAGCAAAGTGGGCAATAATGGAAAGAAAGAGAAGTAAAAGCAACCTGAGACATTGAAGAAGGGTCTTGGGCACCTTGGCGATGTTGAGGTTGTTAAATATGTACATCAAAACCCATTAGCATGAATTTTATTGTACACATCACCTAAACCATAACACTAATCAAAAATAATAAATTTAAAGAATTTTAAAAACAAAAATGACGTGAGTTGAGAAGGAAGAAAAAAACAATTAGCAACATATGAGTGGGTCGATGTGTGCAGTCACCTTTAATGATTCACTGGACTACAAATAATATTATTATGATAATGTGGTCTTGATTAAAGAAGATTATTAGTAAAAGTTGAATTTAAGTTGCTTAAGTTCTCCAATTTGTCCATTCTAAATTAAGCTCCTATATCTTTTCAATACCAAGTTTAGAATTTGATTGTCAGTGTCTAATAGTCTTCCTTGATTCTTATTAGATGAATGTTGAATACTAGATCAATTTGCTTATAACTGACTCAACAATATCAAGTATTATGACATATTGAATATTTATTAGTTTTCAGGATGTCAACAACAGAGTGACTGCAGTGGTTAAAGTTTTCTTTCTCAGAGTCCTGAAGGATAGAATTCAGGATCAATGCTTCAAATAGTTATGTTTGAGCCCTCTGTTCTTAGATGGTTTCCTTTTATCGAAAGCTGGTTTCTTAAATGATCTTTTATCTGTGAACAGTCCTATTGGAATAAGAACTCACACTGGTGGCCTCATTTTAACTTAATCATCTTATTACAGGTAGCTTATGGGATGGCTGAGTTAAAATAAAGTAAGTACTATTTAGCCATTTGTAAAATTATTTAGCTGTAGAAGCTTTCCTATAGATTTCTCTTTGGCTGAGTGGGGAAGACGGGACAGGAATGCACGTGGTGGTGCTCGGGACTTACTTCTGACTCTGTGCTCAGGGATCACTCATAGAAGTGCTTGGGGATCATACACGGTGTTGGAGATCAAATCAGGATTGGCAACAGGCAAAGCAAGCACCTTAACTCCTGTATTGTCTCTTAAAGCCCCCACCCACCCCTTTTAAAATAGATTTCGTAGAATTTTCTGCACATAAAAAGTTCAGGAAAAAAAAACTGTTTTTAATTTGCTCTTTCATTTTATATCTATATATTTATATCTATATATATCTATATCATCTATATCTATATCTATCTATCTGGGCTGGAGTGATAGCACAGCGGGTAGGGTGTTTGCCTTGCATGCAGCCGACCCGGGTTCAATTCCTCTCAGAGAGCCTGGCAAGCTACCAAGAGTATCTCGCCTGCATTGCAGAGCCTAGCAAGCTACCTGTGGTGTATTCAATATGCCAAAAACAGTAACAAGTCTCACAATGGTGATATTACTGGTGCCTGCTAGAGCAAATCAATGAGCAACAGGGTGACAGTGACAGTGACAGTGATCTCTCTATATAGTTAGATAGATAGATAGATAGATAGATAGATAGATAGATAGATAGATAGATAGATAGATAGATAGATGTACTCACACACATGGACTGGAGTGATAGCACAGCGGACTAGATAGAGCATCTGCCCATCTGCCTTGCACTCGGCCAACTCAGTTTGGATTCCTCTGTCCCTCTCAGAGAGCCCGGTAAGGTACCTAGAGTATCATGCCCGCACAGCAGGGCCTGGCAAGCTTCCCGTGGCTTATTGCCAAAAATAATAACAACAAGTCTCACAATGGAGACGTTACTGGTGCCCACTCCAGCAAATTTATGAATAACAGGATGACAGTGCTACAATGCTATAATGCTATGCATCAAAAATTACATATGCACGTATAATAGCACAACTTTATTAATTTAATAAAAATCATTCACCTCTTTTAGAAAATCATATAACCGCACTACAAAAATAATAAATGTCTAGGTGTACAAAATCTTATTTTAACAATATTAATAGAACATCAGACATTATTATAAGATTATCATGCTCTATATTTTACAATATTTTATGTGTTCCTTTATGATTAAACATGTACAGCTAAAATAGCACAAGTCCCTATACATTCACATAGCCATACAAATTTATGTATACTATAGAAATTCCATGACAATTAATCATTCTATATGTCAGCAAATGTTGCCTTTAAAACTTACGTTTGAACTATAGTCTATTAAACATGGTCCTTAGACTTAGACATAAACATAAGGGAAATATACAGAGATGGATGTTGCTAGTCTATTCTTTTAGACCATAAACAGGAAACCAGCAAACCTGCTCTTGTATAGTGTCTGATTACTTGATAGGATGATCTCCAATGCTCAGAGTCACCTCACAAAGTCTCACAGTTGGACTTAACTGCTTGACAAAGAGATGCACAGAACACATTTTAGAACTAGAGTATTTATAAATTGTAGAGAGAAAAGCTCAAGTGCTTTATCTATCTTCATATGGAAAGTGTTTCTGTGCTCATCTAATTATGCATTGCAGACAAGGTAAAAATGAATATTCTGAATAAGAAATTGCTTTTGTCAACTAACAAGAAGAGAATCAGGGATGCTACAAAACACTGTGAGTTTGATATTTTCTGGTGATCTGAAACAACATTTTGAAGAAGATTTCAGATCTCCAAAGCTTATCTTTCCCAGAGCTATGGGACTGATCATTATAATCATTATAACAGACTTTTATTACAGCCTCACATTGGTGGAACTGAAATGTAAGAAATTATTCTTTTAAATGTTACTAACATATTCCTAAGAGTAGAACATCCCACCAATCATGTTTTCATTCAGCAGCATGAATAAAAAGTTCATGATTTAGCTGTATTAAATAATTTTCTCTATACTAATAATACAACTTGCTAGAAAACTAGAATTTATCCTTGCCTTCTTATGACACATTATTGAGTAAGAGAAGAATGGATAAGAAATCAATGATGATAGGGTATTATAAAGCATTATAGGTATTGAGTTACTATGAACTGTGATAAAATGTCCAGCCTGAATAAAATCAAACTTCTCCAGAAATCAGGAAGAGAATCCCATGACAATTGATGGTTCAATTGATCTATGGATTAGTAGTAGTAAGATGTTGGCATATTTAAGAAATGGTTCCAGATATAAAGAACTAAAAAAATGTCCTGGAAGTCAAAGATTCAAATTTTGTTTGTCTATTTGGTGGTACCAACAGTTCTTAGGGGTTAGTCCTGACTCTGTATTCGAATCATTATCCCAAATGGGAACCATTTGGGATAATGGGGACCACACTCAAGTTGGCTTCATGCAAGAAAAGTGCTTTACCTGCTGTATATATACTCAGCTCCAAAGTATCCAAGTTTTGAAAGAATATGAATAGCCAGAGTTTATAATTTAGGGTTTCTAAAGGGTTAGAAATAGAGGTGTACTAAAGGCATTATTCTAAGTTTAGTTTTCAAAAATGTTATCTAAATCAAAATCATAAGCATTAATACTATTGTACACATGTGACCTAAACTATAATAATATTTCTAAAGTTAAATACAAATGTAATGGAAGCATCAAAGAAGTAAGCTTGAAGATCCAAGAAGAGAAGAAGGTATAGTGTTTGACAGTGTTTGAACATGCATGGCTCAGGGTATAGGGTGGATATACGTCCCATCCATAGATAGATGATGGCCTCTTGAAGTTCAGTAAAAAGAAAGCATTTAAAATTTATGTTGGGGAAATTTACATTTGAGCAAGAATATGGGGAGGTGGATTTACTCATGCTAACTTTTCTACATGATAAAAATGAAATTATCCAATGACTTTATGGGATTCAGTAGAGTGGAGAAAGGAGTCAGAAAAAAACAAGTGTTTGCAGCGACCTGATTAGAAGTATGGAAAGTGGCTAGAACACAGATGTTATTACCAGCAACTGATGGTCCACTTTATGTCGATGGGCTCATAGACATGATGGAGGAATGGTCAACAGTTTGCAATGCCTTGGTGCAGTCAAGGAAAGTAGGCAGCAAGCTTTATATATTTTTAGGAGTGGGTTAGGATAAGGGCCAAATTTTGATTGTGTTGATGATGAATTTTTCAAAGTCCTTGTTGCAGCAGAAAGTAAATGCTCTTCTGAGTGGATTACATGTGAGAATAAAATTGAGAAAAATATAAAATAAAAAGGAGAAATAGGAGAAAACATATGTATTCATATTTTATATTTCTCTTCTGAAATAGAAAGCAAATCTATTAGAAACCAATATAATTTGCAAGAATAAATACTTCATATAAATCTAACACACTATGTATGAAATCCGCACATATTTAGTGCATGACTAAGAAAAAAGCTACAGTCATATAGTGATGCATTGGTTTCTAGTAGTATAAATTATATAAAGCATGCCATTTTCAGCTACTAACATTGGAAAACTACTCATCTTTGGAAGTAGTAAGTCTGATAAGAAAAGCTCAGAGATCCTTCTCCCAAAACATGTAACAGTCATTTAAGGGCTTTAGTTAATTCAAAATAATGAAGTTCAATTGCTGTCTATCATAAAGTCTGAAAGAGAGTCATATTCAACGAGTCTCGTGGTGTTCCAGACTATAATTTCCTTTAAAGTGTTTAATCTGTTTTACTTTTAATTTCTTTGTTTGCTTGTTTGTTTTTGTTCATGGATCTTATCTGACAGTGCTCAGGACTTATTCTGGTATTAGGGATCATTCCTGTTGGTACTCAAAGGACCATATGTGGTACTGAAGCTCAAATACAGGATTTACTGCATGCGAGGCAAATGCTGTACTGTCACTTTAGGTCCTGATTTTTGTTTGTCTTAGGTTGAGTTTGTTTTTGTTAATTTTGGGTTTGTATTTCCTAAAAAAATTTCCTCTGTTGTGTCCACACTTCAATTCCAAAAGTTTGGTATATCTTCTTCAACCATCAGATTATAAACTCACCTAGCCGTATCTTCACTTTGGTTATAGCATGAAATATAGCAGTCTGTAGTGGCTTACTTGGGACCTTTCTTTTAATTACATAAAAAATAGCAAACTCAATACTTAACTCATCTATGATACATACATATAAATTCCTTAATAATTTTACTTATGTGTGATTATTGACTTAAGTAGAGAAAATATATAACTGAACGTGACTCAATTTAAATTGATTTAGCTAGTATATGATAGTGGAAGAGAACAAGAAAATATTATTAATGTGACAAGTTTGAGAAACAGCAATATAGGGCATTGTTGCTGTTATTACAGCTTCTATTAAAATCCAAATGAATGTGCTATCAATCAATAAACATATTTTTCTGAATATATACATAATGAATATGGTCTCATTAGAGGCATATGGGTTTCATGTATAAAAATAATTAAAATCCTCTGTCCTCAGGAAATAGAAACTTCTTGGTGATACAACAAATGTTTAGAAATTCTTCATTCCTAATTTTTTGTCTAACTATGCCATTTTCACTCAGATTAATCAGATCTTACAACATTTTAGCAATATTATTCATCATCAAAGTACATTATCATAACAAATATTCACTATATAAATCTCCTAGGATTAATTGTAAGTGTTAGAGCATTTCAGGGTTCGATGAGTCCTTAGAAATATTTTATAAAGCATTAGTCCCAATTTTGTTTCACTATAATCTGTTTTGACTCCAATTATTTAGCTTGAATACTTTAAAGATTAGAATTATTTTTAAATGCGTATTTATTTGTTTGTTCTTGGGCCACACACAGCAATGCTCAGTTATTATTCTTTACTCTTCACTCAGGTATTACTTCTGGCAGTGTCCAGGGAACCATACGGGATACCAGAGATTGAACCCAGGTCAACAGTGCCAGCAACCAAATCGCTGTACTACAGCTCCAATCATATTCTTTTTTTTTTAAGTCTCAGTCATATAATGATTAAACCCCCATGCCTTCACCCGTGTACATGTTCCACCACCACCAAGAACCCCAATATACCTGCCTCCCACCCAACCCCCACCTAAGTAGTTAATGATCTTCACTTTATTCTCTCTATACTTTGAATACATTCAATATTTCAATAGAGAACTCACTATTATTGTTTGGAATTTTCCCCCAACAATCAAGCCTGATGAAAAGGAATCATTTAGTAATTTCTTTTCATTGCTGAGAGTGAAGATTCTATGAGCTTTTGGATTTCTGATATTTTAGCTCAGTTCACAGTCTAGATGCATTTTTGTAAGAAGCTGCTCTGGGTGCCAAAATGGGTTAGAAGACCTCTGGGATCATAGTCTTTAGGAGCAGAGGGTCCATTTCGAGCGACACAGCTCCGGATCTTATCTGGGTGAAGGGCGTGCCGGTAACACCCCTCCCCCGCCCATAATCAAGCCACATCACAGCAGAATTCATACCTCTGGTTGGGAGTCTTAGGGGGTGGCTCTCGCCATGTGGATGTTGCCGGCGCCACCATTTTCCTTGTAGAAAAACAGGGGAGAGAGGGAAAATTCCTCTCCAGGCGGCCCGGGGTTGTAGTACAGCTCACAGTCCAGATGCATTTCTGTAAGAAGCCGCACTGGGTGCCAAAATGAAGACCTCTGGGATCATAGTCTTTAGGAGCAGAGGGTCCATCTCCAATCATATTCTTAAGAGTAGTTCATTTTGTTTCTAATTATTCTCGAGTAACATTTTTCTATTTTTATCTTCATTTTTTAGCCATTGTATAATTCATACCTCCCAGGACTAAAATAAACAAGATGAAAGAAAGTGAAACAAGGAAAACATTTTTAACAAATGGAGATGGAAAAACATGCAAAAAAGTGAATTTAAAGCCCTTTCTAACACCATGCAAAATGTCAAATCAAAATGGATTGGACTTCAATATTAGATCTAAATCCATAGATTATTTTGAAGAAAATGCAGAGAGAATAGTTCTTGATATTGAAGCTAAAGGTATCTTCAAAGATTCAATGCCATTGGCCAAGCAAAGATAAATAGGTGATACTATATCAAACTAAAAGCATCTGCACCACAAAGGAAGTGATGGCCACAAAAAAGCACATGCCACAGACTGGGTCAGTGGTGGAGGGAAGCAGGCACTTTGTGAAAGCTTTGGTGCAGGGCTGTGTTATGCATGAAACTTGACCATCAACAGTACTATAAATGGTAGTGCCTAAAATTACAGAAAAAAATCAAATGAGAAAGATAATATAAAGTGCTTCATAGAAGCTCTACAACAGAACAAAGCATTAATAAAAAGAATAATTTATTATTATTTTTTCACACTCAACTTTCATTTTGGGAAAACCAATTTGTCTTTTGGACTTTGTATTCAGAATTTGTTCTATCCATAGCCTTTTCAGATTGCTGGGTCTGGGTGGTTAATTTTCCTTCTTCAGTATGCTTGTGACCAAGCAAGTTGAAATTATAAATTCTGTATTTTTGCCTGAATTCATAACTGTACTATAAAATTTCTTGAAGGATAATTTGATCCTACTATCCATGACTTTTTATAGTATACAAACTATTATTCGACATGCAGTATATTGGTCAAGATTATTTTTTGAATGAGTTAATAACTGCCATGAACATAGAGAAAGCAGCAGTCATTATACCTGGAATAATTTCAACGATGGATAAGTAGCATGTCATAAAGTATAATTTGTTACTCTTAGTAGTGTTTTTATAATCTTGCATGTCAGTATATTGGCAGATAAGAATCGTCATGTTTAAATCAGGTAAATCAAGATTTTGCAAACATCTAGCAGTTAACTGAAATAAAATCAGAGCAGGTTTTGTTGATATAATTATGATGAAAGCAGTTCTTTAAAATTTTCCTTACAGAACTTATTATTTGGGGTGAAATGTGACCATTCCTGCCGATGCTCAGGACTTACTTAGGGCTCTTTATGCAGAAGTCACCATATTTAGAGCCACAGTATAATAAACATCAACAACATGCAAGGCAAGTTCCTTAACCTCTGTTTTATTTCTCTAGCCCCAGAACTTATTCCTTTATGGAACAATCAGTTATCCTGTCACTGCAAGTTGAATATTCACTTTTTAGTTTTTCACTTTTTTATTGCCAGATACAGAGTTTTTATGAGTTGATGTGTATCTCATTAACAGTTTTCCTTTCAGAAAGACAAGATAGATGTAGGGATGCAGTAATAAGGTTTTGACTTTTATTCAAAACACGGATCCCTTGTATTTTCTAAGTTGATTTCTATTTAATTTTATGTTTTTCTAGAATAAGCATTTTGTGAACTCATATGAAGTGGTGATCTCATTTCTAACATTAAAGTTCTGACATTTCCATGCTTCTTACATGTCTGATAGTATGCCTGAAATTCATGGAAGTCATGTTTTCCAAACACTATAAGTAATGCTTCTGCCAGAATTCCACACTGATTTCTCTTTCTTATACATACCATTTTAAGCATTTTTTAGAACTATATTGTGGAAATTATTTGTATAGTTTTTGAAATGTTAATCCAAAATTGGGGGTAAAAGAAAGGAACTATCATATAGAGTGAGATGAATGCCATTGAACAAAATTTTCTGTGTAACTCATCTATTTAAAATATCTTGATCTTTCGTGGATGGCTCTAACCATTACTTTTTCTCTCTTCTGGATCTAAGACTCTCCTTAGGTTCTGTGTTCTGTCTATCTATGTCTATCACAGTAACTTCTTATGTGCCTTTTAGTTGTTTTGACCTTGATTCTGTTTCTCTTAATTTCCCAGTGGGACAGCCTCTGATTTGTCCTTTCAGGAATTACAGCCCACACATGGCTGTGATGCTATACCCTGCTTTCATGTTTAACTATTTCCCTTTGAGGAGCCACTATACAAGAAAAATTGAATGCTATATTTCAAGTTTAAACATTTCAGCAAAAACATATTTCTTGATATTATTTGATATCTTACAGTAGAGTAGATATTGATACTCTACTGATAACTGAGTTTTCTATTGAAATCTGCAGGTATTTATAATATATAAATTTGTTATATGCTAGCAAGGGGGCCGCTTGGGGGATGGCAGGAACCCTGGGGACATTGATGGTGGATTGATGTTGCAACATTGTATGCCTGAAACAATTCTATTATGAACAACTTTGTAAACCGCAGTATCTTCATTAAAAAATTATAAAATAAACATATTTAAAAGAAAATAAAACTACCCTTTGATCCAGCAAAAGGGAAAAAAAGCTATAGGTATTTAAAAGATCAGTTCTGTTTCAACGTTAAAATGCTTTAAATTGCCTTAAAATGTTTTAAATATTTAAAAAGTTGAGTAGCTTCTAATAAAGGAGTTATGTATATATATAAAACAACTATACATATATATGTAAATCATTGTTTTTGCAATGTATTCTATGATGCCTGGAGAGACTTGACAATAACTTGTCTTTATTATAGTTTCAGGTATAAAAAAATATTGAACACTTCATATGCAAAAGAACAAACATGTAACTTAATTAAAATAAGACTAATTCAAACTCATCTGGTCTTTGTAATGTCATCTAAAACTCATATATCTCCATTCTGAGAGAGATACTATGTGTCCTAATTTAGTTCTGCATTTTTAAACTAATATTCATTACATGCAGATGAACGCACGTTTCATACATATTTATGCAAGAAAAGCAAGTTATCAGTTCTGTTTAATTTTAATTTCTTCTTTTGGATGTCATTTTGCATTTCATAATATGGAATTTATACTATAAACCTCATAAAATATTGTAGGATTAGGGGTAGTATTGTTTTCTTTTCTCTATTTGACAGGTTCATACCAGTTGACAATAAGCCAATTATAATTAAAATTTGCTTCTGTGCAATTAAATAGGTAGCTGGGAATTCATGGTAACATCATGTGATCCTTTATATTTTCTATAGTAATTTTCTAAAATAATAATTTTGTCCAGTCATTTGATTAAGTTTCATATAATGGCTTCCTTAATCCTGTTATGGACCCTTTACTAAGGAATTTTATAAGTTTTCTATTTCCTCAAAGTCATTTCTCTAATCATGACAGCTTTGAAAGGGTTCATAACTTTCTTATTGCAAACCCAGAATTTTACATTCTCTCTATTTCCAGTGAAAATAATCCTCACTGTGCCCTGTCAGAATGTCTGGTAAACATTGAACAAGAAGGCTATTTCTATAACATCCTACTATTTGCAGATAGACAGAGATTTTCAGCCCTTCTCAATACCTTCTATCATAATACCTCTGGAATTAACAAGGGTGATAAAAATATATTTATAATCCCTGTGTCAGGTTTTTTTTTTCCATCTCTTTCTTCTAGAAAGTCTTCTACTAAATAGGCTTACTCTCCATATGTGCCACTCTTAATCTGTTCAAGACTTGCTCCTAAATAGATAATAGACAGTTATTTCCAAATGTTTAGAGATTGTTTTCATTAAAAAAAAGGGAATCCTGAAGCGATAGCACAGTGAGTAGGGTGTTTGCCTTGCATGTGACCAACCCCGATTCAATTTCTCCATCTCTCTCAGAAAGCCCAGCAAACTACCAAGAGTATCCCACCCACACGGAAGAGCCTGACAAGCTACCCATGACATATTCGATATGCCAAAAACAGTAACAAGTCTCACTTGGAGATGTTACTGGAGCAAATCATTGACAATGGGACGACAGTGCTACAGTGCTACTATAGAAGTAAACAGCTTTAGGTTAATATAGTTAGCATTTCCTTGGGAAATTAATTTTATAATACCAGAGCATAGATGTTCACAAAAATAATTCCCAGGGAAAATTCCACAAAGGGATAGAATTTGAAGAAGTTATCCACAAACAGTATCGTAAAATGCTCTCATTCCACATTTTCTACAAAGAAAGGACAAAATGACCTATAATTGGAGTCATAACATACATAGTATTACAATCCAGAGAATTAAAGTGGAATAGTTATATATCTTAAAACTGAATGTTGTTCAGCTGCAGATGAAAAGTGACAGCACTTAATTAAAATGTTATAGTAACAAGCAACCATATAAGTTCTATAAAGAAACACATGATACAAGCATGAAACAGAAGCAAAACGATGAAAAATATGTGAATAACAACCAGGCCAGCTCAAATGCAGACCATTAGTGATTAACACGAGACACACTGTAGTTACAACTTGTATTTGATAGTTAATTAATATAGCCATATTATTTTCCATTATTTTAATGGCTTTCTAACAATGACTTATTTAACCTCCATAATAACTTTTCGCAGAGATAACATTTTTCTCCTTTCTCAGTGATATTAAGAATGTCAGAGTCTAAAAGTCCAGTAGGTAATATTATGTTAAATATGCAAAAATCAAAAACAAAAAAAACAACATGAAGTCATTAAATGTTCATCATTTTTATTATGATCATACTATGGCATATAGATTATGCCTAACTTGAATGTTTTTGTTTTTGGGATGTGTGTGTGTGTGTGTGTGTGTTTATTCTCACTGGTGTTTCTTATGATTTTTAGATCTGTGATTTGGTATCTTCTACTAAAACAGTATTAGCCCTGTTACTTAAAAATTCCAGTTACTTGGGGCTGGAGTGATAGCACATCGGGTAAGGTGTTTGCCTTGCACACAACTGACCTGGGTTCAATTCCCAGCACCACCAGGAGTAATTCCTGAGTGCGAGCCAGGAGTAACCACTGTGCATCGCCAGGTGTGACCCAAAAAGAAAAAGTCCCCAAAATATTCCAGTTACAGATGTTAGAATATGATCATTTCTTCACTTTTCATTTTTTTCACAGTTCTTAGAATTATGTTTTCACTTATTATTGGATGATTTCTACTGACCTTCCTTTGAGATTTTGCTGATTCTTTTCTTGGCTATGTTGACTCTACAAATGAGTCATAGTAGTCTGTAGCTGAGCTTTTTCATGTCAAGGCTGGGCATGAGACTCTTTCTGGGCATGACAGTAGATGATGAGTCCAGTTACTAAGTTTGTATTTACAAATAATTTGAAAGCAATATGAATATATTTATGCCAGAACATTAATGAAAATTAATTGCAAATAGTGAGATGCAAAAAGTATAAATATATGGCACGATGACAAATTTATAAAACAAAACATGTTTTCTTTAAGAAAAGATGCTAAATTAATAGAAAATATAACAAATTCTTGACTAAAACATGGCATCACATGTGAATTTTTTTCCTTCTAATATGTTATATCTCCTATTATTCATACTTAATGCATGTCATTTCTTACAAGAATTCTTAAGATTATTTGTTAAAGTGTATTGATGTTTGTTGACAAAGAATCTTTAAATATATGAATTTAAGATGTTCTTGAACCTATTTTTTAAAAGCTGAGTGACCTCTGCTGTACCTATCGTTTCGGCCTTCCCTTGCTAACCTATTAGAAGGGAGACAGGGGAAATGTGTATTCTGGGCAGAAGTTCTGGTTATCCGTTTGGTTAGAACAATCTTCTAGAGCAAAAATAAAATCTAGGGACACTAAGACTTTGACTGCAACTGGGTTTAGTTCACATTATTTAACTTATATTTTCTGTGATAGAGACACACAGAGCTTATGGGTGCTTTTTTTAAACAGTTTTGTTAGCTATCTCAATGATGCATAATATCTAGAGACTTTGTTTGATCCACTCATTAATTTATTTAACATATATTATCTAAGAACTGTGGTCTGTACTGAGGTTAAGGAAGACATGGTATTGACCTCAAAGGATTCACAACAAAAAGGTTAAAGACGTGTCCACAATCTGTTAGCTAAAAGTTGCAAGCAACCACAGTTGGTACAGGAAGCATGATGCCCTTAGGATCTCACTCTGTGTGAGACATTGTGGTCATAAATAGAATAAAATTGCACATGACAAGGACTTATGGAAACTCCACATGTACTCTGAAGGAATGACAAAAAAAGAAAGAAGACAGAGTCAGGTTTTAGAAATGAATTAATGGTATTTTTGTGTTATGGGCCACAAAAAAAGCATACATGCGCTCTACGTTCAAAGAATTTGTAAACCACCTGGCCACCAAATGCAAAACCTAAACTGGATTATTTCAAGGTAGTAAATTCTTTCATTAATGGGAACAAAAATCTTCGAGAGTGTAGAAATGACAAACTTCACCTCGGTATGTGTTAGAAAGTTGGAGGACATGTTATAAGGAAAGAAATCAGGCTTTAGGATAAGGAAATAGTCTACTACTCAAAAATATTGTAATGATGAAGTGATATGCCCAAAACAGTAATAATGAAGGGTCTCATCCCCCTGACCCTGAAAGAGCGCCCAATGTGGCACTGTTGGGAAGAATGAGTAAAGAGAGGCTGCTAAAATCTCTGGGCTAGGACGAATGGAGACGTTACTGGCACCCGCTTGAGCAAATTGATGAATTACGGGATGACAATAATACTTAGATATAGAAATGTAAAAGCAATTACTTCATAGTGAAACAAAATATTTTGACATAAATTTCATGTTGACAGATTCTGCTAAAAACTTTATTCCGACCAATAAAATAGATAGACTTGTCTTTTTAACAACAAAGAAGATAAAAATACTGCATGAAAAAAAAATTGACATGTTGGGGGAAAAAATTGGGGATCAAGATGGTTTAGTAAGGAAAACCTATAATTGAGTCCTCCTATAATCACTACAACATCTATTCCAAAATTTTGTGAGCAGGAAGATTCAGTTTCACTGCCACTCCAGGGCTAATCAATTGAGAGAGACAGAGTTGAGGCAGAGCTTAAGGAGAAGCATGCATGCAGGTTGGAAGATAGTGAACTCATGGCCTCAAAGTAGCCATCTTGTCTGCAAGGTCTCCAGAGGAGCTGGTCTTGTGGTTTATGGTTTCGGGGCCACAGTTGGCTGTGTTCAGGGTCTACACCTGGCTCTAAAATCTAGGATCATTCCTGACGGGGCTCAGGGGACCTTATGGGGTATTGGTCAGCTCCATGCAAAGGAAGCCACTTTACCTCTATTCTACCTCTCCAACCACACCCACACAAAGAGCGATTTGTGGGGCTTTTTGTTTGGCTTTTTATTGTTTATTTGTTTGTTTTTGTTTGTTTTTTGAGCCACACTCAATGGTGTTTAGGGCTTATTCGTGGCTCTGTGCTCAGGGATCTTTTCTGATGGGATTTGTGACTATTTGAGGTTCTAGGGATCAAACCTGGGTCTGCCCCATGCAAGGCAAATGCCCTACTTTTTATTCTATCTAGCCCCAAGAGGGGGCTATGTAGGAAAAGAAAGAGCTCAAAGAAGAAAGGGCAGGTTGCAGACTTGTGGGAAGAAAAATAGAATAATAATTCCCCCACCCCATTGTAGGTCGCCTGAGGCACATTCTATCCATCTAACCTAAACAAAGTAGGCTGGTGATTTGGCAGGGGTAAATTGACGATACACTCTTTAGACTTCGGGGCAAGAACAGTTGTTCTCAGGGATCGAGTGATAGCACAGCAGGTAGGGCGTTTGCCTTGCACGCAGCAGACCCGGGTTCAATTCCCAGCATCCCATATGGTCCCCTGAGCACCACCAGGAGTGATTCCTGAGTGCATGAGCCAGGAGTAACCCCTGTGCATCACCGAGTGTGACCCAAAACAACAACAACAAAATGAAATTCCTTTCCTGGCCTTTTATTTCTGCTGGAGCTTCTTGGGGGTGTGGGTGGGGGGTGGGCTTCCAGCTTTCTCTGGGTCTGTTGCTGGCCAGGTGAAAGTCTTATCAGGCCTTAGTTTCTGTTTTCTGAAATGTTGGCTTTCTGCAACTTCAGACCTGTTAACTTCCCAGGAAATTTACTGCATCTGCCATTGCCTTGGGATGGGGCCTTAACTGCTTGGCTGCCTATATCCAAAGGGCTGGAGCACAGGTTTCAGAGAGACACGTGTGTGCCTTACCCATCAAAGTAACCCTCTGATGGAGCACCAAACTGCAATCAGGAAGAAAATTCTAATGTATCTTTTCCTTGGGGCACAGGGCTGGATTACACAGCTCCACAATCCTGTAATCCTGGTTTTTAACAACACTGAAGGGGAAACAAAAAATCATATAGGATATAAACAGGCTCTTGGTGAACACTTGCAACTTTGTTGGTGAACAAGATTGCATGCGAGTTGCCATAGTAATGGAGTGATAAGCAGGTGACATGTAGATGACCTGCTACATTCTTGTATTTGAACACTGTAATAGATCTCTCCTTTCTCACACTCATGCTGCTCTCCCTCCCTCCCTCTCCCTCCCTCCCTCTCTCCTTGCATCTTGCATCTCCCTCCCTCCCTTGCTCACTCCCTTCCACCCTCTCTTCTCTCTCTCTCTCTCTCTCTCTCTCTCTCTCTCTCTCTCTCTCTCTCCTCCCCTCTTTTTTTTGGTAACAGAGTGTCACCCCAAATTTCCGAGGCAAACTCTGGCCATCAAGAGCTAAAACTGACATAACAGGGAGAATACTGTCTAGCCAAACAGACTAGACTCTGCCTAGTCTAAATCTGACTGCTACCGAGCTGTCAACACACTTATTCTCAGAAAAATACCCTGCGGACATCTCAAAGTGTAATCAGTAACTAGTGGCCCCCTTTGTCTGCTGTGCTTCCATTTTCCCCAAGGGCATGCTGTGAGTCAGACCCCAGCATCCTCTTAAGCCTACCCTCACACATGCAGTTTTTCTTGCATCATCAGTCTCCTGTGAACCACAGAAGGGCATCCTGGGGACAATCAAGCACTGGTGACCTTGAATCCCCAATCCCTAGTTGTGTCTCAGCCCCCCTCTCTCTAGGTGCCTCTAAGTGAAGCTTGAGTTATGGGGTGGGTTGCTTAGCATTGAATCTTAGGAAATTTCAAATTGTCAAAACCAGCTCAAACTCATCAAGGGTCAATCAAAGGACAATTCAGCAGTTCTTGTTTGGCAACTAATTCCCTAGCAATGAACCCCAAGGCAGGGAAGTTAAGGAAAAATCCTAGAAGACTAGCTCTTGAAAGAGGAAACCTCAGTTTCTCTTTTTCAGATGCTGCAAACAGATTTATTTAAGCTGTCCGCATGCCACAATTTAAACATTTCTAAACATTTCTGGGCTCATTCTGAGTTTGGTGAAATTTACAATTCCCCAATACCAAGGATTCTTGAGATCACAGGAGACTAAGAGATAATTGGAAATACCTGGGTGTGTGGTGAAATATGTGACCTTAAAGGTCTCGAACTGACAGTCCCCACTAACCTAAGTGGGTATGAAAGATGTTAATCTTATCCTAGCAACACAAATAGACCCTAATTTAACAAGACATCTTTGGGAAACAAATGGGAAACCTCTCGTACTTTGGTAAGTAACCAAGACCCGGTTTTCCTATTATACGCACACACACATATGCACACACACACACACACACACACACACAAAACACACCACGATATATTTAAATTAGTTCTATAGTAAGTTCCACCCTTGCTGGGGAGTTTCTTTCCCTATGCTTTCAAATAAACATTATTGTGTTTATTTCCAATTCTGATCAGATAATTTTTATTACTTGATATTTTTAGTTTTTAAAATATTGAAAAACCTCCAGGAACACAAAGAGCATCAAACCGTTCATTCAGGGTCTTAACAAAGAAGTTCAACCATCTCATAGGTGGGTGGCCAGGCATTCTTTTGACGTCCCGTGGAATCCAGTCGGTAACAGGTCTAGTCCAGCGGTTGTCTCCAAATTGAATTATGTGTCCAGTCCATCTGATTTTTGACACTTTGGCAAACAAGACAGCGTCCCTGATCCTCTATCGTCAACAGATTCCTTCTCTCACTTGAGTGAAACATGATAATCCAAGCATTTCAATTCCTCTTTGGGATACCCGAATAGTGTTCTCATCTTGTTTTCATAGGGCTCAGGTCTATGAGGTGTATGTTAATGCAGGAAGAATGGTGGAGTCGAAAAGATGTGCCCAGAGCCGGAGATTCTTCATCCTCTTCGTGTTCTTGGAGGAAGTAGATGCCATTGGTCTATACAAGCACGTGACAGGGACAAATGGAGACATTACTGGCACCCACTCGAGCAAATCAATGAGCAATGGGGTGACAAGTGATACAAGTGAAGTGATTGAAAAACCTGGGAACCATGGACCAACACAGACACCGACTATCAGTACTCATGCATCACTTAGCAGAAACTAAAAGCACACACTCCATCTTCTCTCGGAGCCATCCGCACCTATCTCTTCTGACTGTTCAATTGTTTCCATATACTTTTATGTCATGCACTCCATCTTGGAAGTTGCCCACAACCCACTACTCTGCATGTGCCTCTTTTTCCTTTAATTTTATGTGGTTCAGTCCATTCCTAGGAATCACCTGCACTCCAATTTGGGATATGTGATTCCTTTATGCCACTTCACCCTCTCTCTGTCTCTATCTCTGTCTCTGTCTCTACCTCTGTCTCTCTCTTTCTCTCTCTTTCTCAATTGCTAGCTCTCACTCTTACTCTCACTCGCTCTTTCCCCTTTTCTCATATTTTCTAAGTAAAACTTCTTCTATACACTATGTTTCCTGAAATTCTTTTTTGTGAAAATAGACAAGTCTAGGAAAACTGGAAGATTAGGACTTGAATGCCCATGTCATGCAAAAGATCCTTTTTAAGCGATCATAGGTTCTGACCTCTCCAGGTGCCTAATTCTGAGGTCATGGTGGGCCAAGTAGTTGCAGACATTCTAGTGGATCCTATTAATTTTCACCATTCACACAAGGGTTTGTGATCTCTAAGCCCAGATTGTCCTAACTGTTTGAAATTGGTGCAGAGTTGTTACTGGACACTTACAACTATATAAGCTGATGGTCCTCCAGTTTTGCTCAAACTTGGATCAATTTTGGTCTAAGTATACATGAATTTAAATACCTAGACTCCAGGGGTATGCTGAATCTTGGTACATTAGTGCTTGCAGGCATTGGTGATTTTGCCACCTAGGTCATTTCCACAGGTCTCTTTGAATTTAGCACAGAGCAGGTGCTGAGCATTTGTGATTCCATGATCCTGTGGCTCTATAGGTCTTTTCAATTTTGGTACACAGGTGCAATCAGAAAATTATAAGCCTTGAGTCACTGCAGGATAACATAGACTCAGGTAGTTTAGGTTTATTGGGTTCTCATCACAATGCTCCCATTCCTCTGTGTTTATTTGCAACTTCTTTCTTTGTGTTCTGTTGACTTGTCAATATTGTGTTTCTCTTCTCTTTGAGTCTTTTGCATAGTTTATTCACAGCAATGTCCTTTTTGTATGAGCACAGGAAGACAGTAGTAAGTGCTATGCTTTTGTAACCTGGGAGTCATTTGACTCTACATGATATTTTCCTCCTGGGCATCTGTTCTCTCGACCTAAGCCTCAGCTGCCCTTACTTCCTAGCACCCCCAAAAGCAGGGTCTCCATGAGGGACAGGATGGACTCAGGGCAAGCAGTGAGTTATATGCTACCCTGGCATAGAGATGGGCCTAGCCAAGGTGCCTAATGCTTAAGTATAAGTTAAGAGCTTGGTCGTGGACAAATGTTGTCATGATCCGAAGAGTAATAACTATATTTGGACCTTGAGCACTGTTGTTTGAGTCTGTGGCAAGATGTTCCCTGGAGAGCTGTCCTACAAGCCTCAATGTATCTTTTACTGTGCCCATACAAAAATAACTAGTATTGAGATGTTAATTAAGATGCTAGGAGAAGGGAATGCCTCTAGGTGGTGTTTCCTTTGAACCTGGTGGGCCCCCAGGAAGAGCTTTCTTATGTTGATTTTGCTACCAGACGCTGTGTAGCCCAGAGGGCAAGGTGGAGAGAGACAAATAAGGGGGAGAGACTAGTGGAGAAAGAGAAGACTCCAGAGAGCTGGGATGTAGGAATGAGGGGGTAGGAGAGACCAGAAGGAGATGGGAATGAGGAGCAGTGTGAGACTAGAATGGGGAGCTCAGAGAGACTGGAACAGGCATGTGGAGAGAATGGAATAAATAAATGGCAACTGATCGATCAACTATCTTGGCCCTTGTTTCCTCTTCCGTCTGCCCATGGCTTGGGCCCACCCCCTAACCAGGGCTCTCCCCGCGCCACTCCCCAGGCAGAAGGTTTTTACAGTTCAGTTTTGTTGAAATATGACACAAAGCCACCCCTGGGCATTAATGAACTCAGTCTTTTGATCCCATCCCAAGAATCACCAAATTTGTTGGACAGGTGCCCTCAGACACTCATGATTTATTTCTAGCTGAGGTCCTTTCAAACATTACTGCATAAACTTTGCAAACACCCTTATTACCAGCACCATAGGAAGCTACACAGATGTGTTTGACCTTGGCATAAGAGTCATTGCTGGACATGTGAACATGTTCATGTAGCAGCATTGCTCATGGATATGATGCTAATATACCCTCATGACTATGAACTCCAAATTACTATCCTGAGTCACTTCAAATGACACCACAACCACTGCGTGGCACTAGCAACAGTGAACCAAGGGTTACCATCCACATTCATTTGCTGCTATATGAATAGGAACAGAATCGGTCATCCTATGTGAACTTAGGCAGAGAGTCTCTTACCTGCATGCCGGGCTATCTTCCCCGAGGCCTCCTCGAAGGGGATGGGCTCCAGCTTCCCTCCCTGCCCTGAGCAGAGCTCCCGCGGCTGAAGACCTCCGGAGCCTAGCCACAGACATGTTCAAGGCCCCTCTCCACACGTTCGGACAAGCCTCACGCATGAAGGAACCTCCAGAGGAACCCAGGTGTGTGGGACCCGGGGCTGAGACCTCCAAGCCTGCTTGGATTGGGACTGGGCCTCCTCTGCCCAGATTTCCCATTTCCCAGTAGCTAAGCAGTGACACTCAGGGACTGCCCCTGGCGCCCTGTAATCCTGTCAACGACCAGTATCCAGAGACTTAAAACCAAGCTCCCGGAAGCACTTGGCCACATTGCGGCCACGCAATATCTTATAGCCTACTTTTCCTTCTGGGAGAACCTGGCAAGCTACCAAAAGTTTCCTGCCCACATGGGGGAGCCTCACAAGGTCCCATTGGTGTAATCATATGCCAAAAACAGTAACAAGCTGGGTCTCATTCCCCTGACCCTGAAAAAGCCTCCAGTATGGCATTGTTGGAAGGACGAGTAGAGAGAGGCTTCTAAAATCTCAGGGCTAGGACGAATGGAGACGTTACTAAGACTGCTCGAGAAATTCAACAATCAACGGGATGATGATGATGATGTGAAATAAATCAGAAGGAGAGACATAATGAATAACAGTGATTTTCAAAGAAACAATGCAAAGTCAATATTCAGTGGGAAAAATATCTTTAGGTTCTGACCATAGAATCAAGATTACTTGGAATGAAATTCAAGCATTGAATGACTATAGTTGAGTAATATTGGCTCTTTGATGGTAGGTGTGGTGTGGTAAAACTGTATAACATAGCACCCAGTTGTATGCATAATAAATAAGTGGCAATGCAGCTAAAAGGACTCTTTTTTTAAAGTTTATAAACAAATGGTACTGCAATTAAAAGAATTTTTTAAAGCTATATGACTAATTTGTTTGATAGCAGTAGATTTGATTTTTTTTCTAGAATTCTATAGTTTTTCATAGTGACCATTTTTGTGAGGGGACAAATCTTTCTAGAATGTTTCATCAGACTATTTGTCTTCATCAGAATTCTTGTCTTCCCCAATTACTGTTGTTTTGTTTTGAATTTTTGGCTTTACCTCCACCTTATATAATATATCGAGTTTTTGCTAGGAAAGTTTAGCAGCAGCTCAATTTGTGAGAGCTACCAGTTTTTCAAGGGCCTATTTTCTGTTCTTTTTCACTCTAACAGCTTCTGGAGTCAAAGGTGAGGTATGTACCTGTGGGTGGCTGCTACATGTTTATTGTAGGTTTTCCTTCCATACCAGCTATAATATTTTCTGTGTTGAAGTAAAAATTCCGTTCAAACTACCTTAGGAGAACATAAATATTTGTTTGGTAACAGAAACCATATTTTGTTTTCTCTGTTTATAAATTTTCATGTTATGTACCTTTGAGAAAAAAAAACAAACATTCATTTTTCCAACGGCTATTGAAACTGAGGAAGGAACACGCCTCAAGTTTTCAGGGGAAAACATTGAAAAAACTTTTAAAATGATAGCAGAGACAGTTTGAAAATGATAATAAATTTACTGGGAAATACTGAGACTTACTAGAGTTGGAGTATGGCCTGTGATTTCCACTCTAACCTTTCCCAATACCATGACATGTAAAACATCCGGGTCTCATCTCTTATAAATTAATTGCTTATTCTAGGCCTTGCTACTGAAACACAAGCATTCAGTTTCTCAGCCTACACTACTTGTGTTATAAAATATCACTCTTCATTTGGAGTGCTTTAAAATTTTTCACTGACCATAGTGCAACCCAACCAGGTGAGTCAAAACCAATGGGGTTAGGACACTTAAAACAGCATTTCTAGTAGTTTTCAAATGATTATAACATATATTCAAGTTCAAAAAATTACAAGTTTTCTTGTGTCCTTGGTAAGTCATTTTGTCTGGCCTTTTCCTATGTGTTTCCATCCAGACATATGATGCTTTCTATGTTCTGATCTCTTCCACTCTGTATCAGAGGAGAGGTGATTATAGTTTTAGGTTCTAGGGACATCTGACATTTTCAAAATAAGAAGTCTGTGTGATTGATGGGATCCATGAAAAAGAGGGACATTGCCACAGATGTTTCTGAAACCTTGGATGTCTTGAGAAGGTAGAAAGTCTTGTCTCTTGCTAAAACTTCAATGTAATATCCACAATGGAGCAGAAACATCATCTGTATCTTGCTGATTTATGTATCAATATCCTTTCTTACAGGCCAAGCACTAGTCATTATTCTGTCTCCAGGTCTTTTACCACGAGCTTTATTTACAGAAAAATTCATGACTGTGACTGATGAAGTCAGAAATAGTCAATCATGATGGTCAGACATCATAGTATTGAGATAAAGGAAAGAGTATTGTATGAGAAAATGCACGAGTCATCAAGTGCTCAAAGCCCAAGATGAGAAGTATAACAATTGACAGAAAGTAGTTAACATGGGAATAAAATAAGGAACAATCTCAGTTAAGCTGTAACAAAGAAACCAAAGTGACTTTAATCATGAGTCCCTGTGGGGGACCCAAGTTTCTGAGTTAAGAGAAAATTAAGAGAAATATTGTGTCCTCCTGTCAAGATAAGGTTTCAGAACAAAAGGTTTCCTTCCACAGGGACATTATGAAAACTCTCTTCCAAGTATTTCTTTCCTGAAATTTCAAAATTTATCTCTGCCATTTACTTGGAAATGAACCCTGGAGTACCAAAGCCTATTTCTTATCGGTACCTCCACCTTGTATCTTTATAATGTCTAATTCATCTTCTGTTTCACTTAACTTCAAGCATAATACTTTGCCAGCTATAAACATGCCACAAATATTTTTTAAATGTAATAAATAATATAGAGGGAAAGATTGAAATTGTGAATAACTAAGGAGATAAAATAAGATAAAAAAATAACAAAAATAACAAATTAATAGAGAGGCATGCCTTTGTTTTAACCACAAAATGCAATGTAAATATATGTCCTCCAAAGTTTCTCTAGTGTTAGAGTCATCTGTTTATGGTTCCCTAATATTCACTAGTTTGTAAACTTTAGAGACCCAGGGTCCAGATCATCTTCTCAAATTAGATAGAGTTTATCCCTCTTGAAAGACTCAGAAAATTAGAATAGAAAAGACATCAGATAGAAATGTTCCAAAATAACATGTTGGTTCTAATTTTAAAGACCACAATTGGGAAAACTTTCCCTTTATTTTATTTTTAAATGAGTCAGTCATCTTTGAGAGAATAGCTTTCTTTAGAATAAGCTAGAGCATATGTCCAGTACATATTATTCCTGCTAAGGTCATAGATCAATGTAATAAACTCATTTTCCCTTCTCTTGGAAAAGAGCTCAACAATCAATCACCTCCTGCAAGTGAGGAAAGATTAGAGAATGAGAAACTGAAAACACTGAGACTAATAGTACTCAAACCCACTTCTTCTGTCCCTGTGGCATAGGTGAGAACAAGGTAAGAGTAGGCCTTTTCAAACTGGAGATCTCACAGTAGGATAAGGAATAGCTTCTCAAGATCTTCCCAAAAGACTACCATTCTAGAAGAAGTTACTCTCTCAGTCTATCATGACATATGAAGAAATAGTTTCTGACCATTTAGTCTGAAAACAACCTTGTCTCAGAATCCACAAAACCAATGTTATTTGAAAACACTGAGTTCCACCCATAACCACACAGTTTTTGCATAGTAATTACTGAAACCTGGCCAGCAACCTCAAGAAAGCAAAGATCCCTGAAAGCATTTGCAGACCTTCTGGATCTTGGAATATTGGGGACTTGGGGAGGTAGTATACAATGGAGCAAGAAGGTGTTAGTTACATAAACAGTGAAAAGTGGAATCAATGTCAAAGGAGAACTCCTTGTGTGGAAGCAGGCTGACTATGAGGTTGGTCTAAAGATCTTCATCAAGAGTCAAGGTACATTATTGTTTTAGTAAAAGAAATGAACAGGCAAAAATCTTGACTATGACTGAATAGCTTCCAAAGAAGCAGCAGTTAGACTAAGTCCTGAGGTTGGTGAATGAAATCCAAATTTTGAGTTATGAAGTTATCAAGAACTCATAAAATCTATCACTGTATCGCTGTCACTGTCATCCCATTGCTCATGGATTTTCTCAAGCGGGCACCAGCAACATCTCCATTGTGAAACTTGTTGTTACTATTTTTGGCATATCAAATACACCACGGGTAGCTCGCCAGGCTCTGCCATGTGGGCGAGATACTCTCAGTAACTTGCCGGGCTCTCTGAGAAGAACAGAGGAATCGAACCCAGGTCAGCCACATGCAAGGCAAATGCTCTACCTGCTATGCTATCGCTCCAGCCCATAAAGTTCATGGCTCATGATTTTTCAAATTTGACTGTAGAAAAGTAGAGCTGCATTACGGATTCACCACCTGGATCTCACCATTCTACAAGGAACTAATCATAGACGTAAAGAGAAGGGTTTGGCAGGGTGATACCATTTCACTGAAACTCTTCAGTGCTACTCTCGAGAACACCATGCAACAACTGGTATGGGAAGGAATAGGAGTGAAGATAGACAGACGGTTGGCAACTACACCACCTCCCCTTCGCTGATGACATGGTTCTAATAACATCAAACAAGCCAAGCGGCACAAATGCTGGCCTACTTCAACCGAGAGAGTGGAAAGTTTGGACTGCAGCTGAATCTCACCAAAACAATGCTCATGAGAAGCAAACTAGTCCCTGACATTCCATTTGCTCTCAACGGAACGAACATCTCTGAGTGCAGCAGTCATGAGTACCTGGGTCGAGAACTCAACATGTGGAACAACTTTACGCCAGAACTGCGCAGGAGGAAGAGAGCAGTGTGGATTGCCTTCGAGAGCGTTGAAGAAGTGTTAAGAGGACGAAGAATCTCTGGCTCTGGGAACAACTTTTTGACTCCACCATTCTCCCTGCACTAACATATGCCTCAGAGACCTGGGCCCGACGCAAACAGGATGAGAACACTATTTAGGTATCCTAAGGAGGAATCGAAAGAACCATGCTAGGAATATCAGATTTCACTCAAGTGAGAGAAGGAATCTGGAGTTCCGACCTCCATCAATGATCAAGAATCAGGGATGCTATCTTGTTTGCCAAGGCGTCAAAAATCAGATGGGCCGGGCACTTAATGAGATTTAGAGATGACCACTCTACTAGAGCTATTACCCCGACTGGATTCCACGGGACGTCAAAAGTTCTCATGGCTGCCCACCAATGAGATGGTCAGACTTCTTTGTCTGACCAAATGAACAGTTTGAGGCTCTTTGTGTTCCTGGAGCAAGCAGATACCATTGGGCTACACTAGCACGCAATAGGGACAAATTGAGATGTTACTGGCACCCACTTGAGCAAATTGAAGAACAACGGGATGACAAGTGATACAAGTGATACAGGTGACTGTAGAAAAGTAGTAAGGTATATTTTTATGTCTCTGGGTTTCATGAACTAACATTCCTAAGACTTTATAATCATTTGCGTTTTACAACCCCAGGCTTCATGACTCTGGCTGATTTACTCAGTGTTGAGCGTTAGTTGGCACCCTCTCTGCATTTGGCCCCATGCCAGGTCCTTAGGATCTAGTTTATGAAGGTGGCAGACTCAGATTCTGGTTTTGTGAAGCTAGGATCCCTGTAAGAAAAAGAAAAATTCTGAGGAGAAAGTAATAGGAAAAGCAGGACGTGAACAAAGAGAAAAATAGGTGACTTGCTTCCCAATGTGATCATTCAGTTGATCTCTGATAGTCAGAAGAAGAGGAAAGAAAAGAGGGCTTAGAATAAGGGATTCGTCTAAATATTTCAAATTCTTCACACAAGAGATTTAAGGGAACCCAATACAAGCTAAAGAAGACATTACAGGCACTCTAAAATCCATGCCTCATGGCAAAGTAAAGAGCTACTAAAATTTCAGGTTCAGCGTTCATAAGCTAACTACCATAAGAGTCTAAACCTGGTTCTTTATTTAGCACATAAATTTGCATGTTTTAACCACTTTTCTTGAAACATGACCTTGGGCCTTCTTCATTAAATACTTTCTGAAAGTTTGGTCAAGAAAATAAGTAAAGAGACTAAGGTGAAAGTTCTGAGAGTGATATCACATATCTTGCATGCACTAATCCCAAGTTTTGTTCCATTCCTAGCATCATAAGTTACCCAAACACTACCAGGTGTGGCCCTGGTGACTCTCATCACCAGTGGGTCAGAGAATCATTGTATCATCAGGACCAAATACTGAATGAACTACCAGAGTCATGTAATGGGACCAACTCTCTTTAGGAGTGGCCCTGTGGCCCACTGAGCACTGCTTGGAGTGTACCTATTCTTCCAGGATTGTTTTTTCAAAGGGGTAGGTGATATATGTTTTTTGGTTTGGGGGCCATAGATTCTCTCTGACAGTGTTATAATACTGCTTTTGTAGCATAAGTCAACCACAGGTTATACCTGAATGAGTGGGTGTGTCATGTTTCATTAAAGCCTTATTTTCAAAAGAGAAAAATAGGTGATTATGTGTCATTGTGGGAATGCGACTATAGTTTACTAAGAATAATTTCTCTGATTATCCAAAAAATCGAAACTGGAATTTTTTTTTTTATTCCTGGAAATTGTTTTTATTCCTGGAAAATCCTGAGGACGACAACTTTGATTGCAGAGTATATAAATTTTCTTTGCAGATTTAATCATTAGCTGAATACCATTTCTGGCTGTTAAAAGAACTACAGTTTAGGAAACCCTATTGTATTCACTAGGACTGGATGGCATGTCCATTTGTAGCCACACCAAAGACAATCCCATAAGTGAATGACATCTTCAGAAGCTATTATCAGAGATGGGCTCGGTTTGACCAGGAAACTTCGTTAATTAGAAAACTATTAAACAAAATATATGTCTCATTTGTGTTAATCATTGTGCTTACTTCTGCAGAGATTTTACTTTCTATTTTGAATGATGTTATTCTAAGAGGTTGGATGACAGAGGACAGTTATCTAGAATAAAGCTGGTTAATATTGCAGAAGAAAACAGTTTGTGACAGAGTATATACTAGAACTGAAATATTTTTGTGGTTTTTTTTCTTTCAGAAGGGACACACACAATAATTTACCTCACCTTTCACTGGGCATAGGAAATCACATGGCAATGTCACCAATGTAGAAAGTGAAAGTCTCTCTAAGCCCATTGAAAGAACTAGACAAAGATTTGTATTCGACAGCAATGTTGTCATTGTACACTCAGAGGGTAGTCTAAGAGAAAGGAATATCAATCCAGGGAGGAAAAGCTGAGGGTCAGTGATGTGAACAAAAATGCAAGAACAAATATCCTGTGCCTGAAAAGGCGCTCCTTGATGTTGGAGAAAGGGGTAATGGTCATGACAGAAGGCTATCAGTAAGAACTTTTTGAATCCATGGGTTTGAATTGGGATGCTCACAAATTTCTCCCTGGATAAAAGCCTAAGTTGACAGATAGTGATTCCATCTATCAGTTTTAGAAGTTCTGAACCTCAGAGCTACCCATAGTGTCCTTTGGTGGGGTTAAATAGAAATCAGGTTAAGTTGCTGATGTCACGTAGAAAAAATTGTAAAAGAGAAACTACTGTTTTTAACACACCTGCATGAGGAGGAGGCTTACATGTCCTTCTTCCTTTATAAAGCGAGTCCCCTCATTTCCCTGTGCCTACTCTCTTTCCTCTTGTAGCCACGCCAGGGTCCATGCCCTTTCTTTCTCCTGGCTAGGCAGGGGGTCTGATTGCAATCACTTGGACAGCTGGCTCAGGTTCCTCTCACTAGGATGGGCAATTCTAGTCTAACTGGTGCTTCATGCTTCAATAACTAATCCCAAGTCAGCACCACTGTTCAAAACACCAGTTGTTAAAGATGAAACAGAGATTGGAGCAGGTGGGCTGTGTGGGCTGAGATGTTACACCTACAAAATCTGCAGAGAAAAAGAACTTCACTGTGCAGTTCATTGCACTTTAAAACACACACACAGACGTGCCTGCACTCGGAGCCAAAAACAAAGAATGAGTGAGCCAGAAGGGAGCACATTGCTAGCACAAAGGCAACGCAGCATGTTCTTCTGGGCTCTGCTTGAGAAATGGTAATATGCAGAAACCTGATATGTGCATGTATGATTTCTTTCCTCTGTCTGAAGAAGTCTCTGGGGGTGGAGACCTTGGCTTTTTTTTAAGTTGCCTGAACCCAACACACTGCCTTTGCGTACACAAAATAAGTATATTAGAGAAAGAAAAGAGTGAGTGAGGGTGAAAGAAAGTAGAAGGGAGCTTTCTCTTACTTCCTATGAGGTTTTCTAAAATAAGGTGCTGCTGGGGGCACCTGGGTTGCTGTCTCAACACCACTAATTACCTGACACATGCGCAAAAATAAGAAAGAGGCATGGTAAAAATAGTTTTTGTTTCTATAGGACTATTATATTTACATTCTCATTTGATTCCCCATTATCTTCTCTTTTTCCATTAAACATGTCATTTGAATTGTTTGGTTTAGTTTTCATAGTTAACATTTTAACTCAAGGAGTCTATGATAAAATAATTTGGTTTTTTAACTGCCCCAATTTATAATAATTGTTTATATGTATTGATTCATTTAATCAATGTATTTAAGTGCCCACTTGTTGCTGTGCTGTGTATTAGGGGTTCATTTTGGCTTATTTGTTTATATGTTTGAAACATTTTGGCTTATATGTTTGAAACATATAGTATACTGCATAAGATTCTTAAGCGATGCTCATATTTTAATCTTTGTTTTCAGAAGACAAATCTTTTCGCTTTCTGGTTACTTCAGTGTAAGATGCAGAGAGCAATCTGAAGGCACATAACTGAAAAGTAAGAAAATGAAAAATAAATCTCAATGGAGAAAATAAGCAGCAGATTGAGAGAAGATGACCAAATCAGTAAGCTTGAAGACAAGATAAAATACCATCTGAAAAGAGCTAAATAAGGAAAAGCAATTTCAAAAATGAAAAATAATAATAGAGATATATGATACATGCTAGTGAGAACAATGCAAAAATTATAGTGGTTCCAGGAAAAGATGAAAAGAAGAATGAGAAAGAAGTTTTGGTGGGAGATATGGTTTTGAACTTCCACAATCTAAGGACTGACCCATATACCAAGATCAAAAAAGCTCTGTGTTCCAAACAGAATAAACTCAAACACAGAGACACATCCTACTTAAATGGTAAGGTGAAGATAAAGCTATAATCTTTTTTTTTTTTAAACAGACATAAATATTTAATAGGATATTTAACAACATTGCTTATTACATTTTTCAAAGTATCACTTTCAAAAAGTTAAAGACATTTCTGTCATAAAAATACACAAATTTTGGGCAGGAGAGATAGTACAGTGGGTAGACATGCTTGCCTTGAACGTGCCTGACACCACATACAGCTTCTTTAGCAGTGATAAAGCTATAATCTTAAGAGAAAAAAGGGCAAAGGAAAATATATACATGTAAAGAAACTCCTATAAAACTTGTAGCAAGTGAAAGTCCACAGGCTAGAAGGGAATGGTGCAATCTAGCCAACACATTGAAACAGGCGTTCAAACAAGAATACTTTATCTAGCTAAGTTATCATTCAAAAAATAATAGAGGAGAAATGACAAAAAACGGTTTTATTAAAAACACAGCCAACAAAGTTCATGGGCATAAATCAGCTCTGCAAGATGAACTAAATAGACTCATATAGTAAAGAAATTAAAATACAAATAAGCAAAGGCTACAAAACACCCAAAATTTATTTTAAAAAAAGATGGTATTAAATTCCATTGTTATGATGATGCTATTTCATATCAATGGCCTAAACTCACCAAAAAACACAGAGTAACTGGATGGAGCAGAAAATTGAATCCAGCTTTCCGCTTATAAGGGGCACTTTTGAACTGTCATGATAAACATAGGCTCAAAGTAAGAGGCTGGAAAACAATCAATGGGGCAAAGAGTAGACTTAAATAGCCTGGAATGGTTATACATATATTAGACAAAATAGACTCAAACCAGGAAAAGTAATGAAAAACAAGATGGGCATTATATAAATATTAAAGTATCCATATAACAAGACATAATATTCAAACAGCATGTATGCAGCAAAGGAAGGATATGGTGGAAGGCTATTTACTCTCTGCTAGTGGAGGCATTAGGCAACACTGCAGGTATACAACAATAATATAGAAACTGTTTATAATTTATATTACTGGAGCGATAGCACAGTGGTAGGGTGTTTGCCTGCATGCAGCCGACCCAGGTTCGATTCCTTCTCCCTTCTCAGAGAGCCCAGCAAGCTACTGAGAGTACCCCGCCTGCATGGCAGAGCCTGGCAAGCTACCCGTGGTGTATTCAATATGCCAAAAACAGTAACAACAAGTCTCAAAATCGAGATGTTACTGGTGCCCACTCAAGCAAATCTATGAGCAAAAGGATGACAGTGACAGTGACTCCCACTGAAATCATTGGAAAAATATGAATAAGTAAAGTTGTTTTGGACAGAAGATTTAGTTTAATGTTAGAACAATGTCTTTATGTGAGAAGCCCTGGATTTGATCTGTTATTACAAACAAAAACAAAAGCAGAGATTTGTTCCAAATCTTTGTTTTAAATACAACTTTAAGCCTAGCAGAGTAAGTCAAAATTGATATGCTGAATACTTCAAAATGAGGATAGAAGTGATCAAAAAACTGAAAAAAATGGAGAGCTTTTTAAGTCCTTAAAAAGCTAATATTATTATCACACCAACGTTGTGCATATTGTTATAGATTTTATGTAATTCTAATTTTAAAAATCCAATATAAACATTAATTGATATATTTTTATTGAATCACCGTGAAATACAATTGCAAAGCTTAGATGTTTGAGTTTCAGTCATAAAACTATCACACACCCATCCCTCCAACAGTGAAGATTTTCCACCACTAATGTCCCCAGCATCCCATCTCAACCTTCCCCCTGCTTCTATGGCAAGCAATTTCCCCCATACTCTCTCTCTACTTTTGGACATTGTGGTTTGCAATATAGATACTGGGAGGTTATAACCTTTGGTCCTTTATCTACTTTCAGCACACACCTCCCATCTCAAATGATCCATCCAACCATTATTGACTTAGTGATCCCATCTCTATTCTAGCTACCTTTTCCCCCAGCTCATGAAGCAAGCTTCCAACTACAGAGCAATATTCCTCTTTTGGGAATATATCCTGGCAGTAAAAAAAAGCACATTGGAAATAACATCTGCACCTGTATGTTCATTACTGCACTGTTCACAATAGCCAGAATCTGGAAACAACCCAAGTGCCTGAGAACAGACCACTGGTTAAAGAAACTTTGATACATCTACACGATGGAATATTATGCAGCTGTAAGGAAAGATGAAGTCATGAGATTGGCTTCTAAGTGGGTGGTCGTGGAGAGTATCATGCTATGTGAAATGAGTCAGAAAGAGAGGGACAGACATAGAAAGACTGCACTCATTTGTGGAATATAAGATAACATAATATGAGACTAATACCCAAGGACAGTAGATACCAGGGCCAGGAATATTGCTCCACATTAACTGATATTAAGAAAGTAATTTTAACATGTGTGGGAAATACACAGGTACTAGACTAGCTAAAACAATTTTGAAAAAGAATACCTTAGTTGTAGTATATAAAACTTGATTACAAGATATAATATAAAACTGCACTAATCTTAGTCTCAAAGAATTGAAGAATGAACAAACACCTAGATCACCAGAATATACTTGAGCAGGAAATATACTCAAGAAAATATAGTTGACTTTTTAACAAAGCAAAAAGGCATTTCAATAAGTGAAGATTATAAAGTGTCTTAAAATTTAAAAAAAGATAAAAAGATCTCTGGAAAGTGCTAAAACAAGTATAAATTTTTTGTTTTATCAGTTTTGTTTTATCAGTTTTTTTTAATTAGTCAAGGAATTCTTATATGTTTTTTGCTTGTTGTTTGGCCCACACCTGGTAGTGCCTAGAATTTATCCCTGGCAGTGCTCAGGGGACCATATGTGTTGTTGTGAATCAATCCTAGGTCAACTGCATGCAAGACAAATGCCCTACCTGCTGTACCACTTATCCAGCCCTACAGAGTTCTTGCATATCTTCTTTAAAACAAAATGTTGATAAATTAAACTTTATAATTATTAAAAACTTTTTTCTTTGTTAACCATACACATAAAAGAGTATGAAGAAACTAGATAAAAGGCTATGTAAAATTTTTGTAATTATATGTTTGGCAAAGGATTCACATCAAGAATAATCAGATAAAAAGCTGCACAAAGGAAAAATGTGTACAAAGTTTTGACAAGCACTTGACCAAAGACAATATACATAAACAAACAACTAAAGAAAAGTGTTTAAGTTCATTAATCATTAGGAAGATGTGGATTGTCACTAAAATAAAATACTGCTATTCATATAAAATTATTTTAAAAATTACATCAAGTGTTAGGAAAGAAATGGGGGGAAAATGAAACTCATGTGTTACACCTTGCTGCTGTGAATTTAGAATCACTCTGGAAAACTTTAACAGGTTTTTCAAAAGATAGATATACTATTGCCAAATGGTCCACACATCCCACTCTTAAGTATTTCCCCAAGAGAAATGAAAACTTATGTTCACACAGAATCCTGTACCTGAATGTTTATAACATCCCTATTTATACTTAAAAAAATGGGTGGGAAAAACAAGCACCATTCTTCTTATAAATGGTAAATGGATAAAACAAAATAAAATACTACTCTTTAATAAAAAAGACTCAATGCTTTTTCATATACAACTTAATAGATACTTGAGGTATAATCATTTCACTGATAGAACATTCTAGAAAATAAGAAATGATGGGTAAGAAGAGTTTAGTTAGAATGTGAGTGAGGGAGATACTAATTACAACCAGCCAAGGAGAATATGGCACTGGGTAGTAGAGAGGTGAAAGCCTATCTTTATATCTATCTACCTATCCACCTCTCTATCAGCTTTTGTACAATACTTCAAGGACTCAGGGCTTACTCACTGCACTGTATTCAGGGAACATTCCTAGTGTGCTAGGGTGACTATATATAGTACCAAGGATAGAATAGGGGTCATGAACACACTTGTCTTAAATCTTGTACTATATCTCAAATTAAGTACTCTGGCTCTAGGGTATTAATTTATTTTTTGGGGGGTCACACATGGCAATGCTCAGGGCTTATTCCTAGACCTGCACTCAGGAATCACTCTTGGCAGGGAACCATAAGGGATGCTGGGAATTGAACCTGGGTCAGTTGTGTGCAAGGCAAACACCCTAACCCCTAAACTATTGCTCCAGGCCCCAATTTTTCATGATAGCTACTAAATACTTCCTAGGAATGATCAATAAAGTTGGAGAATCATTAAAATTGTTCAAATCCGTAGTCTAGGATCACCCAAATTAAGTCATTTAGAACCTCTGTATTTAAGTTTTGTAAAATATTCCTGGACTGGAGCAACAGCACAGCAGATAGGGCGTTTGCCTTGCACGCAGCCTACCTGGGTTCGATTCCTTCGCCCCTCTCAGAGAACCTGGCAAGCTACCGAGAGTATCCTGCCCGCAGAGCAGAGCCTGGCAAGCTACCTGTGGTGTATCCTATATGCCAATAACAGTAACAAGTCTCACATGGAGATATTACTAGTGCCCGCACGAGCAAATTGATGAGCAATGGGATGACAGTGATACAGTGAAAATATCCCCAGGTGCTTCTTACCAGTCAGTCAGGTATAGTCTGGATAATAGTTAGCCACCTAATTTTAGAGGCTTGGAATGGGAGAAGACTTTAATAGAAAGAAAATCAATGAACTGGCAATGCACAACAAAAAAGTAATTTATTAAAATACCAGTCATGACCATTATCTAAAACCCCAAAGGAGATCTGGAACAATTACATAGCAACAGAATTTAGAGATATTTTTGATATCTTAAATTGATATCTTATCAAAAAAAATTACATTGTATCATAACACTATAGCACTAGTATAATTGCTTTATTATTTTACTTCCTATTTTACTTCAACATGAATTCAATGGAAATAAATAGACTGCTTATAAAAGTCTATAGAAAAGGTAAATTTATTCCCAAACAAGTGAAAAACTATAAATTATTTCCAATGAGTCATAATCGGGTCCCTTTATTTTAGACCTTATCAAGTTCAAGTTATCTACCAAAGAAAGACTTAGAAGCACATCCTATCATGCTATTGAATAAATGACATCTTACTCTTCTATTTTTCAAAAGCAATCAAATGAGAGTGATAACATTTCTTTGCACAAACACTTGTGTCCACAACATTGTTTCCTTTGAATATTTTTTATAACAAAACATGCAATTGAAAAGTGTAAGAGTTGAACTTACTCACATATGTCCTTAGATTCTGATTTTTTTACTTCCTATGACCTCACATGTATCTTTTTCTTTTCTGAGTCTTACTCCCAACTCCCATCTATAAAATTAACATGTTTCCCGCATTGTATGATGAGGCATAGTAAGATTCAGGAGTAAATGAATAGTCCATGATGGAATCTGACATATTAAAAGTAATCAACAGATGTGTTCAGAAATCCCTTCATTTGTTCAAACCTCACTGCTTTCCTTACCATTCTAATGCATGTGTCTCTCAATAAACAACCAACCAACCAACCAACCAACCATCACCTTTGCTGACACTAAAAAGCAAAGCTACATACATAGGCATGTGGCATCCTAGGCTCCTGACAAGCTATTCTAAGTGAAGTTATTTCACATTTCACGTCCATGATACTGATTTCTTCTTCCTAAATTAAGAAAAATTCGAAGGCATTTGCGCTCTCCCCTTTAAATATTCTTGTAAAGGGACAAACAACCAAGTTTGTTCATGGCAATTTCCTACAACTTAGTAAATGTTCCTGGAAGCCCATTGCTCTGGGTCTGACCTGGCAATCCCAGGAACACCAGCATGCTTCCTTCCCTGCTCTTTCAACATTACTTCCCCGATAGCTTGATGTATTTTAATCCCCAATACAAACACTGAAGATGTCGTTTTCCAAAGAGTGCTTCGGAGAGTTCACCGGAACTAATGGGATTGGTCTCCCAATGTACAGCGTGAGTGCCAGCATTAAGTAGGAGCACATGAGTCTGGGGAAGCCCCCCTGCAGGCCCATAGCACCTGGTTCCCAGCAGGGGCCATGATGCATGTGCTCGGGGAGCAGAGCCAGCAGCTGTTTCTTCATGACAGCCGTGTGGGAAGCATCAGTCACTGTGCAGCCTGGGATGTGCCTTTTCTGCCCTGAGCTCCTCCCACCTGAGAAAAAAAATGTAATCCCTCGGGCCCCTCAACCTCTGTCACCAATAATATCGCCTTATGTTGGAAACTTCTTTAAAAGCTCTGACATGCTTTTGCGTTTAATAGAGCAGTGCTCAAAGTTAGATAAGATTGTGTGTATAGGTAATATTTTCTTTTAATTTTAGAGAAGAAAGCTGAGATTTAGAGTGGTTGACTTTCAAACTAACGATACCAAGAAAAGCCTGATGAGGAACAACCATAGGGAGTCCCAGCTTAGAGATCTGTAACTGCATCTCTCCCAGACCTGTGTCCTACCCCGGGTCTTCGTGCGGTTCTATTCACCACAAATTGATAGGATGGCATCTGTTTTTCCTGCAGTAACTAGTTTCTTTATACATATACCTGTCCAACAAAGCATGTAAGTCTTCTCTATCTTGTTTTGGATCAGAAACAATGAGAGCGAAGAAAGTTTACTCTTGATTGTCCTTTTTTCCAAAGAACATTTGCAGTGATACAGAATAGCAAGATAGGAAAAACACTGATCTTGTGAATCTTGACTAGGCTCCATTCACAATGACTACTTAGGGAACTTATTTTTTTATATTAGCGTGAAGAAACACAGGGTATGTCGAGATCTGTCGCTTTGTGTTATAAAAGAATGATGATAATTCTGGGCCTGTGAGATGAGCCTCTTTTTCTTTCCCCAGCACCGATTTTCTGAGTTTTGCTTATATTAGACTTTAGTATAGCAGAGGTTTCCAAATTTATGTAGGATTCCATTTTCAGAAAATACCTATTCAAAATGTTACTGCAGGTCTACCTGTTTTAGGTGGACAGACAACTAGTAGTGGACCTTGGGTCCGGAGCGATAGTATAGAGGGGAGGGTATTTGCCTTGCACTTGGCTCACTGGGGTTTGATCCCCGGCATCCCAGATGATTCCCCCGAGCACTACCAGCACTAATGCCTCAGTGAAGAGTCAGGAGTATCCCCTGAGCATCTCTGGGTGTGACCCAAAAAGGAAAAAGAAGAAATATACCCTATTGCACCAGATGTAACTGCTGCTTTGATCATCATTCCAGTGACTGCCTTTCTCCATGCCAGGAAAGAGGGTCTCGGCCACTTTGAGAAACACTGCCCTCGAAGATTTATCATACTTAGTGGAAAACCAAGAGCCTGTGTGAGTAAGATTCAGACTATCATAAAAATGATTTAAAGTGTTAACAGGGGTCAAGGATCAGAGAAAAGGAGTTGCAAAGTTGGGCCAGTGGTTCATGGGAAAAATATTCTTCAACAAATCCTGCAAAGTTGTATCATCCTAAATTGGAAGCTGTGAATATAAAAATTGTGTTTGCATATAGCAGAAAGAATTGATACTCTTAAAATCCCAGAAAATTGAACAAAGCAACCCTTATAACTGAATGGAAACTAAAAAGAGGGAGCCTGTGCTAGGATCCCTCTAGGACACATTTTCTCACCTAGGGATGGTGGATGGTCACAGTTTCCAAGTGATCAAATGGGGCACAGAGCTGCTGCTCAGAGTGGTGTTCCGGCAACATCATCATCATTCCATTGATTGTCAATTTTCTCGAGCGATCTCAGTAACATCTCCATTCGTCCTAGCCCTGAGGTTTTAGAAGCCTCTCTTTACTCGTCCTTCCCAATGGTGCTGCATTGGAGGCTCTTTCAGGGTCAGGGGAATGAGACCCATCATTGTTATTGGTTTTGGCATATGAATACGACACAGAGAGCTTGCCAGGCTCTCGCATGTGGGCAGGAAACTCTCAGTATCTTGCCTAGTTCTCCGAGAGGGAGAACTAGGCTATAAGATGTCTAGGCTTCTGGGAACTTGGTTTTAATAGTCTCTGGATGTTGGCTGTTGATGGGATTACATGGCTCTGAGGGGCAGTCCCTGGGTGTAACACCTAGCTACTGGAAAATGGGGGATCTGGGCAGAAGAGGCCCAGTTCCAATCCAAGCAGGTTTGGAGATCTCAGCCCCTGGTCCCACAAACCTGGGTTCCTCAGCCGGTTGCTTCATGCTTCAGATGTTCTTATCTGAACTTGTGGAGTGGGGCCTTGAGCATGGCTTTGGCTGGGTTCTGGAGGTCTTTGGCTGCCGGGGCTCTGCTCGAGGCAGGGGGTGGAAACTCAACCCACCCCGTCTGAGGGGCCCCGGTGAAGACAGCCAGGCATGGGGACAAGAGACTATAATAACATAAATACATTATAGAATACAGTTCTAAGAAAGAACAACAACAACAAAAGAACAAAAAGGTCTGATGTTCTGGCAACATCAGACACAAATTTGGAACCAATCCATGAAGGGGCAGAAGAAGACAATCCCTATAAATCCCTGGCTCCAGGCTATTCACTAGGAAAAACAGAGAAAAAAATATTTCACAAATCCTCTTAACTAAAGCAAGACTTTAGCTATTTTGTCCTTCATCTTCTTAGGCTCCTCCTCTCTCTAGTTCCAAACTTATAGAGTAATCTGTACAACTCAGGAGCCTTTAAGCTTGCATTCAGGAAGTCCCTCTGTACTTCACGGGAATGCAAACATGTCAAATACACTTCTGCTATGATTGGGGTCAAAGATTCCACTTGATATCAGCTTAGAGCCTATAGCAGACAACTCCAGAGCTTTTCCTCTCAGATGAGAAGACTCAGACTGATATTCCTTTAACACAATTTTCTAAAACCTTGTGATCTGTCATCACACAACAGGAATGTTTTCTTTTATTTTAGGAATAATAAAAATTACAAAGGAATCTGTGTATCCCTTTCACTATTATAAAGCACTTATAATCACAAACAGCAATGTGTCTCTTTTAATGTTTATTAAATTAAAAAAAAGCTTAAAAAATGAATTGTTAGGACCACAGTGATAGTATATTGGGTAAGGTGTTTGCCTTGCATGCTGCCAACAGGCATTCAATCCCTGGTATCCCATATGGTCCCACAAGCACCACCATGAGTTATTCCTGAGCACAGAGAAAGGAGGAACCTCTGATCATCAGTGAGCATGGTACAAACAGAACAAAACAAATAAATAAAAATGAATTATCATCATCACCCTTTTTTTAAAAATGAAAATCTCATTGCCCTCCCGCAAAATATGAACACAAAAGAGTGTCCAAGCCCCCAAAGAAGACAATGCAGCTCAATTTTCTGATAGCACTGGCTTGGGGAGAAATTTCATGATTGCTTCATAATATTTTTTATTTTCAGAATTTCAGCTAAGATGAACTGAACAGCTATCTGCCTGAAATATTCACAACAGTTTTCACAGAGACCCACCATGGCCATATGGTCAAATACTACCTGCCTTCAATTTTGCAAGCAAATTTTTTAGATACAGGCCACCCATTAGCTATGTGATGGCTACCTCTGATTTTAGGCTGAAACACAGAACTAAATAGTTGTGTTGGAATCCCCTGGACCATAAAACACCTATTCATAGCCTTTCACTGATAACATTTTCTAGCACTTTCAGTAAGTCACCAAAGTGATCTCAAAGCATCTTAGCTCACAGAGATTTCAGAAACATGATGAGATACTAAGTTTCCTGGCACTGGAATTATTAAAATTTTGGTTCTTACTTACCATGGAAATTAAAATCAAAACACCTGAATTGGCACAAAACTGGTGGACAACCTTTCAGAAGGTCCTCAGTCCTTATCATTTCAACTATGCTATTAAGAAAGGACCCCATCTTAGAGTTTTAGATATAGCAATCCCCTTCATTATACCCATAGTGTCTAATTGTTGAGATTTGAGGTTCAAGAAAAAAATCCTATGTCAATTATATGAAAGTTTGTGAGCTATAACAGAATGCTGCTTCCTTCACCTAACTATAGGCTGTTATATGGGGAAATGCTGCTATCCATGAATTTAAGAAACTCTAAGAATCCAATTTGTACGGTAGGAACTAACTATGCATCAACTAGTAACATCAATAATGTGCTCATTATTTCATAAATAAGAGAATCCTTATTATTTTACTGATTCAGTAAGGGGAATCATGGTTCCAAAGTCTAGTAGCCTTGTTCTCTTTGTTCCCCAGAAGTAAGTAGCAGGGCTAGTAAGGAGAGCTAGCTCCGATGGATTTGAATTTTGAAGCCCTCAGTCTATGTCAGGCACACGGCATAGCTTCCACTCACAGTCCACCCTGACTCCTCAGCTAATTACGGTCAAGAATTCCATCTCATCATTCCTGCAATGCCCTAGTGCTTCTTAGAGACAGAGACAGAGTACTTGAAGGACTTAAACATTAATCAAGAGCCTCGTCTCACCTCCTCGTGACACTGAGCTGGGGACCCCTGGAGCTGACAGCGAGCATGAACAGTTTGATAGAATATTGGTGCAGACCACGGTCACAGTTGGCTCTGCCATGCAGAGACACTGTCCCTGGCTTGATGAGAGTGATGATTTTAAAAGAACCTTGTTTGAAGAGAAACAAAGGACATTTAGCAGCCTGCTTTCTGATCCCAATCTGTTGCAAGATGGCACATTATAAAAACATTAGCACTCAAGCAAGGCTAAAGCAATCCCTGAAAGGATAGTAAGGACACCTTGGTGATTTATCAGAACCCAGACCATAGCTGAATACAAGCAATTCTCTAAAGTCCCAAAGGGCCCAATTTTTATGCACAGAAGGATTCGGAGTCTGGCATTTCTCTGAACACACGGTCCTCTCCATGTTAGGGCAAGTCACAGGACTGGTGTGGGCATAGGGTAGGGACTCAAGATTATGCTTCCAAGGGAGCAGATGGTGCAATCCATGTTCTATGCATGTGAGAGATCACGCCCAGCTAACATGAGCATTTTGACAGAGCATCAAATAACACATTTATCAATCTGACATGATATCTGACAGGGGCTGCCTGCTGGCCCCCATCCCCTTCACAGCAAGGAAAAACCTTCCAATTATTGAGGTCACAGATGTCAAAGCCTTCCAAGCACATTTTCTAAAATGTCAAAATCACCCTTTCATCTTTGCACTTGGATATATTAAATAAAACTTAATCTCTCATTGTCCAAAGGTATAACATGAGATAAATTATTTGTTCTTTGGGAGACATTCAAGGGGGCCTCAAGTGGTGACCAGGGTTTGCATCTGTAAAATCACTGAGTACTTATTCCAGTGTCTCTCTGGCAAACAAACTCCATTTAGAAAAAGAGGGAAGAACCCAGATGTTGGAATTAGAAAACTCAAGTTTTATTTGCTGGGATTCCACTGACCTTGTAATGTTTTGTTGTTGCTATTGTGTTTACTCTTATCATTTCTCAAAATAGTTGGAGGAGGCTCCCCAAAAGTGCTCAGAGAATCAGAAACTACTTCCAGTGGTCCTTTGCCAGGGGTTCAATACCAGAGCCCAAGGATGTGGTGCTATGTTGGTCCTGTAATGCTGGGGATCACCAGGTCCTCCACCCTGGGTTGCTCTGGGGCTTCCAGGGCTATATTCGGGAATGTTCAGAGAGCAATATGGTATCAGGGATCCAACTGGGGCTCTGCTTATTAAAACCGCTTGCACTTAATCCTTGTCCTATATCCCCAACCCAGCTTTCCAGATTTAAAATAGAAACGATAGGTACTGGTGAATCTATCTTACAGCTGTAGGAGATATACAGCACATTGCAAGACATGAAATTATCTTTCCATGATGAAATTGAATTAATTTTTCATTTAGGAATATTTGTCACTTTTAAAATAGATTATATGAACTGTCTTTTCCCATAATATATTCCAAGAGATAGGGGAGTTGGGTGACACTCGGAAGGAACAGGGGCCTGGATTTTTTTGTGTGTCTGTTCAGACTCAGTGGGAAGATGAGAGGCAGAGAGGAGGAAAATAGGCAAAAACAGAGTTTAAAGGACATATGGCCAGTTGACATGTGCATGTTTGGGAAAGATTAATGTGCGCTCCTTGTAGTTAAAGGTAGTCAAAAGAACTGAAAGAAGATGGCTTGCTGATTAATTAGACTCTTCAGGCTGAAATGGAGATAGACTTATTTGGGCACAGGCCAAGAAGTGTATTATAGAGCCATTTCTTTACACGGGACAAGGCAGTCATCTTATGTCCTTCTTCATTTTGTCGTTACAGGCTTTACATCCGCTATATTCCTATAAAAAGAGTGTGGGAAGATGAGGAGAAAGTGAGGGGTGGAGAGGGGCAAAGGGGGGAGGGAAGACTATATTCACTGGCCTCCACTCCGAAGTCATTGTTGATCCACATGTCAGTGTCACCTTCTCTGGTGAAGTGGCAAAGCGGTTCTGTGTATCCCTCAGTGTGACTCGGTGGACTCTTTCAGCCTGCAGCTCACTGGGAACTAGTTGCTGTAAGTTCTGGTTTGATGTCTTATATTTCTTCTAGATAAGCTGTTCTTTCTCTCAGATATTGGTTCTCAGTCTTCTTTACTGGCTTTACATTTTCTGTAAGGCTTTGTTTCTTCCTGGGGACTGTGTTAAAGTTTCCATCATATACATAGTAATTCAATAGTACATCCATGTGTGTATACATATGTGCAAGCACCTATATATATTACATACATATATGTGCATACATGTGTGTACCCATACATTGGGGATCTCGCAGCTCTATTTCTGACATACTTCTCTCTTGATCTGCAACATTGAAAAACAGGCACTCTAATGTCTATTACTTTTTGTTTCCAGAGTTCGAGACACATTTTGATCATTTCAGAAGCCATACATAAGCAAATATTGTCTCAATTTTGTCTCTGTCTCCCACTCTCCAGCCCTATATACACTGTAAAAATATTGAATGGAAGAACGTCATTCATTCCTCTGTCCTATTTTCATAGAATTCTTAGTAACTTATTTTGTAATGCCTGTCATATGATGCTTAGTTTTTAATCCATATATAAATATACGTAATATATAATGTTGGGCTATAGCAATAGCACAGCTGGTAGGGTTTGCCTTGCATGCAGCCTACCTGGGTTTGATTCCTCCACCCCTTGTGGAGAGCCCGGCAAGCCACTGAGAATATCTTGCCCGCACGGCAGAGCTTGGCAAGCTACCCGTGGCATATTTGATATGCCAAAAACAGTAACAGCAAGTCTCACGATGGAAATGTTACTGGTGCCCATCCAAGCAAATCAATGAATAATGGGATGACAGTGATACACTGATACATTGTTGATTAAAGAAAACTAGTTTTCCTGACTAGAAATACTACCAGTCGGGGCTGGAGAGATAGCACAGCGGGTAGGGTGTTTGCCTTGCATGTGGCCGACCCGGGTTCGATCCCCAGCATTCCATATGGTCCCCTGAGTAACTCCTGAGTAAAAAGGCAGGTGTAACCCCTGTGCATCGCCAGGTGATACCCAGAAAGCAAAAAAAAAGCAAAAAAAATAAAAAAAGAAATATTACCAGTTAGTGGGTATTTGCATACTTTTGTGGATTGGCTGTAGCAGAAAAATAAAGAGTATAGTTGTGGAACCCAGGGATGTGGCTCAGGGGCAGAGTGCCTGACTTTCTGGCTGGAGACACAAATTCTGCTGTGGCACCTATGCACATGACAAATCAATCCTAGTGCACTGCTGTTTGTTATTCTTCAAATCACAAAACCTGTGTGGTCTCCAACTCATTGCAACCAAGAACACAACAACAATACAATTAAAAGTATATAAGTATCAGGACTAAAGAGATAGTACAGGGGTAGGGCACGTGCCTTGCATGACACAAACTTGGGTTCTATCTTGGACACCCCAGATAGTTCTATGAACCAGGAAGAATTGATCCCTGAGCACAGAGACAGCAGCAATCTCTGAATGTAGCTCTGTGTTGCACAAAAGCAAACAAAATGCATAAGCATTAAAACCAAGCATGTGTAAGCCTCGTCAACACAACAAGAACAATAAAGAGGGAGAAGAGAAATAAAATATGTGTATCAAAACAAGTTCAAATATCGATCAAATGCCCATTTTTAAAAAGAGGTTGTATGTGTAAGTGTGTTATATATGTGCTCATATAATAGCATATGTGCTATGTCAATTTATTAAAGATTATGAAAATACTAGTAGCAAAACTGATCAATTGCATCAGCAAATTATATTAGAGCTTGTATTTGTTATACTATTTATAAACAATTCTAAAACTGGACATAGAGTACAATGTAATGATTACAGTTTCATTGATTAGACAGTAGTTTGAAAGAAAATTTAAATAAAATCCTGTTTGCCACTGGAAAATCATCTTCAAACTGTAACTTTGATTTCACCATTCAAATAATCTAGATGTAATTATGTGTCAGAAAAAAAAATACCCCATCACACATCTGATTATAAGTTGCCAAATAAGCCATCTTTCCTGTGCTGAAGAAAATGTGGACTCTTGGCAGCTTTTAAGTACAGCAAACCTTCACAGCTCTCCTTATTACTGATTTCCTGCTGCAAATTTCAGCAGATTGGACACACGAGGCATCACTATATTTAAAAGTTCATACCGAACACTTAGCTCAGTTGGAAAAATTAGGAGCCCCGAATGATGTGGTGCTTTCAGCATCTGTTCAGGTAAGCCGTGGTGTTACTGACCTTCCAACATGTTCCCTGCTGGTAAAGACAATCCAACATTTCTCCATCCACTTCACTGAAAACAGTTTGAAATGAGCCATATTCCATCTCTGAATGGCAATTTCTCTGTATTGTATTGCTCCTTCATATTATCCCAAGCTGCCCAAACAAGCAAACAGAAACCCTTTCCCTCTTTATTTCTGCTCAGGGAAATAACCTGCTTCTCAAAACAGTGGATCTTTTAAGGTAGTTTATGGTTGAATAGGCCTAATATCACTGCAATAACTTGAAACACAGAACAAAATTTGGGGAATCAGCTGGTTATTTCATCTTCTTCTTACCAAAGTATTGCTTTAACTGTTTCCCCACCACCGCCACTGGATTTTCAGGATTTAATGAAGCTTTTCTCTGTGTCACTTCAATGCACAAATCAGTCTAAGAAGAATCCTCCATTTCTAAACAGTCGTCACTATTATAAGTTACTGGAATGTTCTCCATTCCACCTGAGGAAACCTGAGTATCTTGAGATTTCCCAGTATCTTCCTTCTCCAAAGAGGTTCCTCAGTGGACCAAGTTATTCTGAAGTTCATTCTTTGTACCTCCATTATAAATATGACTCATTCTGAGTATATAAAAGAAAATGTACAGGTTGCTCTCTTTTCAGCAGTAAGCTTATTTCATACTTATTACATAATAAATGCCAGGTGACTATTTATTACAATGAATTCCATAATGCTAGAGAATTATTAAAAAACAGAATATTCAAAATGTTTATTTTTTAAATTTAATTGAATTGAATTCTGCTTTTCTGTCAAAACCAAAGCTGCCTTTGGTGCTGTCCTGGGTTTGCAATGCTTTCTTTGCTTGTTTCCTGCAGGGTGGTCAGCACAACTCCAGGCGCTGGGAGTCCATCTGCCTACTAGCAAAGATCATGAAGGGATAGAAAGATCTACAGGACTGATAATTATCTGTGATGGATGGCTTCCTGAGGAAAGAGTTCTGGATGTTCTACTTTAGAGCACACAGTTGAAGGCAATATAGGAGCAGAAATGGGACTTCAGGTAAAGACTGCTTATTATTTGGTCATCCACAATGACTTGCCATATCCCACAAAGAAAGTAATTCAAATGTCTTCAAGGAAATGTTCTGATTTGTTAATATATATGGTAAATTACTCTAATAGGTGTGATCCAATATCCTACATTTGAATAATGATACTCCATTAACTCTTCTATACCTGGGTTAAACAGCAAGGAGAACTGAATTGCCTTCAGTTAAATTTTAAGATCCACATGGATCTCTTAGAATTAAATAAGATAAATCACTTTCTCCTCCATGTGCTTGGAGTCTCTAAAGACAGCACGCATAGTCAAAGATGGAAGTTAGAGCTCACTTGGCTTCAGGTCATCAAAGGATGCCATTTCACAATTCATAAATATCTCTCTTTAATAACAAGTTTTCTAGTCATTTATTTAAAACTACTATACTAACATAGACTGGGTGAATTCACTCAGATACCCTTATGAGTCACACCTCTAGATGCTGTTAAATTCAAGATGAGAATGTTTGGCAAAATTGGTTTCTGGTGAAATTTCCTTTTCTGGATTGTAGATGGCTACCTTTTTTCTTTGTCTTCACACTGGATTGAAAAACAGAATGCAATGCAGTGAGAGGGGGAGGGAGAGAAAGGGGACAAGGGAATGGGAGACAGAGAAGAGGAGGGAGAGGAGAGAGAGAGAAAGAGAGAGAGAAAGAGGGAGAAAGAAAGGACCCTGCTATGGTGTCTCTACCCTATGACCTCATTTAAAACCTATTATCCAAAGTCCCAACATTAGTGGGATAGAATCTAAACAAATGAACTCACAGGGTATGCACCAAGAATTCATAACATAATTTTGAAAGGATATTTTAATTTAGAATTTCCTTACTACTGTTTGTCGTCAAACATAAATCTCTCTGGTCCTGTATAACAAATTAAAGAAACCAGACAACACTAGAACACATAATACATAGATCTTGAGATGCACAAGGCAATGTGTTAGTTTTAAAATAATTGACTATGGAAAAAATAAAACCAGGTTTGTCAAATACATTCATAAAATCCACCCATTTTTCATTGCTCCTTTGATTTATGAAGAATGACTTACTACCGAAAATTCTGTGGAAAAAGCAAAAAGACACTGTCTATATTTTTTGTTGCTGCTTATTTTTTGTATTGCTTTAAATTTGAAAAAATAATCACATATATATTTCTTTAAATATTAGAACATTCAATTATAATGCTTTCAATTCCGCAGAGTAGAATTCCCAACCCTATTTATTGGCTACAATCTTCTTTTTCCTTTACCTCCAGAGGATATGTGTTAAAATGTGTTTAAGGAATGCTTCTGAATGGTAATACTTCCATACAGAATGCTGTCTGAGAATATGTAATATTGATTTTCTGCCTTTTTAAAAAATTAAATGTTATCACACTATAATCATCATTTGACAACTTGTATTTTCAACTTAACATTAATTTTTGTGCAAATTATCTGTGTTGATATAAATTTTTTTCTTTCACTCACAGTCGCGTGCTGGAGCTGGTTCACTGTGGCTGATAAAAGCCTATTTTGTGCATCTTTCCCAACTGTGCATTACTAACGCCACCTTAGTAGGTTAAAATTGACCAGAATGGGAATATTCGCAATGCTAAAATTTGCAAAGGTTATAAATTACAACTTCCTCCCACAAACATTCACAGATCTAATTATAAACCAGTTAATGGTTTGACCACTGCATTTATTTTTGTTATAGATAGCTTTGCATTAATTTCATGAAACAAATTTTACTTAATCATTTCCCAATTCATAAACAATGGTATCACTGTATCACTAGATCACTGTCATCCCATTGTACATCAATTTGCTCGAGCAGGCACCAGCAATGCCTCCATTTGTCCCTGTTGTGTGCTAGTGTAGCATGATGGCGTATTGGGGGCTCTTTTGGGGTTGGGGAATAAGGACTGTCATTGTTACTCTTTTTCACATATTGAGTACACCATAGGTAGCTTGCCAGGCTCTCCAAGAGGGACAGAGGCCTTTGCGGTAGCCTGGAATTGCCTTTGCAAGTGTTCCCAGTCTACTGAATATAAGTGTTTGGTCAACTGGCATGTTGTAATGATCTGCACACTGACAAACACGCACACGCCATTTCTCTGGGCAGCACCTGAGACTCTGTGGCCTTAAGTTGATCTTGAGGTTGACGGAGTGGGCCCAAAGGTTGTTGAGCAACTGGCAGAGCAGGACCCTATTGCTGAGGGTCTATGCCAGGGTGGACACCTGCATCGAGTCCCAGGTCACCCAGTGGTTGGCTGACAGCACCCCACGGTCTATGAGCCACTGAGCGCACTGCGGCCATGGCTCTATGTCTGACTACGCTGCGACTCGGCCCAGTCAGGGCAGACAGTGACACTGTGGCCACTGCCTCGGTTTCTCCGTGCCTTGCCAATGCCATTTTGTCCAAATCTTGCAAAACAGCTGGGAATGTCCATCAAGAATCATGTGTAGAGTTCCAGCAGGGATCACGTGTAGAGTTCCATGCCTGGTGTGCATTGTCTAAGGCAAGTGGTGAGCCGCGTTCAGGAGAGTGAGAGGGGTTCAGGCAGTGTCAGCGCCATCTTCCCTTCAATTTGCACAGCCCGCATCACCCCCAGACTCAGACATTCTGTCCGAATCTTGCAAAACAGCTGGTGATGTCTGGCAGGAATAACTTGAAGAGTTCTAGCAGGGATCATGCGTAGAGTCCGGAGAGTGGCCTGGAGCATGGTTGTGGTTGGGTAGTGGATGTAGTGGGGGGGTCAACCGGTGAGGCATTTATCTGGCTTGGGTAGGGTGGGGCGTCAGGGTTTGACCCCTTCCTAAGGTGCCAGAGATGGTCAGACTTCTTCGTCAAAACCCTGAATGAATGGTTTGACGCTCTTCCTGTTCCTGGAGCGAACAGATATCACTGGGCTACACTAGCACGTGACAGGGACAAATGGAGACATTACTGATGCCTGCTCAAACAAATCGAAGATCAACAGTATGACAAGTGATACAAGGGATACAAGCGGAGAGAAATTGTCAGTAAAGATGTATGTGGAAATTGGTTTGATACCTACATAAGCACCAATTATTCACTCTAGGAAAATTGTAAGGACAGTTAAAAATATTACATTAAAAATATTACATTGGTGTTTAAGTGCATCAAAAGTTCTAAATTAGGAAAAGAAGAAATATAGGCTAAATAAGGTCTAAAACCCACTGTTGAGTTAGTAAAAAACAAACAAAAAACCTGTACGTGTTCAACTGAGTAAAAGGTGGCAGCACTATGAATGATTTTTGTTATGTGAATTTTTACTTAACATAGTATAGCCACATGATCTTTTGTAGTTGGACAAAGTCATGGGCAGATACAAGGAATCTTACAGAAGAATCCTGGACCAGCTTTTAATGGCAGAAGATTCTCACAGACAAACCATACTGGGTTTGGGGGAAGAAAGGAGAAAACACAAAGAATACATGGAGAAGAATTATGCATTCATAAATGTACTAGAACAGGAGTATGAAAAGTAAGACTGCTTTATAATTTCCTATGCTGTAAGAGTTATTCAAGAAAGCCAACTTATAGTTCTTGAGCATATGAAAACATGTCTCATGGGTAGGTAGCATGTGTGGAGGTAAATTTCCTGGGTAACAGTTAGGTGCATTTTTAATTTTAGTGCATGACTATGACTTCTTAATAAAATTTTGTTTTATTTATTTTCCTGGAGTACTAGCACAGAGGGTAGGGCATTTGTCAGTCCAGGTTCGATTCCTCTGTGCCTCTCGCAGAGCCTGGCAAGCTACTGAGAGTATCTCACCTGCACGGAAGAGCCTGGCAAGCTACCCGTGGCATATTTGATATGACAAAACAGTAATAACAAGTCTCACAATGGAGACGTTACTGGTGCCCACTCGAAATAAATCAATGAGCAATGGGATGATAGTGACAGTGATATTTATTATCTATTGCTAGGTAATTTTTACCTAGTACATTATATTCTAAAGATAATTGAAAAACCAACAGATTTAACACTATTTATTCCTCCACTATTTTTCTTTTCTCTTGTATTTCTTACTATCTATCCTTATTCTGCCATCAGTATTGAAACAGAAAATCAAGTGAAGGACACCGATGTAATTCATCTTTCTTTTTCTCTACCCTCACAACCACTTCCTGTGATTTAACCAGGAGGAACCTACTCATTCATTCTTTCTCTCTGAATGCACCAACTCATATCATTTAGTTACTGAGACTGTAGCACTGTCTTCTTGTTGCTCATAGATTTTTTTCGAGCGGGCACCAGTAACGTCTCCATTGTGAGATTTGTTGTTACTGTTTCTGGCATATCGAATACACCACAGGTACCTTGACAGGCTCTGCCGTGCGGGCGGGATTCTCTTGGTAGCTTGCTGGGTTCTCCAAGAGGGACGGAGGAATTGAACCCGTGTCAGCTGTGTGCAAGGCAAACACCCTACCCCCTGTGCTATGGCTCCAGTCCAGTTACTGAGACTATCGCTGGATAAGCAATAACTTATCTCCTCCCTATGGTCTCTGCTCTACTTCCTCAGTAGAACTATTCTTCTATAAAGAAGCAGTGTGCAATCACACAGTGACAAGAAACCTCTGGTGGCTCCATCTGACTATTGAACTTAATTCACAGTGACTAACAGGATGTAAGAAATCGACCACACTCTTGCCCTTGAACCCAGACTGCGCCCCAAGATTATGTTGAATTATTTACCTCTCTTTGTTTCTTCAAATTTATGGATCTGGAAGGTATACTGAAGAAAGGAATTAAAGGACTGAATATGGCAGTCAGTGGAGATGGTGAGGACAAAGCAGACTGAAGCATTATTGATAATTTAAAACTGTCTGGCATTTGATAACCAATTAAGCTACCATGATAATTGAAAAGAGATGCAGGAGCTTCAGGTAGCACAAGAATTTTTAGCTCAGAAGACTGTGTGAATAGTTATATAAATAGCCAAAAAAAAAAAACCCCAAAAACTCAGAACATCGAAGTAATTCAAAAGTTATTATTCTCTTTGCTATATTCTTTGACATGATAGAACTGTGGATTTCAAAAACCTACAGAATGCCCGCTCATCTAAAAAGGAAAGACTTGAGAGAAGAAATAATATAGCTACGCACTTCTTCTGCCTGTGCTGGTTCCTTTTAGTACAAAACACACAGCCCTTGTGTTCTGGCTTTTAGAACTGGGTGCAACCCATCTGTTCAGTCAATCACAGAGCAGATGGAAGTGGGAGGGTAAGGAAGTGTATGACCACAATTTAGGATAATAATAAATATTTAAATATGTATTTGTTCTTTGCAATGGATTTAGAAGCTGAGCAATGAACACACTTTAAGAAATCAATAACAACAACAATAGTGCCATGCCTCCATCATCACCGTGGATTTTATGCGCATCTGGGTTTGTCCTGAACAAAAACACTGAGGTGGGGGGTGGAGGGGGTTCTGTTTTTTATAATGGTCAAAGACTTACCCCTTCCTTGAGGAACTGCACCACCACTTTTGGCTGTGAAATGGCCCAGAGGGGACCTGACCACTGTGTATTTTCTCTGATGAGAGCCGAGGTACCAACTCTGCCACCAGGAGAAACGTACAATGCCTTATCTATATCATGCTTTTTGCAAATGAGGGAACTGGAATCCAGAGAGAGAGTTACAAGCTGCTTTCTTAGGAGGAGCCCACTACTGACCCCAGCCTGCTGGTTTTCTGTGCTCCTTCCTCCCGAGGAGAGCTAAAAAAGAAAATGAAAACACCTGGAGGAAACATGTCAAAATGAATTAAAGAGTCCGGGCAACATTTTCAGCATATAAAGTACCACATGGAAGATTTTAGTGATTATTTTAGGAGCTGAGGGATTTAGAAGCTGAGAATAGGCAATATTATGTGGTGTTCACTTAATGTTGAGAAATACAAAACCCCGTGCTACTTTTTAAAACTTGCATTAGTGACACTTTCTACATGCATCCTCTGTTTTGTTGAGGGGAGCGTGGGACTGCTTTCAAACTTATTTGTCAAAGTAGCCAGGTGATGTTGTCAAGCACAATTGCCCTAAGCACTCCAGCACATTGGAAGTAAGCTAAATTCTGCACTTAAGTGAGCAGTCTCTACAAAGGAAAGAACCCCTCTCTCCTTTGCAGAGACTAGAGTGGTCTCTAGTCTCATTTCTGAACCAACTGTCAGAACTGGTCAGCTCGAAGAACTAAGGTCTAAAAGTCACAGAAGGTAGTAGCAGAGCCACCCTAGGTTTCCCTCCACAATAAAAATGTAAACACAAAACAACTCAGACAGGATAAGGACAAGAAAAATGAATCTTCTGCCCTGACTCTAACTTCTTAGTTCACATTCACATTAACTATTATGACTTATAACTATTTTACTTATTTAGTTTTTTCTCTTACACTTGTGAGTGTCATGCAGAGAAAAATGGCTTTCAAGGGAAAATTAATACATTTGGTGCAATCCTAGCACAGACTGTATGAGAAATATTTTATTTTCATCAAAGAATATGCTAAATTAGACTTAGTAAAGTTTGTGATTTTTTTAAATCTTGAGTTGGCACTTTGAATTTTATAAGGTCATGAGACCATTGGAAACTAATAACACATTTTCTCTCAAATTTATCCAAGTGCTTTTCTCACTAGGCATCAGTGCAATAATCACAACTCAGTAATCAGTCACATCCATCCTTTGGTTGGACACCATAGTCTTTCTGAACATCAGTGTCTTCATCTGGGAAAAAGGTGAAGCAATGCACACTGCTAAGTTGCAATTAAATCTGGTCATGGTTCATGAGACAACTCAGATCAAATGTGTTTCATCAGAAATAAAACTTAAACAGTAGCTATAGTTGCCACGCTGGAGTATCCAGAATATTCTTCTAATTTTGACCCCTTACATCTAACCCTCTCATAAAGGTAATAATGACAACCCTTCCATCAAACCTACCCCACTTCTGACAAGGTATACAGTTTCTGGCAGGTGAACTGCAGTTTCAATCAGGGGAAATCACTTTTTATATAAATAAAGTTGGAGTATGTATCAGAATCACATGCATCACTGCAATTAAAATCAGGCCTTCTCCCAAAGCCATCTGTATCTGAGAAAACCCAATTAGCTGTTGTATACAAAGTATGAGTCTAAGATTATCTAGGTGATCTACCACATTACTAGGATTAGAGATAGGGAGAGAGAAGAGATAGGGAAGGGGGGGGGAAGAGGCAGATACAAGAAGAGCAAGAAAGAAAGTGAGAAGGTGAGAAAAACGGTCGTCATATATATTAATCAATAAAATTTTAATAGTTATTAAAACATAAATCATCTTGCTGAGGTATAATGGTGGAGATGCAAATTTTGAAATAAGCTTTTGGCAATCAATTCACTGAGCATTGCCATTATCCAGTTGCCTGTGTGTCTCTCCTTCACCTAAGAGAGGGCAAAATGCAGAGATCTTGAATTAATATGGAGCAGACAAAATGCCCCTAAAAGAAAACCCAGGGCATCATAGACCTGTGTCCCTGATAAGTCTTAAGACTACAGTGAGTTCAGAAATTAAAACATGGCAGCTACTTACCTGTACCCACTGCACACATACACAGTATAAATTTCAAAGCCTTGCTCTTTTTCTAAGCAACAAGGGTGTCTAACAAGGATGTGTTCTACAGAAATGGCAGCAGAGCCCTTTATCAAGAGATATAGCCTGTAGACACTAAAGCCAAGGAAAAACCAGACCCTTAGCCACACTTGGACCTGGAAAAGGCAGCAGGTTGCAGAAGAGGGCAGTCTTCCTGTGGATGGTTTTCCAAACTTGGTGTCCCACGGACTCATGTTCCGTGGCCAAATCTCTCACACAGGAAAACAGAGAATTCAGATTATAGGAGCCACAAGATACAGGTGACTCTGAAGGTCAAAGAAAAAGTCCGTAATTTTGTCAGGAGAGTAATGGCTATTTTGGCTTTGCCTGCGGTGAATCCGAGCTAGCAGGACACAGAGTAAAGCTGAGGTAGGCAGGTAGATAGGAAAGGGCCCGGGGCAATGGGATTTTGGGGAAATAATAAAATCAATAGTTCTAAAGCTTCAAAAAAGCTCACCTGTGAGCACGGAAACTACAGCCTGATAAGGCTTCACCCAGAGCAGTCTGGGGGGTCCTCAGAGAGAAATCCAGCAGAAACAAAGGCCAGGAAAAGAACTTCAAAGCAGACCATGGGACCACTCCCAGTTCTACTCCCTTGGCAACTACCCTAACAATGGACTTTTACCCGGGTAGAAGCTCCACATGGGGGCAGGTTGGAGAAACCCTATAAAAGCCACCTTGAACAAAGGAAGTGCTCACCTATGCTGTCCCAGCCCACATGCAGCTGCTTGTACCCATGTGGTCAAGCATATGTGGTGCCCAAGCACATGTGACACCTGCCTCTCCCCTCTTGAGATGTCTACTGTCTCCATCTTTGGAGTAGCCCATGTTTTCTCTTGGTCGTGTTACTCCTTCTCACTTCCTCTTTCTCTTTCCCGTTCCTCCCAAGCCTCCACATAAAATCTGTTCTTATTTCACTGCTCATTAGTACTGGAGTTCTTTTCTGCAAGACAGGACGGCGTATCTGGAAACCCCAGGTAAGTCCTAGGACTGACCCTCTTTTCCTGCAAAGGGCAATTTCTCACTCCAGCCTGAGACTGCAGTTCCCCAAGAATCAGATGGTGGGGATTAAGGACATCAGGGGTGGCTTGATGGCCACCTGTGATGCTGGTGGGGCTCTGGCCCATGCTGCACAGAGGATCATTGCAGATTTTATCAGTCCTAGCCTTCCTACACAGTCCTGAGGTGGTAGGAGTGGATTGGCATAAAATGGCCATCTCTCTCCTCTCCAATTCATCTAAACCACCCGTGGGGGGGTCCACCAACTTCAAAAGACATATAAGGCAAAGGATCTAGTCCATCAGTTGGCTTACAGATGGACATGAGATGAGAGCTCCTGACTTTTCTCTGTAGGTAAGAGACCCAGAAAAATAAAAATTCCTTCAGTTAAAGGCCCAAGAACTGGTCCCTACTGTTGCAAGTCCCTAGAGTATAGGTCTGAAGATGGGAGAATCAGGAGTAGATACGGGGGTGGGGGGGGTGGAGGCAGTTGGGGCAAAGAGAAGGCAGTTTTGCAGTACAGAGTGAGAAAATTCATCTTTTCTCCACCTTTAAAAAATATTTGGTCCGTCAAGAAATAGGATGAGCCCCATCTGCATTGGTGGGTACTGTATCTATGGATTCCATGGCTGGTCTCTGCACTCAGGCAAAGCCAGAAATAGTAGAAATAGCGTGCACCAGCTCTCAGAACACCCCTTAGCCTCAGTCTAGTTGATAAAGAAAAACTACTCGTTCTTGCAGTTTTCCCATTTCTATCCATGATAAACCCACACACTAAAAAGCGGGGGATGTGGGGGAATCTCAGAAAGCCCTAGAAGCTGGAATGTTAAGCCTTCTCATGCACAGAAGAGGATCTAGCATCACAGTCCCCTCCCTTCCTCTTTCTCTTTCATTCTGCTGCAAATAAGGCTTACTCTTTCAGGCTTTCAGCAGCCTTTTCTGATCCCAGATAAGAAGAATTTGTCTCGCAGAGTAAATTAGGGACAGAAATCAAGCTGGTTAATGGCCCTGATTTTAGGGCCTTCTTTGTTCGGCAGTTTCCTTATTATAATTTTGTTTTGAAAATATTCTGAACTCTTTGCTATGGTATCAAGACTACGATATTATTACATTTTTGCTGATCTGTCCCTCACATTTATTAAAAATACTTCTTTCTGTTGCTGTTATTTGCTTTATCTCTCCATGAAACTTTGAGATTTCTCCAGACTAGAGAAAAGTTACTGGTTTTAAACTGCATTCAGCCCAGACGTCTACACACTGGGAGCACAGTGGCGGCAAGCTTCGTACTGCAAAGATTTTCTCCTTCTTGCCCCTTCACTTCTGTAATTGTCCACCCGCTCGCTACCCCACACGTGTGCTGAGGCATGTGCAGGCACACAGATGCATCAGATGCTGAACACTAACTAATCACTAAATATTTAGGAACAGTCACAGAGCTGAGGGACCCAAGATGCTCAGGATAGCTCAGTAACCTCACCACTTCTCTTAAATATCCCGAATGTTCTAGACTATGTGATGCTGAGTACTTTAAAAAGGAACCCGCACCACGTAAGGGCTGTGCACAGTGGAACGTGTGGTCTTTGAGATACTCCCTGGCTTAACTTGCTTTCATGACTGCCCTATCAGTGTCTCTGAAAGGAAGGAGCTCCCCAGAACAGTTTGAGGGGACCCTACAGAGCAGGGCCCCCTTAAAAGCTTCTTTCCTCACTCCCTCCTCATTCCCCACCCTTTTCCTCTTGACATGAATTCAATTCAACTGCCACTTAAAAATAGGCCTGCTTGTCACATTCTCTTTGCCAGTTGGAGTGAATGTCATTGAGTGTCACAGAGTCCTTGGCTACAGCTTGTGGATTGAATGTGGGGAGAAAGTAGGTCCAAAGTGGAGCCTGTTCCTCTGATGACCTCACTCAGATTTATGCCTGCAGAGAAAGCCCTGATTTTTTCTTGCCATTGTCTTCATTCTCATTAATTTCTTCCCAAAACTATTTAAAATTACCATCTGTTCTTTTCTTGGAAATTTAAGTATCTTCAGCACAATTTTTTTTTTACCCCCAATTCTAGATATGCCATATGTGGGGAGATTGGGTTAAATGCCAGGTATTTAAAATGAGGTAAGAGGAATTGTGCAAATGATTTGACAGTCTCTTTGGGGCCATTCATCTGTTTCTGCATATTCATCCTGCCCTGCAAGCATTTATTAAGCACCAGCTATTTGTCAGGCATTGTTCTAGAGATGAATGGGGGCTACTAGACTCTGACCTTTGGGAGTTTAGGATAATGTAGAGCACAAGCATAAATCAATTAGCCTTCTTCATACAGGGGGTAAGTGTTCTCTGTTCTGCATCCATGATATGGCTCATGCTATTCTCTTCACATTGGAGGACATTTCCCCCCTGGCTTAATGGTTTTATTCCTACTTTATCATGTGGTTCTGAAGTAGGTACTTAAGTAGTGAGACCCCATGGCAATGTGTTTTAGGAAGTAATAAAATCAATGGAAGATCTGGAAGGAAGTTACACTGTCACCATCCCCTTTGCCCAGACATAAAAAAAAAAAAAAAACAGCAATCCTGAGCCCTCTATGGAGATGATTCCCTAAGAAGGGAAGCCTGATAAGGCACTGGATAATGACAGCTCAAGTGACAAAAGATGAAATCCCGCTGGAAATAAGAAACCCCAGCAGGGATAAAAGACTTTGATAAGGCTAAGAAATGCTCCAAGTGTTAAAAACCCTTTTCCCTTGAGAATACCTGAGCAAGAAATTCTTATCTGCATGGGAAGTCCCCAGGCAAGGTCAAGTTTGAAAAACAGGAGGCAGGAATAAAATCAACTTTCCCCAAAACAAATAGTACCTATTCCTTTGCTTGGACTGCTCTCATCCCAATTAGAAGCATAAAATTACTTTTTATTGTATAGATAAGGCTACCTACTCTCTGGAATACATTTCTTTGTCTCCCTTCCTTATTAATAAGCATGCTTTAATAAAAATGCATTTTTAACTAAAAGGCTTCAATGTTTGTATTCTCATAAAATTCCTTTGTTTGCAATTAGGTAATGAACGGTGTGAAACCTGGCAGAGGTCACGACTGACTTGTTTTGTGTAGAAGCAAATCCTTTCTCCAGCCATGTGCAGACTCAGAAGAGAAAGACCAACTCCCATCACACAGCATGGGGGTGTCAGGTATAGCCCGACAGGTGGTTGTGGCGATGATAGAGCATTAGTGTTCAGATCTTGGAGCTGGAGCACAGCAGGTAGGGCGTTTGACTTGCACGCGGCTGACCCAGGTTCAATTCCCAGCATCCCATATGGTCCCCTGAGCAACACCAGGAGTGATTCCTGAGTGCAGCGCCAGGAGTAACCCCTGTGCATGCCGGGTGTGACCCAAAAAGAAAAAAAAATAGTGTTCAGATCTTACCTTTGACCTCCCTGAGAACTTCCCTAGCAAGGTCACAGTGAGCCACGCAGGACAGCAGCACTATCTATAGTGGCTACTAACCTCCTCCTCCATGGCTCCGTATGTGCCCCACTGGCAGTGTTTCAGGGGAGAAACAGATGCGATCGACATACTGAGGCCAAACTGAGTGTCTTTATTACAGAAGCTGATGACGCTGAGGCCCTGAGCACAGTCAGAGATGCCTTTATGAAATCAAAGTTCCCATCCTACTCAGATAATGGCTACATCTCAGGAAGGGATGCAGGAACTGTAATCAGCAAAGCACATTACAAATGTGAAATAAGTTAGTTAATGGTTAAACTGGCTTGCTGGAACAAAGAACAATTGGCTTGTGGTTATGAAGGACAATCACAATGGGGGGTGGTACTAAATGATTTGTTTATGGGGTGTACTTACTAATGGGTTACACCTGACCCTTGGACAATGGCGAAGCATTCCAGTCCTGCTGACAGGCTTGGAGAGGAGTAAACATGGAGCCCCTTATGTCAGGAGCCCTTAGCTCAGCAGCAGCTTGAGTCCTTCACCGTGGCTCGTCATTTGACCTTTCTCCGTAGATTTAACTAACTCTTCCTGGAGGATGCCTCATGCAATTTGCCTATCATACTTCACTGGCATTTACAAGTAGAAAATTAGTCCTCATCAACTGGATTCTGAGCCTCTTGAAAGCAAATAATTCCTCTTAATGTGATAACACCAGCATAGTGCTCTTCCAGAGTAATTTTTAATATTTGTTAAATGTCTGAATAATTCCCTCAATTTAAGAGTTTACCAAGGGTCAGAGAGAGAGAAAGAAAGGAAACACAAGGATTTAGGCACTTGTCTTGGATGAGGGCCAGGGGGCAAGAGAGAGATACAGCAAGTAAGGCTCTTATGCTGCACACCAAAAACCAGGGTTCAATCCTTTGTATCCCATATGGTTCCCCAAGCCCTGCCAAGAGTGATCCCCGAGCACAGAGGCAGAAGTAAGTCTTCAGCACTTCTTGATGTGGCCCCAAAACAACAACAAAAGGCACTTTTTCTGTAATTTGCTCACACATACCTTGCATGTGACTGACACCAGTTTAATCCCTAACACCACATATGGTCCTCTGAGCATCACCAAGAATAACCTCTGCACATAAAGCCAGAAAGGGTCTGAAAACCAAATATAAATCAATACATAAATTAGACAAAAAATTTACTGAGCACATACATGTGTGTCCACACGTGCTCACGTGTACTTAAGTTTATGTGACAACAAATGTCTCTTTATGTGTTTACATGTATAGGTCTATGGGTCTGTCTCATATATATATGTATATATATATATATATATATATATATATATACTGGTACACCTGTACAGTGTAACCATAGTTATATGTGTATGCCCAAGCATGTTCTTCCACATATTTGTTCATAAATTCCCTTAAGAGTGTGTGCCCCAGGCTGGAACAATTGTACAGGGTAGGGCATTTGCCTTGCACACAGCTGACCTGGATTCAATCCCCGGCATCCCATATGGTCCCCCAAGCACCTCCAGGAGTAACTCCTGAGTGCAGAGCCATGAGGAACCCCTGAGCATCACTGGGTGTGGCCCAAGAAGAAAAAAAAAACAAAAAACAGAGTGTTTGTTCAGGTATGTGTGTTCGTGAATGTGTGAGTGCACATATGGGCCCATATGTTCACATGTATGCTTCTGTGTTTTTATATGAGCAAATTCCTGTACTTTCACACCAGTGAGTGTCTATGTGACCTCATGTTTGAAACCAAATATAGGTGTTTCTATGGGTATATGCGTGTGCTTAGGTGTGCACCGTGTGTGTTTCCGTGTGCAGTAAGGGCAAGCTGAAAACTAGAAAGCTATAGGAGGTGGATGAAAAATTTCCTGACCTCATGAAGTTTACAATCTAGTGAAAGCTAGAGGTAATATAGATCACACAAGTATCTGCTTTTATTCCTGGTAAGAAATCATATGAAACAGTGAGATATAGTTTAAAATACATTTTAAAAAAATCAAGTGTCTCATTACAAATTTTGTTTAATTTTTATATTTTTAAAATATGAATTTAATTCAGATTTAGTATTTCATTCTCAAATTCTTTACATTGGTTTTGTTAACTTTGCCTTGGATATAAAAATAATAGTTAACATAAGACTATATCATTCTTTCACATCACTTGTTCTCTGTGACTCTTGTGAGAGTTTTGGAATTGCCTTTATTTTTATGTTCGGATTTTTCTCTAACAAACTTCTCTTTCATTTCAATTTTACCCTACTTTGAGAAAAAAGAATGAATCTACACAAACCACCCTTTAATATTCATCTTCTTTTTGTTTTCTTGCTTTGTTTTGTTTTGAGGTCATACCCAATGATACTTAGGGGGTTGTCCTGGCTCTGCATTCAGGAATAACTACTAGTATTTCTTAGGGGACCATATGGGATATGCAAGGGATCAAACACAAGTTGGCTGTGTCCAAGGCAAGCACCTTGCCTACTATACTATCTCTCCAGCCCCATAATGTTCATCTTCTGAGTGGAGAAGTTGACACAAGATTTCACTAAATACTCTTTTATCATTTGCATAAAAAAATGTCCATGTCCCACTCCACACTGTTGAATGTGATATCTACCACTGCCAGCACCATTGCTAGTGTCAAGAGCCACATCTGGCACACTGCAACCAATTGTTTGACCCCCCGGGAAGCACTAACTCGGTGCTCTCCAAGCAGTGTAATAACATCAGTGACCAACAACAAAGGCAAGGGCAGGAAAGAAACACCCACATTAAAATTTACTTAACAGGTGCTTTCCAAGCACTTATTTTGCATGTGTGTCTGCATCCATTCTTTGAAGAATTCCAAGATAAACAGAAGGAGTGCCTCAACCAAGTTTAGAAGCAAATCTCTGGATGGCACAAGAGACTTCCTAAAGACACATCTTGTCTGAGATGAGTTAAAGAGAGAGTTCTAATTTTGGACCTAAGAATTGGAGTATGTTACATACATAAGTAAAACTTTCTAGAAGTGATGAAAGATTATGAGCAAAATCACAATGCCACATGAAACTTAAGACAATTTTTCATTGTGGGGGCTTAGGAGGAATTTTCTTTTATTTCTCTAGCTTCTTTTCAGGTTTTTCAGTAATCAAAACAATAGAGCTAAATAATAGGAAACTAACCATGTCATTACATACCCATGAAGAACTTGTAAGATTATAAATTCAGGTGTAAATAACACAGAGGCAGAGTTTATATTCTTGAACTAAGAAATGGCATTGACGTTTAGGGCATAAAATGAGAGGAGGGGCTTTCACAGGAAGAGGAAAGATGCATAAAAATTGTGTGTTCTGTAGGTGTGCACTTCCTGGCATAAAGATAGCTTATCTTCAAGAGAAATATTATTTCTGGAGATGACCTTAGAATGGGCAATCTTCATTTATCTAGGTAGTTAAGATAATATTAAGTTTCTCTTGAAGCTATTGTAACCTTAACTCTACTAGCTGAAGTAATTTATCTTAGAAAAGCTTGTTCTGAATTTCTCAGGGAAGGGGTGGGGTATCTGAATATTTGGAGAAGTCCTAGCTTTCCTTTTTTTTTTCTTTCTTTCTTCTTTTTTTTAAATTTTATTGAACCACTGTGAGATACAATTGCAAGCTTTCATGTTTGATTTACAATTAAATGATGATCAAACACCCTAGTTTTCATTACTAAAATAATTTTGCCCTTCCTTCTAAAGAAAAATTCCCTGTTCCTGAGGTTTTTTAAATTCCAAGAAAAAAAGTCTCTGCCTTTGACTCTTACTTTCTACAAGCACCTCATCTTTTTTTTACTTTTTTTGCTCCCACCCAGAGTTGTTTTCTTTTCATGCAGAAGCTTCTCTGTTGTTCTGAATAGTACAAAACATGTTAGAGAAGATGCCTGTCTCTGTCTTCAGGAAGGAGCCAAGATGCTCAATAGCCTAAATCCCAGGCTAGTGTCGCTTCCCTCCATGCTCCTTCCATAGGCTCCTTATCCAGTGCCTTTCTGCAAACCTGATAACACTGGCAGCGGTGAGCAAGAACAGCCTCATGCAACACTCCAAACAACCAGCATCTTTGCCAGTCACAGCATATCAATGCTAGCTTAAACACAGTCACGGTGACACGTGAAAATTGTGAAGCAACTATGTCTCCATACTACTGAGCAAATGGGGCCCTAAAACTACAATGCCCACAATGAGTGAGTTAAAGATATCACAGATATCAGCATTGTAAATATCAAGCACTGAAAGTGCAAAGGAAAAGGCAGTTTCAGATGGGCTGCAAAACACATGCTTCTTGGAAAGCAGATGTTATTATTATTTTATTTTTTTGGTGTTGTAAGGAATATTTTAGTAGCTGAGTGGGCTGTACTATAAATATTGAGAATATCTTGTTTCATTCTGGGTGAGGAGGGCCATGTTGAAGGTAACACTGCTTTAAGATGTGTGAGAAGAGGATGGGAAATTTAGGGGAATCTTAGAAGTCATGAACTCATAGTGGAAGAGAACCAGAACAAGCCTCTTTTTCTTAAAGCTCAGATAAAATCTTGCAGTTTACTGCAACTTGGGTGAAATTAGAGGACATCATGCTCCACAAAATAATTCAGAGGGAGAACAACAAACTTAATGTTAATTATCTGTGTTATATATAGAGAGAAAAAAAGTAAATAAACAGTTTTGAATGATTGTCCTTGGTTTATAAATCTGAACACCAAGCAGTGGGTTAAAACGTGGGAAAAATGAAAGGTTGAACTACAAGTGACATAGAGACAGTGATAGAGGGTTGTGGGCACTGTGGTGGTGGTAGGTAACTTTGTACATCAATATTATAAATGTTAACATCATTGTAGCTAGTTTATCTAAATTATAATAAAAAGCAAATTAATTCTGCAAAACCGGAAATACTTAAAAGCGCCTTCTGCAGAGGAGGTTGGGGGGCAAACCCACAGTTTTAGGGGTTACTCCTGGCTCTGTACTCAGGAATCGCTCTTGGCAGACTTGGGTGACCATATGAAATGCCAGGGACTGAATCCCAACTGGCTACATGCAATATAAGTGACTTAAATACTATATAGGTCTCCTAAAAGCAGTTTGATGGCATTCCTCTTCCCTGACTTTAAAAAATGCTCATCTTATGGTCCAGTATCTCTGAGAAAGTTTTTTAAAAGTTTCTATTTTTTTATTTATATATATTTTATATATTTATTTATTTTATTGAATAACTGTGAGATAGAGTTACAAAGTTTTTATGTTTGAGTTTCAGTCATACAATGATCGAACAACCATCCTTCCACCAGAGTACATTTTCTACCACCAATGACCCCAGTATCCCTCCTGCATCCCCCCCCCCCCCTGCCTCTTACCATTTCCCTCTTACCCTCTCTCTACTTTGGGGCATTATGGCTTGCAATAAAGATACTGAGAAACCATCACGTTTTGTTCTTTCTCTACTTTCCTCACACATCTCCCATCCCAAGGGACCCCTTCAACCATCATTGACTTAGTGATCCCTTCTCTCTCCCACCTGTCTTCTCCCCCAGCTCATGAGGCAGGCTTCCAACCATGGAGCAATCTTCCTGGCCCTTGTTTCTACTGTCTGTGGGTTATGTTATTTTATATTCCACAAATGACTGCAGTCATTCTATGTTCATCCCTCCCTTTCTGGCTCATTTCACTAAGCATGATACTCTCCATGACCAGCCACTTGTAAACAAATTTCATGACTTCATCTTTCCTAACAGCTGTACTATATTCCATGATGTAGATGTAACATTGTTTCTTTTACCAGTTGTCTGTTCTTGGACACTCAGGTTGTTTCTAGATTCTGGCTATTGTGAACAGGGCTACAGTGAACATACAGGTTCAGACATCGTTTCTACTGTGCTTTTTTGCACCCCTGGGATATATTCCCAGAAACAGTTTTGCTGGGCCATATGGAAACTCAACTTCTAGTTTTTGGGGAAATGCCCATATTGTTTTCCAGATAGGCTGAACCAGTTGGCATTCCCACCAATAATGAGAGTCCCTTTCTCCCCACATCCAAACCAGCATTGGTTGTTCTTTCTGATGAGTGCCAATCTCTGTGTTGTAAGATGATATCGCACTGTTGTTTTGGTTTGCATCTCCCTGATGATTAGTGGTGTACAGCATTTTTTCATGTGCCTTTTGGCCATTTGTATTTCTTTTTTGAGGAAGTTTCTGTTCATTTCTTGTCCCCATTTTTTGATGGGGTTGGAGATTTTATTCTTGTAGAGTTCTACTAATGTCTTATATATCCTGGATATTAGTCCCTAGTCCGATAGGTACTGGGTAAATAATTTTTCCCATTCCATGGATTCTCTCTGTATTTTGGTCACTGTTTCTTTTGAGGTGCAGAAGCTTCTTAGTTTAATGTAGCTCCATTTGTTTGTTTGTTTCCTCTTGCTTGGTCAACGGTGTTTCATCCTTAAAGATGCCTTTAGCTTCAATGCCGTGGAGAGTTCTGCCTACATTTTCCTCCATGTACCTTATGGATTCAGGTCTGACATTGGGGTCTTTAATCCACTTTGATTTGACTTTTGTGCCTGACATTAGAAAGAGGTCTGAGTTTTGTTTTGTTTGTTTGTTTGTTTTTTCCTTCTTGAGTCAGCCTGTGATTCACAGGGATTATTCCTGGCTCTGCACTCAGGAATTACTCCTGGCAGTGCTCAGGGGATCATGTGGGATGCTGGAAATCAAACCCGAGTCGGCCTCGTGCAAGGCAAATGACCTACCGGCTGTGGTATGGCTCCAGCCCCTAAGTTAATTCTTTTGCAAGTAGCTGTCCAGTTTTCCCAGCACCACTTGTTGAAGAGGTTTTCCTTGCTCCACTTCACATTTCTTGCTTCTTTATCAAAGATTAAGTGATCATATTAGGAAGGTTCCTATTTAAATGAGTTTGAAGTCTAAGATGATCAACTAGAACATTGCTGTTTATGTAGAAGCTAATACAAATTTTAATATCTGCCTGATCAGGTTCCAAAAATGACTTTCAAAATGAGTTCTGTGAACATATTGTGAAAACTCCTCTAAGGTTATCCCTAAGATGTCCTCAATAATCATTTTATATTAGAAAACTTCTTATACAGCATAGTTTTTTTCTGTTTAACCTTGATTCTTTTCTTTCTTTTAAGTCCCGTTAATTCTTATTTAATCTCAGTAAAATCAGCAATATTACAGAACTGCTGTTAAACAAAATCCTTCTAACAAAAATTCAAACCCTCAGATTATACAAATGCCTCTAGTGTTTTTTTAAAAAATTATTATTAAGATTTTATCAAGTTTCACAAAATAATTGAGTGGAAGGTGCAGAAAAATTGTTCATATATATTTGAACAATGTACTCCCCAACCCACCACACATACAACCTCCCTCTGCCCTCATCAGCACCTTCACCATTATTACAATGGCTGGACCTATCTTGGCAGGATATTAGCATCAGTCTATTTTTATTATGGCTAAGTCTTGATGTCAAATTTTCTCCCCATGAGTTTAATTCATTTGCCTTATCCTTGATTTCTGGATCTTTTTGTTTGTCACTCAGGAGGTCCAGGGTCCCTTTGTAATGTTTCTCAGCCAACCAAGTCATCAGTTCAATGCTAGAACCCTAAGATGTATGCTAATTGGTCTTTGTCATGCTACAATTACAAGGACAACTGTGACAGTGGTCAGGGTCCCCCAGGGTCATAGCCAGAGATGCTCCAGGGCCTCCAGGACTGCACCTGAAAGTGCTCTGTAGGATCAGATGCTGCTAGAGACTGAACAGGGGTTGGACACATACAAGACATGCCCCTTAGTCCCTGCACTCCTCAATTTCTGTAGGCTATTTAAATTACTTCTAGTCACTACTGTTCTTCCTCACCAGCCTATGGTTGAGCAAACACCTTTCTCCTGTGTACTAATGATGGAAAACAGGTAGAGAAGGGTAAAATTAATCTTAAATTTCACTTTAATACCCTTGGATATTAGCTAGTCATTAAGTTTGGACTAATAGTTCCACAAAGTAAATGACCAGTCTCTATAAAGCTACATGAATTTTTGAGTTTGGGAAATAAGATATACTTTCAACAAATTTTTACAGACATAAACCCAAGAGTTTAAAAATTCTTTCATCTTCTCATTTTCATAGCTCACAAAGAACTGTAATAATATTTTATTTGTTTTCAGGGAGTCACCTAAAATACCAAGCATTCTAGAAAGGACTAATCAATTTCAAAATCTAAGTTAATTCTTTAAGCAACCTGGAAGCTACATGATAAAACAATCCTCAGGTTCTATGGGAAACTTCTTAAAAATATTATTAAGGCTCATAAGGAAAGTGACATTGAGTGCTGTGAAGGTGACATCTTTGTTAAAGGTGAGCAGTGGGAGATTGGAGACACCTGGGGAGAAGGCAGACAGAATCAATCTCACCTTGAAAATTATGGCAAAGTATATAATTTTGTTTCCTTTACCTTAGCACCATTAATCAAGAATTTAAACATTTCACACAGCTCTTGTTTTCCAAAGATTAATGAGTATAACTTACGTGCTAGCTTTATTAAGTACAGGCTAACAGTAAGGAAAATAACTAAATTGCGATTTTTTTTTCCAGGAATGATGCCTTCTTAGGTATTTAGAAATAAAACAATGACCCAAACCCCTAAAATAAATACATCACGTCTGGACAAAGACTTAAGATTTTTAAAAAGCCCTGTTTGAAATTTAGAAACATGATTTCCCTTTACGATTTCCACCCTCATGTCAACTCCAAGTTCTTCACCTGCCTTAGCAGAACTGCGATCAGGTAAAGAGAAGAGTAAGTTTTCTGGATGGTGCTTCAGGCCTGACATTTGCAATTCAGTATGGCTTCTTGGTCCCCAACTGGTCCTGGAAGACTAGACCATTCTGCAGGCCAAGAACACCTTCTGCCCTCAGATTTTGGCACAGCAGTGGCCACTTCTCTCAGATGTGTGCCTCCCGGCAGTTATTCCTGCCTGGGGACCTGCAGACTGGCAGGCTGCAATATGGTCTACCTAGGGCTACACCTGAGACCATATGGACCTTCAGCTGCTGCACCATACAGGGCCCTGCCTGCAGCAAGGCGAGGGCCAGATGGAGCAGACGATACCTGTGTGTGGCCGTCTCTCGTGACGCTGCTGGGAACTTGGTATGCAGAAAATGGCAGACTATAAACATTTAAATAATAATACTACAACACACGCTGATTCTTTTCAACCAGGAAGAAGAAAAAAAAAATTCTGGGAAAGATAAACCCGAAGCATATGACAGAGTAGGAATAAACTCAAATGGTTAAAATTAAAAGAAAAAAAAAAGGATCTAAGAAGTAGTTCTAAGGGCAAGTGTGGGACAGTGGGAATGCATAGGTGGATGGGAGCTAGGCGTCATAGATCTAAGTGTCATACGTTGCTATGTGTCTTTTGCATGTCACTAGTCTCCTATTATGCCTATTGTCCCTATTGCTATTATAAAAGGCATGATAAGAAATTGGTATTGTATGTACACCCTTGGCTCTGTGCTCAAGGGTCAATTCTTGTAGTGCTCAGGGTCAAACTCGGGTCTGCCATGTACAAGGTAAATGTCTTAACCCCGCACTATCTCTCTGGCACAGAGATAGAAATTTGTGCCAGCAAGTAAGCCAACACATGAAAAATCATCAAGGAAAAAGTGTAGTGATAAATACCATCTCAAAACACCAAAGATAGCTAAGCTCAAGATGATACACATGCCTTGCATGTAGGAGGCCCTGAATTTGAGCCTCTGCACTACATGGCTCCCCCCGACCCCATACTATTGAGAAGAGCATTAAATTGTTGAGGCCCATACTGCCTGGCCAAATGTCATTGGTAGTGATCCCAGGTCCCCAGCATCACTAGGGAGAGCCATATGTATATACCAGCTGAACTAGGCAGTGCACTTTGGTATGGGGTTGGTTCACATTCTGGTGCATTTTTCTCATCTCACTGCAAATCGGGAACAAAACACTCCAAATCTGAAAAAGATTTAAGACTTTATGTACTGGGCAGATGCATATTTAAACTAGATCCAGGTTATCTCTTTAAAATTTCAAAACTTGCACTCTTAACTTGATAGATATCAAGTAGAATATAATAAAAAATATAAACTATAGACTCCTTTCCAACGATAAAACCAATAATGTACAAAAGCAATTAAGTTGTGACTCTTATCTGTTCAAACTGCCTCCTTTTTTAATAAATTGTCCCAAAGTTAAAAAAAAAGTTAATTTTCAACTGCTACTGTTTTCTGCAAATATTATGAACTCCTGTACAGCCTAATGGAAAAACTCTGCCTGTAGTGCAATATGTCAACCTTTCTAGCTTTAAAAGACTCCGGGAAAAATCTGATTCTTGAGTGGGGACTTACATGGTGAATTGAATGTTGCTAGATTAAAAATCAAGCAGAGTGATATATGAGAAACTGCAAGTTCAGCTAGGATAAAACAAACTACTAGTAGAAATTCTCACATATTTTCCTGTTCCTGAAACATCACTGTCACTGTCACTATCATCCCATTGCTCATCGATTTGCTCAAGCAGGCACCAGTAACCGCCATTGTGAGACTTGTTGTTACTGTCTTTGGCATATAGAATGCACCACGGGTAGCTTGCCAGGCTCTGCCGTGAGGGTGAGATACTCTCAGTAGCTTGCTGGGCTCTCTGATAGGGGCAAAGGAATCAAACCCAGGTCTAAGGTAAATGCCTACCCACTCTGCTATCGCTCCAGCCCATCCCACTGGGATATGGGATAGGATGAGGGTTAGGAAGCACAGCTGGTGGTGCTGGGGACTGAACCTGGGGCTCCCACATGTGTACTCTGCCCTTTGAGCCATATCCCAGCCCCAGTACACGCCTGTCCACCACCTCACAGAGTCCCCATGACCCTCCACCCACTTCCAGGAGGCCACTGGGAAGACCCAGCTCTCTTCTCAGCAGCAGAGAATTCTCTAAGAGCTGCATAAAGGCCCAGGGCCTGGGTCAGGGGGAGCCCTCAAAGTTACCTGTTTCTCCCTCTTCTGCCCACATACTGAGAGGGGTTAGAGAGAGAAGCTTCCAGATTCAGGATCTATGCCACGAGGGTGGGAGCACAGAGTCCAGGGGAAGTGCTGAGCCTAGCATGGGTTGGAGGGGAGTCATCTCCCCTTGACCACACAGGGCAGTTCCAGCGCCCTGGAAACTCAGAAGGAATGTGCTAGCCAGGCAGTCACCTCCAAAGCTGTGAAGTGAGAAAAAGCGGGCACAGACCCTGGCCCTGACCCCCCAACCCCCTCCCCCACTGAGTTGACGACCATACCCCTCAGGGGACTGCAAGGGGTTGTAGTCTTGCCCTCCAAGACTGAGAAGGAAGAAGGGTTCCAGCCTCAGAAACCCTCTGATTGCCCCCAAGCCACACACAGAAGGTTCTGGCAGCACCAAAGTCCATTTCACTGGGTCTTTGTCTAGCTTGCTTTCCTCATCGGCAAACCCCAGGAGGTTCTGGAGCACAGAAAGAACCAGGTGTATAAGCCAGGGGTGCGGGTCACCGACAAGCTGGAGGTACCCCCTACACAAGGGAAGACCGAGCGTGGAGGCTTGAAATGGACCAAGAGTGGGTTTATGGGAGCTCAGTGTGGCTGGAACTAACATACAAAGGGATCAGGGTGGGGGGGTGTTTCTTTGGCCGAACCCCCATGAGGCAGAGGTAGCACCTAGAGTGCAATACTGGAGAAGCCCGCTCCCTCTCAGAGATTAAGAATGTTTCCCAGGGCTGGACCAATATTACAGTGTGTGTGTGTGTGTGTGTGTGTGTGTGTGTGTGTGTGTGTGTGTGTGTGTGTGTGTGTGTAGGGAGGGGAGGACTTTGGCTTGCACACAACTGACCCGGGTTCGACCCCCAGCATCCTATAGGGTCCCCTGAACATTACCAGGATTGATTCCTGAGTGCAGAGCTAGGACATCATTGGATGTGACCCAAAAAACCATAAACGAAAAAAGAATCTTTCCCAGAGCACCAGCAGGGCCATCAGCGGGGCTGAAATAAAGGGTGCATGTAGTAGCCATGGGTGCAACTGCGGGATGCTGAGTAATTATTTTCTGGAAAGGGGACAGCAGGCCCAGGCAGTCTTAGAAGCTGCAGGTGCAGGAAGCAGCCCTGAGAAAGGGTCAAGTCTAGGTGAGCATGCTGTGGAAGCAGGAGTGGGTCTCTAAAGCCCCCAGCACTAGTCCAGGAAGTGGAGGGAAGGGCCTTGGAATGAAAACAGGGAGGGGGTGATCCGTTTTCCAGAGGTCACTCCCCACCACCCTACTGATAAAGCAGGGTCCACTCAAGCTCTCTTCCAGGGTGCAGGGTGTCCCTAGGGCATAGGGTGGAGGATGCCCCCAAGGGTCCTATAGCAGGGTTAGCCTCCCAGAAGCGGGGGTTGGTGGGGAAGGGCTGGGCTGAATTCCAGACTCATCCCCCACTACTTGCTCCCTTCCTCCCTTCCCCTCCCAATCATCCCATCATCCCATTGCCTGATCCATGCCTCCTCCCTTCAAGAAGGTTCCAGGCTTCCAGCCCAGGGCCCAGACCCCAGGTTATCAGTAATAACTTCCAAGGATCCCTGGGAAGCCAGGCAGAATATACAACTATACATCCTCTCTCTGCTCTCTCTCTCTCTGCAGCTTTCTCTCTCTCTGCACTTCTCTCTCTCTTTCTGCACCTCTCTCTCTCTCACACACTGCACTTCTTTGTCTCTCTTTCTCTCTATCCCCCACACGCCTCCAAAACAGCCCTGAACCAGGCTCATCCAAGTTGGAGCAGATTTTCAGGTTCCAGGGACTGGGGAGACCAGGAGTCCAGGAGCATGTTGTCCGAACACGGAACACATCCCTTCAATGTTCTCCTGAAACATAAAGGGTAAGAATAGAAGATCAGAGGGTGGCAAGTCTCCAGGTCATGGAAGACCTAGAATTCAAGATAAAGAAGTTTATACTTCTTTAGGTGCTGCGGAACAATTGCTAGTTTATTGAGCAGTAGTGCAGTTGAGACGATTTTATCTTTTCAATTAACCTTAATGCCTACATGACAAATGGGTCTAGGAAGGAATGGTCTGAATGCATTAAGAACAAATCTAGTAAAGGGCAGTTGTGTATAGTCCTTACAGATGGCAAGAACAAATTGTGATGTAGGGAAAGGGGTAAATAAGGCACAGTTAAGGAAAAGAATTTAATTCTTAGATTGGTTTTCTCAATAGTCTGTATGCCTTGATGATCTTAGCTTCTTATACACTGCTACTGTTTTCCATAATATATTGGTGTATTAAAGACAGAGAAATGATGTTATTAAAACCCTTTCTGATTACCATTCCTTGAACTCTGTCATCAAATGAACTTGTCCAAAGCAGTATAACCAAGTAGTCATAAGTTTGTATCTAAGCCTGTGACCTCAATGACAGATCCATCCCCTTCATATCCATGAGTTTTAGTGTTCCGTTCTTTGATTATTGGCCCTCATCACTTCCTCTAGCATTTAAATAGTCACAACTTTTTCATTACAATACTATCACCTACCAACTTTGCACTGCTTTCCAGTGCCTTTAAGTATTATAGATTTACCCTTGAATTCTTTCTTCCTCAATCCCACCACCTCTCTTTTTTCACTTGGAAAAAAATAGTAAGTCAAATTTTACCTTCTTTGTGTCTCATGTTTGCACATAAAATCATTTCTAGAGAAGTGTATATAGCTACAGTAAATAATACAAAACTCAAATCCATACCAAGAATTTTTTCAAATGAATCATTTTTACTTTTTGCTCATCATTATGTGTTCCAAGTTTATTTACCTTTCTAGTTTATTTCATGTACTCACATTTCTTCTTATACTTCCAGTAGTTCTTTAATTCATATTTATTATCAGCAAGTGACTTTACTTGTATTGTATTGATATAACTGAAGTAATAAGAGGAGAATTTCTAGAGATGAGAGTTTTAAATATATCTACAAGCCCACCGTTTTATCTTTATTCTTTGATTTCTTTAATTAACATGGTTGAAGTCTTCCAAAATCATTATTTAAGGCAAATCCCTGCACTAATATGTTCTTTGTCCACCTTCTCATTTACCCAGACAATTGCTTGAATAATTTTCTTTGCCCTCATTCCTTCTCATATTTATATGCTATATAAGTATACTATTAATTTACAGCCAATTGATATATAGTATACACTTAATTTTTACCATTCTATAAACAAAAAATAAATTTACTTTATTTATATTTTTTTTGGTTTTTGGGTCACACGTGGCGATGCACAGGGGTTACTCCTGGCTCTGCACTCAGGAATTACTCCTGGCGGTGCTCAGGGGACCATATGGGATGCTGGGATTCGAACCCGGATCAGCCGTGTGCAAGGCAAACGCCCTACCCATTATTCTATCACTCCAGCCCCAATAAATTTACTTTAGATTCAACACTTTTTCCTTCTCTTATATACAAACGTTTTGGAGGGGAAGTATTCTCTACTGTCATAATCTGTTTGCTTACTTTGTGCTGCCTTGACATAAATATTTGGCCATTTAACCAACTCATTAAACAAAAATTAAACTTCCTGCTTCATTTATGACTTATATAATGTCTTTACCTTAATTTCACCTGATCATTTTACTTACCAAGCATGTGGAACAACCAAAACCAACGTCTTGATTTACTACCAGACTTAGCTACCTGCAAGCTAATCAATTACCTAAGAATGAAAGTCCCACTTACTTTGTATTACAGATTGTAGAAAAGCTTCAGCCAACATGTCTGTTTTGCTCTGTAAAGTTGGTTGAGCTCATTTCTCCACCCCACATTTCCTCGTGCAAATATCAACCTTGCAATTGTGATGAGTTTCCAATCAGAGATCTGCAGGCAATAAATTCTGTTTTCCTTAGCCATTTTGGGATCTTCAGTGTTATTTTCTATGCCACACCAGAGAGCTCCATAACTAGAAAGAAAGGAAAGTCCTTTCCTTGGATAACATAAAATGCTTATACATTTTTCAAAATTTAACTACCCATTCCCCTTTGGGTCTGTCATCAAAGTGTTTTTGTCTCATCACTCTTTAAAATGTCAGTGGACACCAAAGGCCTCCATGTTGATAAGTCCAAAGATCAGTTCTCAGTCTAGGTATTACCAGAGCATTTAGATATCACGAGTTCATCATTGCTCTTTCTGCAACATATGTTTATTTAATCCCCAGGGCATTATATTGCTATGTTTTTTCTTCCATCTTACTGTTCAATTTATCTCTCCACTCTTTCAGTCATGGAATATTAAAAATTTATCTGTAGGTCTCCACACTCTATATCACTGTTCCTCAGTGGCATCATTCACTCTAAAAATTTTAAATACAAATAGAAATACAGGTCTATCTGATTTATGTAATAAGCCCATATGTCTGTATAAATTGCACACTCGAGTACCAGAATCCAACATTTCCCATTCTTTCTCTACTTACCATATCAAAATATATTTCATTGGATTAAACACCTCAACATCAGACCAGAATCCCTAAGGTACATTGAAGACAAGGTCGGAAAAACCCTCCACGACATTGAAGCCAAAGGTATCGTCAAAGCTGACACACCACTGGCCAAGCAAGTGAAAACAGAGATAAATAAATGGGACTATCTCAAACTAAGAAGCTTCTGCACCTCAAGAGAAACAGTGAGCAAAGTACAAAGACAATCTACAGAATGGGAAAGGATATTTACGCAGTACCCATTCGATAAAGGGTTGATATCAAGGATATACAATGCACTGGGTGAACTCCACAAGAAGAAAACTGCCAACCCGATCAAAATATGGGGTGATGAAATGAACAGAAACTTTCCCAAAGAAGAAACCCAAATGGCTGATAGGCACATGAGAAAATGTTCAACATCACTAATCATCAGGGATATGCAGATCAAAACAACAATGAGATATCATCTCACACCACAGAGACTGGCCTACATCCTAAAAAACAACAGCAACCGCTGTTGGCATGGATGTGGGGAGAAAGGGACTCTCCTTCACTGCTGTTGAGAATTGCCGACTGGTTCAGCCCTTTTGGTAAACAATATGGACGATTATCAAAAAATTAGAAATTGAGCTTCCATTTGACCCAGCAATACCACTTCTGGGAACATATCCTAGAGAGGCAAAAAGGTATAGTAGAAATGACATCTGCCTTTCTATTCATTGCAGCACTGTTTACAATAGCCAGAATCTGGAAAAAAACAGAGTGCCCCCAAACAGATGACTGGTTAAAGAAACTCTGGTACATCTACACAATGGAATACTATGCAACTGTCAGAAAATACGAAGTCATAAAATTTGCATATAAGTGGATCAGCATGGAAAGTATCATGTTGAGTGAAATGAGTCAGAAAGAAGGAGACATACATAGAAATATTGCACTCATATGTGGAATATAAAGTAGCTGAGAGGAATATACAAGCTTGCAATAATGCAATTTCTGGCAGATATTTCTCTGGACTTAATTACCAAAATACTAAAATACAGAAATACAAAACCATGCGGCTGCTAATGCAGCTGCTTGACCTCATATCTCTTCATTCTCAGCAATGGAAAACAAATTATCAAATGCTTCCTTTTCAGGAGACATTTGATAATAGCGGGGAGAAACTCCAAACAATAATAGTGAGATTTTTGTTGAAATATTGAATGTAATCAAAGTAAAGTGAAAGTAAAGTGAAATCTATCAGTTACACAGGCGGGGTGGGGGGCTGAGGAGGTGGGGGGATGGGGGTATACTGTGATTCTTGGTGGTGGAATATGTGCACTGGTGAAGGAATGGGTGTTTGAGCATTGTATAACTGAGACTTGAACCTGAAAGCTTTGTAACTTTCCACATGGTGATTCAATAAAAGAATAAATAAAAAATATATATATTTCATTATTCCTTCTTCTCAAAACACACACAATACATAATCCACAGAAACCCAATCCATATCTTGAATGTCGGCAACTCATTTCTTCACATCGCTTATGTCAAAACCCTAGAAATTTTTTTGACTTCTCATTTTTCCAGCACATACACACACATCTACATATGTGTGTGTGATGTGTATAGTATAATTTTTTATTGAATCACCATGAGTTATAAAGTTATTCATGATTGAGTTTCAGGTGTATAATTTTCCAAAACCAGTCCCCTTACCATTCTCCACCTCCCCAATATCCTCAGTTTCCCACCTAAGCACCAGACTGACTAGGTGGCAGAGCTTTTTTATATACTTTCACCTTTCTCCAAAGTTACAATTTCCCTCCACCACTGTCATAGTGTTCTCTTCATTGATCTATCTTCTTTTCCAGTGGCTTGCTTCAACTAAGGAAATGTCATCCCCTTAGTTTCTATTGACTTTGGACTTTTGTTCTTCCTCTAGTATGTTGCTTTATATCCCACAAGAGAGGCCTTATTATTCTGTGTCTGTCTTCTTTCTCTGACTAACTTTGCTCAGCATGATACTCTCCAGATTCATCCATGCAGCAGCACATTGCATAACTCCATCTTTTCTTATAGCTGAGAATCATCCTATTGTGTATATCTATCATTTAATCTCTCAGAAAACACTGTCAATCAAAACACACCAAGAGTAATACTACATCTCCATGACAAGATTTTTGATCCAAGTCAACTTTACTTATGACTTGGATATTTCTGTGATTTTGTACCTGACTTCTCTTGTTCTATTATTGCTCTAACATAGTGAGTGATCTTCCTAAAACTTAATTTATTCCTATGATTATTATGCTCAAAAACATCTAATGTTTTGCATATTATTCAAATCAGAGTAAAAATTTATAAGTCTGCAAGTCCTTTGTGGTATGTATCCAGATCCTATTGGAACCTCACCAATACTACTTTTCCTGTTGAATCTGCTTCAGCTACCCTTACCTACTTTGTATTCCTATACAAACATAGAAATCATATACAATGTAGTATAGATGTGGGTGGTTTTGATTGAAATTTGTATGATAAATATCTTTTCCCAACTGTTGGTTGCCATTTTTCTCTCTTCAAAGTGTCTTCCATTTATTTTTAATGATATTGCAATAATTTTTTTAAATCTATGACCAGAAGTAAAGACATAACTGAAATACAGAGAATAAACCTTAAAAACTGTTGTTGTTATACTCTGGAGAATTTACTGCCTCTTGGGTGTTTTGGCACTTGAGTTTTTATGATCACACACAAATGGAATTCAAGACCTCAAGCCCATGGGAGGTTGAAAATGGTAAGTGACATATTTGCCTAAAGCTAGAGCTCCCAAAATGTTATTAATTCAGATAAATGAAACCTAATAAAATCTCCAAAACTGCCTAGAGGAAAAAAAGTGAATATTATCTTTCCCTTCAGTGGAAAAATAATGTATTTCATTAGAAAGTTCCACTAGAAACTAAGCCATATACTTCATATGAAATTGAACTCCAAAATTTAATTTGTTTATTGTGAAATACAATTCAAAATTGTGAATTCATATCTTTTTCTGAAGTGGGTAGAGGGTTGTACCATACCCAGCTGTACTCAGAGCTTACTCCTGGCTCTATACTCAGGGATCACTTCTGGCAGTGGTCAGAGTCCATATGAAATAACAGGGATAAAACTTGGGTCAATCCCATTGAAGACAATTGCCCTACCCACTGTGCTAATTCTTTAGCCCTGAATTAATGCATTTAAATAGAAATTGTTCATGGGTGAGATATTTTACCAGAAACAAATTGAAAACTATTCAACAACTCTTACTTCCTTGAAATCTTTCAGGAAAATTTCCTGTAAGAGGAAGATGGCGGAAATCAAAACTTACCAAACAGGAGTTTATAAACAAAATGATAATGAGGAATCCCATCAAGAGTGCCATAAAAAAATAAAAAAGAATGTATTTGTTTAAATTTTTAAGCTTTTAACATTCATGCTGGAAACTCAAATGTATGATTGAGAGGGTAATATTTCTATTAATGATCATTGAATTCTTCCAACAGAAATTTATTGGTGAGTCTTTTACTCAGGTGAGTCACAATGTCTCTATCATGAAGCACTGAGTGCATCCACTGTCTAATCACTAGGTCCTCCATCCAGTCTCTGACCTGGATGGCAACACCAGACATAATGAAGAAGTAAAGAAATCCACCTACTGGTCAAAGACAAAATCCCCAAAAGACAAAGACTCCAAACTCAGTAAACCTCTCCAATGTCTCAAAGTGAGAATGGTTAGATCACTCATTTAGATCACTCATTAAACTGAAGAAAATGATAACAAAGATCCCCAATAATGAACCAGAATGGATGAAAATACTTCAACCAGAAATCAATGATTACTGAGGAACAGAACGAAAAGATACACACAACCAACAGAGGGAATAAGCAACCTTTGAGAGAAGGAGAGCAACAAATCAGCATTCTACAGGACAAGACATAGGGACCCATCCAAAAAAAAAAAAATTAAAGAAAGTTCTTGCTTGGAATACATATAAACCATGTTGGAAAACTCTCTGCCTCTGAAACTGCAAACACACATAGGGTCCAGGACTCCATAGATTCCAGTGTACTGAGCTCTTGACACAGAGTATACGCTGAAAACTAAATAACATACAAGCTTTCTAGGATGTGGACAGAAGGTCTTATTTGGGTGACTCTCCTCCTTAAAATGTAACTAAATTTCATAGAACTGATGGGAAATTTCCACTGGTCAGCATAAAAGGAAAGCAAAACAAAAGAAAAAGTAAAAACAAGAGAATCTTTGATGATAGAAAATTTGGCAAAGAATGTAGGAGATCTCCTGAACTGATCCCTGATACTTCAAGGCAGTCTTGAACACCGCTCGGTGTGATCTGTGTGACCCAGCCCCACTGACAATGACCCCTGTAAGTCAAATATAGATAAGTGCAAAGAAATTTGTGGAAATGGTTCATGCTGCATGCATTGACTGATACTCTCTAATTGGTGCTGGGGGCGCTCCACTTAGATTCCCTAAGATAACCACTGTCTCTGCCAGTAATAAGAAGCTCTCAATTAGGATATTTAACTTCCCTTTGTCTGCAACCTCAAAATCTCAAGGCTCTCTACAATGTTTCAACCTAATGTGTTCTTTCTGTATAGAAAACAATGAAGAGACTTCATTTTCTCTTGTGACTCAACAATAACAAACATCCAGTTTAACAAAATGAGAATGCACTTGGGTTCACTAAATTCTTCCAATAATAGTAAATCAAGCCATCAATCTGAATCTTTACTTTTTTTTTGGGGGGGGGCTTACATGGGGAAATGTGGCAATGCTCAGGGGTTAATTCCCGCTCTGCACTCAGGAATTACTCCTGGTGGGCTCAGGTATCATATGGGATGTGGGATGAGCCCAGACCAGCTGCATGCAAGGCAAGGAACTTCATGGCTATACTATCACTCCTGCCCCTGAATCTGTATTTTCATTTGAAATACTCAGGTAGTAGTATATATTTTTATTTAAGAGGTATATCTCTCTTTTATGATAAGTTCTACAAACCAAGGAAGTTTTCTGCACTCTATTACAAAAGACAAATGATCAGTCTTTATTTAATTAAACTCAAATAAGTAATCAATTTTTAACACAATTTATACCCATAAAATATTGTATTTAATCCCTCCAAAAATATAATGAATCTATTAAAGTATGTGTGAGAGAACTGAAATCAGTATGGTTATTTCAGTTGCATTTAAGGCAATGTGATACATACATTTTTGTTAATGCACAAGCAACATTACAACTCCTTAAATGGTTTATTTCAGAAATAGAGTTTCAGATCATATATTTATATTTCCTGTTTCAACAAGTTAGTTAATTCTCAAAAAGCTATGACTTTCTTCCAGAATTCTAACTTGCCTTACCAAATATGAATGTATTGACACTTAAAGTAATTACCTCCCAAGTGGTTGATTTATGTAGTCTCACAAATCATAAATTTTCAGGCAAATATATCACTTTATTCTATTGGGTTTCAACAGAGATAAAGAAATTCTTAAGGTGCTGACTAAACACTTTGTGGAATTTTCTGGAATACTTATACTTTAATTAAAATATATATTGATGTGTTTCATTTCCCTGAGAGCAGCAGTATGGTAATAGGTTTAACAATTCTGATCTATGTCTTTTCATGGTTCATTTTACAAGTTTATAGTACTTTTTTTTTCTTTCCCTAATCAGTAATCAGTACTTTTTGAGGTTTATGTATACAGTATGTAATTTGATTTTCTTTCCTGGCGAGCTGTTACATAGACTGAATACAGAGATTTAAAGTACATATATTTAGAATCAAGAAAAGTGTAATGTATGTTTTTGCTGTTCTTCAGTGATGAGCCCTATACATTAATCAAGGTAGTAGGCTTCATGTGAAGCTTTGCAGCTTCTCCTGCTCAAAGGAAATAACACCACATCTTTAATCAGTGTTTCGGTAAACGTCAGGTATAAATGTAGAAAAAGAATCAGTAGGATGTGATCTTTTGCCACAAATTGCTTAATTTTCCACAAAAGGTTGTCTCTCTTTGGTTTACCACTCTAATATCTCTAATAAAGTTGTGATAAATCGTGTCAAATTCTTTCAAGATTAAAATGCTATTTTATTCTTGCATTCTTAATTACTTGATTTTGTACTGGGGTTGACTTTAAATTTTCTTTTCAATGCCCCTGTAATTTTAAATACACCGTCTAGAATATGGTTATTAAAAACTGATATCTAGCATTGTTGGCTCTCTGGGCATTGTGATCTCTTTGATTTAGCTGTAGTGAAGTTACTGTGGCATTATAACACATTGCGATTTTATTAGAAGTCAGAAATTGTGAAGAGGTTTCATACAATTGTAGTGTTTTGTAACAACTTGGCAAAATCCTATAGTTATTGGTTTATTTTATTTTTATTTTTATTTTTTTTTTAATTTATTTATTTTTAATTAGAGAATCACCGTGAGGGTACAGTTACAGATTTATACACTTCTGTGCTCACACTTCCCTCATACAAAGTTTGGGAACCCATCCCTTCACCAGTGCCCATTCTCCACCACCCGTAAACCCAGTGTCCCTCCCACCCTCCCCAATCCCATCTCCCCCCCACCTCACCCTGCCACTGTGGCAAGGCATTCCCTTCTGCTTTCTCTCTCTAATTAGCTGTTGTGGTTTGCAACAAAGGTGTTGAGTGGCCGCTGTGCTCAGTCTCTAGCCCTCATTCAGCCCGCAACTCCCTTCCCCCACATGGCCTTCGACTGCAATGTAGTTGGTGATCGCTTCTCTGAGTTGACCTTTCCCCGGAACGTGAGGCCAGCCTCGAAGCCATGGAGTCAACCTCCTGGTACTTATTTCTACAGTTCTTGGGTGTTAGTCTCCCACTCTGTTATTCTATATACCATAGATGAGTGCAATCTTTCTATGTCTGTCTCTCTCTTTCTGACTCATTTCACTCAGCATGAAACTTTTCATGCCCATCCACTTAACTACAAAATTCTTGACCTCCTTTTTTCTAACAGCTGCATAGTATTCCATTGTATAGATGTACCAAAGTTTCCTCAACCAGTCATCCATTCTGGGGCATTCGGGTTTTTTCCAGATTCTGGCTATTGTAAACAGTGCTGCGATGAACATACATGTGCAGATGTTGTTTCGATTGTACTTTTTTGATTCTCTGGGATATATTCCCAGCAGTGGTATTGCTGGGTCAAATGGGAATTCAATATCTAATTTTTTGAGAGTCGTCCAAATTGTTTTCCAGAAGGGCTGAACCAGTCGGCATTCCCACCAGCAGTGAAGAAGGGTCCCTTTCTCCCCACATCCTCTCCAACAGCGGTTGCTTTTGTTCTTTTGGATGTGTGCTAGTCTCTGTGGTGTGAGGTGGTATCTCATGGTTGTTTTGATCTGCATCTCTCTGATGATTAGTGATGTAGAGCACTTTTTCATGTGCCTTTTGGCCATTCGTATTTCTTCCTTGGTAAAGTTTCTGTTCATTTCTTTGCCCCATTTTTTGATGGGGTTGGATGTTTTCTTCTTGTAGAGCTCAACCAGTGCTTTATATACCATTGATATCAACCCCTTATCTGATGGGTATTGTGTAAATATCCTTTCCCATTCTGTGGATAGTCTTTGGATTCTGGTCAATGTATCTCTTGCGGTGCAGAAGCTTTTTAGTTTAATGTAGTCCCATTTGTTGATCTCTGTTTTTACTAGATTGCTTAGTTCCGTGTCACCTTTGAAGATACCCTTATCTTCAATATCGTGGAGGGTTTCGCCGACCTTGTCTTCAATGTACCTTATGGTTTGTGGTCTAATGTTGAGGTCTTTAATCCATTTTGATCTGACTTTTGTGCATGGTGTCAGGTCAAGGTCTAAACCCATTTTTTTGCATGTGGTTGTCCAGTTGTGCCAGCACCATTTGTTAAAGAGGCTTTCCTTGCTCCACTTCACTTCTCTTGCTCCCTTATCAAAGATTAGATGGTCATACATTTGGGGTTGTGTGTAGGGATATTCCACCCTGTTCCATTGGTCTACGGCTCTGCCTTTGTTCCAGTACCATGCTGTTTTAATTGTTACTGCTTTGTAGTAAAGTTTGAGGTTGGGGATGGTGATGCCTCCCATCATCTTTTTCCCAAGAATTGTTTTAGCTATCCTTGGACGTTTGTTATTCCATATGAATTTTAGGATTGCTTGATCCATTTCTTTGAAGAATGTCATGGGTATATTTATAGGGATCGCATTGAATCTGTATAATGCTTTAGGGAGTATTGCCATTTTGACAACATTGATTCTCCCTATCCACGAGCAGGGTATATGTTTCCATTTCCTCATGTCCTCTTTGATTTCATGGAGTAGCGTTATGTAGTTTTCTTTGTAAAGGTCTTTTACTTCCTTGGTTAAGCTGATTCCGAGGTACCTGATTTTCTGGGGCACGATTGTGAATGGGATTGCTTTTTTCATGTCCCTTTCCTCTGCCTCATTGTTTGCATATATGAAGGCCATGGATTTTTGGGTATTGATTTTGTAGCCTGCAACTTTACTGTATAAGTCTATTGTTTCTAAGAGTTTCTTAGTAGAGGTTTTAGGCTTCTCTAGATATAGTATCATGTCGTCTGCAAATAGTGAGAGTTTGATTTCTTCCCTTCCTATCTGGATGCCCTTAATCTCTTTTTCTTGTCTAATAGCTATCGCAAGTACTTCCAGTACTATATTGAAGAGGAGTGGTGAGAGTGGGCATCCTTGTCTTGTGCCTGATCTCAGAGGAAAGGCCCTTAGTTTTTCCCCGTTGAGGATAATGCTTGCCGTAGGCTTGTGATAGATGGCTTCGACTATCTTGAGGAAAGTTCCTCCAAACCCCATTTTGGCAAGGGTTTTCATCATGAAAGGATGTTGGATCTTGTCAAATGCTTTCTCTGCATCTATTGATATGATCATATGGTTTTTATCTTTCCTTTTGTTGATATGCTGGATTATGTTGATTGATTTCCGAATGTTAAACCATCCTTGCATCCCTGGGATGAATCCCACTTGGTCGTGGTGTATGATCTTTTTGATGAGTTGTTGGATCCTATTTGCTAGTATTTTGTTGAGGATCTTCGCATCGGTGTTCATCAGGGAAATTGGTCTGTAATTTTCTTTCTTAGTGGTGTCTTTGTTTGCTTTTGGTATTAGGGAGATATGTGCTTCATAGAAACTGTTTGGGAGAGTTCCTGTTTTTTCAATTTCCTGGAAAAGTTTGAGGAAAACAGGCAATAGGTCTTCTTTAAATGTTTGGAAGAATTCGCCAGTGAAACCATCTGGGCCTGGGCTTTTGTTTTTGGGGAGGTTTTTGATTACCGTTTCAATTTCCTTAACATTGATGGGTCTATTCAGGTATTCCAGGTCTTCTTTCTTCAGTCTTGGGAGATTGTAGGAATCAAGGAATCCATCCATTTCTTTTAGGTTCTCCTTTTTTGTGGCGTAAAGACTTTCAAAGTAGTCTCTAATGATCTTTTGAATCTCACTGGTTTCTGTTATGATGTCCCCCTTTTCATTTCTGATTCGATTTATTAGAGTTTTCTCTCTTTCTTTCTTTGTGAGACTTGCTAGCGGTTTATCAATCTTATTTATTTTCTCAAAGAACCAACTCTTTGTTTCATTGATCTTTCGGATTGTTTTTTTGGTTTCGATGTCATTAATTTCTGCTCTAATTTTTATTATTTCTTTCCTTCGGTCTGGTTTGGGGTCCTTTTTCTGGTCCTTTTCTAGGGTCTTGAGTTGTAAAGTCAAGCTATCTATGTGGGTCCTTTCTTCCTTCCTGAGGAATGCTTGGAGAGCTATAAATTTTCCCCTTAACACGGCTTTAGCTGCGTCCCATAGGTTTTGGTAGCTCGTGTCTTCATTCTCATTTGTTTCTAAGTATCTTTTGATTTCTTCCTTGATTTCCTTCTTGACCCACTCATTGTTCAACATGGAATTGTTTAATTTCCAGGTTAGTTATTGGTTTAGAAAACCAACCTCCTTGGTTTACAGATGATAAAACTGAGGCCTAGAGGCATAAGTATAGGTCATGTTTACCCTATGCTGATTTGTTAACAAAGAAAAAATGAGATTAAAGTGTTCCTGACTGCTAAATCGGTAAGATTTCCCAGATGGCAAAAATTCAAGAAATTTATATGTGCCTTTGGATATATTAAGGACAGATTCTGTACTCAGGAATCACTCTTGGGGATATGTAGGTGATCACATGCAGTGCTTGAGATTGAACCTGTCAGCAGTGTGCAAAGTAAAACTCTTTACTCCTTGTGCAATCTGTCCAGTCCATGAAATGTATTTTTTTAAATAAATTGAAATGTTTTAGATAGTGACAATAGAGGAGTCGTTTCTATGCTTGGGAGGTTTAATAAAACATAGCATATGAATAATTTCTACATATTAGTGATCAAATCTGGAAAGAAAATGTTGCAATTCAATGTGTGAAAGAAAAAAAATATGTGATTGAATTGTATAGGAACATTACAACTCACATGGAACTTTCTAACCCAAAACGTGATTTGTAATCAAAGATATATTCACTTTCATCCTCACAAAGGTCATGATGGCAATAAAGTTGATGGGAATTAAATATTCAGTTTTTTGAAATTTTCTACATTCTTGTTGTTGAGATATTGTTTACTGGCATTATTATTACTTGTAGGTAACACCTTATGAGGATTCTACGGCCTTTCTATTATCCTTGAAAAAAATACAGCAATCCATTACATATAGCCATAAATATGTGTTGATATACTAGTATACTGATAGATGTGTTAGTAATCATTTTTGTCCCGTGTCAAGTTGGAAAATAAAAATATGAACAAGGGAGATGACTATGAATTTATTCTCACATATCTATAAAAAAACACACTTTACCTTCTTGAGAAATTGCCTCAATGAGAAATATATATTTTTTAACCCATCAGTAATTTTTCTCATAGGAAACTTAGGGATCTCTGATGTCCAATTGGTATGATCAAAGTGAGGTTGATTTCTCTGATTCTCTAATGACTACTGCTGATTTGATAGCTCTTGATTCAATAATTGTGAATCAGGACCTGAAGAGGTCTTTGACAAATTCCCAGGTAATTTTCATGCCACCAATCCATGAATATATTAACTATAAAGTTGGGTAATATATGGTATTCTGTCATAAAAATATACTATAACATTTTTAAGTGTACGAATGAATACCATGATGTAGGAGCTATGTTCTTAGAAATTTATGACAGATTATGACATAGTAGAGTTATGAAATTGGTGAAAATTTAAGTGAGCAATTAAGTAGTTGGTATCATATTAGTATGTGGCTTTGAAAGATCTTTATCTACAGATCTTAAACTGTAACATTCAAATTTATAGTCTCATCTGCTTGATCTTAAAGGTCAAAAATTAGCAATCATCATTAAAGTTTGATTGCTTCTGTAAGATTCTTAAGACTTCAAAGATGGAGATATCTAATTAAACTGTCTTTCAGATACTGGGGATGGTGTATAACTTAATAGCATAGTGTGATGATAACCCCCTTGGAATTTTACTGCTATATTAGATGTTTAAAAATCCCCAAGATGTTTAAAATACCCCAAAGAACTTTAGAATTTAGGAAAAGTATTTCAAACTATTTATGGAAGAATAGAACTTTATGCAATGATGGCTTAGGAAGATTTCAAAGGAGTAGCTTTATTTTTATTAAGATCAAGGGAAGGAGCTTGCATCAAGGAAAATCAAGTTTTGAAAGGTTTTCCTTGGAATTATGGAGTTTAAGAATTTTCTCAAAATGCTTAAGAATTTTAAGAGTCTCCTGACCCTGAGCCTAGCTGTCTTCACTCGGACTCCTGGGAGGGTGGCGGGTTGAGTTTTCCTCCCTGTCCTGAGCAGAGCACCAGAAGCAGAAGACCTCCGGAACCTAGCCACAGCCATGCTCAAGGCCACTGTCCACACACTAGGATGAGCCTCAAGCATGAAGGAACCGGCAGAGGAACCCTGATGTGCGGTACCCAGGGCTGAGATCTCCAAGCCTGCTTAGTTAAGGATCAGGCCTTCTCCACCCAGATCCCCCATTTTCCAGTAGCTAGGCAGTCACACCCCCAAACTGCCCCTGGTGCCATGTAATCCCCTCAACAACCAAGATCCAGAGACTATAAAACAAAGGCTCCCAGAAGCTTATCGTCTAGTTCTTATTGTCTAGTTCTTCCTCTCTCTCGGAGAACCCAGCAAGCAATTGAGAGGATCCTGCCCACACAGCAGAGCCTGGCAAGCTCCCCATGGCATATTCAATATGCCCCAAACAGTAACAATGATGGGTCTCATTCCCCTGACCCTGAAAGAGCCTCCAATGCAGCACCATTGGGAAGGACGAGTAAAGTGAGGCTGCTAAAATCTCAGGTGACCTTGTAGGTGTGGTCTTCTTTATAGAACTTCTCCAGCTCCATGTAAAACTTCTCAATATCTTCTTCGTAGTTGGATGTTGGTGCATAGACAACAAAGAGAGAAACTGCCGGCAATGAGCCACATTTATTCAAGCGTAAGTGTCCAACTCGGGTTGTTAGGCATTTGAACAAATCAATGCTCATGGCTAAGTTCGTGTTGACAAGGACACCAACACCACCTACACCTCTACTGTCGCATGTTCCGAGGAAGAGTTCTTCTCCAGTGTCAAAAACAGCATGATGTGTTAGATCCCTTCTCATCTCAGTCAATACAAGGACGTTGTACTTGATCTTCTGTGCTTGCACCATCAGGTCCTCAATGGATGCTTCCAATGCCTGCATTAAAAGTGCAAATAGTTATTTTAGTCCTTCTTCGTTTTGGCAGGCTAGTTCAGCCCTGAGATTTAATCAGCCTCTCCTTGTTCATCCTTCTTAACGCTGCCGTATTGGGGTCTCTTCCAGGTTCAGGAGAATAAGACCCATTGTTGTTACCAGTCTTGGCATATCTAATACGCCATGGGTAGCATGCCAGGCTCTGCCGTTCAGGTGGGATACTCTCGGTAGTTTGCCAGGCTCTCTGAGAGGGATCGAGGCTCTTAGGGCAACTTCCAATCACCATTTTAGGTGTTCTGATGGATCACACCACATTTGATCCTCATCAGATATGGTGCAGTAATGACCGAAAATGGGTACAAAATGTTCATTATGTGTACTGCAGCAATGAAGACTTCCTGCGAAATTCTACTTTACAGAGTGGGGAGAAAGGACTGCAACGTTTAAGAAGAGAACTCCCAGAACAACCACCAACTGGGAGCTATTTGGTACTAGTGCAGCAATATGGGAAGATGCTATTGTTGACAACATAGGCGAGGAATATGATCTACTGGTTCGGCACCTCCACGATTGTGTGAGGCATGCAGAGAGAGAGAGAGAGAGAGAGAGAGAGAGAGAGAGAGAGAGAGAGAGAGAGAGAGAAAGCCACAAAAATGTTGCCTGTTTTCAGAAACTCTCGAGCTCATTCACTAACATGGTCTGGCGCGAGCCTCAGGCAATCACAAGTTAACATCAGAGCTTGCAAACCTGTGCAGAGAAGCGATTAAGGAAGACCTCAAAGAGAGAAGACCAGCAGTGCTGGCCAATGCAGCAGAAGCCAGGAAAAGTATTCGCAATGCCCATCTGTCCTTCGCTATAAGACCAAAGTGACTGCCCTCTGACATCCTGATGTATCTATCACATCTTCCAGAAGGGTAATGGAAAAGGTTATCCACAACTTCTACTCGGATCTCTTGGATAGCCACGTCCACCTGCCCACATACCAAATTCCACAGGATGGATATGTCATTCCCAGTATTCTCCCTCCCGAAATCCAACATGCCATTACGTCGGTAAAGATGCATACAGCACCCAGTCCAGACAAGGTCAGACCTGAATCTGCTGCCAGTACTCGTCAATACTCTGGCTCGGCTCCTTACATACTACCTGTCTGAATGCAAGGTTTTGTCCCAATGGAAAACCAGAAGGACCGCTCTGTTGTACAAGAAGGGAGACATCCACAACATCGGCAACTATTGCCCAATATGCCTGCTGTCCATCGTCTACAAGTTATTTACTCGAGTCATCCTGAATAGGATTGGCAGAACACTAGATGAAGAACAACCATGCAAGCAAGCTGGGTACCAAAAAGGATTCAGCACAATTGACCATATCCACATGGTGACCAAGCTCACTGAGGTTTCGTGAGAGTTCAAGATGCCGCTCTGTCTAACGTTCATTGATTTAAAGAAGGCCTTTGATTCTGTTGAGACTGAAATGGTCATCAAAGCCCTAGTCAAACAGGGTGTTCAAACTCAATACATCAGAATTCTTCTTATGGATTCACCACCAGGATCTCACCATTCTACAAAGAAGTGATCATCGATGTTAAGAGAGGGGTTCAGCAGGGCAATACCATTTCACCGAAACTCTTCAGTGCCACCCTCGAGAATATAATGCAGCGACTGGAATGGGAAGGAATGAGAGTGAAGATAGACAGTGAGCAACTACACCTCCTCTGCTTCGCTGTTGACATCATTCTCATAACACCAAATATCAGCCAAGCGGCACAAATGCTGGCCGACTTTGACAGTGAGTGTGGAAAGTTGAACTGCAGCTGAATCTCATGAAGACAATGTTCATGAAAAACAGACTAGTTCCTGATGTTCCATTTGTCCTCAATGGAATGAAAATCTACGAATGCAGCAGTTATGTGTTCCTAGGTCAAGAACTCAACATGGCAAACCACCTAGCACCTGAAAACTGTGCAGGAGGAAGAGAGCAGTGTGGAATGCCTTCGAGAGCATCAAAGAAGTGGTTAAGAGGACAAAGCACCTCTGGCTCTGGAAACATCTTTTCAACTCTACCATTTTTCTTGCACTACCATATGCTTCACAGAGACCTGGGCTCTACGAAAACATGACAAGAACACTATTCAGGCATCCCAAAGAGGACTCAAAAGGGCTATGCTTGGAGCATCACTTTTCACTCAAGTGAGAGAAGGAATCGGACTTCTGAACTCCATTGACGATCAAGAATCAGGATCACTATCTCATTTGCCAACGCGTCAAAAATCAGATGGGCCGGACACATAATGCAATTTAGAGACAACCGCTGGACTAGAGCTGTTACTGGATTCCACGGGATGTCAAAAGACCACATGGTGACCCACCTACGAGATGGTCAGAATTCTTCATCAAAACCCTAAACAAACAGTTTGAAACTCTTCATGTTCCTGGAGTGAGCAGATGCCATTGGGATACACTAGCACACAACAGGGACAAATGGAGACATTACTGGTGCCCGCTTTAGCAAATCGAAGATCAACTGGATGACAAGTGATACAGTGATGAAGTGGGGCATTTATAAACTAAAGCTCAGAGAAACATGCACATATGTATGCAAACAGATAGATAGATAGATAGATAGATAGAGAGATAGATAGATAGATAGATGATAGCAAGATTACGTCCCAAGATTTTTTTTTTTTTTTGCAGAGGGATGCATCCTATAATGCTCAGGGATAACTATTGGACCTATGCTCAAGGATTCTTCCTGGTGGTGCTCGAGTAATTATATGCAGTGCCAGGGACTGAACCTGTGTCTGTTTCATTCATGACAAGCACCTTAATCCCTGTACAATCTCTCTGGCACTTCAAATATTTTAAATTCAATTTTGAAATACTTAAATAAATGGAAACAACTTATTTTCTTTTTTATTAGATATGAAACACTTTGTATCTCATTCCTTTGGTTTCCTTATACATAAAAAAGCATTGAAATTATTGTTGGAAGATAATTAATGAGTCTTTTAATATAATCTCTTCTACTATGAGATGTATAATTTTCTTTATATTTTATCTCAGAATTAAGTAAAGTTCTGAAATGTAAGTCTAAATATTGAGGGTATAAGCCTAATAACCTTTTCAACTTCTATAGTTTTAATTGCCATATAGATTCTGCTGTCTCCAGATATTCAAGTTTGGCTCTGATTTAAGGTTAAGAATACCATAGATATCTATGTATTAGATATAATTTGCGAATCAATATCAGGGAATCAAGATTTTTAAGGAAAAGACATCTCTAGCAACATTCACTAACAATTCTATTTGCTAAAGAGACCCTTCCAATTAATTTGGGTAATGGACGTTATAAAAGTGCATAAAAATTCCTTCATCAAGGAATTTCAAACAAATATTGACTGGGATGGAAGAACTATCTGAGGATAATAGAAATGCCTGCTACTTGTCATCTATTAACTCCAAGAAAGAGGATAGACAGGATAGACGTGACATGGTAAAGAAGAATCACAATTCAATTTTGTCGAGTTCTCTGACTCATGAAACGTGCTCTTGTCAAATACATAAACTGATTTTGATCGAATTGTACTTTACTTACTGATTTATTGCAGAAAAACACAGAAATAAGAAACTATAGATATAGCATGTTCGGTTTCACTGAGGGGAGTGAGTATAGAGATCTATGGGCTGGATTTCAAATTTTTAAGGTGAAAAATCAGAAGAAGATGATTTGGAACTGGTTGACACTTTGAGGGCAGGGCCAATATGAGTGAGGCTGTGAGAAAGGAAGCACTGTAGAATCAAGAGATTGAGCAGTGGTGATAGTGAAGGTTGTGGCAGTGGTGGAAATGGGGAACTGGGATAGTGAGATAGTGGTAACAGCAGCAAAAAGAGTAGGAGTAGTTTCACAGGACTGCAGAACTCAGGGGCCTCTGCCATGTCAAGGATCATATTCAAGACCTTTCACAACCACTTGAACTATCTCTATGGCACTTTTGCAATTACAGTTTCATATGTGGTAGTAAAAGTAGTTGTCTCACCTTTAAAATAGTGAAATAAGACTGTAGCACTGTTGTCCCATTGTTCATTGATTTGCTCGAGTGGGCACCAGTAATGTCTCCGTTGTGAGACTTGTTGTTACTCTTTTTGGCATATCAAATATGCCACAGGTAGCTTGACAGGCTCTAGCGTGCAGGTGGGATACTCTCAATAGCTTGCTGGGCTCTCGAGAGGGACAGAGGAATAGAACCCAGGTCAGCTGGTTGCAAGGCAAATGCCATACTGCTGAGCTATCACTCTAGTCCCAGTAAAATAAGACCAAAAAATAAAATAAAATAAAATTTTAAGATAACTAAACAAAATAGTAAAGTAAACCATATTCTTTCCCCCCAATATATAGTCTGTCCTCTGTTTCCAATAGTGGTTTTAAAGTGTAAAATTTTGAGGCAATGACTTTGTATTTTTTGAATGTTTACAATCTCTCACAGTGTCTATGGTGCTAGGAATAATGCATAGAAAAAGTAGCTAGTACCACTGACCAGTCTACTTTGGAATTAGATTCAGAGCCTATTTCTATCCATGCCATCGATTGTGTCAGTATTTGACCTTCTGCTTCAGCTATGCTCTCCTCAATGTTTTGCCTGTGACTGAGGTCATCCTAAATGCTTCTCATTCTGCTGCTTCCTTTTTTCTTCTGTGTATTTGAATCAGGGAAATGTTGACTACTACCACACTGGGTCCCTAGGTTTGACTTCACCCCCCCTAAAAAACACAATGTAATTTCCAACAGATGTTAAAGATCCTCACCACAGGAAGACATAAAATTGCTTCAATAAAGTAATTATTGCATTTTACAATCTGGTCAGCTATTTTTCCAACATAGGTGCATTTAATAGATTAGAGCCACATGCTCTAAAAGTGAACCAACTGTCTCTTTTGATCTGAAATGAACCAATCATGCTTCAAGATAAGGTGAGCAAGATCTATTCAGTACATTCCTAGAATGTAGTCACTTAGTTCTAGAATATCAGAAACATTCACTGACAGAGATGGCAAAAAAAGCAGGATCAAAATGTATAAATTGGACCCAGCTGTACGAATAACCAAAAGGGTGGCTATGTTTAATACACTGAAGTCAAAGGGTAAGACATGGACATGGTTTTCAAGAGAACTCAAATCATGAGTTTGGACACATCCATGATAACACATATAACAGGTGGGCTTTGAAATACATTTAGCATCTATAGCAAAAAATCTTGCAAACAGTGAAAATTTGACAACTACAAAGCAATGTGTCGGGTTTGGGGGCTGGGAGATGATGGGATGGAACCTGGGGACACTAGTGCTGGGAAATGTACACTGGTGGAGAGATGGGTGTTGTAATACTGTATGATGAAAGCTAATCATGAACAGCTTTGTAAGGATCTATGTCACAATGATTCAATAAATAGTTTTAAAAAAAAGCAGAGCATCAAGGCTATCAAGAGGCCCTAGAATCAAGGTGAGTACTGATATGCTAGAGGGCACACCAAAATGTTCTGGAAACATACTGGGCAATTGAGGTGGGGCTAGAGGAAGTTTGTATGTCAGTCAGCAGGCAGTCAGTGGCAAACTTCCCTTTGGTAGGCGTCAAATTTTCTTTCCTGGCCCATTTAAGGTTGCAAATGCTTAGTTAGCACTCGGGAATGTGGTTCAGACGGATGGACAGCATGATGAAATGGTGATGCTCCGGTTTTAATTTTCCACAGCACACAGAGGCCTGAACACCATTGGGGTGGCCCTCGTAGATTCTAGCATTGCTTGACCTGGCACCGGGCTGAGCATTGCAGGAGACGCCTGATCGCTGTGTTTCAGACCCTCCCCCAAATCCAAAATTTGAAAATGAATAATAATAATAATGACTCCATCTATGTAATCACAATGAATTAAGAACAAGATGGCTTGACTCTGCAGATAGAAAATTTCAGCATTTATGTGGACGGAAAGCAAGGTTTGTCATTTCTGTACTTCCACCTTTCCTTAAAGTAGATTTCAAAGCGTCTAACAGGGATGTCACCTTTGCAGTTTAAGGATCTGGTTCTTATCTGAGGCTCAATTGTCCGCGCCTCCCACCAAGAAATGCCTCATCTTTGAGCCCAGGGGTATCATGGTGTGCAGGGAGAAGACTCTCATGGATACTTGGGATTTGTGTGCAGGGCGAGGACTCTCATGGATATTTGGGTAATACGAAGCACAGGCTTATGGCAGTGTATAGGGTTCTCTTCCCGGTTAAGTTTTTTTCTAAATCCGCAGTCAGGTATCTAGACTTACAAAGGTCTCAGGTCTGGGGAGACGCTGGTAAGCCAAATAATGCTTATCTCTCATAGGGGGTGACATGCAAACTTAGATACAGGACATAAATCATCAGATGCTCAAAAGAAAAAAAAAGACTTTTTTCTTTCAGGGAAATTTCCTCCAGAACTGGAAGATCTCAGTTAATGACTTCTATGATCATTTTTTTTTTCATTTTTCTCCTCCACCCGCCCCCTGCCATTCCCAATTTTATGGCTCTGGTTTATGCCACACATCCTCTTTATTTTCTCCCTTCCCACAGCCTTGTTCTCCCAATAGACCCTGATGACTCATGGAACTCACAGTTCCAAGTATTCACCACCATGAAATTGGTCCTTCTTCTATAACGGGGGATGTTTTATCTTCCAAGATTCACTGGAAGTAAGAAGTATTTTCATTCCCTCTTTATGTGCAGCCAAGAAATAGAGGAAATTCCATGAGGACAAAAATAGTCTGTCATGTTATGTCAAATACTGCCTGACTTTTTATATACTATTGCCTTCACACTCTGCATTAAGAGGCCTTCATTTTCAGAGCTTATAATCTAGCATAGAAATGGCAACAAAAAACATTATAATACTGTATAGAATGAACAATACTATATTTGATGTAAAAATGTATTAGTATTTAATGATCTTGTGCAAAAGAGGCATTATGTGTATTTTGTGGAAGAAGTCTAATATGAGTACGGTTTTGAGCCTAGAAATGTTTTCACCAGTAGAAAAGGAGACACTGAGAATAATTAAAAAATTAGAGAAAAATAGCTTATTAAAAAGGCAAAGGGAAACTTTGCCTTATTAAAAGGAGCAAGAATATGGGAAAATTTGAGTCTGCTAGATATTTTTTTAAGGAGGAATTGCACAGAACTTTGAAACCAGAGACACAAATTTAGACTTGTGATGTAAATATGTGGTCAGTCAAATGTTGAGCAGATCTGAGGAAGGACTGGTGCCAGGAAGCAAAGCATCTAGGATGGTACTACAGAAATCCTGGAGGAGGAACTTGGAAATATATGGTACCTGTAAGGTCAAAAACTCATGACAGTGTCCTGCGATTTTTCTATTCTAGAGAACAAATTTTTATATTGAAATACAGATGTGTTATTTTTTACCTAAATGCTATTCAAAATTTTAATTTTAATGAAAGAGAGAAAAATCAGATTCAAAATGGGTGGAATTGGGGCCAAAGACCACCAACATGTCCATGTCATGTGCTCCCTTGGCCTCTTTCTCTGTGAACCTAAAGCTTCTCCCCTACATACATGTATATACATGTATGTTATCATCCCACACCAACAGGTTGGAGGATAATACATTGCTAAAAGGTTCTAGCAAGTCAACTGGACACAGAAATAGTGAAATAATAGCTAAGGATGCCCACTCAAATATAATATTAAGTCAGGTACTACGTTTGGAATCCTAGGCATCTCAACAAAAACAGGCAGATGGGGAAAATAAATGAATAACTTGTTTTGATATGCTCCTGTAATATAACAGTTAAATCGTTAACATGGAAATTTCAGATACAAAGAACAGCATAACAAATGCAAGGAAAGGTGTGAAGATGAGTAAACAAGTGTAGAGTAAGCAAGAACAAACAGCATTCAGCCTTCATTGCCAAGGCTTTTTTTGCCTTTCCATTGCTTTTCTCCTATCTACCTTTAGACTGCAGTGAGAGAGAGAGAGAGAGAGAGAGAGAGAGAGAGAGGGAGAGAGAGAGGGAGAGAGAGAGAACTGTAATTGTGAAACATACGGTGTCGAATTATGCCATTTCCACTCAATAATGTTCAAATGTTTCCCATGGCTTTGAAGATGAAGTACAAACTTTGAACATGATTGTCTGATTTCCAAAGCATTTTATGATTGGCTTAACACTGAATAATACACTTGATTCTGACTGACCTCCGCAGGTCATGTCCCTTCTTCATTTCTTCCCCACCTCTTCCTGCCCTCCTCACACCCACACATCTGCTTTTTCACTTTGTTTTCATTATGTCTATACTCAGGCCTCTTTGCTTTAGCTTCTCTGAATTTCCATATTTCTCTATGTTAAAGCCTTTGCATCTACTAACCCTCCCAGCTGGCATATTTTCATCCTGTCTTCACCTGGCTAATGCTACTTATCCTTTATGTCTTTATTTCAGTGAGACCCTTTCCAGCCCTGAATACCATGTGATTCATTTTAACTTTTGCTAAATCTATAAATTCAAATGTCCTTTCCCCTCACCAGTTTTTTTTCTTTTTTTTTTTTGCTTTTGGGGTCACACCTGGCTATGCACAGGGGATACTCCTGGCTCTGCACTCAAGAATTACCCCTGGCCATGCTCAGGAGACCATATAGGATGCTGGAAATCGATGCTGGGTCGACCCAGGATGCTGGGTCGGCCACAGGCAAGGTAAACGCCCTACCCTACCCGCTGTGCTGTTGCTCCAGCCCCCACCCCCCCACCACCAGTTTGAAGCTCAGCATGGGTGACGGTCAGCATCCAGTGTAGGATTCAAACAGAGTAAGCACATAAAAAATATCAGGAGGGTGGAAAGAGGAAGTATGAGCAATATCTCAAAAGAATTACTCTCTTAGTATGGACTTATACTCATCCTAAGAAAAGTGAGAAGAGAGAGCAGTTGATTGAATTAACGGGCATTTCTGGAATTGCTGAAAAGTAAAAAAATGGTGTCAAAGTAATTTTGAAATAATAGTGATATGGCAGGTGAGATAAAATATTTTGTGGGTGATAGATAAAATTCAGTAGGCTGATCGCATGCTTTGCATGTGTAAGGCCTGAGAGGTCTGGCTTAATCTGGGCTCATCTATGTGGTTACTGGAGCACAGGTGACATAGGATTGATCTTAGGACACTTATCTTTTATTTATTTATTTTTTGGCTTTTGGGGTCACACCAGCAATGCATAGGGGTTACTCTTGGCTCTGTTCTCAGGAATTACTCGTGGCAGTGTTCGGAGGACCATATGGGATGCTGGGGATTGAACCTGGGTCTGCTGAGTACCAGGCAAATGCACTACCCACTGTATATCACTCCAACCCCCAAGGGACACCTATCTTAAAGTCCTCCATAGACACTCTAAGGGAAAGCCCCCAAACAAAGTAGACAATACAAAGGGAAAACAATTAAACTTGCTTTCATGTAAGAGAAACCTAAGATAAAGATGACTTAAAACCACACCATGCATTTCTTTCATTACACAATAAAAGCAGAGGTTGAGAAAATTCCTTGTCATCTTCTAGGACTAGGTACCCTCAACCACTGTACTGACAAGTCCGTGATTTCCCCCCCTCCTCTTCCTAGCAATGTAAGTAGCACTCCTCCATGTAGGCAGACATCCAGAAGAAGGAGAGATTTCCCGTCACCTGAGAATGTACCCCTCAAATTATATATACACACAAATAAATTCCATATTCAGAGCTTAGTCACATGACCATGCTGAGCTGAACAAACAGGCCGGGAATATGGTACTTTAACTGGCACATAAGAGAATCTTAAGTCCTGTTACAAAGGAAGAATAGAGTTGTGTTTTACACAGTGGTTTTCTATTATACTAACAACTTCCTACACTAGCAACTCTATGATTCTTTCTCCAAATCTACAATAAAGGAAGGATTCTAGAGCTTTGAAATTGACATCACCCTCAATTGCTATGCTATAAGGAGCAAAACAAGGCAAAAAATAAAAATGAAAAGAGCACAATAAACAACAGAATGGTGAATAAAATGCTGACATACAGAATACCATAAAAATAGGAAATGTTTTACTTCAAAATCTACACTCACCCACAAACACACCTCCTTTAAAATTTAGTAGCATCAAACAAAAACAAAGTTATGCTTTGCTGAGATTTTCAAGTCAACAAGAAGAATGCCAGAATTCTGAAGGGCTGGGATTTGATCCATGGCATTGCAAGGTCAGCTAAAACACCAGAATCAACTTCGAATTCAAATGAGTTTATGCTGCTGAGAAATGTTTGGGGGATTATTTCCCAGAAAAGAAAAGCACTGAGGAGTCAAGTTCTCTTCTTTGCTTTCTGTTCTAACTTAGCTCTGAAGCTGGCCTGGCAGCTGGACTGATTGAGTTCTATCATACATTAATGGAATGGATGACAGAGTGTCAGCAACTAGGGTGTCATATGTGCGGCATCGCTGGGGCCAGAGGTCTGGGAGATGGAGTGTGATCGTACCATCTGTCACCCAAGGCAAGATGTTCTCCAACCTGAGACTGTGCAAGACACCTAGGTCTCCACCTGATGTTCGACAGCCTGTTTCTTTATTTAAAAGAAAAATAACTAGGGCTGGGTGCCAGGGAGGAGGCATTGGCTCCCCACCATCAACAGCAGGAAAGCTCATTAGCTTAATCTTCAAGCACTTGCGATTGAAAACAAGGCAGCTCCAGAGAGAACAAGCTAAGGCCACGCCTCACCTCCTTCATTTCCACTGGTTTCAGAAAAGCCAAGCTGAGAACCCTAGCTTGGTCCTAAGGATTTCTCTGCCATGTATCTATTCACATCCTGCCCTTCGGGCTTACTAGCATGGTATGCTGCTCCCCTGATCACTAGAGCAGAGATCTCCTGCCTTGCATGAATTCTAAGCGATCATTCTGTCCTGTCTTCTGATCAGTAAATCATCCTGCCTTGCCCAATTCTGGTGACCATTTGCATCTCCCTGCTTTACTATTCAATATTATTTATAGTTCTTTATAAACTCCACAGAACCAGCATGTGTTTAGCATGTAGCAATTGTTTATTTCAGAGAAGTATAAAGTAGGTTGAATATACCATAACATTTTATACCCACCTTCTTCAATCCATGACCACAAAAATCTGCTGCTGATCAAGAGGGAAGGAGCTTGCAGTGACAGACAGGTGGTTTATATACAAGCTAGGTCTGGGGACTCTGTGTAATCATTCCTTTCCAAGCACCTCCTTTAGTCCATAAAGGAGGAAAGCGAGATTTAACCCGAAATAAAGGCTCCCAGCATCCATATCAGTTGATACTATCACATTCTCACAATTTATTTAGCATTTCCAACTGCCCTCTTCAGTGAATGACCCTGACTTAATTCAACCAATCACGTTCAGTAGTCTTGAAGCTGCCATGATGTGAGACTAGGCTTCTCTGAAGCCCAGAGCATATTTTGCTCATCAGCAATATGCCAGCATCTAAATTTAACCCTACGTCTTCTTGCCTCTGAAGCCTTTAGTCTTGGTAGGAAATAAGATCAGTTCTTCAGACTCAATTTTTATCTTACTGATTGCAGATGATCCAAGAACAGGATTTTTGAACTAACCTTTGGGGGAGATTAAGGAAAGGAGCAGTTGTCATAAGTGTATTGGAAAATATTGTCATTGTTTCTGAAGCTTTCAGTGGGATGCTTCTTTGAGAGGGATTACGTAGCATAATTAACTAAGTTTGCCTGAACATTGGTGGCCGGGTTGAAATGAAACATCAACTGGCAAGAGTTCTTCTTTCTATTCAGTGACATTCTATTGCTCATCTGTACAAGCAAAGTTATGGTTTCCTCAGATGGGCCAGCATGTTTACACCTCTCTAAAATAAGGCTCTTTAGACACAGCCAGAAGAAACTGTTTAAAGGCACACACAGGACCATGGGTCTAAATTCTCGAGCATCTCACCAGCAAGGACGGCCTGTCCTATAGTTTGCTGGTGTCCAGCTGTTCTTTGGAGGAAATTTTCAGATTTTCAAATAAATTTTCAGATAAACTTTCCAGATTCATTATCTTGGCCTTTCCAATGCCAACAGATAAAATAGCGGAATGCTATTTTATACTGGATGGCTTGACTGAAGTTAAACTTGACCAAGATCAGTTTGCAAAGCCAAAGTTCATCTACTATTATTCTTTGTTTTCCCACGTTCAAAAGTGAGTCCATCTGTTTTTAGATACATATTAGTTTGGGAGGTAGAATGAGATACTGTAGATAAGAAGTAAACTGCACTAAATTACTAAAACTATCTTTTACAACAGGAATAATTGAGATATTAAAAGAGCATCATGGGGCAAAGGATTCTGTTTTTCCCCTAAAAGTTAAGTAGAAGAACTCATTTGAAGACATTATAAGCAAGATCCCTTCATAAAACAAGAATAATATTAAACTTGATGAAAGTTACCTACTGGATTGAATAAGCAGCACACTGAAGCAGGGGCCCATGATGGTTTGGTGAAGGTTTGCATGTAAACAGCCACATAGGAAGGACTCCTTGTGTTGGAAAAGTATTGAGCTTAAATCAACCCCATCAGAAAATGAACAAGGAAGAGATACAAATGGCCAAAAGGCACATGAAAAAGTGCTCTACATCACTAATAATCAGAGAGATGCAGATCAAAACAACCATGAGATACCACCTCACACCACAGAGACTGGCACACATCCAAAAGAACAAAAGCAACTGCTGTTGGAGGGGATGTAGGGATAAAGGGATCCTTGTACACTGCTGGTGGGAATGCTGGCTGGTTTAGCCCTTTTGGTAAACAATATGGACGCTTCTCAAAAAATTAGAAATTGATCTCCCATTTGACCCAGCATTACCACTGCTGGGAATATACTCTGGAGAAGCAAAAAAGCATAGTCAAAATGACATCTGCACTTATATGTTCATCGCAGCACTGTTTACAATAGCCAGAATTTGGAAAAAAACCGAGTGCCCGAGAACAGATGACTGGTTAAAGAAACTCTGGTATATCTATACAATGGAATACTATGCAGCTGTTAGAAAAGATGAAGTCATGAACTTTGCATATAAGTGGATCAACATGGAAAGTATCATGCTAAGTGAAATGAGTCAGAAAGAGAGAGACAGACATAGAAAGATTGCACTCATCTGTGGAATATAAAATAACAGAGTAGGAGACTAATATCCAAGAATAGTAGAAATAAGTACCAGAAGGTTGGCTCCATGGCTTGGTAGCTGGTCTCACAGGCTGGGGAAAAGGCAGCTCAGATAGAGAAGGGAACACCAAGTAAAATGTGGTTGGAGATCCCACATGGGAAGGGAGATGCGTGCTGAAACTAGACTAGAATCTGAATACAATGGCCACTCAATACCCCTATTGCAAACCACAACACCCAATTGGAGAGAGAGATCAAAAGGAAATACCCTGCCACAGAGGCAGGGTGAGGTGGGGGGGAGATGGGATTGGGGGGTGGGAGGGATACTGGGTTTATTGGTGGTGGAGAATGGGCACTGGTGGACGGATGGGTCTACGAACATTGTATGAGGGAAAAACAAGCTCGAAAATGTGTAAATCTGTATCTGTACCTTCATGGTGACTCACTAAAGAATTAAAAAATAAAAATTTAAAAAATCCAAAAAAAGAATAAAAAATATAGGAGCCACAAAAAAAAATAAAATAAACACAGCTTCGTCTTCTCTCATTAAATATGTGGATATGATTGGACACAGCTTTGATTAGCATAGTTATGCATTTAACAAATACTATCAATTCAGCTTTACTTTTAGTTAATATACTATCTTATAAGAGAATTTAAAAAAAATCGTCAGCATTTATAGGGTACTTACTCCATGTTTCCCAGTATTCTTTCTATTTGAAATGTTATGTTCTGTGATTTTGGAATAAGTGACTCACGGATATTTGACTTTTTAAATAGAACTAGTTAATAGAGAACTAAGTGTAAAACATACAAAAGCGTGCGCAAGCACGGGACGGGGAGATGGTGTGTGTGTTGTTCATGCTCTCTCTCTCTCTGTCTCTCTCTCTCTTCCCCCCCCCCCACCCACACGCATTCGGTGGTCTCGAGCTGCTGTGTATGGACTGGATCGTGATGGGTCCTCCTTGTGCTCTGCTTCTGTGTGCTGCTGTGCTCTCTTCTGTCTGTCTCTCTATTTCTGTCTCTGTCTCTGTAGTCTCTCCTCTGGTCTCTCCCGACCTCTGTCTTTGCTTCTGTCTTTTCTCTCTGCTTCTGTGTCTTCTCCTGTGTTTTCTGTCTTGCCTCTGTGTCTTCTCTCTGCTTCTGTCTCTTCTCCTTGCTTCTGTCTTACCTCTGCCCCTTCTGTTTTGCCTCTGTCCCCTGTGTCTTCTCTCCAGCTTCTGTGTCTTCTCTCTCCTCCACTTCTGTGTCTTCTCTCCTCTGTGTCTTCTCTGCTGCTTCTGTTACAGTCTAAGTTTATATAGCAATCACATAGGGCAGTAACACAAAGGTGGGTTGAACATTAACAAATCAACAAAGAGGAGTAAGACCATTTCTCTAGATTAAAAGAATCTCATCTAAAGAGAGTACTCCAGATTACTAGGAGATCCACTCAAGGGTGGGATCCAAACAAGGGTGTGTCGCTTTCTTCCTTCTTCAGCTAGTAATCCACTTAAATAGTTATAGTAAATTTACTTCTAATATTTCTAGCAATGTCATTCTGTATGAGCACAGTAAGAGATATATCAGACTTAAAGTTTGGTTCTTTCTGAGAACATTCACTATATATTCCAGACCACAGTCCTCAAAGCCAGGTTAGTCTTCCTAACCCCAGCAGGGTCCTACTCTCGTTATGACTTTTGGATAATGATAGCATTTGTCTATGACCATGCTCTCAACTTATAATTGAGTATTGTGGTGCTTTGGCCTGGCTCATTTTGATGTCAGGGTATCTCACAGCTTGCCTTGTTCTATTCCGTCTCTCATCTGGACCCTGCCTTTGGGTGCTAGGAACTAAGGGCATCTCAGTTGAGAAAGCAGATGCCTAGGAGTAAATATTATTGGAGTCAATCAGCTACCAAGTTACAAAGCATAATATTAACTGTCTTACTGTGTCCATACAGAAAGGACATTGCTTTAAGGTAAACTAAATTCCCTGTGGCAAGGCTGAAAGGACAAACCCAATGTTATCCTACAACTAAGGACTCCGGTCTGTGACTCTGAAATATATATTTTACGGCTTCTCTACACAGTCCAGAGATGCTTCCTTCCACCTCAGAAGAGAATTTTCCTAATCTTTGGAGAAATTATCTTCTATGAGATTGAACTCAATTCTTTAACAAGAATTTATTTGGTATCAAGTATTAATAGCAGTGAAAGAGGAGCTACATGAAAATGCATAAGTTTAGGGGTTAAGGATATGACTCAGCCAAAGAGCACTTACCTTGCATGTGTGAGACCATGTGTTTAATTCCTGGTGCTACCAATAAAAGAAAATACACGTGGATGGTTCCCAAGCCCAAGGGAGCTCATTGGGCTGGAAGCAAGCTCAGCCAGTGTCCATATGTGCCAAGTATAGATGAATGACATTTTGAAGTCAAGTCAGTCCCTGATATAGATAATATTTTAAAATAAATTTTAATAAACTGAGACTTAAAACATGTGACAAAGACAGATCAAAGCTCAAAGAACCAGCACACATGTTTTGCACGCAGAAACCCAGTATTCATTCTTGGCACTGCATAGTCCCCAGAGCACTACCAGGAATAATCCCTGAAAACTAACCTAAAAGAAGGCCTGGAGTATCAGGAACTTTTATGCTGTGTTGTGTGATGTTGTATGACCCAACACAAATAAGCAAAGGAAAAAAATATAATATTTTTGTATTATACTCCAAATATTCTAGGAGCATAACTAAGGGAAAAAAATCTAAGGTTTGCATCTAGCACTGATATTAGGGATTGTGATAAATCTCTGTTACAGAATTATCAAAAGAAAACATGAGCAAGGAAATAGCTCCATTAAGAAAACCATTGTGTTTTTTTCTGGGCATCACTAGAATAGGTTCTCTGTGGCTTTGTGTCATGGGGCAATCTTTTAGTAACAGGTATATTTGATTTTCAATGAATAAATCTCTGAATAGAATATAAAGGAGATTTATGAAATTTACTTACTGTTTTACATGCTTGCCTTTATTAAGAACTATAAGACTTATCATTTTTATGATTTCTCAATATCCCAGCAAGGAGATGGATAGAAATCATCTCACTTCAGTGGTGAGAACTGGAACTTCAGTATACTTGAATGACTTGCTTGAGAATTTAAAATAAAGAAAGGGTGTTCCATGCAGATGCCTCCAGTCACAAAGTATTTTTGAACATCATCATACCAAGCACCAGGTCATCAGTGATGCTGAAGGAACAAAAGAGAAGACTGTCCATTGCCTTCTTTCTTTGCATCTGAGTTTCTTAAGCTTCTATTGTTTGAGTGTCCTTTTGGTTTGATGATTTTAAGACTTGAGCAGGGAGTATGTATGGAAAGCTTCACCTCTGTATCATCCATGGGCTCTCTGGCTTGAACTCCAACCTTGCCTCAGGAGTCTAGTGCCCCCAGTATCTGCTCTCCATATGTCAGTGGCTCTAATATTCCCACAACCTGGCTAGAACCTGCGTTATCCCAGTCCCTTGGCCTTCCATGCCAATTGTCTGAAATATGCAGCCTTTCCATTGTGCTTTAGTATTACGAGCAGTGCACCGGGTTCCTTTAACAAAATAAAACTTGGGATTGGCACTTTTTATTTTTCTAAACTATTTTTATTTTTTTAAAAATCAGATGCTTTTGGTTTTGTTGAAGATCTGATTACCGGTGGCAATCTAAAGGCACCCCTCTTAGAATTGCTTTTCTCTGGAGGCAAACATATTCTTTTCAACCATCCAGGATCTAGACATAAAAGTTCAATTATTATATCTGAGTTTGTTTCTCTAGAGCATAAAATACCTCTCCTCAGAGTATCTTCTGTGTGTCTGTGTGTGTGAATGTGAGCAGATGAGGTGGATCTGTTCTTTCTCTTTGTGAGAAATTTCACCGATACCAAAGGGATGATAGGACTCACACCTGGCAAAAGGACAGGAACAAGCTTTCGTGTTTTGATGAAATGTGTCCCTCCTACTACGTGTGTCAAATTTACACAAAAGTAATTAGTGTTTTTTACCTTTCCATTGTTATCTATGTATTTATTTTGATTTGGAAGACACACCTGGCAGCGCTTGGGGCTTATTCCTGGTTCTGTGCTCAGAGATCACTCCAGGTGGTGCTCAAAGCACTGGGGATCAAACTCAGCTGGATCTCCAGCAAAGCAAGCATCCCACCTGCTGTACTAACTCTCTGGCCTCTCTCTATTTTTTTCAGTCATTTAAAGATGAGTACATATAATAAGTTTTGGAAAATGTTGAAATGAAGCTCATGAAACTTTTTTGTTGAACAATGTGTGAATATGAAACAGTATTATCTTGGGTGTGTAAATAAAGCTGATTCCACACAAAAAGGCTCTGAGTCCCCTTGCTCTAACCTCCACCCTCTCCTTCATGGTTTTATTTTTGTATTCATCCCTCAAAATCCATCTTCATTGTCCCCCACATATGCCATCTTTTAAAAAAAGGAGAGAGAAAGAAAGAAGGAAGGAAAGAAAGAAAGAAAGAAAGAAAGAAAGAAAGAAAGAAAGAAAGAAAGAAAGAAAGAAAGAAAGAAAGAAAGAAAGAAAGAAAGAAAGAAAGAAGGAAGGAAGGAAGGAAGGAAGGAAGGAAGGAAGGAAGGAAGGAAGGAAGGAAGGAAGGAAGGAAGGAAGGAGGGAAGGAGGGAGGAACGAAGGAAGGAAGGAAAGAAGGAAGGAAGAAAGGAAGGAAGAAAGGAAGGAAGGAAGGAAGGAAGGAAGGAAGGAAGGAAGGAAGGAAGGAAGGAAGGAAGGAAGGAAGGAAGGAAGGAAGGAAGGAAGGAAGGAAGGAAGGAAGGAAGGAAGGAAGGAAAGATGAGAAAATTAAATTCTCTCACATTTCCTGCCGGCCTCATACCTTCAACATGGGCTTTAAAATGGAACCTTTCTAACTGGGACCAATCTCAGTTGCCCAGTCAGTTACTAGATGGTGACCTGTAGCAGTAGCAGTTACTTGAATTTCCCATCTAAATCTTAAAGTGTGAAATGGATAAATAACCTCCCATTTCATGTTTTTTTATTTTCTGGCAATCAGTGTGTGTGTGTGTGTGTGTGTGTGTGTGTGTGTGAGAGAGAGAGAGAGAGAGAGAGAGAGAGAGTAGTATGTAACATGTGTCAAGAGAGAGCACGAGCTTCTCCAAGGGCAGAGAGAGAGAGTCCCTACACACATCCCAGCATTAGTTAGATATGAAAGCATGAAAGTACACATCTCTAGAGGGGTGATTCGGGCAACACATGTGCTCGGGCGCCACATGTGCTTGGCCACATTGGAGCAAGCAGCACATGGGCTTGGGCAGCATATGCGCACCCTTCCTTTGTTCAAGGAGGCTTTTATAGGGTTTTTCCACCTGCCCTTATGTGGAGCCTTCATCCAGATAAGAGTCCATTGCTACAGTTGTTGTCAAGTGTGTAGACATCATCATCATCATAATCATCATCATCATCATCATCATCATCATCATCATCATTCCGTTCATCGTCGAATTTCTTGAGCAGTCTCAGTAATGTCTCCATTCATCCTAGCCCTGACCTGAGATTTTAGAAGCCTCTCTTTACTCGTTCTTCTCAACAATGCCACTTTGGAGGCTCTCTCAGGGTCAGGGGAATGAGACCCAGCATTGTTATTGGTTTGGGCATGTGAATATCCCATGAGAAGTTAGCAAGGCTTTCCCATGTGGGCAGGAAACTCTCGGTCGCTTGCCATGTTCTCCCAGAGGGAGAAGTAGGCTATAAGTTGTCAAGTGGACACTTTGTGGCCGCCTGCTTCCAGGACCTTGGTTTTAAGTCTCTGAATGTTGGTCATTGGTGGGATTACGTGGAGCCTGGGGCAGTCTCTGGGTGTGACCACCTAGCTACTGGAAAATGGGAAATCTTGGCAGAAGAGGCCCAGTCTCAATCAGAGCAGGCTTGGAGGTCTCGGTCCCGATTCCCACACACCTGGGTTCCTCTGCCAGTACCTTCATGCGTGAGGCTTGTCCAGATGTGTGGAGAGGGGCCTTGAGCATGGCTGTGGATAGGCTCTAGAGGTCTTCGGCCGCAGAAGCTCTGCTCAGGGTGAGGAAGGAAGCTGGAGCCCACCCCTCCAAGGGGACCCGGGGAAGACAGCCAGGCGCATGGGCAAGAGATCCTCTGCTGTGCTGAATCACTAAAATTAAACAGATTAAGGAAGAGGTCCCAGGGTTTTCAAGGAATTTCCTTTACGGGGAGAGGTCCAATCTCCTCAGGATCTGCTGAAGGTCTTATCAGGTCTCTATTTTCTGTATCCACTGAGTGGAACAACCTAGAACTTTCCTTCCCAAACTTTTTATTGACTTAAGTTTCATTGCCAAAGCACTTTCCCTATCTACCTTCCTACATCAGTATTCGTCTTATAAATACCCAGCCTATGTGGGGTGGGTTGAGTTTCCCTCCCCACCCTGAGCAGAGCTCCGGCAGCTGAAAATCTCTGTAACCCAGCCACAGCCATGCTCAAGGCCCCTCTCCACACTTTTAGATGTGCCTCACATATGAAGGAACCGGCAGAGTAACCCAGGTGTGTGGGACCTGGGGCTGAGATCTCCAAGCCTGCTCGGATCAGAACTGGGTCTCTTCCGCCCAGATTCCCTATTTCCCAGTAGCTAGATGGTCATACTCAGATACTGCCCCCCCTTCTTCCCCCACTGCGTAGTCCCATCAACAGCTAACATCCAGAGACTATAAAATTAAGCTCCTGGAAGCATGGCAGCAAAGCGGCCACTCGATATCTTAAAGCCTAATTCTCCCCTTTGGAGAACAAGCTACTGAGAGTTTCCTGCCCACATGGGAGAACCTGACAAGCTCCCTGTGGCATATTCATATGCCAAAACCAGTATCAACGATGGGTCTCATTCCCTGACTCTGAAAGAGCCTCCAATGTGGCACGGTTGGGAAGGATGAGTAAAGAGAAGCTTTTAAAATCTCAGGACTAGGATGAATGGAGATGGTATTGAGACTACTTGAGAAAATCGATGATTAACTGGATGATGATGATGATGATGATGATGATGATGATGATGATGATGATGTGTTTAAGATATTGCTACATCTTTATTAGCCACACTTCCTAAAAAGGCTAGTAAGTCCCTCATATGTACACGGCTTAGATCCCAACATTTCTTAGTGCCTGAGGATTCCAGAGTCTAGTAAGTAGCTACTAAATTAAAAATAAAAGGAAGAAAAGTACCAGAAAATGTTCAGAAAGAAATGGTGCTGAAAGGTTGCACAGAAGACCTCTATTACAATGGTGTATGACATCCTTATAGCAGCCAGGGCAATCAGAATCTACCAGCTCTCCATTACTTGTTAGACAATCTTGGAAAATGTCTTTACTCTTTCTGTGCCACAGGATTTGCCTTTGTTGGGAAGAAATGCATTCCATGGTTTGTGCTGAAATTAAATGAGGAAGAATGACAAACATGGAGCTAGGAGCAATCCCTGCACTGGTTTCAGAAAGCAGCCCTGGAAAAGCTCATCTAAACTAACCTTTCAAGGTGATGAAAGAGATTTTTGAGCCTTACTTAGCATGTGAAGAGACTGATAAGAAAGGCGATTGCCTGTGGCTATGTTTGACCTCAAAAGTCAACCAATGATTTCAACCAAGGGAAGGATTAATATTTTTAGTTCTGCATCCCTTCTAGCACCCACTACAGGGCCAGCCCCTTGAGCTTCGTTATCTGTTCACTAAATTAAAAAAATATATAATAAACCAAACATAAAATAGTGACAGTGATCAGTCATAGATCTCTCAGCAATTTTCAGAATCCATACAGGATACAAGAAACATAAAATAGAAAATGTTATAACTTGTGTCACCAAAAAGATTTAAATATAGTAGTTAAAAGTAGTTGATATTCATAGCATCTTTGGAATTATGATTTAAACATCTTATCTTTGTGTCAGCACAGAGGGTAGGGCATTTGCCTTGCAGGCGGCCGGCCCAGATTCGATTCTTCTGTCCCTCTCAGAGAGCCTGGCAAGCTACCAAAAGTATCTTGCCCACACGGCAGAGTCTGGCAACCTATGCGTGGTGTATTCAATATGCCAAAAAACAGTAACAAATCTCACAATGTAGACGTTACTGGTGCCTGCTCGAGCAAATCGATGAGCAATGAGATGACAGTGATACAGAGATCTTTGTGTCAATGCCATAAATATATGCATAGATCTATATGAGATTATATATATTCATTTAAACTTATAAGGATTAATTAATGACTAAGATCAAATGTTGTGTAAGTGCACAAGACTGAGTGATAGTACAAACAAGTAGGGTGATTGCCTTGCATCAGTCATCCCAGGTTTAATCCCTAAGCACCACCTCAGGAATGACCCCTGAGCATAGAGCCAGGAGTAAGCCCTGAGCATCTCTGAGTGTGGTCCCCAAACCAGGAAAAATAATATAGTACAGAGTGATCATTTAAATTTTAGATCCCCTTTTCTCTTTGCATTTGAGAAGATATGGAAATAAAAGCAACACACTGAAATGGTTTTATTCCATCTTTCAAGTCACTTGTAAATGTGCTTTCTTTGTGGGAATGCTATTTGTTTATAAACTGAGACATATTAGAGATGATCTTATCCAGTCTGACCAGCTGTTGAATACATTTTCAGGGCAAAAAGGGGGGGTAATGATATTGGTTTTAAAGATAAGTAAAACAGAATGTTGCTGTCCTGCTCTACTTTTTCAAGGAAATCAAGAAATACATTTAGAATTTATTTTCTCCTAGGCTCTAACCAGAAACACTGTAGTAGTCAAAGGAGTCTGATATTTCTATCTGTCATATTCTTCTTTCAACCTTGTGGTTGTGTTGCAATAATGTGTCTATAAAGTCTCCCCTGATCTGAGAAGACCTTTATTCCACAGTAACTTGGATCAATTTCAGATACAATAGATGCACAGATGCAAAGATTTTTATAAAGTCATTGTTTAGATAAAACCCAAGGCTTAAGGGCCTAAGTGATAGGTAGTACAACAGGTAAAGCTCTTTCATGCAGTCAATCTGGATTCCATCTCAACAGTCCATTTGGTCCCCTGAGCACTGTCAGAAGTAATCCTTGAATGTAGAGTCAGATGTAAGCCTGGAGCACCATTAGGCATGGCCCAAAAATAAACAAACACCAGAAATATAAGGTTGAAGGTATATCTTAAGGCTGCCATTTTGTCTTTCAAAAAAAAAATTAATTGTATTGCAAATCTTTCTCTTTATTTAGAAACATCATCACTTATTCCCGGATGATAAGTAGGTTCTACCTTGTTAGAATAAAGAATTTTCCAATGATTATGTTTGTGTCTCAAGTAGAGGCACTTGGGATATACATCATATCAGAGAACAAAGAAACAGTTCTTAATTCAGAAAATCACATTTTCCTATATATATACCACCTTGCCATTAAAAATCAACTCATTTTAAGATTAATTTTACCTGTTTTACCTGTTTTACAGTTGCTTGGAGTAATAAAATGTTAGTAAATATACACAGATAATAAAAACTTCTTAGGAGTATCACAAGTCACCCATCACTTCTCCAAAGCAAAAAAAAAAAAAAAATGGAGCTTATATCATTTTATTTTTGTGATGCTATCTAAATTCTGGGGGGAAGGTTAAATTATTCTGAAAGCTATGAACCATCTACATATTTATTCTTTTTAAAGGTTCTGTGGTGTGTTAGCATCTGTATTGCCAGAAAACAAAATTTTCTTCAAAGTTATTCTTGGGCAGGCCTGGGACTCAACCCATATGTCTCACAGTTAGTTGCAACTCAAGGCTTTAATTTATGTGACTTTTCCAAACTTGTCTGCAGTGTAATTTCATTCAGTGAATGCGTGGCGCCACCTATTGGCAAACTCTCAGAAGCTCATTTTTAGTTATCAGACTGAAGTGCCACCTATTAAATGTCTCTCTCTCTCTCTCTGTCTCTCTGTCTCTGTCTCTCTCTCTCTTTTTCTTTCCCCCCACTTTCTTTCTCCTCCCTTCCACCCCCTTTCTCTTTCTCTCAACAAGTTTCCTGAGTACCTTTAATATTCCAGAGTGCTTGGGTAAAAATAAGTAAAATATTATTTTGACAGTCATTTTCTCTGAAATAACTAAAAAGTCTTTGTTTTACTTACATCCTTGATTTGAGGGATTTAGCCAATAAAGACAAGCATGTTTTCATTTGTTCTAATCTTCTCCTTAAGTATTTATCTTGGCATTTCATTCTATCACTCCTAGAATAAAATTTAGATCCATAAACCAGATCTTAAGAAATAAAAAAACTGCTGATTGGAAAACAAATTAAAATACACAAAACATTGAGAATCACACTCACTGTTTCCTTCTATGTTTATGTAGGGATGCATGTAATAGGTAAAGACTCAAAATCCCTTGTGACTAGAGGCAGAAGGAAAATTTCACGGTACATTATTCTTGCTAAACAAATATCTTTCAGAAAACACCTAGAGGTTATGATAGTCTTAGAACTTGGATCTTTCTTCAAAGCACACTGTCTTTCTCCATTCTGACTTCTTAAACAACATAACTAGAAGGGCCAAACTGCCGAGAAGCTTAGAGCTCTGTCCCTTTTTTTGGAAAAGAAGGCAAACGAACAAAAGTGAAAAACGCATTTTCTTTTGGTATTAAATGCTTCAGCCTTCCCTTCCTATGCCTCTTAACAACAGCAACCAAAAAAACAACAAAACAAAAATACGGGACGGGGGGGGGGGGGTGTTGCACAGGAAAGGAAAATTGCTTTCAATAAGTCTGCTCATTTATCTTCCCAAGCGACGGCCTTATCTTCCTTTCTAAAAAATCTTCAGGATAACAAAGAGCAGTTGGGCAGCTACTGATGGTGAAGCTCAGCAGTCAACCACCTTGTAAATTTGAAGCCGCGGTTGTAAAAACGGATTTGTATATCACCAGGAGTGGAGAGTGTGTCTGCCTTGTAAATTTAATTAAACAGCAGGTGCAAAAATCAGGTCATATGGCTTTGATGTGCCCCGTGCGAGGATGACAACTAGACAATGATTCTAATGTGAAGAAATTTGCATACATTTGCATTGGATCGCGGAGAGCACTGCGGCACTCACCCACTTTCATATTTTATTTCTAGGAAGTTGAATAAGATTTGAATGAACGGTTTCTATTTAGACTTTGTGGAAAAATACAAAAAAGATTTTAGGACTGAAACAGACCATGTGGACGGAGGCTAAGATTTCCTGAAGCTCACTTTGCTATGCAACTGTCCTTACTAAAAATTGGACTGTGCCTAGAAATGGAAGAAAACAGAGTGAGGAGGATAGAGAAATATATAAATATATATATTATATATGCATATATATACACACACATATATTGCATTCTATTTTTTATCTTTCACAAATAGCTTAACATTGGTTGAAATCTTTGTTGTTCAGGATCTACCCAGGAAGTGACGCCACAATTCTTTCATCTCAGAGACAGGCCACGCATTCCAAAACGACAAAGGATAAAAAGGAAATTTCTCATGTATAGCACCGGGAGTTTGACATAAGTCCTTCAGCAATGGATTTTCTTGCCTTATTGGGTGGATCATGAAGTCTTTAGTCACAGTAGTCTACCTGCTTGTTTAATATAAATGTCGTTCTTAACACTCCCTGTAAATACTAGCTGGGGTATTAGCACAGAAAATAATTGCTTCCAGAAATCAGTGGTAGAGGTACACCCTCAACAATACAGAGATACCACAAATCAGATACCACAAACGCGTGCGCATGCGCACACACACACACACACACACACACACACACACACACACACCATTTTGCATCAGTGCTGTTTAAACCTGACTTATGGGTTCTCTTATCCCTACCAAGAATTCCTCTATTTCTTTTCCCACAACCACTTCAAATCTCAAAGCAGAACTTTCTGGTTCTATGACAGCCTGGGGCCGATAGTTTTCTTTTCTAGTCCTTCTTCTCAGTGGAGTGAATGTGGTTCAAAGGATAGCATCTGGGGCTGGAGCAGTAGCACAGCGGGTAGGGCATTTGCCTTGCTTGCCGCCGACCCGGGCTCGATTCCTAGCATCCCATATGGTCCCATGAGTGCCACCAGGAGTAATTCCTGAGTGTATGAGCCAGTAGTAACCCCTGTGCATCGCCAGGTGTGATTCAAAAAGCAAAAAAAAAAAAAAAAAAAAAAAAAAGGATAGCATCTCTGTGTTTTCAACTAGGATTCCCACAAATTTTTGTATAAGCTATAGCAAGATGTAGCTTTAGGTTTCAAGCAAATTTATTTTAACTATTACTGAAACCAAATCCTACCAGATCTACATTGAATACCTCAGAAAAGTAAACTTTGAGATGCACAGTTCTTTGCAGTGACATACAATAAATTAACTTTTCTTATAATTAACCTGTTAACAATTCATTGTGTGTCAACATAGCTCAAAATGTTACATGCAGAAAATCATCTGTTCTTATATTTAAGTATGTTTTCTCAGACACCATTTTGCATTCTGATTGCTTAATAGATTATTCTTTCTTTATCCTCCAATTGCAAAGTCCACGAGAGTAAGGACTGCTGCCTCTTGTCACTGCTATGTCCTTCATTTTCTGGCCTATGGTAGTAGTTGATAAATACAAATGACTAAGGAAAACAGAGGAAAATAAATGAGGAATAAGTAAGTACACATGATCATTCTTGATGTACATGGTGTCACCATGGTAAACAAGAAATGGCCTAAATCAAATGCTTATTTGGTCCAGCTTATAGGAGTACCTGATCTGATTGGGAGAAGCTGGACCATACTCAAACTCAAGATTCCAGAATCTAGTGTCCTTGGAAGGAAGAATATACATGAGCACACTGTGGCTGCTAACTTACTGGTGACTTTCTGCATCTTTCAAAGAGGTGGGACTGGCATGAATTTGTCACAATTCCATTTGGTGACATCTATCAGGGGATCTTCCTTACTCCCCTGTGAAAGGCTATATATGTATTATTTTCTGGACCTAACGTGACCTATGGAAAGAGAGAGAATCTGAGAAGGTGATGTTCTTCCAAGATGGTTGACGTAGAACATGGCATGGTTCAAAATGGACCCTTTTCAAGTGCAAATGCTTTGCAGGGGTCAGAATCCAAACTGTTTTATCTTGACCATAGTGATTTTATTTATTTATTTATTTTAATTTTAGCCTTTCAAGGCCAGAACATAGAATAGGGAGGGGTCAGGGCACAGGTTTAGGAGGACCAGAGTTTGATTTTCAGCACCAAATGGTCCCCTGAGCACAGTTGAGTTTCCAGCTATACCTGTCACCACAGAGCCTGAGCCACATCGCATACTTGGGCCCTTGGTCTGAACAGATTGACTTTGAATCCTTGGTGAAGCTCCCTGACTTTCTGAGCGCCTCTTGGGAGAGTCCCCACACCAAGACTGTTAGATTACCTTTCCTGTTTACATGAAGACCTTCTGCAATCAATCAGCTGAGAAAGAAATAACTTACATCACTGCCTAAAGTATGAAAAAGACACATACAAAATCATAAATATCTTGCTCAACCAACTAGGTAGCCCAAGTCTCTAAACCCAACTGCTGAATTGAAAGCAAATACTATGACACATACTAAATTGCTCACACAACGAAATTATTGTGGAAAATCTGATGTTATCAAGGTTTTACTATTATTCTTTTTTTTTAGTTGTTTTGTTGGTTTAGGGGCCATACCTGGCCATGTTCAGGCCCTTCTTCTGGGTTTGTGCTCAGGGATCATTTCTGGCAAGCCCCAAGAGATTTGGACTCAGCTTTGCTCAGTGCAAGGCGAACACTTTACCTGCTGTACTATTTATTCATGCCCCTAATATTTTTAAAGGATATGTTTCTGTACAGCTGGAAACAATACAATTAACTCAAGGTCAAATAATCTTTTACTTTTCACAATATCCCTAGTATTCATAATATGTCGTAATTCATAATTAGGCAGCCAATAAGACACCTTTGAGTTTCAATTGTCTCATCTGTCAAATGGAGGGCAGTTGTGAGGATTGTAGTGCATGAGAACATTTTGTAAGAAGCATCCAGGAGTGCTCAGAACAGGCTTTCCTTTAAGCCTTCATCGACAGCATCATGCCTAGTGAACAGTAGGTATACAATGAATGAATGAATAATAGAATGTGCAGCCTCAAATTTTAATAAATTTCATTTCCTTTGGCACAGGTTAGTAAGACCCCTTGACTTTCATTTCAGATAGTGCAATTGAATCCAAGCTGTGTTCTTTCTCTCCACTTGCATCAATCCCTTTTTACAGGTCGACATTCCCAATTATATTAGGTCACCTGATGCTTCCAAGGGCTCTCAGGAGGGCAGAGTGACATCTGGAAAGCACTTGAAAATGCTTCTTGCATCCAGGCCCTCTCCACTGTCACAATGGAGAAAATATGTATTATGAATCACACATGTTAAAAGTAGCTGACCAATTTTTTTCAGTGGATGCTCAGACAATTATGAGTGTCTTTAGCAAGCCAGGTCTCAATGAGCTGAAAAGCCAGGGCATTTCTAGGGTAAAGATGGATTTTTTTGAAGAGAGTCTGATACCCTAAGGTTTTCTGCTAATCTTGCAACACTAACACTATTCTCAGACTTCCTCACCAAATGCTTGCTTTGACAGCCACATTTTTCAAGATAAGTCATATCTTCCCACCATGTTAACATTCAACGTTTCCTTTAATCTGCTTTTAGAAGTTTCCTAAGAAACATAAATCTATACTTCCTATTCAAATTCTTTTGATTCAAGGTGACTATTATCCTTTTTATTCTTCAGAAAATCCTTTGTTTTTCCACATAGGTTTTTCAAGGAGTCTTTTCCAGGCAAATAGGCATCTAAACAGCTGGGATTCACTACCCTGTAACTCTGATGGACGGTTTCAGTCTATGAAACCACAGTTGCTGTGTTTGAGACATTTAAAATGAAATTTACACTGAACAGTCTTTTTTTAAAAATAAGTTTGTTCATAATTAGGACTTAAAAGACAGCTTTTATAATCACCAGCTTACTTTATAATTAATGCTCTTGCTTCACACTGTATGAAGGTCAGATAAATTGGGTTGGAGCCAGGCACGTGTGAGAACAAGACGATGGATGTTTATGCTGCTCAGCTCCTCCTAGACCCGGAACACTTCCTGTACTGCACACTTGTTACACTGCCCACAAATGCAGGCAACATTCTCCCTATCTGTATATTCAAATGCTTATCATTGTTATAATTAAGATAGTATGCTTATAATAGTGTAAATTGTGCATTAAAAAAATAAACTACAAAGTCCCCGGTAGCGCTCTCTCTCTCTCGCCACTTCCACCATTCCGGGGCGGCCTATGGCAATGAGCAGACAACGGAGGGAATGAGGGCCAGGCTAGTTGGTGTCAGTTGCAGTTTATTCCATTCCCATCTTCATTCTCTTTCTCCTCTGGATCCCCCTTCCCCGATACCCCTCATTCCCCTCTCCTGCTCCATCATACTTCTCCTTCCTGCTTCTGCCTCTCTCTGATTTTCTCCTTGCCTCTCTTAAAGCCTTTTTTATCTCCCCAAACATGACGGGTTGGAGATTACACATACGTGTGGTTATACAATCTACAGAGGTAAAGTCCTTCCCTTACGGGAAGCTCCTTCTCAGATAAACTCTCATTCAGCAGGGCTATATACCGAAGAGTGGAATTCCATCTATGAGTGTGTTTCTCCTTTCTTTAGTCCAACAAACATATAAACATTCATAATATTAGTCATTTTGTATGGGCACAGTAAGAAAAAATATTAAGTTTATAGGATGGCTTTCCTGCGGGCATTTTACTATAGATTTCAGACTACAGTGCTCAGGCTAGATTAGTCTTTTCTAACCCTAGCAGGGTCCTAATCTCCTCGTTACTTTTTGGATCATGACAGAATTTGTCCATGACCATGCTCTTAACTTATAGTTAAGTATTATGGTGCTTTTTGGCCTGGCCCATTTAGATGTCAGGGTAGTTCACAGCTTGCTCTGGGTTCATCCAGTCCCTCGTTGGGACCCTGGTCTTGGGGTGCTAGGAACTAAAGACAACTGAGGCTTAAGTCGAGAAAGCAGATGCCCAGGAGTGAATATTATTTGGAGTCAATTAACTACCAAGTTACAAAAGCATTATATTAACTGTCTTCTTGTGTCTATACAAGAAAAGACATTGCTTTAAAGTAAACTATGCAAAAGGACATAAAAGAAGGAGAAAAGCAGTATTTCACTTATGAATACAAATCCAGTGTCCTTAGAAGGATCTGACCTTACAAGTTAACAGAGTCTGATTAGGGGGAAAAGGTGATAAACTGGTTGGGGAAGCAGAGCACAAAGAAAGAGGTTACAGATCAGCAAAGGAATGGGAGTGACTTGGGAGCACTGTGATAGATGTAACTCTATAAACCTAAGTTCCCTATAGCAAGGGAGAAAGGACAAACCAATGTTATCCTACAGTAAATGTTTTCAGTTTTTATGTACAGTCCGTACACCTCACCATCACACTATATCCAAGACCCTCCACTAATGTTCTTATTATTACCACTAATGTGCTAATATTACCTCCACTCTACCTCTTCCCTCTTCCCAGCTCTGCTTCCACCCTACTCCCCATTTTATTAATCTTTTTTTAATCTAAAGGGTTTTTTATTGTTCTTTATTGTTTATTTTGTTTTGTTTTGTTCTGTCTCTCTCTATATAATTCAGGGATCATCAGTGTTTTACCTTCTGATTTGTTTATTTTACTTAACATAATACCTTTGACTTATTTCACATAATAGAATATCCTCAAGTTACAATCAAGTTGCAGCAGATAGCACAATTTTACCTTTTCTTATAGCTGCATAGTATTTCACTGAGTACACATGCCACCGCTTCTTTATCCATTCAGCTGTCATTAGATATTTGGATTGTATTCATATCCTGGCTATTGTGTTAAGTGCTGCAATGAACACAGCTGTACACAGAACTTTTTGATTTAATGTGTTTGCATCTTAGAATATATAGATGCCAAGAAGTCCCCAGATTTATATACAGTGTGCCCAAGCATTACCTCACTCTCATTCTCCACTGGTTCACATACCATTTTTTGTACTTGCTTTATTTTCTAGACATATTATTGTCAATAAAACACAGAATATTATAAAATAGTCAACGTGGGTTACTATAGAAATTGTGCAGCCCCATTTACGAGTTTTATTTTCTGATTTATCTTTAACACAAGCTACAAAACATCAATATGAACTTCTGTATTCATTAATCAGCTGTCTCTCTCTGTGATTTGAATATACCAACAAAATGAGAATAATTTTGGGTCCGAATAAGATGTTAGCATTAGCAAATATAAAATAGCATCTTGGAAAAGAGTGATCATTATGTGTAAACTAATTTAGAAATACTTACACGGAAAGTATCTTTTTATGAAAATCCCTCCATTGTTTTATATCATTGCTACAGAAAGATTTTTGATGAAAAGTATCGTACGTCTGCACTCATGACAACACTGATATTTCGAGCAATAAAATTTTCATGTTATATGAAAGTTAGGAAAATTACTGTTCAAAATTTGTTTGTTCCAGTTTTTCCATCAGTCTTGTCAGCAGGATTGAGGACTGTTCCTACGACCAAGGCAAAACCTGACCTTCCTGCAGTTGAAACAACTAAGAGACACTGGAACAGAGCAACAGACACACAGAAGTACATGGTGTGAGGTCAGTGTGCAAAAGTGGAAGGGATAGAGAAGAAATAGACAATCCCAGTGTCTTCAAAAAACTGCCAACTAAGTTGTTGGGGGTAAAAAAAAAACACCCAAAGAGAACAAATATTCTCCTCAACCAAAATAAAAAACAAAATAACTTTTAGTGCAAGTGGTAATTTAGCGAATGTTCCTCTTGTTACTCCCATATCATTAAGACATTTCAGAAATTGCAACATTGACACAGTCAAACCGTCTCCAAGACTCCTCTTGAAATATATAAACAGAAAACTATGGAAAAATATACATTTCTTTCTCTCCCTTTCTTCATACTTTCCTTCTTTCCTATGTGTATCAGGAAAAGTGTCTAATGTTCATAGTTTCAAAGGCCGAAGTACATTACTTATTTTGTAAAACTGTCCAACAGTGAGCTTTCCTTTGATTTCATTGACCTTTTCTCCCAATTCATTCTTTGTATACTGGCCTTCAATATCCTGGAATAGTTTTAACACCTATTTTTTAAATTTATTTAGTCGCCATGAGCTACAAAGTTCGTCATGACTGGGTTTCAGGCAAACAATGTTTCAGCGCTGATCCCATCACCAGTGTCCACTTACCTCCAACACTGCCCAGTTTCCTACAATTTCCATCTCACCACCAATAGCTTGACTGTGAATACGTGAATGATCAATAGTTATTAGAAACAGATAATAGCCAGGCATTTTATATGCCTATAAAGTATATGTATACATTTTAAATTAGATTATCTTTGGGATGTAAATTCCCTTTAGACTTGCAAATGAGTTATTAGGCAAGCAAAGGTCAAAGTCAGCCCTCATCACAGAGCTACCAACTGGGATCTACACCAAAATGGTAAGATTCACACTGAGTGCTTTGACGCTACGCACTGCTTCTTCTTATCTGATGGCTAAGCATCTTATGACCATCAGTAATGACAATGTGTTGTTGGCATAGCATTTTGAAGGATGCAGAATTTGTGTTCATGCTCAAAGTGACTCCAGACAGTTGCATACACTCATGCCTGCACCTGGTCTCTGCCCCTCTTTCTTTGTTGTCAGATGTCAATGGACATTCTCCTAAGATCCCAGTGTGTAAAGAAATCCCCCATCTGTTCGATTCCAGTGTTAGATAGTCTCAATTTCTTTTCACAAACAGTAACAAGCACGGTTATATATCAACTGCTGATGATTTTTTAAAGAAACTTTTTAATTTAACTTTTATGTTTTTCTCTAGTTCAGTGTTAGAGTGAGCAGCCATAGTCTGAGATTTGAATGTTTCTGAATGACACTGGAAAACAAAAATTCTAAAAATAGTATTCATGATATTTTAATTTGAGTGGAGATCCAAAGTAATTTGGTGGGAAATATAAAGAAACCCAGCAAATCTATCCTGTAGGGAACTTGGAGACCAGGTATACATATTCTCTCTCTCTCTCTCTCTCTCTCTCTCTCTCTCTCTCTCTCTCTCTCTCCCTCTCTCTCCCTCCTTATCTCTTTCTCCCTCTCTCCCTCTCTCTCTCTCTCCCATGGTTATATCACAGAATTTATAGTTGAGGTTGTTTTGTATTATGTATTAAAAAATATTTTTCTTAAATGTTCAATTTTAGCCCAGCATTATACTTACAGAAAATTGTAAACCTAATACAGTGAGTTCCCATGTACTCCTCACCATTTACCTTATCTCAAAATCCTATATTAGTATGCCATATATGTTATTATTGATGAATTGTTCCAAGCCAATACTAAATACATTATTTTACACTAAAATACACTGTTTATTCAGATGTCCTTAGTTCTTACCTAACAACCTACTGCCCCTATTCCAGGATCCTTCACAGGATCCTAAAACATGTGATTCAAGTTGTAATGACTCTAGGTTTTCCTTTGCTGTTGCAACTTTTCAAACTTTCCTTATTTTGATGACTTCAAGCTTTAAAGATACTGGCCAACTATTTTGTATGATTACCTTTAATCTGAATTTTTTTTTTCACTTTTTTCCTGGTTATTCTGAGGTAATATACTTTGAGGAGGAAGACACCTAGGTAAAAGTACCATTTTCATCACAGTGTTTAGAGGAGACATGCTACCAGCATGAGTTATCACTGTTGATATAACCTTATCACGAGGTTGAGATCATGACTATGACATCTCTATTTTGTAAAATAAATCTTTCCCTCTATTTAAACTGTCACCTTTGGAAGAATGTCACCCTGTGCAGTTTACACCTAGAGAGTGGGATGGGGAGGTAGGTGTGGCAGGGGACAGTGAGGAAAAGGGAGGGAATTCATGGGCAAATAAATAATTTCTTGGAACTATTTTGCATGGGATATTTTTCTTTTATATTTTCTTTTACGTTTATATTTTATAACCTAGTAAGTAGTCATGGATATTTAGTGCGTCTTGTTTTTGTAAAATAATGATTTTTTTCTTACTCAAATAATTTCCAGAATGAAGGCTGGAATGAAATAATGAATGAAATTCCGGAATGAGAGAAATACTTTCATTTGTCTTGTGTCCCTTCAATATGGCCCCATCACAGCAAGGTATTTGTACTATTTCAGCACTTATATATTTTCCACTACTAAAATTGTTGCAGGGTCATCTCATAATATTTTTAAAATTAGTCTTAGACTGAGACACATTCCCAAGAAGTTCTGGGTACTTTACTTAAAGAATTGTTTCAATAAATAAGGTATAAACATTGGTGTGCTATCATGTCATCACTTATGACTAGCTAATTGTATAACCATATATATACATATATGCACATATACACATACATACATTAAGTCAATATATAGTTATATATTCCACTTAAATTCCCTACCTGAAAATAATTTTATGTGCAACCATCTGCATTTTTTCTCAACATTTTATATGAGCTTTATGAAAAGTTTTGCTGTTGTTTTTGTTATTTTCAGCAATACTCCAATATTACTCCTGGCGCTGCTCTCAGAGGTCACTTCTGATCATGTTCCTGGCTGCTGACTGTAACCCAGAAGTTTAGAAAGAAACACTATAGAGCAAAGCAAGTACCTTATGCACTCTGCTATCCCTCTGGCTCCATCATAAGATTTTAAAAATTAAACAGAAAAGCAACTCAATTTCCAAACCATGAAGTTGAACCATAGAGCATAATGGTGAAGAGACAAAGTTAGTGGTTCTAATATGACTCAAAGTAGTAAGTTGGGTGGAAGATTATAGACTATACTAAAGAACAGGCATAGTTCACCATTAAAAGTTGGCTTAGACTTGGGTAATTAGTAAGACTAAGTCTTCTCAATGTCACTGGTCTACTAAACTGAATTTGATGAATTTCCTCCAAGCACATGAGCAAATTGTGAACTTTACCTGGGAAAGCAGATGTGCATATGTAGAAAACATTTGAAAAAAAGAGCAATAACTTGGCAAAATATACACAAAGCTTTAAGTAATGATCACCACTTGGACAATAATGTACGGCATTAGAGAGGAAAAAGAGGTATAGAGCATCACAGCAAATTTCCTATGGGATCCAACTAGCCAGGGTTCACTAACTTTAAGTGTAGTGAAGGCTTGTATTCATCCACTCACAACCTGTTCTTCTCTCTGCCCCTGTAACCTTCCATTCAGAAGCAATTATGTCACCTCAAAAATGTTACAAATAAAGAATGAGCTCGTCCCTATAAAGATACTCTGCCTTGTTAGGTATGAAGATAAAATTAAAGTTTTCAGAGGTAAACACCAACGATTTTCACTACAGAGGATGATATCTGGAAGAATACAAGGAAAAACAACATAAAGAAAACAGAGGATCAGAGCCTCAAACCAACAGTCCAGCATTGTGGATATTTATATATATATGTGTGTGTATGTATACATACATATAAATACATATATATGCATATATGTGTATATATTTTATTGATTCTTATCAACCTTCCCCTATTTGTTGCTGAGGGAAAGGTAGCCATCATCCAGGACAGAAAAAATTAAAAGTTAAGATGAGAAGGAGGAAATAAACTCATATTAATTTTTTTTAGTGGTGGTAGGGGTCATAGAGACAAGGAAGATGCTTGCCTTGCATATAGCTCAATCATTCTGAGCACATGGCCGGGGTAATCCCTGAGCATAGCTAGATGTAGCCCACAAAACTAAATACATAAGTAAATAAATAAACAAATAAAGTGGCAACTTACAAAAGGTCATATTTTAAGAATAAAATATATATTTACATGTTTAAGAAAGCCTAGGCAGGACTTCTTAGAAAATGAACCTCAGCAGAAGTGTCTTCAATGAGATAATCAAAGAGGCGAAATGCAACAAAATTGAAATGATGTCAACCTTCTGCACTGGAAGCGAAAGTGAAAACACACCCTTGCACACATATATTGAAAGTGAAAACACACCCTTGCATACATATATCAGATAAAAATCCCAAAACTATAAAGCGCTTATAAAGTTCTAGAACACAAAAATCCAACAAACGCATCCAAAATTAGGGAGAATTTTCTGAGAAAGAATCCTTCATTTACTATTGGTGTAAATGCTGTCTGATTCAACTTCTATAATAAACAATGTGGAGATTTTTTTAAAAATGCGTAACTTCCATATGACCCAGAGATACCTCTTGGTGTCTAGCCCCAAAACACAAAAACTGTTGATTCCAGTGGATGTATGCACATAAATGTTTATTTCAGTGTTTAGTACAATGGTCGAGATTTTGAAATAACCTAAATGCCTAACAACAGATAAATGGATCTAGAAGTTGTAATACTGGGGTCAGAGCAACAATACAATGGGCAGGGTGCTTACCTTGCATGCTGCCAACTTGGGCCCAATTTCCTGCCCTTTATATAGTCCCTTATGGCTGCCAGAAGTGTTCCCTCAGTGAAGAACCAGTAGTAAGTTGTGAGAAACTCTGATGCAACAACAACAAAAATAACAGAAGTTTTAGAATATGTGCACAATGGAATACTATGTGGTTGTAACAAAGGACAACTTCATGCAATTTGCTGTTACATGGATGTAACTAGAGAGTTTCATGCTGAATGTAATCGAAGTAAAGAATAGATAGAGCATTAACTCTGCATATACGAATTTAAATTTAAAAAGTAAAGGATCAACAAATAGCCAAAGGCAATAGAACTGGAGAGCTGTTTCACAGACCTGAATTTTTTTTTTTTTTTTTGCTTTTTGGGTCACACCCGGTGACTCACAGGGGTTACTCCTGGCTCTAGACTCAGGAACCACTCCTGGTAGTGCTCAGGGGACCATATGGGATGCTGGGAATCAAACCCGGGTCGTCCGCGTGCAAGGCAAATGCCTTACCTGCTCACAGACCTGAATTTATGGGGTGTGCAGGAGCTTTGGAAGAAGGGGCTAGTGAGACCCTGGTGGATGGCTGTAGGTACTCCGGTGGTAGTGTGGTGTTGAAATGGTGTATGCATGAAACCCCCATGAATAGTATTTAAATCACAGCACATCAATAAAGATTCTTTAATGCCATAAAAATACACTGAGAGAGGATGGACATATGAAAATGACAGAAATGTGACCAGCAGGCATATGAAAAGGTGTTCATCAATATTATCTTCGAAATGCAAATCAGAACGAGTTATCTCACAGCAGTGAGAATGGCTTATACCAAACAGATTGAAAATAATCAGGCTTGATGGGGATACGGTGAAGAAGGAAACCCACGCACCATTTGTGGGATTGTTGCCTGTTTAGCCTCTGTGTAAAACAATAGAGATTCCTTTTTTAAAAAATGCTAGAGCTCCCAGATGGCCCAGAGATTTTTAGACTCTAACACTTCTTGGTATCTACCCCCAAAATACAAAAACACTAATTTTGCAGTTACCACTGCATGGTGGCATTGATTATGATTCTTGGACACTTGGGTGCTGTACAGGTAAACTATAAACACCAAAAACCATAAGAATCAACACCATTTTAAACATGTGACTCAAGCTATAATATTTAAATTTTTATAAATGAACCTATTAAGGAAGCATGGTTAGAATGGGAGGGATCTTTGGGCTATCAGTGGAGGGACATTGACACTAGTGATGGTTCTAGAGTTGGAACATTGTATGCGTAAAAATGCATCATTATTAACAATATTGTGAGTAACAATGCCTAGATAAAAATTTAGATAATATAAAATAAAAGAGGTATTTATAAATGATAACGTTGTGATAGGTAAAAAATTTAGACATTTTTAAGGGACTGTAGTGTTATTTACAAGGAGATTTACCTCTGTTAAGCTGGTATGTTCATACAAGAATCCTTAGAGTCAGAAGGCATGAAAATGACCACATATTGCACTCTTATTATAGATGAAACTAAGGATGTTTCTTGAATAAATATTTTTACTAAAATCCAATTGAAATTTTAGCCTCTACTCATTAATAATTAAACCCAGAAATAGTAGGGTAATATAAAAGGCACAGAATAGATATATAAGGGAAAATACAATAATACTTTTTTATATAAACAGGGAAGAACTTTAGGCACATCTCATTTTGCTTCTCCTACAAACTTTCAAATTGTCTCCTAAATTGAAAAATTCACAATTCTCTCCAGACTGCTCCTTGAAACCAATGTGTGACAACTATGATAGATTGTCCCCATCAACCTGATATTTAAAAAGAAGGGGTACTGTGCTTAATCTGTATAAAGACCAAACATGGTTTAAAAGGGACACATAAATACTGACGTTCGCAATCATTCTCATCCAAATCAACTACAAGACAACACATGATTAATGTGATAGCTGGAGCTTCTAACTAGATATCTAATCACAGCAGAGTGCCTGGAACACTCTCCTCACCCCATGTCCCCCGCCATGAAATCACAGCACTTCATTTCATATGGTCTCACACAGGGCATCTTTGTCCATTTGGCACTATCCAAGAGAAAGCTGATTCCAGCTACCCTGAGAAGGGATGAGCTACACTGCTGACATCGAGGGAAATATATGTACTAATCACCAGACGATTTCTATGATATGATTCATACATATCATTTCCATCATTTAAATACAACCTTATCTGACAGATATTAATAACCCCATTTAACAAGATAAGTAACTGAGAGTTGGAGAACTCTAAACAGCAGAGCAGGAATTTAAATCCCAATCAGTACTTCTTCCACACACCACTTTCCTAATCAGTGTTTGCTTCTTATGCATTTTATCTCCTTACCCTCCTATTCTTTACTTTTTATTTTTTTAATTAATTTATTTATTTTTATTAATGAGTCACTGTGAGGGTACAGTTACAGAGTTTCGTGCTTGTGTTACAGTCATACATTACTCGAGTACCCATGCCTCCACCAGTGCCCATTCTCCTCCACTGATGACCCAGGGTCCCTCCCACCCCCCCCATCTTGTCCCCCCCACCCCATCCCGCTCCTGTGACAGGGAATTCCTTTTTATTCTCTCTCTCCTTTTGGATGTTGTGGTTTGCAGTGGAGGTACTGGGTGGCTATCGTGTTCAATCTATAGTCTGCTTTCAACCCGCCTTTCCCATCCCAAGTGGATCCTCCACCACACTTTAGTTGGTGTTCCCTTTACTTTTTCTTAAGAAAAACAGATCTTAAAAACAGTTGTTCTGCAGAACAACTTGAGATTCAAGAAATCTTGATTTTCATTGTATCTCCCTCTTTGACTTTTGGTTACCAACATTTTCTGAGTTTTCAAATAAAATGGAAAGGACAAATATTCACTTCAAGTTACAAAATTTTAGATTCTTTGAAGTCATGGAATGTTTTAGTGTGCATTACATTGTTTCTCCTAAAGTGATATCAACCTTTGTTCTTACTTAAACCTAGATGCTAGGAGAAAATGCAGTGCACTTAAGGTTCTACTTAAATTTCTATTTAAAATGTGGTGAAATCTGAATACGTCCCCATTCTCATCTAACCATCACAAAGATATCCATCACACTCAAGCCTGCTAATTATGCCTTACCAGTGTCTTCATATTTCCTAAATTTCTCCACAATTCTAGATAGAGAAACTCTTGACTTGGAGTCTGTATATTTATAGTGGAAATACAGAAAGACACAAAGCAGGTGATGGAAGCAAACCTAATGTCGATAAAATCCTCCACACTTGGATATTCTGGTCATGCCATACCTATATCACTTTATAACCAAACATAAATAACTTCACAGTTATTATATCACGAACAGCATGCCAAAATGACAAGATGCAATTAGAACTTGTTTAAAAAAAAGAGAGAAATATGGGGCTGGAGTAATAGCATAGCGGGTAGGGCGGGTAGGGCATTTGCCTTGCATGCGGCCAACCTGGGTTCAAATCCCAGCATCCCATATGGTCCCCTGAGCACCACCAGGGATGATTCCTGAGTGCAGAAGCCAGGAGTGACCCCGTACATTGCTAGGTGTGACCCAAAAAGCAAAAAAAAAAAAAAAGAGAGAGAGAAAGTACTGAAAAAAGTTTCAGTGAGGGTAGAACAGAAGTGAAAACAGATGCAATTGAAAAATGTTAAAGTGAGAAGGATCTAGAGTTGGGGTGGAACTTTAATATTCTGGGAGCTAATTGTGGAACCTCCAAGTTCAGAAAAAGAGCTTATAGCTGATTGTGAGTAAGTATCATCCATCTCAGTGAAAATATTTCAATTTCATTGTTGCAGTTGTTTACTTTGTTCCTTTTCGTTCATTTTAATTTGTTAAGTGGCACCTATGTCTGGTCCAAGTAAGGCATACAAGAATGGGTAGTGGCTGGGTGATTTCTTACGTTCCTTCCAAAGTTAAATTCTACAGTATCACTATACTTACTATGTGTCAGCATGCTTCCTGATTTCTCTGTGTTTTCTCTGTAGTGGAGATTTTCATACATATGAAAAAGAACATGGAGTCCAATTTGATCATTAGTTGGTTCCCTCAGGCTTGCCATAAAAAATCTTGAGACAGAGAGAAAAACTAGGAATAATTTGAAAATTGATCATCTTTCCATTTACTTAACAGTGTTATTGAGCACTTTTATGTCAATGAGTTATTGGGCATTGAGAATACAGTAAAAATTCCTGTCCTCATATAATTTATAATTTTGTACAGGAAAATAATTAAATTCAATATATTATGGGTATTACAAAGAAAAAATGAGCAAGAAAGAAGATGAGGAGAGCAGTGGGAGAGGAGAGAGATAGGTTTTAGTAGCTGTGCAAGAAATAGCAATCATCATTGAGAAGGTAAGACCTAATCATGGTGAGAGAACAATTCATGCAGGAATATGGCTGCTGGTGAACAAATTACTAAGTGAAAGGAGAAGTTGACCATAATAAGACCAATGAAGACTTATAATAGTTAAGCAAGTTATTAGTAGATGATGATTTTTTAAAAACTGTCGTAAGAATAAAGACTGGAACAATAGCACAACAGGTAGGGCATTTTCTTTGCACATAGCTGACCCGGGTTTGATTCCTCTGTCCCTCTTGGAAAGCCTGGAAAGCTACCAAGAATATTCTGCCCGCATGGCAGAGTCTGGCAAGCTATTCATGGCATATTCAATATGCCAAAAACAGTAACAAGTCTCACAGTGGAGACGTTACTGGTGCCCGCTCGAACAAATCGATGAACAACTGGATGACAGTGCTATAGTGCTAAGAATAAGGACATAATACTGTGAATATTATACAAAAAACAGATTGTGAAGGGATGGAATCAGGCATATAATCTGGAACTGAGCACCTAATTTATATAGTTCATTGTATTTCCATCAACTGTAAAACAATGAATTGGTTTGAAACTTCATAAATGTCTTGTCTCACAGTTCTGTAGGCTTAAAGTATGAGATCAAAATGTTAGTTAAAAAGGACAAAACAAAGATATGGTTTTTGTTTGTTTGTTTCCTCCTTTTTAAAAAAATATTTTATTGAATCACAGTGAAAAAAGTTACAAAGCTTTCAGGTTTAAGTCTCAGTCATATAATGATCAACCCCCCATCCCTTTACCGGTGTACATGTTCCACCACCAAGAACCCCAATATACCCCCTCCCATGACCACCCCCCCACCTGAGTGGCTAATGATCTTCATTTATTCTCTCTATACTTTGAATACATTCAGTGTTTCAACAGATAACTCACTATTATTATTTGGAATTTCCCCCCAACAATCAAACCTGCTGAAAAGGCATCATTTGATAATTTGTTTTCCATTGATGAGAATGAAGATTATATGAGCTCCCTTGGCCACGCGGTTTTGGATTTCTGATATTTTAGCTCAGTTCACAGTCTAGGAGCATTTCTATAAGAAGCTGCTGGGTGCCAAAATGGGTTAGTAGACCTCCTGGATCATAGTCTTTAAGGAGCAGAGGGGCCGTTTCGTGCGCAGCTGCTCCGGATCTCATCTGGGCGGAGATCATGTCAGTTACACCCCCATCCCATGATCTCTTGAGCACCACGTCATTGCAAACTCATACCTCTGGGTTGTGAGTTCTAGAAGATGGCAGACGCCACGTGGGTGCCGCTGCTGCTGCTGCTGCTGCCATCTCCCCTGCAGAAGGAAAAGGTTGAGAGAGAAAATCCTCTCCCCTCCCTGGGCAGCAGGGGTTGTAGCTCAGTTCACAGTCTAGATGCATTTCTATAAGAAGATGCTGGGTGCCAAAATGGGTTAGTAGACCTCCTGGATCATAGTCTTTAAGGAGCAGAGGGGCTGTTTCGTGCGAGGCTGCTCCGAATATAAACAAGGATATGTTTTACACAAGTACTCTAAGAGGATTCTTTCTTACCTCTTCATGGATGGTGGTTGCTGGCAAACCTTTTCATTCCATAGCCTGCAGCTTTGTCACTCCAATCTGTCTCTGATTTACCATAATCTACTTCCCTGGTTGTGTATATGTGTCCTGATTTTCATCTTATAAAGATACAAGCATATTTGGGTACTGTCCATCCTAATTCAGTGTGACCTCATCTTAATTCATTTATGTCTATAGCTGTTCTCCAATAAGGTTGTAGTGACTGGTCTGGTTTAGGCTTTCAACATATATGGGAGAAAAATGAGAAAGAAAAATAAATCTCATAAGATTGCATGAAAAAATAAAGGTCAAAAGGCCGTCAAAATTTAGGGCCGAACTTTCTGAGGCTCTGTGAGGAGTTGTCGCTTGTCTGGTGCTTCTGGAAATAAATATTTTATTCCTTTTCAAGCTGTCACATGCAGAAGGAGAGGAGATCTATCAGCACTAAGAGTCTCCAGATGCTGCCCTTTTTGTGAAATTCAGTGTTTTGTTGGCTAAATAAACACAGAGTGTCATCTGGGGGTGAAGTGTTAGCATTTTACCCCCAATTCACATACAATTCTGTGGGGAGCTTTTACTGTCTCCAATGAGTTATTTATTGGACAATATTTTGACCAGAACTATTTGATACAGTTTCTCCTAAATACACTAATAAAAAAATCTAAAATTAAACAGGGATGGGAACTGAACACAACCTCTATAGCATTTGGACTTCAGAAAGATGAGGGTTAGGACGCTGGAGAGATAGTACAGTAGGTAAGACACTTATCTTGCACATGGCTGACCTGGGTTCGATTTCCCTGGCACTCCATGTGGTTTCCCGAGCACAGCCAGGAGTGAGCAATAACTCCTGAGCATTGTCGGAGGTGCCCCAACAACCGAAAAGATGAGAATGACACAACAAAAGAAGCTATGAACAGATGCTCTATCCATAAAAGAAATTGGAAAATCAGAGGAGATGGTGTCATGAAAACAGAATTAAAAAAGAATTTCAAGAATGAGGCGATAACAGAACAAAGAAAGAGGTGTTAAGGAAGGAATAATAAATATGAAAATGCAAACCATAGGCTAAGAGTCACATCCATGCCAAGATCAAGAATTTAGGCAACAAAGAGGGGCCAGAGTGATAGCACTGTGGGCAGGGCATTTACCTTGCACGAGGCCGACCTGGGTTCAATATGATCCCCCAAGCACTGCCAGGAGTAATTCCTAAGTACAGTGCCCGCTCGAACAAATCGATGAGCAACGGGATGACAGTGACAGTGACAGTGACTTTGGACAGAGGAAAAATAAACATAGATTTTTAAAAAATCAATCAATAGTGCCAAAAAGAAAAGAAAAGAAAAGAAAAGAGAAGAGAAGAAAAGAAAAGAAAGAAAAGAAAAGAAAAGAAAAGAAAAGAAAAGAAAAGAAAAGAAAAGAAAAGAAAAGAAAAGAAAAGAAAAACTAAGCAAAGTAGTATTGCAGAACTATTAGTTACACTAGTTAATTAGTTCCTTGTGACATTTTCTCAACCTTATCAAGAATTTTCATATTGATAGCTTAAAACTGACAGTATTAAGGATAGGTTGTTGCTCCTGAATCACTGTTGAGTTTTGATTGTCTAGGAAGGGTTATTCTTTCATTACTCAAAGTATGAAACTGCCTATAATACTTGCAACTGAAGACAAATTAGCATTCTATCTTGGTGAAACTTTTTCCAGCAATGAGGAATCAAAGACAAAACTTATCAAGTGTTTTATGTGCAAGCAACCTGAATCTTTTTTAATATAAACTTATGTTTTTCAAATCGATTTTTTTATTCAGTTCATTATGAAAAATATCCCAAAACTTTAAAAAACAAGATTATTATTTGGTGAAGAAAGCCTCACAACTTCTATTTCTTCCCGTGGTGAAATAATAAAATACAAATGAGTCTCTGTTTTTAAAAAATCAAGAATTTATTTACTCTAGGTACTGAATGAATTTGAGTATAAATGAATTCCCCACTTTGAGAGCTATATCTCTAACTCATTCATAAAATGGACACTTGCCAAGAATTACCCTGTCCACATGTCCTCCAACCTCTTCTCTATCCTCTATCCTCTGTCTTTCAATCTCTCTCATTCATAAGCACTTTCTTAATTCTATTGGATAATCAATTCAAAGATGAACAAGAATCATCACTTCCAGCCAACACTAGGGAAAGGAGTCTTGCTTTATACAATTAGCTTTGGTCTCCAAGCACAGAAAATAATACAGGAAAATTGCCCAACTCTCATCCAAGGTGTGTGGCCCAAGTTTCATTGCAAATGTCCTAGTGAAGTAAAATAAGTGGTGACTGAGTTCATGCAGGAAGACCAAAGACTGTGGTTGCTCTGAGGATGCCCCTACTTAGTTATTCTTGTTTGCAATGAAGAGTGTGCAGAAGGATTCTTTGGTCAAAGTCTGCTTTGCTTAGTCAGTTGCTTCTCAAGTGCCGGGTGGCAAGTACAGACTTATGAAAACAGCTTTTGGATACAGTATAGAACTCTCTGTTTCCCTTAAGGTTTTGTCTGCTCAAACAGCCCCATTTCACTACAATCTAATCACTTCTCTGTCACTCTTTGTGTCCTCCACCTTCAATGACTGGATATATGCACAGCTCAGACTTTGAGAAGGGTCTGATACATTTAGTCATTCTAGTTAGTATCAAAATGGATTCAGGGTCAAAGCTATAGTAAGCCTAAGTCCCATTTTCAGAGATAGCAGGGCACCCTTCTCTTGGCTTCCCTTGCAGTGGTGACTCTTTTTCGTCTCCACATCCCTATGTCAACTTGAGTCAGGTTCTGATACATAATGGTTTGTCCCATTTAATGGTCATGCAAAATGAGCAAATCCTAAATTTTATTTGGTTCTGATTCTCCATCTTCACTGTGAATTTTCAGCTATAAAATTGGCTTTCTCTCATATATGAGGAAAAAATTCCAAACATATTACTGCACAATTTAAAATACCTGCCCCCCTCCCCCTACCTCTAATATTAGAAAGATAGCCCAAAGGGAGGGACTATATCCTTGGCACGCAGGAGGACAAGGGTGCTATTCTAGACAAACCTATCCCGTGAGCACCATTGGGAGCAAATCATGAGCACCTAATCTGGAATAGTACCAGAACACCACCAGGTATGGCTGCAAAGCCACTCCAAAAGGATAATAAAAATTAAACATATTCCCTTAAATAAATCAATCATAAACATAAAAAATCACAAATAAATCCATGGTGTTATAAAATCTCTTAGGTGTTTCTCACTAAAGAGCTTTCACTTTCTGGATTTAAGTTTCTCATCAATAAAATGAGAATTTTTAGTTAAAATGAATTGTGTTTAACCCCAAACACCTTTGTTTCAGGAGTTGATTATCATTGCATTTCTGCCCCAGCCAGCAATGTCAAATATAGTATTGTATTTCCTCTCTCCTACCTCTTCCTTCTTCCTTTTTCACCAGGTTGAACCTGAATAATCTTTGAACCCTAAAAATACAAAATTAAATACCCAAGATTATTAGGTTGAGATAGAAAGATGATACATACACTGATACTGAAACCCAGTACTTAATATATATCAAAATTATTTTAAAATATAATAATTCCAAAGTGTTATAAAGGCTAAAAAGTCAATACATTGAAGACTTTTCAGAAGTAAGTATTCAAGAGAATGTTACAATTCCTCTGGCAAGTCCTAAGGTACACAATATTAAACTTAAAATTTTAGCCTCAGTATCTGTCAGTCAGCTACAAGCTCTCTTCTCTTCCTTGCTCTATCACTGTTACTGGGCATTCACAGTAAGTTCACCTTGTTTGTTTGCTTGTTCTGTGGAGTCCACTCAGTTCTGATTAGGACTTTCGACTGGCTTTGTGCTCAGGGATCACTTCTGGCAGAGATTGCAGGATCATATGGGCTGCAAAGTATCAAACCTGGGTTGTTCCTGAACAAGGCAGGCACCCAACCCTCTGTACTCTCTATCTGGCCGCTATTCATAGTGATTTTTGAAATCGATAACTGGAAATCGCATAGCATCTGCACAGATAATATTACTATCTTCTTTTTATTTCTGAAGACTAACTATAGGTGACTTGTTGGACTGAAAGCATCCCTCTTTCCCTTTCAGTGTAAAAGTCATAGAAAGGTCAGCAGGAAAAGCACTGAGATCTATTTATGCAACAGTGTCAGGGAAACTGGCTGGTGAACTTCTCTGGGCTCTGCAATTTAGCCACAAGGGCAGAGGCTCTAGGTGGGGTCTCACCTGGGCTGAGCACAGGTGGCTCCAACACCCGATGGAGGAGGCCTTGTACAGCGGTGCCACACTGCCTCCATCACGTTTCCATTTCAGGCACAGCAAACATGTGTAAATACTTTATTAAATTTTTTTTAAAGCATGAAGTGAAAGCTGTTCCTCTCTGATTGATTTTTCAAAAGCTCCCTAGACTGCTTCTGCTACAGATGTTTGCGAAATGATTGGATGCAAAGAGGGCTTAATTCATAAAAGCAATAAAATGTTGCTTATTGACTGAACAGATGAACTAGCTGAGGGGGGATAATTTGGAGTGTTCTTATTGGAAATACTTTGAAGAAATGTAATGATAGTGGAGAGACAGAGTCTTATTAGCTGTGGTAAATATATTTTCCTACAGAATGCTTAGGAGATTTTTTCTTAAATAACTGGAAAACAACCCTCATATTTTCAGTTGTACTATTTTTTTTGGCTAAGCATGTGTATCTTTCCATTTCATGAATTCATATACTTCTTGATGTACAAAATTCAAAATCTATAGATGAGTTTATGGTGTAAAAGATAAAGTGTACCTCTGGGGATCTGGAAAACTGGGTTCTAGCTTTTAGCTTTGCTCCTGACTACTCAGTTCAATAGACAATAAAGTATTGTTTTCAATAAACAAATGCTAAAGAAAGGAATAAAGGAAAGCATACTTTCACCCTTCAACAAATTCTCTACTGGGGTCAGAGCAACAGCACAGAGGATACGGACTTTCTTAGCATGCATCCTACTCGGGTTCGAGCCCTGGTACCACAAGTGGTCCCCTGAGCCCACCAGAAGTGTTTCCTGAGGCCAGAGGCAGGACTAAGCCCTGAGCACTGTCGGGTATTGCCCATGTGAAAAATTAATAAACTAACAAAAAATCCTCTGCCAGCAAAACATATTTCTTTAGCTCTAGATTTGCTCCCATTCTGATATTCAAGATTCATCATTCCAGAAGAATTTAGATAAAGATTCAATCCCAAATTATACCATGTATTGTGTCCTTAACATTAGTTTTTCCTTTTGTTTAGCAGTCAAATGTATACCTTTAGCATAAAAAAAGATAATGAACACATGTAAACAAAATTAGAATTATTTTAAATGGGCTGGAGCAATAGCACAGTGTGTAGGGCATTTGCCTTGCAAGCAGACAACCTGTGTTCGATTCCTCTGGCCCTCTCGGAGAACCTGGCAAGCTACCAAGAGTATCTCGCCCACACAGCAGAGCCTGGCAAGCTACCTGTGGCGTATTAGGTATGCCAAAAACAGTAGCAACAAGTCTTGCAATGGAGGCGTTACTGGTGCCCGCTCGAGCAAATCGATGAGCAACGGGACAACAGTGACAGTGACAGTATCAAAAACAAGAGCTACTATTGTTATTGAGAGGCCATTGAGAAATTTTCTATGTTTCAGTACACATAAAATATCAAGCTCTTAGAGTCTGACCGATGTGATGCACTTAAAATATATCCATAGTTGGGGCTGGAACGATAGCACAGCAGGTAGGGCATTTGCCTTGCACGCGGCCGACCCGGGTTCTAATCCCAGCATCCCGTATGGTCCCCTGAGCACCGCCAGGGGTAATTCCTGAGTGAAGAGCCAGGAGTAACCCCTGTGCATTGCTGGGTGTGACCCAAAAACCAAAAATATATATATATATATATATATATATATATCCATAGTGATACACATACACACACACACACACACACACACACAACTAAATTTTCTTCGAATCTTTCAGAAGCTTCACATCCTCTGTAGATTCTATTTCACCTCTTTAGTTTTTTTGTTTGTTGGGTTGGCTTTGTTTTGGAGTCATACCCAAAACAAAGGCTTGCTCTGGTACTAAGGACTTGCTCCTGGTTCTATGCTTTGGGATGGCTCCTGACAGGGCTCAGGACACTAGGAATAAAGCCCAGGTCAGCCATGTGAAAAGCTATACTATCTGCTGTACTACCTCTCTACCTATTTCACTCGTGATGAGTTTATATCTTGGGAATTATTCTTTCTTAGAGCCTCACAGTCTCCCAGGACACTTGCAGGAAATAGCTTTAAGCCTTATCTCTCCGAAAGAGAAAGACATTGTTGTTTGAACAACTGAGAAATCATTATCTATTTGCCGATGAGTTTATCATGTATCTTTCTACCTTGATCTATCCTATCATCAAGCATGGCACAGATCTATTATACATCCTTGAACATAGAGCTTTACTCACTCTATCATCTATCTATCTAGTAATGATGTCTTTTAGGGAAAAGCCTCCACTTATCTTTTGCTCCAAATCTCTTGCCTTATTTCTGCATGTTCAACCTTTCTTCATGACACAATTGAGTTGAAGAGGGGAGACAGGAAGGAGGGATGGTGAGATGGTGAAAGGGGAAGAGGGTACACCAGTGATGATTGTGGTATTGGAATTATGTGCACAAGAAACCAATATTAATAGCATTCTAAGCTATGTAGTCAATTAAAAATAAAAAAATTGACAGAAAGTCATGTCAGAATATAATTTTCAGACTATTTTTGTATGTCTCCTACAATACAATGAAAACCCTACTTCTTTTAGGGCTGGAGAGATAGCACAGCGGGTAGGTTTGCCTTGCACGCAGCCGACCCGGATTCGATTCCTAGCATCCCATATGGTCCTCCGAGCACCACCAGAAGTAATTCCTGAGTTCAAAGCCAGGAGTAACCCCTGTGCGTCGCCAGGTGTGACCTAAAAAGCAAAAAAAAAAAAAAAAAAGAAAACCCTACTCTTTCAAAGGAAGGATTACAAGGTAAAATATAAGTGGAGACATTTTCCAAAATGCAGCTGTATCACTCTTGAAAATGTAAATGAATTAACAGGTAAGCCCATTTAGTGCTGTCAACTGCTCAGGGTCACTAACTTAATGATGGAGCTAAAATCAAATCCAAATATTCAGTTTCTCAGTTTTGTTTCACTTTTCTACAATTGTGCTCAGAATATCATGAGCACATGAAGCATAGTTTTGGAATAGAAAAATCTACCTGTACAATTTGTGAATAGCATGACTTTGGATAAGTTAAAGCAAATTATTTTGAGTCACTGTTTTCTCTTCTATGAATAAAGCAAGATTACCTACTGATACAAAGTTCAAGCAATATTTTTAACAAAATCACATAGCACTACAGTAAGCTCTTAATACCAGTTAGCTGTAGTCATGACTTTACAGTTTTGCAATAAAATGAAGCATTCCACATATTATGATGCATATTTATATTTTGCTGGAAAGTGATAAATCTAATTTGACATGAAAGGTCATCTATTAAGTGTCCTCCAAAGAAGTATAAGAAGAAACCAGTCTGTCTGTGCCTCTCTTTAAAACATCTTACAATGGAAAGACACTTTGCATTCAAATCTACTCTCTGCAGAGCCAAGGGAAGTTATTGGCTCTTTTAATAGTTTAACAGTGGCAATAAAGGGCAGTATTTAGAAACACAGTACAGAGTAGTAAGCTTCACCAGAAGAGGGAAAATTTTTGTGAGCCAAGGCCACATTCCCTGATGGATAAATAATAGACTGAACTGAAAGCAAACTAAATTAGAGAGTAAAATAAAGTTTTAAAAGATGAGCATTTTTAATTCCTGAGATGCTGACCCTGAAATAACTTTTATGGAAATAAATTGTTCTTGAGTCAAAAAACTCAGTCACAAACCAATGGAGTGTTAATAAAAAGGATACTTGACCTTTTCTGAAAGTCGTACAGTGTGGTACTAGGCTCACCAGCATATTACTCATGACAAAGGAATCTCCGAACAGCACATCCAATCAGAGATAGGCCTATGTATGCTTTCATAGTCATGCTTTAAAAAATCGGGTTTTTTTGTATGGTGTTTTCATCTTATGAATTGCAAGATGCCTGGGATTCTGAAAATAAAAATAAGGTCTTAAATCTAAATGAATAATGAAAACGGTATTGGGTAGAGTTAAATTGAAACAATTTATTGCCAGTTCCATCTCTACTCTCAATTTGAGCCATAAGGACAGAGAAGTGAATAACATAGAAACTCAGTCTCCTAGTTCGTGAAGTAAAGGGATTAAATTGCACATCCTTTTATTTATTTATTTTTCACTTTTGGTGTCTTTTTTTTTTCACAGATAATCCAGCACAATGGATGACATGGGTCATTCCTAACTTCATTGATCCTTCAGAGTATCTATGGCTTTCATAGACCTGTGTTTGAAGTAATTGATATTTGCTTGTCAAGAATGAGAAAGGCAGTGTTATAATTCATGTCTAAGAGAACCTTTCACTCGCTTTCAGTTTCCTTTGAAGTTGAACAAAGATAGAAGGGGAGTCACAGCTCTGAAATTGGGCATTAGTCACAGCACGCAGACTAAATGGCAGTTCCCTGGATTCTCTTCACCAATTTCAAATGAGCAAAATGAAGAGAGGTGGGTGTGTGCAGAGCTTTCTTAGAAGTATTGCACTGCATTTCGTATCATAGAGAAGCTTCCCTCAGGTCAAGCCCCCTTCTGTTAAATTTCACATGGTTATGCTTTTTAAACTATGAATATTTATTTGATTAATATTTCTAGAATGCTGGATCTTTTAAAGTCTAGTTAAACACAATCACCCTGGAACATTATGTGATGCATGATTTATTGGACATGAGTGATATGTCCACAGGGCTCTCTCATTATCTGATGTCATGTAAAAGTCAGAAAAACAAGAAAGTTGAAGGTCAGCATTTCAAAATGTAGTTGCCAGCATTTCAAATACAGCAGCTAACAAAGCCCAATGAATAATGTACCTTCTTTTCATGAAGGTATACAAAAGGTGGTTTAAGAATCTCCTTGACTTTTGAATGAGAAAATTATTTTTAAAAGCATGAGATGAGGGGCTGGAGAGATAGCACAGCGGGTAGGGCGTTTGCCTTGCACGCGGCCGACCCGGGTTCAAATCCCAGCATCCCATATGGTCCCCTGAGCACGGCCAGGGGTAATTCCTGAGTGCAGAGCCAGGAGTAACCCCTGTGCATCGCCAGGTGTGACCCAAAAAGCAAAAAAAAAAAAAAAAAAAAAAAAAGCATGAGATGAAACAACTTCTCTCAGTTGTAGCTAATGGTAACAAATTTACATTGCATTCTTAATGGCTCTTAGAAAAATGGGAAGAGAAAAAGATAGAAAGAACAGAGGGATACATGGGGAGGAACACAATCATCTCAAAAGACGGAAGAAATAGGTCATATGCTTCATTGTTTCAATAATTCTTTTCCTAGAAATACATTTCCAAAGAAATCTTAGAGTTGGGAAGATGTCACAGGAGTAAGAGGCAGATTCCTGACTCTGGTTTGACTCCTGGCCTAGTCTGGCCCCTGAGGTACCCCTGAAGGTCTCTGAACCCCATGGAGTCCTGGCCTGGTTGCCCTCAAGCACTACTTGGGGTCCTGGTGGCCTCCAGAACCCACAAGCCCATGTAAACCACCATCTGATGACCTTCACATTCGCCATAGTGTCAATCACCAATTTTATTGGCCAATAATAACTTGTATTGGCTACTATGTCCCTGAGTACTGCTTGGGAGTCCCCCCAAAGTGTGTGTGTGCATATATTTATTTATATATATATATACATATATAGTACAATTATACATATGCAAGTAATGCATATAGAAATAAATATTATAAATAGATATGAATTATATTATATAGAGAGAACAGAAATGTTCCTTTCGAATGTCATTTACTTAAAACACATACAGTATGTATAGTAGGTAATGGTATATATGCATGTATATGCTTTTGTGAATGTATCATAGAATGAATTATTATACAGAAATAAAGTTGTATTGTAACTGGGAAATTTCTAGAGGTTTAGTGCAGAATAGCTGGAGAGTTAATGTACTGGGGTGGGGGGTAGCTCAGTCTTGGGCCAATCTACGCTGTAGCCCCACAATGGATGAGTATAGTCACTGTCACTGTCATCCTATTGCTCATCAATTTGTTCGAGCGGGCACCAGTAACGTCTCTCATTGCGAGACTTATTGTTACTTTTTTTGGCATATCCAATACGCACGGGTAGCTTGCCAGGCTCTGCTGCGCAGGCTTGATACTTTTGGTAGCTTGCTGGGCTCTCTGAGGGGCGGAGGAATTGAACTCGGGTCGGCCGCGTGAAAGGCGAACGCCCAACCGTTGTGCTATAATCGGAGAGAAATTCCTTCAAGATTACAGCAGGGAAATGGAGAATTAAGCATTGTGAAGTGTACCCAGTGCATTGTTTTCTTTTAGGCGAAGACTACCTTCCTCAATGATTCTATGAGAGATTGACTGGTCTAGGGGAAGAGAACGTCAGCATCTTTAGTCTTATCTCACCTGATGTGGAAAATTTTAGTAGTTGTGACAAAAAATAACAGGGATACATGCACAATGATAAATAGAAAACTTATCATAAGACTCAAAATTTACTTCTCTCCCTTCATATCTTACATCACATCCATTTGGCATCTTCAAGGCAACACCTGATTGCAATTTAAAGAATGCCACACATATCTTATTAAAGTGTCTCTAAAGATACCCAGAAACGGGTGATGAAAAATAAAACTCCAGAGAAAACCTTATATAAAGTTTATATGGCAGAGTCTCTTGCCCGCAGGCCTAGTTGTATTTCCCGGGGACCATCAGAGGGGATGGGCTCCAGCTTCCCTCCCCGCCTCGAGCAGAGCTCCCGGCAGCCTAAGACCACCGGAACCTAGCCACAGCCGTGCTCAAGGCCCCTCTCCACATGTTCAGACAGGCCTCACACATGAAGGTACCAGCAGAGGAACCCAGGTGTGTGTAATCCCATCAACAGCCAACATCCAGAGACTTAAAAGCAAGCTCCCAGAAGCGTGCGGCCCCTTCATGACTTTGAGATATCTTAGAAACTACTTTTCCCTCTGGGAGAAAGTAGCAAGCTACTGAGAGTTTCCTGCCCACATGGGACAGCCTAGCAAGCTTCCCATGGTGTATTCATATGCTAACGCCAGTAACAAGCTGGATCTCATTCCCCTGACCCTGAAAGAGTCTCCAATGCTGCATCATTAAGGCCAAATGGAGAGAGGCTTCTAAAATCTCAGGGATAGGATGAATGGAGAAGTTACTGAGCCCGCTCAAGAATTCGATAAACAATGGAATTTAGTGATCGTGAAAGTTTATATCTATATAAAACCTTATATCTATAGCTGAAGCAAAAAAGAAAGAACAAGCAAGTCTAGCCAAATAAATACAAAACCTTTCATTAGGGAAGCAGAGAGATAATACAAGGGTAAGACATTTACTTTTCTCATGGCTGTCCCTACATTGACACCAGATACTAGAAACACTTTCCTGAGCACAAATCTAGCAGTAAGTCCAAAGAACCATTAGATGTGACCCAAGCCAACATTCACTGCCCTTAAAAAATAACCTCACATTAAAAGTCTATGTAACTCAGTTCCTTTTATCTAGTATATCATGTCAAGTTTTAGAAAAAAAATGTATATACACACATATATGCATATATATGTACATATATATAAATGGTAGCAAAGAACTGGAGTATATATCTGGCATACACATGAACCTAAGTACTACATAATGATCTGAGAACCACTGAGCATAGCTTTGAGACCCCCTAAGGATCTCTGGGGTAGCAATTATGGCATTAAGAAGTACTGAACCCTAGCAGTACCACATCACCAAGCCCGAGCATTAAACTACCCTACCCACATAGTCAGGCCAAGTATCCTGGCTTGACCCACAATTCTCCTGAGCTCTTCCAGGGAACATGCTTTATGCACCACCTTCCCAAATATATAAAATGTATGTTTTGAGCAAAAGACACATTTTGAAATGGCAAATAAAGCAGACAGACTAGATGTGGCAAAGTTTGAAAATTATCAGACAGAAACTTTTAAATATCAGCAATTAATATCCTTTTAGATATATTGATGTAAAAATTGATAATATGCAAGACAAATAAGTAGAAAGATTAAAAATCCAAAGGAAAAATTCAAAAGTAAGTGCTAGAACTTATATGTTCATCGCAGCACTGTTTACAATAGCCAGAATCTGGACAAAATCTGAGTGCCCTAGAACAGATGACTGGTTAAAGAAACTTTGGTACATCTATAGAATGGAATACTATGCAGCTACTAGAAAAAATGAAGTCATGAACTTTGCGTATAAGTGGATCAACATGGAAAGTATCATGCTAAGTGAAATGAGTCAGAAAGAGAGAGACAGACATAGAAAGATTGCACTCATCTGTGGAATATAAAATAACAGAGTAGGAGACTAATATCCAAGAATAGGAGAAATAAGTACCAGGAGGTTGGCTCCATGGCTTGGAAGCTGGTTTCATATGCTGGGGAAAAAGGCAGCTCAGATAGAGAAGGGAAGACCAAGTAAAATGTGGTTGGAGACCACTTGCGGGAAGGGAGATGCGTGCTCAAAGTAGACTAGAGACTGAACGCAATAGCCTCTCAATATCTCTATAGCAAATACAACACCCAATTGGAGAGAGAGAACAAAAGGGAATACCCTGCCACAGAGGCAGGGTGGGGTGGGGGGAGAAGGGGTTGGGGGGTGGGAGGGATGCTGGGTTTATTGGTGGTGGAGAATAGGCACTGGTGGAAGGATGGGTTTTTGAACATTGTATGAGGGAAAAACAAGCATGAAAATGTGTAAATCTGTAACTGTACCTTCACGGTAATTCATTAATTAAAGAATAAATAAATATTTTTTTAAAAAAGTAAGTGCTAGAAATCAGACAGCACACAAAGAATATTTCTAATGTGTTTATCAGTACATTGGACAGGGCAGAGGAAATAATAAGCAAATTAGAGAATATGCCAATAGGAACAACTCAAATTCCAAGATTCGTATCACTTGTCATCCCGTTGTTTGTCGATTTGTTTGAGCAGGCGCCAGTAAAGTCCCCATTCATCCCTGTTGCATGCTAGTGTAGCCCAATGGCATCTGCTCACTCCAGGAATACAAAGAGCCTCAAACTGTTCATTCAGGGGCTGGACAAAGAAGTCTGACCATCTCATAGGTGGGCAGCCACACAGTCTTTAGACATCCATGGAATCCATTTGGTAACAGCTCTAGTCCAGTGGTCGTCTCTAAATCACATTAGGTGTCTGGCCCATCTGATTTTTGACGCCTTGGCAAACGACACAGCATCCCTGATTCTTGATCATCAGTGGAGGTCGGAACTCTGGATTCCTTCTCTCACTTGAGTGAAAAGTGATACTCCAAGAATAGCTCTTTCGATTCCCCTTCAGGAGACCTGAGTAGCATTCTCATCCTGTTTTTGTAGGGTCCAGGTCTCTGAGGCTTATGTTAGTGCAGGAAGAATGATGGAGTTGAAAAGATGTGCCTGGAGCCGGAGCTTCTTCGTCCTCTTAACCACTTCTTTGGAGCTCTTGAAGGTGTTCCACGCTGCTCTCTTGGTCCTGCGCAGTTCAGGTGCCAGGTCATTTGTCATGTTGAATTCTTAGCCTAGGTACACATAACTGCTGCATTCAGAGATCTTCATTCCATTGAGGGCAAATGGAACATCAGGAACTAGTCCATTTCTCATGAACATTGTCTTCATGAGATTCAGCTGCAGTCTAACCTTTCCACACTCACGGTCAAAGTTGGCCAGTATTCGTGTTGCTTGGCTGATATTTGGTGTTATGAGAACTATGTCATCAGTGAAGCAGAGGTGGTGTACTTGCTAACTGTCTATCTTCACTCCCATTTCTTCCCATTCCAGTTGTCACATGGTGTTCTCGAGGGTAGCACTGAAGAGTTTCAGTGAAATGGTGTTGCCCTGCCGAACCCCTCTCTTTATGTCGATGATTACTTCATTGTAGAAATACCCTGTTTGGCTTCAGTCTCAACAGAATCAAAGGCCTTCTTTAAATCAATGAACGTTAGACTCTCACAAAACCTCAATGAGCTTGGTCACCATGTGGATATGGTCAATCGTGCTGAATCTTTTTTTTTAATTAATTAATTACTTTATTTATTTATTTTTAATTAGAGAATCACCGTGAGGGTACAGTTACAGATTTATATACTTTTGTGCTTATACTTCCCTCATACAAAGTTCGGGAACCCATCCCTTCACCAGTGCCCATTCTCCACCACCCGTAAACCCAGCGTCCCTCCCACCCTCCCCAATCCCATCTCCCCCCCCACCCCACCCTGCCACTGTGGCAGGGCATTCCATTCTGTTCTCTCTCTCTAATTAGCTGTTGTGGTTTGCAATAAAGGTGTTGAGTGGCCGCTGTGCTCAGTCTCTAGCCCTCATTCAGCCCGCAACTCCCTTCCCCCACATGGCCTTCGACTACAATGTAGTTGGTGATCGCTTCTCTGAGTTGCCCTTTCCCCGGAACGTGAGGCCATCGTGCTGAATCTTTTTTAGAATCCCGCTTGCTCACATGGTTCTCCTTGTCTAGTGTTGTGCCAATCCTATTTAGGATGATTTAAGTGAATAACTTGTAGATGACGGACAACAGGTGATAGTTGCCAATGTCGTGTATGTCTCCCTTCTTGTACAACAGGACAGTCCTGCTGATTTTCCATTGGAACAGAACCTTACATTCAGATAGGTAGCGTGTGAGGAACCGAGCCAGTGTATTGAAAAGTACTGGTGGCAGATTCTTCAGGTGTTCGGGTCTGACCTTGTCTGGACCAGGTGCTGTACACCTCTTTACCAATGAAATTGCATGTCAGATTTCAGAAGGGAGAACGCTGGGAACAACATATCCATCCTGTGGAATTTGGTATGTGGGCAAATGGACATGGCTATCAAAGAGATCCAAGTAGAAGTTGTAGATAACCTTTTCCATTGCCCTTCTGGAAGATGTGATTGATACATCAGGACGTCAGAAGGCAGTCATTTTGGTCTTATAGTTGGTGAAAGACAGGCAGGCTTTGTGAATACTTTTCCCAGCTTCTGTCTCATCGGCCAACACTGATACTCTTCTCTCTTTGACGACTTCCTTTATCACTTCTCTGCACAGCTTTGTGAGATCAGACATTAGTTTGTGGTTGCCTGAGGTTCATGCCAGACCACGCTAGTGAATAAGCTCGAGAGTTTTCAAAGACTTTTTGTGGCTTTCTCTCTCTCTGCATTCCTCACACAGTCATGGAGGTGCTGAACCAGTCGATCCTATTCTTTGTCGATGTTGTCAATGACGGCATCTTCCCATATTGCTGCAATAGTGCCAAAGAGCTCCCAGTTGGAAGTCGTTCTAGGAGTTCTCTTCTTAAACTTTGCAGCCCTTTCTCACCACTCCATGAAGTAGAATTTTACACAAAGGAGATGGTGGTCTCATCCCGTTTGGAATTTTGGGAAAACAGTGACATTGGTCAGGCAAAACCATCAATTGAATATGATGTGGTCAATTTCATTGTGGAACCGTCCATTGGGAGACTCCCATGTCCAGTGTTTAGATCTGGCCTTCTGGAATTGCGAGTTACCATGGATGGTCTTGGTCAATTCCATTCTAGGCCGAGGGTCCCGATGTGGAGTTCTTCAGGTGACTGTCTATGTCCTATCTTGGTGTTAAAATCACCAACAATGACCCTTTAGAAGGTGTGGTCTTCTTTATAGAACTTCTCCAGTTCCATGTAGAATTTCTCAATTTCTTCTTTGTCCTAGTTGAATCTTGGTGCATATAGACGATGAAGATAGAAACTGCCAGTAATGAACCACACCTATTCAAACGTAAGCGTCCAATTCAGGTCCAATTTGGGTTGTTAGGCATTCAAATGAATCACTGCCCATGGCCAAGTTAGTGTTGACAAGGACACCAACATCACCAATGCCTCTACTGCCGCATGTTCTGAGGAATAGTTCTTCTGTGTCAAAAACGGCATGATGTGTTTGATGCCTTCTTGGCTCGGTCAATACAATGACGGGTAAATATTCTTTCTGTGGGCTTTCTTTGTATTTTGGTCACTGTTTCTTTTGAGGTGCAGAAGCTTCTTAGTTGAATGTAGTCCCATTTGTTTATGTCTGTTTCCACTTGCTTGGTCAGTGGTGTTCCATCCTTAAAGATGCCTTTAAATGTCATGAAGGATTCTGCCTACATTTTCCTCCATGTATCTTATGGATTCAGGACTGATAGTGAGGTTTGATATTGAGGTCAATTCAGCACAATTGACCATATCCACACAGTGACCAAGCTCACTAAAGTTTCACGAGAGTTCAAGATGCCACTGTCTAACGTTCATCAATTTAAAGAAGGCCTTTTTTTCTCTTGAGACTGAAGCAGTCATTGAAGCCCTAGACAAACAGGGCATTCAAACTCTGTACATCAAGATCCTCTGTGAACTGTGTTATGGATTCACCACCAGGATCTCACCATTCTACAGGGAAGTGATCATTGACATAAAGAGACAGGTTCAGCAGGGTGATACCATTTCACCGAAATTCTTCAGTGCCACCCTGGAGAACATCATGCAATGACTGGAATGGGAAGGAATGGGAGTGAAGACAGATGGACAGCAACTATACCACCTCTGTTTTGCTAATGACATCGTTCTAATAACACCAAACATTAGCCAAGCAGGACAAATGCTGGCCGACTTTAACCACAAGTCTGCAAAGGTCGGACTTCAGTTGAATCTCACCAAAACAATGTTCATGAAAAGCAAACTAGTCCCTGACGTTCCATTTGCTCTCAATGGAACAAACATCTCCAAGTGCAGCAGCTACGTGTACGTAGGTAGAGAACTCAACATGAGGAACAACATGGTGCCAGAACTGCACAGGAGGAACAGAGCAGCGTGGAACGCCTTTAAGAGCATCGAAGAAGTGGTTAAGCGGACAAAACACCTCTGACTCTGGGCACATCTTTTCGACTCCACCGTTCTTCCTGCACTAACATACACATCAGAGACCTGGGCCCTACGAAAACAGGTCGAGAATGCTATTTGTGTATCCCAAAGAGTAATCAAAAGAGCTATGCTTGGAATATCACATTTCACTCAACTGAGAGAAGGAATCTGGAACTCTGACCTCCATCGACGATCAAGAATCAGGGACGCTGTCTTGTTTGCCAAGGCATCCAAAATCAAATGGGCTGTAAGTGTAATGTGATTTAGAGATGACCGCTGGACTAGAAGTGTTACTGAATGGATCCACGGGATGTCAAAAAACCATGTGGCTGCCCACCAATGAGATGGTCAGACTTCTTCGTCAAAACCCTGAACAAATGGTTTGAGACTCTTCCTGTTCCTGGAGCGAGCAGATACCATTGGGCTACACTAGCATGCGCCTGGCAGAACAGAGATGTTACGGACACCAGCTAGAGCAAATCGAAGATTAACTGGATGACATGTGATACAAGTGATTGAGGTTTTTAATCCACTTTGATCTAACTCTTGTTGTTGGCATTAGACAGAAGTCAGTGTTCATTTTTTTGTAGATAGCTGTCCAGTTTTCCCAGTATCACTTGTTGAAGAGGCTTTCCTTGTTCCACTTCACATTTCTTGCTCCTTTGTTAAAGATTAAGTGATCATATATTTAAGAATCTGTGAAAGAATATTTTATTCTGTTCCATTGGTCTGAGGGTCTATTTCTAGTCCAAACTATGCTATTTTAATTACTACAGCTTTGCAGTACTGTTTGAAGTCGGGAAGGTGATGCCACTATCTTCTTTTTCCCAATGATTGCTTTATCTGTTTATGCGGGTTTATTGTCCCATATGAATTTCAGGAGTGTTTTGTCTATTTCTTTGAAGAATGCCATGGGTATCCATCTAGAAACCACATTAAATTTGTATAGTGCTTTGAAGAGTATCAAAACATCAGTCCACTGGAGTGATAGCACAGCGGGTAGGGTATTTGCCTTGCACGGAGCCGACCCAGGTTTGATTCCTCTGTCTCTCTTGGATAACCCGGCAAGCTACCAAGAGTGTCCCACCTGCATGGCAGAGCAAGGTAGAGCCTGGAAAGCTACCTGTGGTGTATTTGATATGCCAAAAACAGTAACAAGAAGTCTCACAATGGAGATGTTACTGTTCAAACAAATTGATGAACAATGGGTCACAGCACTATAGTGATACAGTTTAGACACAAGAAAGAAAGAATGAAAGAGGGAGGAAGGAAGGAAGGAAGGAAGGAAGGAAGGAAGGAAGGAAGGAAGGAAGGAAGGAAGGAAGGAAGGAAGGAAGGAAGGAACGAAGGAAGGAAGGAAGGAAGGAAGGAAGGAAGGAAGGAAGGAAGGAAGGAAGGAAGGAAGGAAGGGAGGGAGGAAGGAGGAAATCTTTCCTCCACTACTGCTATCCTTCAAAGAAAATCTGCCTTTTCCTATAATTTTTTTTTCTTCTTGGGTTACACCCAGCGATGCACAGTGGATACTCCAGGAATTACTCCTGGTGGTGCTCAGGAGACCATATGGGAATCAAATCCGAATCGGCCGCGTGCAAGGCAAATGCCTTTCCCATTGTGCTATTGCTCCAGCCCTTGAAATCTCTTTTAAAGACTGTAGATGTGTTTGCAAAATTTCAAGCAAACAAATTTTGAATTTTTTTTTATTTCATGGAATTGTGAAATGGAGATACATTCTAAGAAATGTGTTATTAGGTGATTTTGTATTTGTGTGAGGACAACATAGGCAATAGATTTTGTGCATTTGGGGGCTATGATGAACAGCATACCATAAAGTTAAATCAAGCTAGTCTAAGGAAAATGATGGGATAAAGAAATGAAGAGATGTAATAATAGGAGATCAGGCTGCTGCCACTGTATTTCGAGGACAGATATGACAATGCTAAGGAACAGGAAATTTGGGACCAAAATTCTATCATTGATTAAAACTTTATTATGAAGTACATAACTATAAACAACAACAAAAAGGACCAAAGTATGAAAGATCATGGAACATGGAAAAAACATTTAACTTTTTTGGAATTCAAGTCAGAGAAACATTGCTGAGAGAAAACAGGACCGGGGACAGATTGTAAAATAAAATGTTAATTAAAAATTTAAATCAATGAGATACAGGAGGCTGAGGTTTGAATATTAAGGAATGTGGACAGAATAGCTGCAAACTAAACTACCACAGTCCTATAAAATTGCTAAGAGTAAAAGACAAAAATTTTTTAACAAACTACCATGAAAAATCATCATCAAAGAAATAATTATGTTGATAACTGACCTCACATCATAAATGATAAAGTCCTGAAGACAGATTATCTTGAGAGAGTTAAAAAGAAAAATACACTTTATATAAAATTCTATTGAATAAACACCCAGAAAAATACTTTTGAAACATGAAAACTGAACAGAAAATTTTCTAGAAAAATAAAAATTCGAGGACTTTTAAGGGAATCGTTCAATATATATATTTTTAAAGAAAGAAAAAATACTCAGGTGAAAATAAAATAACAGGAATGAAAAGGAATATAAAGATGTAATTCAATATAAATGTATTTGAATTATGTAAAATATGATTAATACATTTCATGAAACTTAACACAGACATCTATAAGACATGAAAAAGAAGACAAATATTTAGAAGACATATATGGAAACAAAGTATACAAATTATATATAGGTTGTAGCACTAAGTAAAAAGCATTAAAAGTTTTACTAGTGCTAAACAGTAATAATCCAAAAAAAAAAAAGAGAAAAGAGGTTTCCTATAAATTACAACATAATGACCAGTTTATAATATAATATTAATATGGCAACAGTTAAATAAAGATTAACATACAATAATTAATATCTGTTTAGAGAAAAATAGTCAGAAAAGAAAAAATCTTATACTCTCAAAAGTAATGATACATAAACATATTAACATACAACTATTCAATGATTAAAAAATATAATAATATCAGAAGAAGGAAAAACAGAAAAATATGCAAATAAAAGCAAAAAGATAAGTGGTCAATGAGGACAATTGAAAAAGGCAAGTGCTGCTTCCTGTTAAAAGGCAAAAGCTGAACTTCAGTGATGGAGATGGAAGAGGCTGGTTCCAGGAAATAGCTCTGGGAGACTCTGGGAGTGCCCTGAGAAAAAGGGCCTATAGATGTTCAAGTTAGTGAGAGAAATATTTAGTGACTTTGTGCCAAAACAATTGACGATGAAAATAAAGCTTGGAGGGTAAAAAGTCACCAAATTAACAAGAAAATCTGGGGTAGGGGGGTGCAAACTTGGCCTTCTCATGACTTATTTTTGAGTCTGCGCTCAGAGATTTTTCTCAGAAGATTGTCTTACCCACTGCATGTATATATTTTTAAATAATGTAGGAGCACTGCTATTTGTTCAGCTATCAATTAAGCTGATTGAATTGGGCATGAACTCCACATTACTTTCATTTTTTTTTTTTTTACTGTATCACCGTGAGAGTTATAAAGCTTTCATGTTTGAGATTCAGTCGTACAGTGATGGAACACCTATCCCTCCACCAGTGCATTTTCCACCACTGATGTCCCTAGTATCTCCCCCACACACACCGTATTTCCCTTCCCCACCCACACACACATCCCAGTCCTCACAGTATCTCTATGATAGACAATTTCCCCAATACTTTCTCTCTAATGTTGGGCATTATGTCTTGCTCAAATTTTCGCATTGCCATTGAAACATCTGTCAGGGGCAGACGCTAGGTAATTTATTTTCCACTGCTCATTTTGAATATCATGAGAAGTCACGTGGCTATGATTGTAAATGTAAATTTCTAGATTGTAAATGGTTGGGTTCCAGAGACATCTCTGTACGGCACTAATCCATTTTGGGATCCATTTGGGAGTTTCTGGGCCAGGGCTGTTGGTGTGCTAAGATGGCACCTGGAGGCAAATTGTGGGTGTGACAGCCAGTCTCTGGGCAGGCAGGGACCTGGGGAGGTGCAGCTCAGGTCCTCTGCCACCAAGAGGACTGGGGATCTAGTCCTGGAACCTGAATACCTGGGCCTTGCTTGTGGAAGCCCTTGGTCATTGAGATTCCTTGTGGAGTTGGCAGGGAGACTGCACCTGCTCCATCAGGGGTGCCCTGGTGATATTGGCCCTCTACAGGGTCCAGAGAGATCTCCGGCCCGGTGGTGTCTTCCAGGACTTGCTGCTGTGTCACTGAGCCAGTGCTGTTGGTGCATGATGACACACATTGCAAAATTTTCAGCAGATTATATCTTGGTGAGATCCATCCTAGAGACGGTGGAGTCAGGCTGGGAATATGGCAGTGATTATGGACTGTGGAAGCAAGTGATTGCTGTGGATCTGCTTGGGTGGTCACAGGTCAGCCCACCCCCTCCAATTTACTTTGGTCTGTGCAGTCATGCATGGGTCTGAACTTAACTGCAGCTTTTGATCTCTTTCGAGATTTATTTAGGGTTCTCTGAAGCAAGGCTGGAGTAGAGCTTACATGGTGGCGCTGGAGTTGGTTGATGGAGGTGACAGCCAGTGAGTGCTTCCATGTGTATTGGGAAGTGAGGGGAGGTAGTCCATCCCAACTCTGAGAAAGCCATTACCTTGTATAGGTGAACTGGAGGTGGTTTGTGGGTGTGGCTCCCACATATCTAACTTTTGGCCATTGAATTTCTTTTTTTTAATTTTTATTTTTTAATTAATCACCATAGGGTACAGTTACAGACTTACAAATTTTCTTTCTTACGTTTTAGTCTTACAATGATTGAGTGCCCATCCCTCCACCAGTGCCTGTTCTCTACCACCAATGTTCCCAGTATCCCTCCCATCTCGCCCCACTCCCCCAACCCCACCCCCTCTGCGTTTGTGACAGTCACATTCCCTTTTACTCTCTTTCTCCTTTAGGGTGTTGTGGTCTGTAATGCAAGTATTGAATGGCCATCATGTTCAGTCTATAATCTACTTTCGGCATGCATCTCCCATCTCGAGTGGGCCCTCTAAACACCCTTTACTTGGTGGCTCCTTTTCTATCTGAGATGTCTTTTCCCCCCATATGTGAAACCAGCTTCCAAGCCGTGGAGCAAAGATCCTGGTACTTATCTCTGCTATCCTTGGGTGTTAGGATCCCATTCTGTTACTCTATATTCCACAAATGAGAGCAATCTTTCTATGTCTGCCCCTCTCTTTCGGACTCATTTCACTTAACATGATACTTTCCATGTTGATCCATTTATATGCAAATTGCATTACTTCATCTTTTCTAATAGCTGCATAGTATTCCACTGTGTAGATGTACCGAAGTTTCTTTAACCAGTCATCTGTTCTTGGGCACTACAGTTTTTTCCAGATTTTGGCTATTTTATCAGTGCTGCAATGAACATACAAGTGCAGATATCATTTCTACTATACTTTTTTTCATCTCTAGGATATATTCCCAGAAGTGGTATTGCTGGGTCAAATGGGAGCTCAATTTCTAATTTTTTGAGAAGCGTCCATACTGTTTTCCAAATGGGCTGAACCAGTTGGCATTCCCACCAGCAGTAAAGGAGAGTCCCTTTCTCCCCGCATTTGATCCATCACAGGTTGCTTATGTTCTTTTGGATGTCGTCCAGTCTCTGTGGTGTGAGATGATATCTCATTGTTGTTTTGATCTGCATATCCCTGATGATTCGTGATGAAGAACATTTTTTTCATGTGCTAACATTCTTCCTGCACTAACATATGCCTCAGAGACCTGAGCCCTACGAAAACAGGACTAGAACGCTATTCAGGTATCCCAAAGAGAAATCAAAAGAGCTATGCTTGGAATATCACATTTCACTCAAGTGAGAGAAGGAATCTGGAGTTCCGACCTCCATCTACGATCAAGAATCAGGGACACTGTCTCATTAGCCAAGGGGTCGAAAATCAGATGGTCTAGACATGTAACGCAGTTTAGAGGTGACCACTGGACTAGAGCTATTACCAACTGGATTCCACAGGATGCCAAAAGAACGCATTGCCGCCCACCTACAAGATGGTCAGACTTCGTCAAAACCCTGAATGAACAGTTTGAGGCTCTTCATGTTCCTGGAGTGAGCAGACACCATTAGGCTACACTAGCACGTGACAGGGACTAATAGAGATGTTACTGGCGTCCACTCAAGCAAACCGATGAGCACTGGGATGACAAGTGATACAAATGATATACCTTCATGCATCTACAGACACATCCATACACAGAGATATATATACTTATGTATACATAAATTTACACACACAATAGGATACTCAGATGATATCTAAACATATATTATCTTATCTGCCCACAAAGGCTTTGACACCTGAATACCAATATCCAAAGTTTGTTTTCAAAATATTAATTTCCTTAAATAAGGAACCAGATCTCTTTTTAAAATTCTTATGGTATAAGTGTGACAGAAAATATATGAAATCATCTATCTAGTATATCATCTTATCATTCTGGAAAGTAAGGGAGTGTTAAAAAAATAAAGAATGATAACATATAAATAGACTTATGAAATGTTAACTGATAAGTCTAGACTCGCTTGAGCTGATGAACAAAAAAATGTGGTACAGGATTATATTCAAAAAGTGAAGTAAATCTAATGATATATAAGTAAAGGTTAAATAGACAAATAAATGATGAAGAGGTAATACACTTTTTCACAGAAAAATTTCAAAGAGAATACAGTTACATTTACCCAGAAAATACTGTTTCATCCACCTCTTACCCTCTAGACTGACCTAAATTTAATGATTCACTTCCTGAAATAGATGTTTGAGGGGAAAGATGTCACATTAGAGGTGCTTGGCCAGGGATCCTTACTACATGATCAAGTAAATATGCTGTGTAGATGGTATGTAGAGGACAGATATCCTGTAAAATGTGACAAGAACTATGTGGATTTAAAGAAGTTCAGCTCCATCATTAGGTTTCTACAAACTCTAGTGAAGTCTAAGAGCATCAGCATTCTGCAAAGTACCTTAAGAGAGTCTCTTGCCCGCACACCTGGCTGTCTTCCCCGGGACTCCTCGGAGGGGATGGGTTCCAGCTTCCCTCCCCACCTCGAGCAGAGCTCGAAGCAGCCGAAGACCACCAGAACCTAGCTGCAGCCATGCTGGAGGCTCCTATCTACACATTCGGACAGGCCTCATGCATGAAGGTACCCAGGTGTGTGTAATCCCATCAACGGCCAACATCCATAGAGAGACTTAAAAGCAAGCTCTCAGAAGCGATCTTTAGTCTACTTCTCCCTCTTGGAGAAGCTGGCAATCTTCTGAGAGTTTCCTGCCCCCATGGGACAGCCTTGCAAGCTTCCCATGGTGTATTCATATGCAAAATCCAGTAACAAGCTGGATCTCATTCCCCTGACCCAGAAGAGCCTCCAGTGCAACATTGTTAGGAGGGCCAAGTCCGAAATAGACTTCTAAGATCTCAGGGAAAGGACGAAATGAGATGTTACTGAGCCCGCCCGAGAAATCGGTGATTAACGGGATATTGTGATTGTGTGTGATTGTGACCTTAAAACAAATGGCAAGCAATGAGAAGCAAAAAAAAAAAAGCAAATGAGGCCACATCAAATTTAAAAGTTTCTGTACTACAAAAGAAATGATAACTAGAATAAAAACACACCCCTCATACTGGGAAAAAATACCTGCCTACCACTCATCTGACAAATGAGTGGTAAGATAAAGATAAAAAAATATTTACCCAAGATATTTATAAGTAATTAAAACATTTAACACAAATGTTTTATTTAAAAAAAGACTGTATCACTGCTACTGTCATCACTGTCATCCTGTTGCTCATTGATTTGCTCGAGCAGGTACCAGTAACATCTCCATCGTGAGACTTGTTACTGTTTTTGGCATATCAAATACACCACTGATAGTTTTCCAGGCTCTGCCGTGGGGGATGGATACTCTTGGTAGCTTGCAGGGCTCTCTGAGTGGGTGGAGGAATTGAACCTGGGCCAGCTGTGTGCAAGGCACCGCATGCAAGGCACCGCGTGCAAGGCAAATACCCTACTTACTTTGCTAAAACATCAAAAATGTGTAGAAGGGATGAACACACACTTTCTGAAAAAATATACACAGGTGATCAATATTATATGAAAAATTATTGCTGATCATTTATTATCAGGGAAATCAAAACAGCAATGATATGATCACCTCACACATGTGAGTCTGGTATATATTTTTTATAAAGGAATAAGTACAATCAGTGCAGGCATGGATTAGAGGCAAGGAAACCTACATCCACTGTTGTTGGAAATGTCAACTGATTCAACCTCTTTGGAAAAGTGTACAGACACTTCTCACAAAAACTAAGAATTGAGCTTCCTAACAACCTGGCAATTCCACCCGAAGGACCCAAATGCACTGCTCAAAATACATCTGTTCCTGTGTTCATTGGAGTACTATTTACAATAACCACGATCTGGAAGCAACCCAAGTGTCCTAGAACAGATAATCCACATAAACAACAGTGATATATGTTACCAATGGGATGTTATTTAAGTATAAGAAAAGATAAAATCATGCAATGTTTCATTATGTGGATTAAACTAGAGATACCAAGTCAGTCAGGAGGGGAGGAACAGATATAAAATGTTTTCTTATATGCGGGATATAAAGAAACGTTATAGGGAAACAACAAATGATGGAAGACAATAGAACCTGGGAGTCTTATCTACAAAGCTGAGCTTTCCTGGTTATGGGTGGAAGTAAGAAGGCATCTTTGGTACATTGGTAGAGGGAAGCAGACACTCTAATGGTGGGTGTGGTGCTGGAAGGATGTAGCATGGAACTGTCACTGTCATCCCGCTGCTCATCGATTTGTTCGAGCGGGCACCAGTAATGTCTCTCATTGAGAGACTTATTGTTACTGTTTTTGGCATATCCAATACTCACAGGTAGCTTGCCAGGCTCTGCCGTGCGGGCTCGATACTCTCGATAGCTTGCCAGGCTCTCCGAGAGGGGCGGAGGAATTGAACACGGGTTGGCCGCGTGAAAGGCAAAAGCCCAACCGCTGTGCTATCCCTCTAGCTCCAGCCCAGCATGGAACTTTATCATTAACAATTCTGTAATTCACAGTGCTCAATGGTTTTTTTTTAAAAAAAAAAACTGTCAAGTTTATAAAAAACTAGGTCATTGTGAAAGTCCATAGGGAGGAGACCATAGGCTTAGGAGGCAAAACACTAAGTGCTGCATGGTATTCTGGATTTTATTCACAACAGGGAAATGTGCATTAATTTAAAAGAGAGAGAGAGAGAGAAACAATAGTTTTGCACTTCAAAATAAACAACAGCTAATTGACCAGTAAGATACCAATATAAATGTCTTATTTTTTATAAATGTGCAGATTTCATGGTAGAGGGTTAAGTGAGGGGAGAATGAAACAGAATGAGGCAGCTGACGATCTCTCTGTACTTCTTCTATAGCTTTGTAAACCAATAATCATTCAAACAGAAAGTTTACTTTATTTTTTCAATTGTTCACTGTTTAGCCTAGCATAAGGATCTAATAAATAGCGTTGAAAAATATAATTATACATGTAAATTATCTAGCCTGTCTGGAACATACTAACTAATGGGTAATAACATAATTTACAGTTGTGATGAAAAAGCAACAATAAATTATCCTTGATTGTGGATTACATCAAGGACTTACAGTAAATGCTTTGAAAATTAAAAAAAAATTAATGCTGATTTAGTGAGGTTATTCTTTTATATGCTCCAGTGAATGGATCAAATACGGAGTATTTTCCACAACTATTCTAAACTATTAAGCTATTAAGGTCAACAGTAACAAAGAATTATTTAGCCACAACATTCAAGGACTGTTTAAAAATAATAGATGTGCCTTTGGGTTTCCAGGTACAAAGAAAAATTTGACACTCACATTATATTCTTCTTTTCCCTTTGTGCTAAAATGAGTTTTCAGCTAATGATTATTTTAAGATGTGTTTCTTACATTGACATGGACAGTTAAAAAATGCTGAAATTCATTCTTCTTTGTATTCCATTACACATTGGGACACATATAAGTTGAACACTACAATTGCTCATTTATGTTCTAAAAGTCTTACATGTAAATCAAAGGAACCCAAGCTCAACTGAAATCCCAAGGTTACACTAGTCTGAAATTCAAGTTAATAAGAGAAACATGAGGGGCTGACCAAATTTTTGAACGCATATTTTTCTTTCAACTTTGTGCTTCAGATGAAGCCTCTGTAAACATACTGTCTGAGTGAAGGCTATCTTGTTTCGTAGCTGCAATGCAATTTCAGAGAACGTGGAAATGAGAGACAGAAAAGAACTATTAAATCATCGTGTCCGCTCCCTGCCAGCACGGGATTACTCCCTGCAGTACATTTTCCGTTGCTTTGTCGCTTTTGAAATGACTCAAGCAAGGAGGTTTCCATCACTTCCCTCGGGAGACTTTTCAATGGCTTAATAGCCCTCACTGTTAAGATTGCTTTAATTTTCTTTGCTCAATTTTCCTTTGCTTAATTTTATTCTCTCTTCCCCAGTTACACTCCCTTGGATGTGCTTGCCCCTCCCCCGCCCTTAGAGGGAGTTGTCATCTGTTAATCATTGAAGGCATGCATTTTGTTCTTTTAATCTCCACTCAGAAATCCAATACTCAGTCACCCTTGATTGTTCTCTTCAACTATCATTGAAGATACTAAATTTGTTGTCAGTTAACACCAGATTGATTTAAACAAAACATAACTAAATTATCAGTACTCATTTATTTTAGAATTCTATAACATGTGTTTAATACATTCGTGGACAAATGGCACGTCCTTCTGTAATCATTTTAGCACTCATTTAGTCCAGAATGTGCTAAACATTGTGCAAAGAAGAATTGTATAGTGATTTCCATGGATTTTAAACCCCAGATCCAAATATGTCTCAGCATGGCAAAATGAAACAGACAGCTTTCAGACAACAAATTGGTCTGATTAGAGGGGGGAGCAATTTTAAACAACGCATATGCTTCCACATTCTTCTGTGAGATTAGAAAACTTATAATTTATGATTTTACAGAAAGCATACTCTAACAGTTGTTAAAATTTCAGAATAGGCCATTCATTTAAATATAATAATCAAAGGCCAGAGAGATTGTACAGGGGCTGAGTTTCTTTTCTTGCTCATGGCCAACTCTGGTTTGATTTCTGTCATTTTATGTGGTGTCCTGAGCACCCCCAGAAGTGACACCTGAAAACAGAGGGTAGCCCTTGTAATAGTACAGTGGGGAGGGCAATTGCTTTGCACGTGGCCGACCCAGGTTCAATTCCCAGCATCCCATATGGTCCACTGAGCATCGCAAGGAGTGATTCCTGAGTGCATGAGCCAGAAGTAACCCCTGAGCATCACCAGGTATGACCCAAAAAGCAAAAAAATAAAAATAAAGAGTAGCCCTTGAGCATGGCCTCAAACCCCAATAAATAGGTAAATAAATAGTAACATTTTTTATTAGGAAATTTTAAAGTAAGCATACCATGTTATTTATGGTTGATCCAGGGGAGTTAGGGTCCTTTGTCTTAGTACCTTGGAAAGAAGGATCTGGTGAAAGAAATAGACATTTATTCTGATGGAACTGAAGGCTCAGGGCCTTTCGCTTACTGTCTATGGCTGTGTTCAGAGTGTTTGCATCTCCCTCCTGCCAAAACCATAAGTTGAAACCTAACTCCCAAGATGATGGCGATTGGGTGTGATATTTTTCACACGTACTTGGGTCATGAGGTACAGGGCTTATGGATGTAATTAGTGCTTTATGAAAGGGAATCCAAAACACTCTCGTGTCTCTTCCTCATGGTGAAACAAAAGCAGCCATTTATATGTGGTGGTTTGTTTGTTTGGGTTTGGGGGCTGCACCTGATATGCCCAGGACTAACTCCTGGGTTCTGCAATCTAGGATCACTCCTGGCAAGTTGGGGGAACCACCTGGGGTACCAGGAAGAAAACCTAAGTGAGCCACGTACAAGGCAAGCTCCTCACCCTCTGTGCTACCTCTAGCCCCCAAATCCCATTTATAAACCATGAAAAGGATCTCCACAAGACATTTCATCTTCTAATACCTTGATCTTAAACTTCCCAATCTCCATAAATGTGAGGGACAATTGTGTGCTGACTGCATGACACCTGTCTCCTTATTTTGTCTCAGTAGTCTGTAAGCTGACCAAGACATCTCCACCTCCTTTTTCTATTTCTTTTTTAGCAAGTGCTCAGGATTACTGGGAATATCCCCAGGTGTGTGTCTATCTGTGTGTGTGTGTGTGTGTGTGTGTTAGAAAACAGTTTTTTTATTGGGGGATTTATTTTCTGTTTTTTATTTTATTTTATTTTATCACTGTGACATACAGTTACACGCTTTCATGTTTTATGTTTGAGTTGCAATTACACAATGGTCACACACCCATCCCTCCACCAGTGCATATTTCCCACCACCAACATCCCCAGTACACTCCCCCCTTTCCCACTCTCCCACTGCCTCCATGGCATAAAATATTCCCCAAACTCTCTCTCTACTTTTGGGCATTATGGTTTGTAATACAGATACTGAGAAGTTATAATGTTTGGTCGTTTATCTATTTTCAGTAACACATTTCCCATCTCGAACGATTCCTTCAACCAGCATTTTCACACTGATTCCTTCTATGTTCCAGTTGCCTTTTCCCGCCTCTACCCGACCGCCCCCCACCCCCCGCTGCGCACTCATGAGGCAGGCTTCCAACTATGGAGCAACATTCCTGGCCCTTGTATCTACTGTCCTTGGGTGCCAGTCTCATGTTATGTTATTTTATACTCCACAAATGTGTGCATTCCTTCTATATATGTCCCTCTCTTTCTGTCTCATTTCACTCAGCGTGATGCTCTCCATGTCTATCCACTTGTAAGCAAGTTCCATGACTTCATCTCTTCAAACAGCTGCATAGTATTTCATTGTGCAAATGCACCAATGTTTCTTTAACCAGTCAACTGTTCTTGGGCACTTGGGTTGTTTCCAGATTTTGTCTATTGTGAACAGTGCTGCAATGAACACATAGGTACAGATGTCATTCCTACTGTGCTTTTTTATATCACCCTTGGGATATATTCCCAGAAGTAGTATTGCAGGGTCATACGGAAGCTCAATTTCTAGTTTTCGAAGGACTGTCTATATTGTAGAAAACAGTTTTCAACTGGAAAAGAATTTCAATATAACCATATCTCATTAGTTGCCTTAAAATATCTCAGAAAATTAGAACATTAATGGAATTTTGTGTTTGTAATTTGATGGAAGACTCCCAAACTGTGCTCCAAGAATGTGGGAGGCATTTCTAGAAATATTGGGCTAACCAAACCAGAGGTTCACTGCTAGGGACTGAGGACTGCTTGGGTTCTGTGGTACCAGAAACCACCAGTGTCACACTAGTATTTTGGGGGGCCTCTAAGACCACTTTTGCCATGTTCAGGGGACCATGTGTGCTAATTGTCAACATACAAAACACATGCCCTTACCTCTGTACTATTTCCCTGGCCTATGAATTTTCTTCTACAAAGATTAGCCATATCATTTAATTTTAGGTGACTTCAACTTCACTGTCACCTTTTTGTAAATTCTTTGTTGAGCGTCTGGTAACAAAATTTCTTCAAACCGACCTGAAAAGTCAATAACTCTGTTATGTGCCTCCTCTCCTTCAGGTAATAACACAGAATCACTATACTCAGGGAATTGAGTGATAAAATTGATCCATCCAAAACTAAATGGGGAATTGTCCTACTTCTTAAATTATGATTTTTATGAAGTCTATCACTTGTATCACTTGTCATCCCGTTGATCTTCGATTTGCTCTAGCAAGTGCAAGAAACATCTCCATTTGTCCCTGTCATGTGCTAGTGTAGCCCAATGACATCTGCTAGTCCAGGAACATGAAGAGCCTCAAACCGTTCGTTCAGGGTTTTGACGAAGAAGTCTGACCATTACGTAGGTGGGCGGCCACACAGTCTTTTGACGTTCCATGGAATCCAGTCGGTAACAGCTCTAGTCCAGCAGCCATCTCTAAATCACATTACCTGTCTGGCCCATCTGATTTTCAACACCTTGGCAAATGAGACAGTGTCCCTGATTCTTAATCACTGATGGAGGTTGGAGTTCCAGATTCCTTCTCTCAGTTGAGTGAAATGTAATCCAAGCATAGCTCTTTTGATTACTCCTTGGGATACACGAATAGCGTTCTCAACCTGTTTTCGTAGGGCCCAGGTCTCTGAGGCTTATGTTATTGCAGGAAAAACAGTAGAGTCGAAAAGATGTGCCCAGAGTCGGAGATGTTTTGTCCTCTTAACCACTTCTTTGATGCTCTTAAAGGCGTTCCATGATGCTCTGTTGCTCCTGCGCAGTTCTGGCGCCAAGTTGCTCCTCATATTGCGTTCTCTACCCACGTACACGTAGCTGCTGCATTCGGAGATGTTCAATCCATTGAGAGCAAATGGAACATCAGGAACTAGTCTGTTTCTCATGAACATTGTCTTGGTGAAATTCAGCTGCAGTCCAACCTTTCCACACTCTCGGTCGAAGTCAGCCAGCATTTGTGCCACTTGGCTAATGTTTGTTGTTATTAGAATAATGTCATCAGTGAGGTGGAGAAGTAGTTGCCAACCATCTATCTTCACTCCCATTCCTTCCCATTCCAGTTTCACAGATGTTCTCAAGGATGGCACTGAAGAGTTTCAGTGAAATGGTATCTCCCTGCTGAACCAGTCCCTTTACGTTGATGATCACTTCCTTATAGAATGGTGAGAAGTCCATTATATTTAAAAAAAATCAAAATCTTAGTGAGAATATGTTTAATTTTTCTGATTTTATTTGTTAAAAACTAACATTTTTTTCCTGCTTTTTATTAGCATACTACCTACAATTTCACTGGTGAAATTCTCATTCTAACATATCTTTGGTAATATTTCAATATTGTTTCACCTGCACATCTTCATAACGTAAGCCACAAAACATATATGTAATCAAAACATATATGTAATTAATTATATTACTGAACAATATAAATATATGTAGACATAAATGTTTATAAAGCTTACTGAATAAAAATCTCTCCATGCCTTGGTTCCTAAACTGAACAAATACAGGAGAAATGAGAGCCGAATGCTATCTTATTCCATGGTCCTGAGTCTCCTATCCTTGAGGGTACTTTTCTACCTGAAGTGTATTGGACCTATCATTCCATATCCCTGTGTGCCTAATAAATCATGCAGAATTACTGTCTGCCTGTAGCCCTACCAGAGGTTTCTTGGAATGCCATCTGGGCTGATATTACTTATCCAGCTGTATTTCTTAAATCTTTAATTAGCAACAGGTTTTGTGTGTGTGTGTGTGGAGACAGAATGCAACCCCTGGGCTACTTTATGTGCCAGTGAATATCACATGCTCCTGGGAAGGCTTGGTTCCAAGTAGGCTCTTAGTATTCTTCCTCCAAACAACCAAGGGAGGAAACAAATTATTTTGATGCCTCCAAAACTTAAAATGAACTCCAGCTGATCTAGAAAATCCTAATATCCACATGAGTTCCTCCACAAAATTAGATATTTAGAAAGATAAACATATTTTAGCTGATTTTATATTTACTACTTGCATAATTTTGAGGAAAATAAATTAAAAATTTTAGCTCTAATTGCTGTTAATTAATCTATTTCTTACTAAATTCTTTTAATACTTCTACAATTTTCTCAAATCTAGTTAACAAGTGAATTAACCTTTATTATTACTATGTCCTCCTGATAATTTCTTTGTCATATTGAAAGTTATTTATTGCTACTAATATTTTTCTCTAGAATAAAATATAATCACTCCAGTTTTACTGTGTACCTATTATCTTGTCATTTTAATATGTCAATATATGCATATTTTATGAATGCAAGATAATTTTATTATTGTTGTTTATGTTTGTTTGGGAGCCATAACTGACTGTGCTCAGGATTTAACATTTGGAGATGTTTGAAGAGTCTACATGGGTGGTGGGGATCAAATCAGGCTTGGCCATATCTATCTCTTTTTTATGATGAAGGGAAGCACCTACCTCTCTTTTATGATAAAAAGTCTGATCAGATTTCTTTTATCATTTTATTCAATCTCTGTTGTGAAATAATTAACTATCATTTTATTCTACTTTTCCAGTAGTTGTGTTAAAGTTTTTAATATGCATGTTTTACATAAAACATTCTACCTTCAAGTAACATAACACTTCAAATACATATATACATAAAACTATACAACTATTTATCATTTCCAAACTCTGTAGTGTTGATTATGTCATTCCTATTATTAGAAACAGTACTATACTTTATCATATTTTATTCAGTGAAGTGTCTTGGAAATATATATAAATTGTAATACAAGTTCATTTATATTCAGTAACCATTCCCAGTTCTCTCATTTCTTTGAGCAGTTCCTTATTTATTACAGTGCCACTTTTGTATAGAAATGGAAATAACATCCATATACTGGTGATGCATTGTTAACTTTTGTAACTTCAATGTCTTTCAGTTGAGAATCAATTATGATTTATTTTCTCCTCATTATGAGTTGCATTTTTCTACTTATGTCTAGAAACTTTTGGTTTTATACTAGGAAATTCAACTTCTTGTCAGTTACTATACACTTGGAGGTAGTATATTCTAGTTTTGATTTTAAGATGTATTATAGTGTATAAATTAGTTTTTAATCTAGATCAAAATTTTTCTCCATTCCTGAGTCATTGTTATTCTAAATAGTGGTCTACTATCCCATGAATTATGACTGTCCAGTCTGGCATTCTGGACAGCTACTATTCCCAGCAGCCTTTAAGTAATGGGATACCTTTATTTCTAATTATTTTAGGTAGTTCATTCCTTAGCCTTTCTTTATAGGCATCTTGAGACTCCTGCTCTATATTTAAGGAGGACCCTGTGCAGATTCCCAGGGTTTTCTCAGTATGTGGGTTTTTTCTTTGGTTTCCTGCCATCTAAACTGTAGCTGCCTTTTTGTCCCTGAATTCCCAATTCCATCTTCTTCTCTCTAAGGTTTTGCCAGACTCTGTACTATGCACAATAGACTGGAAATTCCTTGAAGGTCATAAGACAGGGAACTCACAGGACTTATTTATTTCCCATTTTTTAAGGATCACTACACATCTTACCTAAAATCTATTGCCTAAAAACAATTATCATTATGCTTCCTAATTTGTCTGTTTAAGTGGTAAGTCCTGTCTCTAGCATTATATTTTAGTCTGTTATGGAAGCTTATGTTCAGAAAGCAATTGATAAAGTCTTACATATGGTAAACTCCTCATATCACATAATAATGTATAACTATTTAAAATAAGGTTTACATGTTAATATTATACCCAAAGAGATTCTATGTCTATTGAAATGAATCTTAAATTCAGACAAAGTGGTTTTTGCCATACATGTGTTTATTTTTGTCTCAGAGATTCCAGGATTCTAGAATGACTGATGTGGAAAAAAATGTACTCACTTTAAACCCACAGTCATGAAGTTGTAGTACTGGTAATATATTTTGGGGTTTTTGCCATTTATGAATTAATTTTTATTTAGTGTTAGACACAAATATTTTTCTTAGTGGTGTCATACTGGTTCCATCTCAGACTTGTTTAAATGATTCTTCATTATTAGAACAAAATACAACATTCCCCCTTCATCATTCCCCTAGCAGTAGTCTATTTCTAGCCCACAATAGTCAAATAATGCTGCCTTAACACTATTACCTGAAACTACAGAAATGTATTCAGCCCACAATTCTCAAAACCATGAAAATATTGATAAAACATTAACAATAGGGCTTTTACCCTACTATAGACTCTGAAAGAGAATATCATGTGCTTCTTCTGGAGTCTGATGGATTATTTCGAATTGTGCAACATAAGCCCTTAATTATTTCTTAAGGATTCACAAATGATTGGATGAGATTCTTGGATATGATTTTTTTTTGTTTTTTGGTTTTGTTTGGGGTCACAGCTGGTGATGCTCAGAGGTTACTCTGGCTTCAAGCCCAGGGATGACTCCTAACGGTATTCAGAGAACCATAAGGGGAACGAACTCAGGTTGACCATGTGCAAAGCAAGTGCCCTACCAACTGCACAACAGATTACACCCCCTTGATTAATTTTTCTTAAAGTCAACAGACTATAAATTATTAACCACATCTACACAGTCTCATCTCAAGTCAGATATCTTACATTTTATGAACACCTCCTGAATTAACCCAACAAATATCACCAATAATTACTTCCTCATTTGATTTTTCACTATTTAAAAAAAATGATTCTATGAATCTATTTATCTATTTAGAACATAACTTTCTTAAATATTTTCCCCAGCTTAAAGTAATTAAGCTCAAAGATAAAGAAAGTCACTTAGGATTAAGCAATTAATACTTGTGGATGTACAAGATGAAGTCTACAGTTCATGCTTACTTTCCTATAAGGCTCTTCCTCAACTGAAGTAAGATCTGTATTCTGTTATTATATGCAGGCTGTTCTTATATGCAGGCTATATGAGACAAAATAGAAACTCTTGGCAGTAAGTGCAGCATCTCAGATACATAAAGACTGAATATTTCACTGCTTCAATGACTTTTTATTTCTTATTAAATGATTCTGTAAGGTGGTCCACGTAATCTGAAGAATCAGGGTTAACCAGGAAAATAAATATAGATATTCATCCTGTCCTTCTCCTTACTTTCTAGTATTATTTGTATGTATTCATGCTTGCTCTCTTAGTAATTAAAGATTCGGGAGGTCGTCAGTATTCTTAATCCCTTTCTGATGTAGTAGAATGAGGAATAGACTCTTCCCTGGAGGCCTTTATTATGATGCCTTCTTTGTTAGTATCTGTTTTGGGCTCAAAAAAATAAAATGCGTTTAATGGTCCCTCTGGTTTCTCATAGTACTAACTTTGCATGAACATGATGGTGTGATTCATTTAATCAATAGCTATAAACACTTGTTACAGGCTTTCCAAGCACAAGGGACAAAGACAAAATTCAGGCGATTGTTCACTGAAATTTTAATTTTGACTGTTTTTTTCCTTTCCTTCATTATTATTATCTTTTTACTTTTGGCTTATTTGGGAACGGGATCACACCATAAGTGTATGGGGGCTACATCTGGCAGTTTTTAGAAGACTATAAGCATCAGGAATCAAAAGCAGGGGTCCTTCATACAAAACACACAGGTGTGTTCTAAAGGTGCTCCAGATTTTTGAGTCAGCACCCCGGTCCTTTAATCAAGAAGTTTTAGACAAAAGAATGAAGGCATTATCGAGGGAACACACTTTTTCTCTCCTGCATTTTCCTCTCTATTTCAGGTTAGTAATTCCAAAGCTTTGTAGCCAGCATCTTCTTGTTTATTACCAATGGCACCCTCAGTGGGTCCCTGTGGAGTGACTGTAGGGAAATTAAATGTTTTCACGCTGGGTGCTATCCTTCAAAGAAAGTTCTTGCCTGAGACAAATTTTCTCCATAGGTTGTAGTTTGTAATTTGCTTCCTGTTAATAATTCCACACACATTGATCTCACAGCAGCTGGTGATTATTTGGCACAAAACCCCCTGGATTTATTTTAAATTTAGAAAAAAATGTTTTTCCAGTACCTGCTTCCCGCATGGGCCTTGCCTTGGGAGACCAGAATATTTTGAAGAGTTTGATGAGAATGACCAGTGTTCTCAACAACAACAATAAAAGCTTCAGATTTTCATCCAGCTGCCCACAGGTGCAAAATAAAGAGAAATAAATGCATTCAACAAAATTTCTTCAAGCAGTTTCAGGTACAAAGTCTTTTATACTTTCATCCCAACTCACTCAGGCACAAATTGTTAAAACAAGGTGTTTTCTGTTCAAGATTAGTTTCTCTATTTTCCCTTCACATTACCCTGTCCTTCAAAAAATGATTATCTGTCACTGTGCCAAATATCAGCATAGCAGAGCATTTCATGCCAGAATAGACATTCCAAAAAGGCAAGTTTGCATTGCTTATTATGGTATCTTCAGCACCTGGAACAATGTGGTATACATGGTGAATGCACAGACATTGTTTGAGGGAATTTATCAACAACACCAAAGTACATATTACATTGCATGAATATTATCACTTTGGTCAACTATCAAAGATTGTCACATCTCTGAATACATTTTTCCTTCTGATATGCTGCATTTGTCAGAGGTAGTTAAACCTGGATGTGTTCAGGTCTCCTATCTGTTTACTTTATCATCCAAAATTTTCAACAGTTCATCTCACTTAATATCATCCACAGTCTGGGACCCTTAATATAACACGCTAATGCTGTTAATGATTTTATTTTCTTGCTGTAGAACCTTGATGTTCTTGCTCTCTTTGAGATTAGTTAAAACTCTAACAAGTACTTACAGTTTTCTAAAATTATGCCCAGTTGGAAACTTGGTGTCCCAAATGCAACATGTTCATTCTCTCCTCCCTTTATAGAATGGGTTTTACTTTCACTTCATTGATCAAATTGTTTTCTAATCTTCCAGAGGTATCTCAATTAGTATGTTTTCCTCGAAGCCTTTCTTAATCCTTATAGCAAAGCAAAGTTTCTTTCCTAAGAAATTCTGTAAGAGTCATTTTCATCATTCATTTTGGTGAAAAACATCACGAGTTGAAAGAAAATTCATAACATTTGGAGTGAAAAGGCTAAAATTAAATTCTTAATTACATCTATTGGATGGTAATCATGGTCTTTGAAAAAGCCTCTGAACCCATTTGCATATCAGTTTCCTCATTTGTGGGGAAAGGACACTATTATCTGATCCATATAACTAAATGAGGTAATTATAGTGACTTGTATATGCTATACAAATACCTCTCTCATAACCTTCCACTTACCATCCATTCATGGGTATCTCAGTTTGTCAAATTAAGTTCCTTGAATGCAGAAACTGGGTCATCTTGTCCTTTATAGCACTGAATTCTACAAAAAAAAAGTCTTGATTTTAAGTAGCACTGTAGCACTGTTGGTAGCACTATTGCCCCATTGTTCATTGATTTTCTTGAGCCAGCACCAGTAACGTCTCCACTGTGAGACTTACTATTTTTGGCATATCAAATACGCCAGGGGAATCTTGCCAGGCTCTGCCATTCAGGTGGGATACTGGAGCTATAGCACAGTGGGTAGGGCATTTGCTTTGCATGTGGCCAACTTGGGTTCGATTCCTCTGTCCCTCTCAGAGAACCTGGCAAGCTACCGAGAGTATCCTGCCCACATAACAGATTTTAAGTGAATTAAATAAAATTGAAAGTAGAACCTGAGCATCTGGACTTAGCTCCATCTTCCATGTTCACAGTATTCACCACTGTAGCAGGGTTAGAGAAGAATATTTATTGGATTGGCCTTTGCTCCAATAATCAAAGTGCAAAAGGCAGATGGTCCAGTAGTTCTTAGAGAATATCTTCTAATCTGAGGATCACTTATGTTCTTAACAAGAGAACCTAGAGCATATGAGCAGAAAACTGAGAAATAACACCTGCAAAGACCAAGAATCCTGTAGAGACTTTTATGTTAACTGAGTGGTTAACTATTCAGTATAATCAAAGAACCAAGTACCAAAAGATGGGGAGACCAAGTAACAAAGGACACAATAAGTTAAGAAATTATACATGGTCTTTTCAACTATCTTCCTGACTATGAGCATAGACTTAAGTCCAATTGTCATGATATACCTCATTCTACTGCATTATGACTTATGCCCGCATTAGCACGACTCATTGTTATCTTCTAATCCTTATAGGTTAGTTTCTTCTCAATTTTCTCCCCATGAGACTGTAAACATCAATTCTAGTATTTACTTGATCTTGAATTCTATTATTTACTTGATATTGCACAATTTTATAGAATCTAACCTACCTCTACTCACAATAGTAAGAAAGAAGCACACTGGTCCTGGCCTTCCTATGACCCTTAGGTTTATTCCTTTTCAAAAGAAAAGGAATACATTAATCCTGAAGATTCTAAGGTCCAATGTTTAACATATGCTACTATTTGGTAAATCTGTTTAGATGCAGCTGTGGAAATCAAATTTGAAGTAGAAAAAAATGTACAAAGCAGAAAGCTTTCCATTTCCTATGTAAGCATGTACATCTTTTTTTGTGTGTGGTAGGAAAATCCAACATTATGTGAATAGTATAATATTTTTTGAAACCAAAGATTTCAATTTTAAAAAATGTATCATTTGAACTGGGAATTCATATACCTAGGCTACAATTTATTTTTTTTATTTTCTACCATTTCTTCAGTTGATACTGATGTCAAGATAGCTTTTATTAAGTAAACTTGAGGATATTTAATCTTATCTCCATTTTAAAAAAATCAAGGTAACAGAGGGAATCAATGGTAAAAGTTTCACTGAATCCCTAGTGGACTGGCTTAATTCCCCAGCTATTTGCATTGCATCCTATCACAAAATGGGTTCTTGCTTTATGAAACAAATCTCATTGTGCCAGATTTAAAAGCAGAAAAGTAGAGCCAAACTGGCTAGTAAAACACTAAAATTATGAATACAAACTGTGAAATCTTCAGACTTGGTTCACAGAGATTTATGGGGACCTTTAGAATAGTAGAATAAAGTGAAATTATCAGTGGGATTTATTCTGAATCTACTCTTACAAAAGACAAGCATAATAGCTCATTTTGTAAAATGTTAAGTACTGTGTTATCACTCTGATCATTTTTTCATTCATTGGACATTTTTATAGAAAAAATAATTTCCTTGACTGATATAAATATACAACAGAAATATGACAACAAGGAAAACAAGAAGCACACCCAACAAGGAAAAAAAAGCACATCCTATTCATTTTTTTTCTTTTGCTTTTTGAGTCACACCCAGCAAAATATGCAGGGGTTACTCATGGCTCTGCACTCAGTAATTACTCCTGTCAGTGCTCAGGGGATCATATGGGATGTCAGGAACCAAATCTGAGTAAGCTGCATGCAATGCAAATGCCCTCTGTATTCCCACCCCTCCCCCTCCCCTCTAAAGAGAGAACCTGAAACCTTAATGAAATCACATATAAAACCGTAGTATAACAGGTTGGGATGTGGTTTAATAAATATACATGTTATATATGCATGAGATCTTTTTGTTATAATGCAGCACAACAATTAGAAGAATTACAACTACCAGATAATTGTGCTTTTCAGCCTTATAAACCAACAAATCTTTAATATAGATATTCTTTAAAATAATTAAAAGTAAATACTCGGGGCTGGAGCTATATCACAGTGGGTAGGGCATTTGCCTTGCATGCAGCCAACCTGGGTTCAATTTCCAGCATCCCATATGGTTCCCTGAGCACTGCCAGGAGTAATTCCTGAGTGCATGAGCCAGGAATAATCCCTGTGCATTGCCAGGTGTGACCCAAAAAACAAACAAACAACAAAAAAGTAAATACTCATATGAAATTAATGAATGTTATATTTCTCGTGTGGAGATGCATGTTAAACTTCTCTGAGGACATGCTTGGTGTGTCATATTCTTGGAGAATGTTCTTCCCTAGGCCATAGACAAGACCTGTAACTTGCTTCTGTCAAATAGAATATAGCAAAGAATGCTAGTCTACTGATTAGGTTGATTTATATGACAAAGCAATGGGTTTTGTTTATGATGTTGTTATGAAAATTATTATTTATGAGACAGGCATGAGAGATTTTTTTCTGACCTTCAGCCACACTCTGAGGTAGATATGGAGAGAACCAGAGGGCAGGGTTGTAGTGGACCATAGGAGCTTAAGACAGCAAGAAGTTAAGGATCCCAGTCATACTAGCCTGGGAAAAGACATTCTGTGAACAACCTGCATGAACATGGAAATAAAATTTTTATCCAGATGAACTTCCTATGAGAAATATTACAGGTGACACTTTGATCATTATCTGATGAGAAGACCCATATAATCTTTACATCAACTCCATGCCCACAGAAGATAGAATAAATGAAGGTGGCTTTAGATACTATGTTGGTAATAATTTGTTATGCAGCATAGAGATCTAATATAAACTAAATCCTAAGATTCCTTATTTTAAGATATAAAACCAATGTAATAAAAACTTTTTATGGGCAAGTGAAAGTACTTTATTAAATGTACATTATGTTACAATTAAAATATCATATAGCCGACATATTCCTAAACCAGAAAAATGAACTAATAAAAAAGTTAATGCTTTCTGACTTCAATAAATTCACAGTACAGAGAGACATGAAAATTAGGAAAAAATTTTTAAAACTACCAATTTTTATAGGTGGTTTTACAGGAATAAACAGCTATTTCTCCAATGTGTTATAGCAGATAACTCTGGAAAGAATACAACAACAAAAAAATGACTTAAGGTCTCAGAAAGAAAAGCAATATTACGTTAATTAGACAGTTAAAACATGAATAACAGTTCATATAATCAGAGTCAGTTTCATAGATTTGTGCTTCTCATTTGTCTAAGAATGAAACAGATTGTAGAACAGCACTGAAGTCACTATGAGAATAATTAAAAAAAGCAATAAAATAAAAATCTCAAACTTTGTAAAGTTCAAGACAACTGATTAAGTTTTATTCCTGTGGTGGGGAAAGGGAAAAAAACTGCCAAACAAATTCAAGAACAAAAGAGGAGTTGTGACAAGGGATGCTTAAGACTAAAAGAATTATAACAATTCCATGAGCAAATCATGATTAAAATACCTAAATTACCAAAACCCAAGAAGAAATCAGATCACATAATTTTCTAAATTAAAAAAAAATCCACAGTTCAAAACCTTCCAACAATAAAAATTGCAGGTACCTATGACTTCACTAGGGAAATTAAAGTAAAAATTTAAGAAAGTCTATCATTTATAATCCTTTCTAAAAAATAAGGAGATGCCTGCTAAATAATTCTATCCAAGCAACTTCTCATATCAAATGCTTAGTATAAAACTGCAAGAAAATTGCTGCAAAATATCTGTTGGAATATAGGTGTAAGAATTCATGATATAATATTAGCTAATTAAAATCAGAACTATAAAAAAGATAGTTTGCAAGTTGGACCATAAATTTCAAAGCTAATTGTGAACATTTGAAGACCAATTGATATAATTTATAACATTCAGATTAAAGATGTGGCACATGATTATTTTTTAGCTTTTATTTTATTTTTATTTTAAATTTATTAATTTTTTAATTAGTGAATCACCGTGAGGGTACAGTTACAGATTTATACATTTTCGTGCTCGTGTTTCTCTCATACAATGTTCGAGAACCCATCCCTTCACCAGTGCCCATTCTCCACCACCAATAAACCCAGCATCCCCCCACCCCCCAATCCCATCTCCCCCCACCCCACCCTGCCACTGTGGCAGGGTATTTTTTGTCCTCTCTCTCCAATTGGGTGTTATGGTTTGCAATAGGGGTGCTGAGTGGCCATCATGTTAAGTCTCTAATCTACTTTCAGCACGAATCACCCCTCCCCTTTGAGCACGAAACACCCCTCCCCTTCGTGGTCTCCAACCACATTTAACTTGGTGTTCCCTTCTCTATCTGAGCTGCCTTTTCCCCAGAATGTGAGGCCAGCTTCCAAGCCATGGAGTCTGGTACTTATTTCTACTATTCTTGGGTGTTAGTCTCCTACTCTGTTATTTTATATTCCACAGATTAGTGCAATATTTCTATGTCTGTCTCTCTCTTTCTGACTCATTTCACTTAGCATGATACTTTCCATGTTCATCCACTTATATGCAAAGTTCATGACTTCATTTTTTTTTCTAACAGCTGCATAGTATTCCATTATATAGATGTACCAAAGTTTCTTCAACCAGTCACCTGTTCTAGGGCACTTGGGTTTTTTCCAGATTCTGGCTATTGTAAACAGTGCTGTGATGAACATGTAAGTGCAGATATCATTTCGACTATACTTTTTTGCTTCTCCGGGATATATTCCCAGCAGTGGTATTGCTGGGTCAAATGGAAGCTCAATTTCTAATTTTTTGAGAAGAGTCCATATAGTTTTCCAAAAGGGCTGAACCAGTTGGCATTCCCACCAGCAGTGTACAAGGATCCCTTTCTCACCACATCCTCTCCAACAGCAGTTGCTTTTGTTCTTTTAGATGTGTGCCAGTCTATGTGGTGTGAGGTGGTATCTCATGGTTGTTTTGATCTTCATCTCCCTGATGATTAGTGATGTAGAGCACTTTTTCATGTGCCTTTTGGCCATTCGTATCTCTTCCTTGGGAAAGTTTCTGTTCATTTCTTCACCCCATTTTCTGATGGGGTTGGGTGTTTTCTTCTTGTAGAGTTCAACCAGTGCCTTATATACCCTTGATATCAACCCCTTATCTGATGGGTATTGGGTGAATATACTTTCTCATTCTGTAGATTGTCTTGGCACATGATTATTTTAATCAACTCATGAGAAATATTTAACAAAATTCATGATACAAAGCACTAGCAAACTAGGCCTAGCGGAACTTTGCTAAGCTGATAAGAGACTTCTGTAAAATTCCTAGCAGTTGCTTAGTTCTTAACTTTTAAAATATATTATATTCTATTTACTTCTGTGTTAAAGGTGAAGTCCTTTGGGCCAAAATGCACATGAAAAAATGCTCTACATCACTAATCATCAGGGAGATGCAAATCAAAACAATAGTGAGATATCATTTCA